>NC_058522.1:247428208-248052426 GCF_904849725.1 Hordeum vulgare subsp. vulgare
AAGTGAGTCCAAACGATCCATCTGCATGGAGTTTGTTCATGCGTTTATACCAACATGCATGGTTTGCATGTCTCAAACGTTTCAAAAAAATGAGTGAGTACACAGATACATCAGCATGGAGCTTCTTCATGCATTTTATACCAATATGACTCAAGCAGCAGTGCCACAAGTAAGTGGTACTATCATTACTACTTTGTATCTTTTGGGGAAAATATTTTGAACATTTGTATCACTATGATCGAGATTCAATAAACCATTCATTCTAGGTGCAAGACCATTGAAGGTTTTATTCAATTAAACAAAATAACCATTATTCTCCTTAGATGAATAATCATATTGCCATTAACATAATCCAATCATGTCTATGCTCAACGCAAACACCAAATAACAAATATTTAGGTTTAACACTAATCTCGATGGTAGAGGGAGCGTGGGATGTTTGATCATATCAACCTTGGAAACACTTCCAACACACATCGTCACCTTGCCTTTATCTAGTCTCCGTTTATCCGTAGCTTTCATTTCGAGTTGCTAACATTTAGCAATCGAACCGGTATCTAATACCCTGGTGCTACTAGGAGTACTAGTAAAGTACACATCAATATCATGTATATCCAATATTCTTCTGTTGACTTTGCCATCCTTCTTATCTACCAAGTATCTAGGGTAGTTCCTCTTTAGTGACTGTTCCCCTCATTACAGAAGCACTTAGTCTCATGTTTGGCTTCAACCTTGGGTATCTTCAGTAGATCAGCAACTGGTTTGCCGTTTAATGAGGTATCCCTTCATGCCCTTTCCCTTCTTGAAACTAGCGGTTTCACAAAACCATCAACAATTGATGCTCCTTTTCGATTTCTACTTTCGCGGTGTCAAACATCACGAATGGCTCAAGGATCATCATATCCATCCTTGATAGGTTATAGTTCATCACGAAACTCTAGTAGCTTGGTGTCAGTGACTTTGGAGAACTATCACTGTGTTATCTAGAAGATCAACTCCCACTCGATTCAAGTGATTGTAGTAATCATACATCTGAGCACATGCTCAACGATTGAGCTCTTCTCCTTTACTCTGCAGACAAAGAATCTTGTCAGAGGTCTCATAACTCCCAACAAGGGCACGAGCATGAAATCCCAATTTCATCTCTTGGATCATCACGTAAGTCCCGCGATGTTCGAAACCTCTTCAACTCCTCAATTCTAAATCGTTCAAGCAATATGTGTCGGGGGGATAACCCCGGGCTCCTTTATCTCCGGCCCCAATGGAATGACCAAGAACCATTCTGCAAGGCCCAAGTCCTTTGGCCGGCTAGGCAACACCTCCCGGCTAGGAGGCGAGACGGCCAACGCTCTGGCCGGACAGGCAACACCTGCCGGCTAGAAGCAAGATGGCTACCTCTTCCTGGCCGCCTAGGCCAAGCCAGTCGGCTAGGAACGAGGCGGTCGTGCTCAAGCCGGCTAGCCAAGCTGGCTTGCCGGCCGGGGATCACAAGTCACATCAGATCGTAGGTCATGACGAGACCCTACGAGTAAAGATGGCTACGCGTCAACAAAGGTACTGGATCGGCGTACACGGCGGGTACCAGCGTTGGCGGCCATGCCGCTGACCTCCCCCCGGCTCAAATCTATCACCCAGCACAGTGTCGGCCTTAAAACTCCCACTCCATTACTTCACTCGGCGTGGGAACAGTGGAGGCGGCCGTACCATCTACCCATGAAGAATCTCGCTGGACGACGCCGGACGTAGCATACTTGTCCTGCGGTAACCTTACGCAAGAGCTCCATCGGCTAGCCGGTGGGTCCCACAGCCAGACGGGACCTCCCAGCCGGCGGGCCCCTCAAGCGACAAGACAGGACCCTCATGGGTGCCCTGGCCAGCCGGCGAGGTTGCGAGCCGGGTCCCACTTTTGTACCCTTTATCCATTGTATGCCGGTGGGTTCGTTTATAAAACCCCCCGGTCCCCCTCCATGTAGAGGATTGGTCAACAGATCACACACACACACACACACACAACAACCACATAGGAGAGGCAGAGACGAGCCGGCTCCTCCCTTCTTCCTCCTTCGCAATACAGCTCCAGGTGCAACCTTGTACTCATCCATATACATCATACACTCCGGCAGGACTAGTGGTATTATCTCTACAGAGAGCCCAGAACCTGTGTCCATCGTGTGTTCCATGCTTGTACCAACCTCGCCCCCAGCGCCCTCTGTTGCCACTTCGGTTCTCACTTACTTTAGCCTACCTAGGGCATATGTTTTGAGTATTCACCGACATTTAGCACCCACTGTGGGGCAGATCGCGACATCGGATGGCTTTCCGCGCTGGGCGGGGCCCCGCACCTACACCACCGGATGCATCGCGTCCGGATCGATCTGCATGCCCGTGGAGCCCGCCTTCGATGAGGCAACGCTGATGATGATCGACGTCTCGGTCCGCCATGAAAATATGACGAGGAGTCCGATGACGAGGCGCCCCTACCATCGTCGTCGCTTCTATGGAGAACCTCAACGTTCTCTTTAGCGACCTGCGCCTCAACGATGGTCCTTGCTACTTCGGCGAGGACTTCGGTGTTGAGGCATTGTGCGCCAGCTTCAGTAGGCTCTCTATCGGTGAGACGCCTGCGCATGACGTGTACCCTAGCAACGTACTCGTCTTCCACGGCCCTCCACCGTCGGTGGGGGTCTTCACCCCATACCATGTCGCCACCATCTCCAACGTCGTGGAGGTGATGGTCATCGGCTCCGGCACCAGCACGGCTCAGGGCAAAGCGTCAGCAGATGCTGCTGACCCTGCTGCTGTCGTTGCTGACACTCTTCAGGCTATGCTAACCATCCTGAAGACGCCCATCACCGCCTCCACAAACCCTAACGACGCATGAGCCTTGCTGGAGGAGGCTCGCAAGAAGATCTTGGAGGAGGCACCGCTGTTGCTTCGGCAAAGCGCCGGATGGAGGCCACGCAACGCGAGTATAACTCCACATACAACCTCACTCCGGTTTCTGAGGCCCCTAGCCGGCTTGGGTCAGTCCGCGGCCGCGACCGGTTCGTTGTCGAGATTCTAGGCGGCAAGCAACCCGTCTACGAGACCCCTGCCGCCAACTTGCGGGCGGCACAGGCGGCCATGAAAGAAATGCCAAGCTTGGAAGGCAAGGAGCACGCCTTCCAGGAGAAGCGGCTCAAGGATCTCCTTGACGCCGCCAACGAGCAGGAGACACAGCTTGACCCTGGTCAAGCCCAGTCAGAGTCTCCGGGACCCGACCACGGAACGCGCAGCAACCCTAGCGGTCATCAAAATGTGGAGGGATCTTCCTTGCATCGCACTTCCGGCCGGAGGGGCGAGGGAAGCCAAGACAGGCGCTCCCAGCGCCAGAGCGAGCATACTTCGAGCTAGCGTCGTGGAGGCGACGAGAGCGACTTGGTGTATGAGGTTCCTCGTCCGGGGACGACCCATGCCACCGGTTCGCAAGGTGCCCTTCTGACCATGGCTCGGATCGGCGCTCCCATCCCCCAGGGTGACCAGGACGCCCGCAGGCGTCTTAAAGCCCTGGCCCAGTCAGCCATCCTTGAGGAGGACGGCCCCATCGGTCTAGCCTGCTTCGGCCCCCGGATCCGATGGGAGCCGTTCCCTTGAGGCTTAACCTTGCCTTGGGACACTCCCAAGTATAACGGCCCCGCCAAGACAGAGGACTGGCTGATCGACTACACCACCGCCGTTGGCATTGACAGGGGCAACTTGCGTGTAGCATTCCGCTAGTTGCCACTCATGTTGGCCAGCTTGGCTCGGACTTGGCTTAACAACCTTCCAGCCGGCAGCGTCAATTCATGGGTGGACTTCTAGGAGGCGTTTGTACGCAACTTCACTGTCACCTACAAGCGCCCTGGCCGGCCTCGCGAGCTGGCCATGAGCATCCAGAGGTCCGACGAACTCCTTCGCGACTACGTCACTCGCTGGACGGAGCTTCGCAACTCCTCTGAGGGAGTGCATGAGGTACAAGCCATCCAGTACTTCATCGACGGTTGCCGAGACGACACTCTCCTCAAGCACAAGCTCATGTCCTCTCAGCCCACCTCTCTGGCGGTGCTCATGTCCAAGGCGGACAAGTACACCACGACCGACTTCGTGATGCGAGTCAAGGTGACCGCCTCGGACAAGGTTGTCCCCACGCCGGCTACTCCCAAGCTGGCTGGAGACAATCGAGGCGGCCAGAACAACAACAAGCGCAAGGGGGATCAGCTAGATTCGCGCTCCAACAACAAGGTTGTAGCCAGCATAGAGGGTGAGGCGTCGGCTTGTCAAGCCGGCTTTGAATGGAAGCGGACCAACAGGGGCAATCCGAACTGGTTGGCCAAGCATACTTTCGAGTAGCTGCTTATTGCCCCCTGCAAGATACACTGTGGGGCGTAGCCTTCTACCCACACCCTTTGACAGTGCAGCTTCGCACGATGGCTGTCGCAAGGGGAGGGCCTGCCGGCTGCCCCAGGTGCACAGGCTGCGCCTCAAGCCCCGGCTCCAGGTCCTGCTCCGGCTCCACCGCCGCCGCCTCGCGACGACAGCCGCCTCCACGATGACTACCCCCATCAAGACGGAGCATTCGTTGTCTTCACCAGTGAAGGTGATGACAAGCATAGCCTGCGCCAGTGGCGGCGTGAGGTGAATGCCACGGTCCCCCCGGTTCCCAATACATGCATTGGTCTGACAGGCCAATCACACGGAGCCGGGTAGACCATCACGCGGTGATGCCCAACCCGGGCTCATACGCTCTCGTCCTCTACCCCACCTTCTCCAAGAGGATCACCTGCCGGTTCTCCCGGGTGCTGGTCGACGGCGGCAGCAACATCAACATCCTCTAACTCGACACTCGCCGCAAGCTCGGGCTCAAGGAGAAGGACGTCCTGTCGACCAACATTGTCTTCCACAGCATCGTGCCGGGGCAGTCCTGCTCGCCTATCGGCAAAATCCAGCTGAGTGTCCTCTTCGGCGACAAGGATCACTTCCCCCGCGAGTCCATATGGTTCGAGGTAGTGGACCTCAGTAGCCCATATCACGCGCTGCTGGGCAGACCGGCTCTGGCCAAGTTCATGGCTATCCCCCACTACGCCTACCTGAAGATGAAGATGCCGGGTCCAAAGGGCATCATCACCATTGCTGATGACTACAAGAAGTCGCTCGAGTGTGCACAAGACAGCAGCCGCCTGGCCGATGCCATGGTGATTGCTGAGGAGAAGAGACAGATCGACCGGCTTGTGGCTCAGGCCACCGAGCAGCCGGCGATCCTTTCTCCTCCATCCTAGTCGGCCGGCAAAGGCTCTTTCAAGCTGGCTAAGTAAACTAAGTAGGTGCCTCTCGACCCTGCAAACCCCAAGCAGTGCGTCACCATCGGGGCTGGCCTCAGCCCCAAATAGGAAGGTGAGCTCGTCGAGTTCCTCCATGAGAATCGGGACATCTTTGCATGGTCCCCCAAAGACATGCCGAGTGTTCCGAGGAAGTACACCGAGCACAAACATCACATGCGACCGGATGCAAAGCCGGTAAAGCAACCTTTGCGCCGCTTCGCCGAGGGGAAGCGGCACACAATTGGAGAAGAGATTACTCGGCTCCTTGCAGCCGGCTTCATCATGGAGGTTTTCCACCAGGACTGGTTAGCTAACCCAACCTTGGTACTAAAGAAAAACAATACATGGAGAATGTGTGTCGACTACACTAGCCTGATTAAGGCTTGTCCGATAGCCCCTTTCGCGTTGCCTAGGATAGATCAAGTGATCGACTCCACTTCAGGCTGCGAAATGCTGTCATTTCTGGATGCTTATTCAGGCTACCATGAAATCAAGCTGGATCCAGCTGATCACCTGAAGACCTCCTTCATCATGCCCTTCGGGGCCTACTGCTACACCACCATGACCTTCGGTCGGAAGAACGCTGGTGCGACATTCCAGCGCTGCATGCAGCAGTGCCTACTACCACAGATTGGCAGAAACATCCACGTCTATGTGGATGACATCGTCGTCAAGACCAAGCACCACTTCAGCCTCCTCGATGACTTGCGGGAGACGTTCGCCAACCTGCGCGAGTACAAGATCCGGCTCAACCCGGAGAAGTGCATCTTTGGGGTTCCAGGCGGCAAGTTCTTGGGGTTTTTTGTGTCCGCTCGCGGCATCGAGGCGAACCCCGACAAGATCGGCACCATCGAGCGGATGGCGAAGCCGGCTCGGATCCTGGACGTCCAGAAATTCGCCGGCTGCTTGTCGTCCCTTAGTCGGTTCGTCAGCCGGCGCGGCGAGAAGGCCCTTCCACTGTACCATCTCATGAAGAAGACGACGAAATTCGAGTGGAAATACCAGGCGGATGAAGCATTCCGCGACCTCAAGCGGGTCATCTCGAGCCTGCCAATCTTGGGAGCACCGGCTGAAAGGGAACCCATACACACATACATTGCCGCGACCACTCGTGTGGTTAGTGTAGTGCTGGTAGTTGAACGCAAGGAAGAGGGCAAGGTACTGTTAGTGCAACGCCCTATCTACTACCTCAGCGGTGGTCTTGTCTGCCTCCAAGAAAAACTATCCCCACTACCAAAAAAATTTGTTATGGTGTTTACCTTGCTGCAAAGAAGTTGATGCAATACTTCCAAGAGCATGCTATCACCATGGTGAGCACAGCTCCACTTTCAGAAATCATGGGAAACCATGATGCAACTGGCAGGATCGCCAAATGGTCCATCGCCATGACGGACCACGATATCCTCTACGAGCCTCGCACCGCCATCAAATCTCAGGTGGTGGTCGACTTCCTGGTCGACTGGGATGAAACCCAGTTTGAGCCACCACCTCCAGAATCCACGCATTGGTGGATGCACTTCGACGGCTCAAAGATGCGGACCGGTCTGAGAGCCAACATCATTTTGACGTCTCCGAAAGGAAACCAGCTCAAGTATGCTGTCCAGATCCACTTCGCTGCCTCCAACAACGTCGCCGAGTACGAAGCACTCGCTCACGGCCTCCGGCTCCCCAAGGAGATTGGTATCCAGCAGCTCATCTACTTCGGCGACTCAGACCTTGTGGTGTAGCAAGTTTCTGGCGAATGGGATGCCAGGGACGCCAACATGGCAAGCTACCGCTTCCTCATCCAGCAGCTCAGCGGCCCCTTCGAGGGTTGCGAGTTCCACCACGTTCCCAGGGCGGACAACGAGGCGACCGATACATTGGCCAAGATAGGCTCCATGAGACAGGATATCCCAGCCGGCGTCTCCCTCGAGCAACTCCACAAGCCGTCTATCAGACCGTCTCTAGAGTCGGCTTCGATCTTCGTGCCGGCTGATTCTTCGGTGCAAGCGCCATTAGCTCCACCAGCTACATCGGCTACAGCTCCTGTGCCGCCCACGCTGGTTCTGCCGACTCCAATTGCGACACCGGCTACAATCACTTCGCCAGCTACGACTACTTCACCGGCTACAACAACAAATCTGGCTCCGCCCTGCCTCGAATCCTATCGTCTCGACACCCAGTGGGTGGATGTCATGGAGGTAGACGGTGAGCCGGCCGCCACGATGGCATCAGAGACACCGTGTCTCGAGCCACGACTACTGCTTCATCAAGTGCGGGAGCTGCAGAAGCCCCTGACAGTCAGGTCGAGACGGAGCCAGCCCTTGTGTCGGGTCCGTCATGGGCTCAACCCATCCTGGCCTTCCTCCTTTGCGGCAAACTTCCTCAAGACTAGGCGGAGGCGAGGCAGATCCAGCATAGATCTGCAGCCTACGCCATCATCAATCGCGAGCTGGTTCGGCGTAGCGTGACTGGGGTGTTCCAATGCCGCGTCGAATCATAAAAGGGACATGAGATCCTGAGAGACATTCACCAGGGGGAGTGCGGGCATCATGCCGCCTCTAGAACCCTGGTGGCCAAGGCATTCTGCCACGGATTCTACTAGCCCACGGCCCTCGAGAAGGCCGTGGACATGGTCAACAAATGCGAGGGCTTCCAATTCTTTGGCACGCAGAGCCACATGCTGCCTTCGGCCCTCAAAACCATCCCCTTGTCATGGTCTTTCGTCGTCTGGGGGTTGGACATGGTAGGTCCTTTCACGACGGCTCGCGGTGGCATGACTCACCTCTTGGTGGCCGTCGACAAATTTACCAAGTGGCTCGAGGCTAGGCCCATCAAGAAGCTTGATGGCCCCATGGCTGTCAAGTTCATCACGGACATCTCTCTCCGATACGGCATCCCCCACAGCATCATCACCGAGAACGACACTAACTTCGCCAAGGGCGCTCAGGCACTCTACTGCTCCAAGGTAGGCGTCCGGCTCGACTTGGCATCAGTGACACATCCCCAGTCCAATGGCCAGGTGGGGAAGGCCAACGGCCTAATCCTGGCCAGCATCAAGCCAAGACTGGTGGCACCACATGTCAGGTCAGCCGGCTGCTGGATCGAAGAACCGCCGGCTATATTGTGGAGTCTCCGCACCACACCTAACTGGTCAACTGGCTTCACCCCGTTCTTTCTAGTATACGGGTCCGAGGCCATCATCCCTACGAATATCGAGTTCAACTTGCCTCGGGTCACCCTGTACACGGAGACGGAGGCGACAGAGGCAAGAGAAGACATTTTTGATCTCCTCGAGGAGGCAAGGGACCTAGCCTTGAGCCGGGCGACCATCTATCAACAGAAGCTGAGATACTACCACAGAAATAAAATCAAGCCTCTCTCTTTCAGAGAGGGAGACTTGGTGCTCAGAAGAATCTAGCGCACCACCGGCCAACGCAAGCTCTCATCCCCATGGGAGGGACCCTTCATGATCAGTAGGGCATTGCACAACAACGCATACTACTTGATCAATGCCCAGAAGCCAAGGAAGCGCAAGAGGGACGACTCCGGCTAGGAGACGGAGCGCCCATGGAACGCGGCGTTGCTTCGCCCGTTCTATTGCTAGAAGGCAAGTATCAAACATGGAAAGAGCATGCACATATGTATCTTTCTCCCTCTTTAGGGATTTCAAATGAATGCAATGAAAAGAGCATGCCATATGCTTATTTTTAAATTCATACTTAGAGTGCTCACTCTGTGAGCCCCTTGCCGGCTCTAATAAGCTCGGGGGTCGCTAGCTGCCCGGACGACTTCCTTATGTTGTAGAAAAACACATAGTGTACGCCGGACAGATCCCTGGTCACCTCGTAAGGGCTACAGACCGGCACCCGGCTGTCGGGCTAGCGAGGCGACGCCAGGTAAGGCCGAATACATGGAAAGTTTCACTACAAAAAGGTTGTCGGCTCGGGTTGGCTTGATCTATTTTACGATCTCATTCTAGCCGGCCTCTGCTGGTTTATGTCTGAATCTTTAAGTCTTGATGCTTTCGAAAAATCTAAGTCCTATATTCTCAAAGTCAGAAACCTCGACCCAGTCACAGACCGGCTCCCGGTTGTCGGGCTGGTAGGGTGGAAACTTGGGGGTGGAGGAGTTGGAGAAAAAGAAGTCTAACAGGAATCAAAAGATAAAGGTATAAAACAACACGCATGGCAATACGAATGTAATGCTGAATCCATACATTCAAAAAGCATTGGCCCACGGCAGAAGTTCATTACACCCCCCAGTGGGTGGAACTGTTGGACTGACAAAGCAACTGCAGACAACAAAAAAGAAAAACAGGATCGGCTAAGGGGCTGCGGCCTTGTCGGTCGTCCCGGTTGCTGCTCCTGAAATGGTGGCTTCACCATCGCCGGCTGCTCTCGAGGCTGGAGGCGGCGACATTCTCCACTTCATGGGCCACGTCGTCGGAGCTGCCATCGGCGTCATAAGGCTGAAGACCATGCAGATCCTTAGGGATCACATTGTCGCCTTCACCTCGCTCCAAGTTGAGCTCATCCCAGGCGGCTGTTACGTGTCCGTCGTATCTACTTTTCCGAACTCTTTTTCCCTTGTTTTGGACTCTAAGTTGCATGATTTGAATGGAACTAACCCGGACTAACGCTGTTTTTAGCAGAATTGCCATGGTGTTGTTTTTGCAAAGAAATAAAAGTTCTCGGAATGACCTGAAAATTTACGGAGAATTTTTCTGGAATTAATGAAAAATACTGGCACAAGAATCAGCGGGAGAGGTGGAGCTGTGAGCCCACAAGCCCACTAGGCACCCCCCTGGCCGCGCCTCGCGGGCTCGTGGATCCCACGACGCTTGACCGCCTCCAACCTCAGCTCTATTTAGTCCGTCTCGCCCGGAAAAAAAATTAAGGAGAAGGATTCATCACGTTTTACGACACGGAGGTGCCGCCACCTCCTGTTCTTCATCTGGAGGGCAGATCTGGAGTCCGTTCTCGGCTCCGGAGAGGGGAGATCGTCGCCATCGTCATCATCAACCTTCCTCCATCGCCAATTCCATGATGCTCTTCACACTACTCGAAAAACCTAATTTGCCAACAGCTTTTGGGTTTGCCGTCAACATTTTCACGGGGCTAACAGCATAGAAGCTTTACCCTCAGCTGAAAATAATGCTGACGGCATAGGCGTGGCTGACGGCATAAAAACTCTATGCCGTCCGCTCTATCTAAGCCGTCAGCCAGCTGACGGCAAAGGAGCAAAAGACTGACGGCAAAGGGCGGCTAACGGCATAGGGAGGTTCTCGGTCCCACGTTCGACCACGGCTTAATGGGAGCCATCTATGCCGACAGCCAACTGACGGCAAAGCCTAACAGCTGTCTTTGCCGACAGCCAGTTGATGGCATAGTCGGGTGGTTATCCCCCCCGTGTAGGCCACGACCTAACCCCTCTTCTCTCTCACCTCTCCCACCCTGCTCTCCCGACCCGCCGCCATCGTCGACCCTACTCGCCCTGCGCCACCCCGCCCTGCGCCGCCCCACGCCGCCCCTACTCGCCGGCGCCTCCCTATGCCAGCCCCGCCATCGCCCCGCCCCGAGGCATCGGCCCCCGCGCCGCCCCGCGCCCGCCCGTACTCACCGGCGCCGCCCCTACTCGCCTGTGCCCCGCGCCCGCCCCTACCCGCCTCTGCCCCGCGCCGCCCCTACTCGCCTCTGCCCCGCGCCAGCCCCGCCCCGACTCGCCGGTGAGCTCCTCCTCCCCCTTATTTCTTTTTTAGTTTATTTTTTCTATGTTAGGGCCTCTTAGATTTACAGGATCGCAAAAACATAGGAATAGGAAAAATGTAGGAAAACTATCGGAACTAGTGATTTGGCAGTCGTTGCATGCTTAGGAAAATACATGTTTTGTTGGTGTGGAAGTCGCTGCATGCTTATGAAAATACTTTGTGGGTTGCAACTATTTAAGAATAGAAAAGGGTTGCATGCATAGAAAATATATTTAGTGGGATTGTAGATTAATTATGTGGCATTCATGCATGGTTTGTTGGTGTGGAAGCATTGCATGCTTAGGAAAAATACTTTGTGGGTTGCAACTATTTAAGAATAGAAGATGCATGTGTAAAACTGAGGATTGAAAAACAGAGGAAAAGCACATGAATATGAAACAAATGAAACGTTTGAAATGGAGGCCTTAGTTAGATCCTATGGAATTTGCATTCCTACGTTTTTCCTATGAAAAATCCTTCAAATCAAAGGAGGCCTTAGTTAGATCTGTTAGTAGTGGATTTTTAGTTAAATTTAGTTAGCAATTACTTAGTGGTAGATTTTTAGTTAGATTTAGTTAGCAATAGATGTCAGTACATGTAAGTATTAGTTAGCTAGCTGTTAGTATTAGGTAGCTAGCTGTTAGCAATAGAAAGAAAATAATAAGAAGAAAAGAAATAGAAGAAGAGAAGAGTAACAAAACTTGAATAATAAATTATTAATAATAGATGTTAGTATTAGTTAGCTTAATTACCGCGAGTGCGTATTTGTGTTGATTGAGTGCATTTAAATGTGCAGTAGCTTCTCCGCGAGGGATTGGTTTTCGACGACCTCCCCTGCATTCGAAAGTGAGCACATTTGTTAACTCCTCCTCCACCCCTTTATTTTGCTCTATTCCGGCCTTCGTGCTGATGACACTATCTA
Organism: Hordeum vulgare subsp. vulgare; assembly: GCF_904849725.1. Classification (NCBI taxonomy): domain Eukaryota; kingdom Viridiplantae; phylum Streptophyta; class Magnoliopsida; order Poales; family Poaceae; genus Hordeum; species Hordeum vulgare. The sequence continues at coordinate 247,440,198 of NC_058522.1, forward strand.
GCTAGGTATTGTTAGTATTAAAATGCAAAGTTGTTGCGAAACCAATATGCGTCTCCCGTTCGAAAGGGTTCCTGTCATAAATATGCATGCATTTGCATATTTATAACGGCAATTCTTTCGAATTGTCCAACGTTATCCATGGACAGCCCGGGTATGTGTAGATTGGTTCGTTTCCCACGCTTTGCTCCGGATCCCATGCAGAGTTTCGACAACTCCTCCTTGTTGTTCTCCGTGTACACATCGTCTCGGTTAGTTGCTTAGACGTGTATCAGGAGAACAACGGGGAGGTGCTGCCGAAATTTTGCGTTGGGTCGGGAGCAGAGCATGGGGAAATGACCCAATCTACACATACTCGGGTGGGATTAGGACCCATCTTTACCTAGTAGCTGGTAGGTGTGCATGTCGTGCATCCCAATGTATTAACCATGATTAAAAAATGCCCATAATTAATTTAACATACTTGATGAATTGATAATTTATATTGCTTTATCTGTGGATACTATGTAGCTAGCTTGCCAGAATGACTGATCGTGAATGGATGTACACCGGTCACCATAGTCAGAGAGATATGACCGATGAATGGTTGAGCAAAACCTATGAATTCGTGGAAACGGCGTTTTCTAAAGGCCAGCCAAAAACATGGTGCCCCTGCACTAAGTGCAAGAATTATTCGCGACAGACAAAGGATGTAATGGGTAAACACCTGCAGATGCGTGGTTTTACTCCCGGCTATACCTTGTAGACATTTCATGGTGAGTCGGCCCAACGTAACAGAGACGAGGTGTTGCGTCGGCACACAGATGATTATGGTACAAGGATTGAACACATGGTGAATGACTTTGATGATGCTCGGAACAAGGACGAAGAGATGGAGGAATTCGCGAAAGCCTTCTATGCCATGTTGGAGTCTTCAAAACGCCCTCTTCACAAGCACACTAAGATTTCTCAGCTAGATGCCATCGCACAAGTAATGGCTCTGAACGCCCAGTTCAACATTGGAAGAGGCCTGTTTGACTCAGTGATGACCATATTTGGGCGCTTTCTACCAGAAGGTCATATTATGCCTTCAAACCTATATGAGTCAGACAAAATCCTTAGTGCACTCAAGATGCCGTATGAGCAGATACATGCTTGTGAGAAGGGATGTGCCTTATTTAGGAAAGAGTATGTGGATGAAACATATTGTCCATTTTGCAACTCCTCCAGATATGTTGAGGTAGAAAACGGTGAAGGTGAGAACAAGCAGAGCAAAATCCCCGTCAATGTCCTACGGTATCTGCCGATCCTACCAAGACTTCAACGACTTTACATGCTCGAAGAAACAGCAAAACAGATGACATGGCACAAACATGGAATTAGGAAAGAATTAGATGAACACGGAGTTCCGATGTTGGTACACCCTTCAGATGGTGATCCATGGAAGGCATTCGATAGTGTACATAAAGAAAAAGCTAAAGAACCAATGAATTGTCGAATCGCCATCAGCCTCGATGGGTTCAATCCTTTTGGAATGACGGCTATCCAATATAGTTGCTGGCCTGTATTTGTCATTCCCCTCAATCTTCCACCATCATCCAATATGCAAAGAAAGCACATATTTCTGACGTTGATAGTTCCAGGGCCAAACTACGCGGGGAAGAGTATGAGTGTGTACATGCAACCGCTGATGGATGACTTGAAAGAAGCTTGGGTGAATGGGGTCAACACATACGACGCAGCTAAGAAAGAGAACTTTCAAATGTATGTTTGGTACCAATACCCGTTGCATGATCTGCCAGCATTTGCGCTTTTCATTGCCTGGTGTGTGCATGGAAGGTTCCCATGCCCACAATGCAAGGAAGCTCTTAAGTTTCATTGGTTGCCGGCGGGTGGGAAGTATTCCTGCTTTGACTTGCATAGACAGTTCTTGCCTATGGACCATCCATTCAGAAAAGACAAGAAGAATTTCATGAAAGGTAAAGTTGTCAAACACTCAGCACCACCTGCGTTGACGGGGGCACAAATTAATGATTAGTTAAAATCTATGGAGCCTGATCCAAACCGTCCAGGGTATTTCTTGGGTTATAATGAGGAACACGCCTGGACCCACAAGCCATGCATTTGGGATCTCCCCTACTTTGAAGACCTCTTACTTCCACACAACATTGACATGACGCACACTGAAAAGAATATCGCCGAGGCCCTTCTTGGCACATTTTTCGGCACTGTTAAGGGCAAAGATAATACAAAGGCTAGAGTTGACCAGGAGACTATTTGTGATAGGCCATCACTAAACATGCGAGAACCGAAAGGAAGAAAAAATTGGTCCAAACCACCTGCCTGGTACAATCTTGAGAAGGGAGCAATAAGGGAAATCCTCTTGTGGGTGTAAAAAAAGTTGTTGTTCCCCGATGGGTATGCTGCGAATCTAGCGAGGGGAGCGAGCATTGAAAAAATGAAATTTTTTGGGCTCAAGAGTCATGATTGGCACATATGGCTTGAGCGGATAATGCCGGTCATGTTGCGTGGCTATATCCCCGAGGCTGAATGGCTAGTATTGGCCGAGTTGAGCTATTTCTTCCGTGTTCTTTGTGCTCAAGAGTTGTCGCGTGCCTTCATAGATGACATGGAAGAGTTGGCGCCTGAGTTTCTCTGCAAGTTAGAGAAGATTTTTCCACCGGGCTTCTTTAATCCGATGCAACACATGATTTTGCATCTCCCAACCGAGGCAAGATTGGGCGGCCCTGTGCAAAATCGTTGGTGCTACGCAACTGAAAGAATGTAGAAGACACTTCGAGGAAAATGTAACAACAAACGTAGAATTGAAGCATCGATGGCTGAGGCGTTCATTACCGAGGAGGCGGCAAACTTCGTAACAGCACACTATGATGCCACTATGCACATCTTGCATAATCCAAAGCCTCGGTACAATCTGGGCGACCCCAAACGACGTGAATCCAATCTCAGCCTCTTCAAAGGGAAGCTCGCACCTTCTGGTGTGGGAAAACCAAAGTTGTTGTGCGTCGAGGAGTGGCGCACACTAACGATGTATATATTGAACAACTTAACAGAAGTTCGGCCATACATGGAGTAAGTGCTCTGTACATTGTTTTGCAACTTTTAACAAGTTTTGTGTCTAACAACTATTATTAATTGATACAGTCGATATGTCGAACAATTCTCGAATGGTGTTGCAATCGAAAAAGAATCCATTCTCGAGTATGAACTTCTTGAAAAGACAGGAGGCAGCTATCCCGGTTTCATCTCTTGGTTCAAAAAAAGGTACCTCCCTTATATATAATAAGTGATTTCCTTTGTTGCTATTACTCATGAGGAACACACCAGCCTCTATCTTTTCTTAAATTCTAGGCTAATTCAGATGAGCAAGTCGATGATGAATTGAGACAAATAGCTAATGGTTTTGACTTTAAGGTTCGTATATTTCAGAAGTACGACATCAACGGGTATCACTTTCGTACTTCTAGCAAAGAGCTTTCAATGCCCGGTCGAAAAACAAACAATTCCGGTGTCTCTGCTATAGGCGAGGGAGGTGTCGAGTATTATGGAAGACTTGAAGAAGTCTACGAACTTCATTATTATGGTGAAAATCCTCCGAACGTTGTTGTGTTCAAATGCCATTGGTTCAATCCTACTAAGACAAGACAGACTCATGAACATCTTGGGATTGTCGAAATTCGACAAGACACGCACTTAAGCGGTGCCGATGTCTATATTGTGGCTCAACATGCCACCCAAGTTTTCTATCTGCCATACTATCGTCAAAGTGTTAAGAACCTGGAAGGTTGGTATGTCGTGTTCGATGTGCCGCCACATCTTAGACCACCTCCCCCAAATGAAGACGATTATGAACCTCAAATTGACCCAATAACATATGATGGAGAATTCTTCCAAGAATCACGTGGCGTCAGACGTCGTACCCGAAACTACTCTACGTCCACCCTGAACACGGAGGAACAAGACTCACGTGATGATGAGGAAGAAGTGGAAGCAGAAGAAGTTACCAATGCCGATGAGTTATCAATGCTTGATCGGTTACAAAAAGGCCTTCCACATGATGTCCCTGAACCCGATGACGATATCAGGCATGACGACACGTGTGATACTGATGATGATTTTGCTTCAATTGACCATGGAGAAGAGACAGATGATCCAGACTATTAGTACTTTGTATGCATCCAAACATTGTTGTTTAATTATTCAATTATTAGTTGAATTATTCATGTATTTATTATTGTTCATTTAATTATTGTCCTTGAATTTGTACTAATTATTTAACTATTTATCGTTACAGGTGGTGAGACATGGCAGGCGTGGATAAGTTGAGGATAGCACCTGGGCAGCTACAGAGAACTTTGTTGCAGAGCTTTGCCGAGGAGCCCCGTGGGAGAGGCGTAGGAAAGAAGAGAGGCAGAGGACGTGGTCGTGGGAGAGGGAGGCTGCATGATAGGAGCGAGTTGCCACCACCCTCGGCTACTTCTGTCTCAGCCACTACACCCTTGCAGACGAGGGTGTCACCGGTGCGGGATCCTCCTGTCCAGGAGCAGAAACCAATGCAGGGGGATGAGGCGGAGGCTGAGGCGGAGGGTGCTGAGGCGGAGGGTGCTGAGGTGGAGGGTGCTGAGGTGGAGGCTGAGGCGGAGGGGGCTGAGGAAGAGGCTGAGGCTGAGGGGGCTGCCAGCAAGTCGGTCTACCAACGTAGTATGACACGAGTTCCAGACCGATTGGAGTTGTAGCACAGGGCGTTCATTAAGCCAGATGGCGAGAAGTAAGTTGATATATATTGTGTACCTTATATCATTATATTTCACTAGGTAGCTAATGTCTTTGCCTTATCATTATATTGGGGGTGGGATTACCCGTAGAATACCCGTAATCCAAACTGCCTCCTTGGTGCTTTACTTAGGGAGCACTTCCCCGGGATAGTGCAGTTGCCCGGTGAGGGTATGGTTCCCGAGCTAGGACTCAAGTGGGAGCACTACCAAGCCGCTCTGCTCCCGGAAAACACACATGTCAATGGTGTCGTTTGCGTGAGCGTGCCCGACAAGGTGTTGGCTGAACTTTGGGTAACTATTATTTTACCCAATAAAAAGTATACAATGTTATATATTGTTATTTCCTTCCAAATCATTGCACTATTCATCTGTGCATCTGTTTGGCATAATTGCAGAGTTACTTTAGGGTCGAGGAGGGGACGGAGGAGGCGGCCAAGAAGAACCTCGTGAAAGAGTGCAAGAGTTTATTGAATAACATGAGGCACGAGCTGCGTGTTCAGGCTGTTCGAGATTGGTACGCCAAGCAAGGGGAGCCGAAGACAAAGACTGAATGTCGAAAGATTTTCCTTGATAAGACTCAATTCTTAGGGCTAGTTAGGTCTATTTAGTTATAATACTTAGTTTCATTCTTCATTAACTTACATTCGTAGGTGCCCCCGAGATGGTTGGCCGATAAGATGGATTGTTGGGAGATGATAGTGGACAGGTGGTGCACACAGGCTTGGTTGAGCACCTACACTATGGCCAAGGACCGTCGTGCCCAATTGGTTGGTGTGCCACACCACCAAGGCAATGCCAACATGAAGCAGTACGCCAAAAAATGGGTATGTGTGCCTTGTTTTGTTTCATCAATAATTCATTCGTTCATGATTTTTGTTGTACTAATTCTTTGTCTTTTCATGTAGGCCAAACACAATAACCAGCCCGAGCCTAAGGGATACGCCGCTTTTAGCATGGCCCATAAGGGCTCGTACAAGACGGCGAAGGCATATTCTGAGGGGGACGGGCCGTCGACGTACACAAGCCTGTCCGCCCACAACAAGATGACGTCTTATTCTGAGGTGGTCAAACAGCTGCGCGGGCCGGACTTTGACTCGATCCAGAGGCGTTAATGATCTCTGCTGGCGGTAAGAGTCATGGCACGCTGGCCATGTGTGATGGCTTCGTCCCTATCACTGAGACTCTATCTCGAACCAAGGCGAGGCAAACGAGCTCCGCTCTTGTAATATGGCAACGCACGAGGCCAGTTGATCTTGCCATCGAGGTTAGTTTTCTTCATTTATTCTTTCGTTCTTTTGTCCCTGGATGGATGACAAAAATTCCTTTTGAGGAGTGGTTGCAGGCCGCACTTATGAAGGAGAGGGAGGCCACCAAGCTCTTGTTGGAGGAGAGGGACCGGAATATGCAGAGGTTGCTTGAGGAGGAGAGGGCACGCAATAATGCCCATGCGAAGGCCATGCACGACTTCGTTGCGGTAAGTCAGTTGTGTGAGAAGCAAGGCTATGTGTGAGACGCAACAAGGCTATTTCTTTGACTCCTCGAAAATTAATTTGCAGGCTATGTGTGAGAAGCAAGGTTTGCCGCCCCCTCCGCCGATGCCTTCTCCGGTGGGAACGGTGAGTTCCCTTTCAATGACCAACCTTGCACGGTCTTCTACCATTATCTGTCGCCGTGCTAACCACATATTTTAACTCTTGCCTTGTTGCAGCATCATTCCAGAGTTGAATCCCACGATCTCTTTACTTCTCCTGGTGAGAGCCCTAGCAACCCAGCGACCAACGGAGATGGAGCTTCTCCTCCGTTTCTTGGCATTCGGTAAGTTATTCCTCTCCTCCTTATTCTTCTTATTGTTTAGATCAACTTAGATTATGCCATGCTTTAGTTAGCTTAGTAAATTCTAGTTGATATTAGCCATGCTTTAGTTAGCTTAGTAAATTCTAGTTGATATTAGAGCTCAAAAATGACATAATTAGTTTAGAAAGTTTTAAAATAAACCAGAAGAGAAGAACAAACAAGAGATGAAGAAATAAGAGAAGAAGAAAGAGGAGAAAAAGATAACTTCTCTTCTTTCTTTTTCTCCATCTTCTTCTTCTTCTTCTTCTTCCACTTCTTCCACTTCTTGTTCTTGTTCTTGTTCTTGTTCTACTTCTTCTTCTTCTTCTTCTTCCACTTCTTCTTCTAATTGCTTAGCTTAATTTAGATAACTTCTTTCTTATTGTATTCTTCTTCTAACTTCTTTCTCATTATGCAGATTTTGATAAAGCAGCATGGCATATGGATGGATGCTCGAGGGACTTTGTAATGCACTTGTGTAGTCTTAGATGAACTTTGTAATGCACTTGTATTTGTGGATGCACTTGTGATGCTTTGTAATACTTTGTGATCTTGGTTGCACTCTAATTACATATATTCATGCTGTTTGCACTTGGTGATGCACTTGTGTTGTGCTATTTGCACTTTGTGATGCACTTGTGGTGTTGTTTAGGGGCTAGGCAAATATATATATGTTGTTGTTTGTATCTATGTTTTGCAAATGCAGGGAATTAACAGAAAACAAATATGAAAAAAAGCAGAGAGGGTATTTGCCTACAGCTTACTGACGGCAATGGCTTTGCCATCGGTGGACTGACGGCAAAGAAGACACGTGGCGGCAGCCTGTGTATCCTGGCAACTCTGGGAATACCAAATTTTCCCAGATTTTCGGCTTTGCCGTCAGCTGTGCTCTAGCTGTCGGCAAAGAGGCGACCAAGGGGACCCAGGTTTTTGGCTTTGCCGTCAGCTTTGCTACGACTGTGGGCAAAGAGGGGACCTAGGGGACCCAGGGGTTTCGGCTTTACCATCAGCTTTGCTACGGCTGTGGGCAAAGCCTGCCGTTAACCTTCTAACGGGGCTCGGCCGACTCCGTTGCCGCCATTGCTATTTACCGTCAGCCCGTGCCACAAAGCTGATGGCAAAGTCTTTGTCATCGGTCGACCTTCAGCTGACGGCAAAGAAGGTGATTGCCGATAAAATCTTGGTCGGTTCCTTTGCCGACAGCACACCGACGGCAAAGCCTTTGCCATCAGTTAAACTGTCCTTTGTCGTCAGCTCTGGCCGTCGGCAAACCAGAAGATTCCAGTAGTGTCACCATTCGTGAGTAATCTCATCGTAGGCTTGCTGGACGGTGATGAGTTGGATGAGATCTATCATGTAATCGAGTTAGTTTTGAAGGGGATTGATCCCTAGTATCCACTATGTTCTGAGATTGATGTTGCTACTACTTTGCCGTGCTTAATGCTTGTCACTAGGGCCCGAGTGCCATGATTTCAGATCTGAACCTATTATGTTGTCGCCAATATATGTGTGTTTTAGATCCTATCTTGCAAGTTGTAGTCACCTACTATGTGTTATGACCCGGCAATCCCGGAGTGACAATAGCCGGAACCACTCCCGGAGATGACCATAGTATGAGGAGTTCATTTATTCACCAAGTGTTAATGCGTTGGTCCGGTTCTTTGTTAAAAGGAGAACCTTAATATCCCGTAGTTTCCATTAGGACCCCGCTGCCACGGGAGGGATGGACAATAGATTTCATGCAAGTTCTTTTCCCTAAGCACGTATGACTACATACGAAATACATGCCAACATTAGATTGACGAACGGGAGCTAGATACAATCTTCGTGTTATAGCTGTTACATGATGAATCACATCCGGCATAATCATCCATCACCGATCCAATGCCTACGAGTCCTTTACTACTGGTCCTTGCTACATTACTTTGCCGCTACTACTATCACTACTGCTGCTACTGGTTACTGTTGCTACTGCTGCTATCATCCTACCTTGCTACCAATACTTTCCTGCACACACTAAATCTTTCAGGTGTGGTTGAATTGACAACTCAACTGCCAATACTTGAGAATATTCTTTCGCTTCCCCTTGAGTCGAATTAATAAATTTGGGTTGAACACCCTACCCTCGAAAACTGTTGCGATCCCCTATACTTGTGGGTTATCAAGACAATTTTCTGGCGCCGTTGCCGGCAAAGCACAGCTATATTCTCTGAGTCACCTGGGATTGACGTCTGCTGGTCACTATGAGGAATCCGATAGATCCAAGAACTAAAATATTGCCCTCAACTAGGAGGACAGGTAAGGAACTGCCATCTAGCTGTGCACTTGATTCACCTTCACTTATGAGTAAGTTTGCGACACCACCTCCTCCTAGAAATCTTGATATGTCGTTTGTGCTTGACGATGCTACTTCTGCTGCCCATGATGCTTATGATGATGCTATGCTTGATACTGCTTTCCCTGATGATGCTATTGTTGATACTGCACTGCCACTAGGTGCATTCCTTGATGCACAAATTTCTAGAGTTGCTGCTAGATGTGATGATACTTCTGAAACTGCTGATACTATTGAAGTAGAACCTGCTATTTTGCCTGCTAGAACTAGCTCTCCTATGCCTGAATTGCCTGGTATGCCTGAACATTATGTTATGGAGGGAGATATAGATGAGGACTTTCTTGTGTGTAAGGATAGCTATGATGTTGAGAAACTACTGCTCAAGTGGAAAGAAAAATCTGTGAACGCTAGGATGAAATACGACCCGAAGTTTGCTACTTTGCATATCTTTGTGACCAATAAGGATTATGAATTCTCCATGGACCCTGAGTTAATCACTTTGGTCGAATCTGATCCTTTTCACGGTTATGAGTCTGAAATGGTTGTACCCCATCTTACCAAACTGCACGATATAGCCACCCTATTCACGAGTGAGGAAAAGATCTGCCACTACTATATCCTCAAGCTGTTTCCCTTCTCGCTAAAGGATGATGCTAAGACTTGGTTCACTTCTCTTGAACCTGGTTGTGTGCGTAGCCCCTAGGATATGGTCTAATACTTCTCTGAAAAATATTTCCCCGCCCATAAGAAGCAAGCTGCCTTGCAGGAAATATACAACTTTGCTCAAGCTAAAGAAGAGAGTCTCCCACAAGCTTGGGTGAGGCTCATCCAGCTACTGAATGCTTTTCCTGATCACCCTCTTGAGAAGAATGAAATACTTGATATCTTCTATAATGGACTGACCGATGCTTCCAGAGACCACCTAGATAGTTGTGTTGGTTGTGTTTTTAGGGAACTAACCGTAGAACAAGCTGAGATTCTACTGAATAACATCTTGCGCAATGAGAATGCTTGGACTATTCCCGAACCACCTCCAAAGCCAACTCCAGAGAAAAGAGGTATTCTATTCCTCAGTCCTGAATATATGCAAGAAATCTATGCGAGAGAAAGGCATTAAATCTGAAGATGTAAAAAATCTACCAACTATCGAAGAGATCCATGGTCCCTATAACCCGATACAGGTAGTAGAAGTTAATTCTCTGCGTAGGTTTGATGAGAGCGATATTCCTTTTGATAAACCTGCTAGCTTATGCCTGGATGAATTTGATAACTTTGTTGCCAAACAACAGAGTTTCAATGATTATGTTAGCAGACTATTGGAACAGAATGCTCGTATGCTTAGTCATTTAAGTGCTTGTGTGGATAGAAATGTCAATGATCTTAAGCTTCTTAGTAAACATGCCTCTATGGTCACTACTCAGGTAGAACAAGTACTTAAAGTTCAAAATGACTTGCTTAATGAGTTGAATGACAATTCTGTCACAGTCGTTACTAGAGGCGGTAGAATGACTCAGGAATCTTTGTATCCTGAGGGTCATCCAAATAGAATTGAACAAGATTCTCAAGAAGTTAGCATTGATGCACATAGTCATCCTAGAAAGAAGAAGAAAGATGATAGGAACTTGCACGCTAGCAACCCTGTTGCTGCTACACCTGAGAGTCCAAACGATGTCTTTGTTTCTGATGCTGAAACGCAATCTGGGGATGAACATGAGCCTAATGATAATATCGATAGTGATGTTCATGTTGATGCCCCACCTAGTAATGATAAGGATGTGGAGATTGAACCTGTTGATCTTGATAACCCATAGCCTAAGAATAGAAGATACGATAAGAATGACTTCGCTGCTAAGAAGTATGGTAAAGAAAGGGAACCATGGGTTCAGAAACCCATGCCCTTTCCTACCAAACCATCCAATAAAACGGATGATCAGGATTTTGAGCGATTTGTTGAAATGATCAGACCTGTCTTTCTGCAAATGCGTTTGACAGATATGATCAAAATGTCTCCGTATGCGAAGTACATGAACGATATAGTGACTAATAAGAGGAGGATACCTGAGGTTGAGATTTCCACCATGCTCGCTAATTATACCTTCAAGGGTGGAACTCCTAAGAAACTAGGTGATCCCGGTGTGCCCACTAGACCTTGCTCCATTAAAGGTAACTACGTTAGAATTGCTTTCTGCGACCTTGGATCCAGTGTTAGTGTTATGCCTCTCTCTCTTTATCGTAGACTTGAATTGGATAAGTTGACACCCACTGAAATCTCTCTGCAAATGGCCGATAAATCAACTGATTTCCCTATCAGCATTTGCGAGGATGTACCTGTTGTGGTTGCGAACGTCACTATCTTAACAGACTTTGTTATCTTGGATATTCCCGAGGACGATGCCCTCGCGGTCATCCTCGGAAGACCCCTTTTAAACACTACAGGGGCTGTTATAGATTGCAACAAAGGCAATGTCACTTTCCATGTCAACGGTAATGAGCATACGGTGCACTTTCCGAAGAAATAATATCGAGTACATTGCATCAATGCTATCGAAAAAACTTCATCGATTCTTATTGGGAGCTTTGAATGCCCTATACCTCGTGTCAAGATGAAGTATGATTTGCTTGTTGGGGAGATACACATCCCCATTGTGGTGACCTAGTGACTATTCGAAAATTCTCCGTTCTCTTTTGCAATTCGAAAAGGTTTGTCGAGGAGACTTGATCAACCTCATTGATGGATTTCTTTCGATGACCATGCGATGGATGAATCGAGGAGTAACAAACCTCCGTTCCAAGCTTTCACCTTCGGTTGCTTAGAAGAAAAATGATAGGTTTAGTTTAGTTTTCCCTGTTTTCTGTTTTAGCGTCCGGTAGAAAAGTACCCCGAAAATAAATTTTCTCCGAACGTCCTGAAAATCAAGTATGATTTTTTCTAGAATTTTTGAAAAATACTAAGACAAAGAGCTTGTCTGGGGGCTGCACCAGTGGGCCACAAGACCTGGAGGCGCGGGCACCCCCTTGGTCGCGCCTAGCTGGCTTGTGGGGCCCACGTGCACCCCCTCCACTCATTCTTGCTCTCAGCTGGTTCTCCTACCTCCAGAAAAAATCGTTTCGCAGCTGAAACCCGTGTTCTTTCTCCTCTTGCACCATTCTTCAAACTGTTTTGGGGAAATTACTCCTTGGTAAGTGACTCCTCCATTGGTCCAATTAGATTTTGCTCTACTGCCTTATACTTCACGTATTTTTGCTACCTTGGTGACCATGTTCTTGAGTTTAGCATGCTAATTTTAGCTGGTCCCAAGTAGTTTTGATGCGTAATATGGCCTCTAGGCACTTGTGGGAGTAGTTGCTATGATTTTTGTTGAGCCTTGTTCACTTTTCCTTAGAATCACTAAAAATTTCAGAAATTTTTAGAGGTATAAAAGGGAAAAAGATGAGGAGGTTCTTAAGAGGCTCTTCAAGCCGTGACCCCAAGGATGATGGAAGTGAGAGGAAGCCCAAGTATCTGGTCCCTCAAGTTGCAGAAGTTCGAGCGTGCGAGTGGCCAAGCGACGTGTTCTTATGCGCCGCTGGAATTTATGAGGACTTTTATCACTTGGTGGAAAACGCAGGCCTTACTGCTTTCGTTGAAGATAAGTGTCCGCAATACCTCCTCCTCACTAATACCTACGTACAAAGCTTTAGCTTCTATCCGCGGAATATTCCTCCTATGGTTGAGTTCAAACTTTATGATATCCCCTAGCGCATGTCACTCCAGGATTTTTGCAATGTTTACAAATTACCTTACGTTGGGGATATTCATGAACCTCGTCCACGGGACATGGAGGCTTTCATCGATACAATTGTTGTAGGAAAGGAGAGAGGAGTGTCTTGCGCTAGAGCTGCTAGCATTCATTTTCCCGTGCTTCGGTACTTCTCATTATTCATGGGAAAATGTTTGATTGGCCGTGGGAAAGCTGGGTCACTTAGTTCCCCAGATCTTGCGGTCTTGCGCGAAGCCTTTTATAATGATAAAACTTATAGCTTGGGCGCTATAGTAGCTCAATGGTTGAACACGAACCGTTCTAAAGGCATTGTCTATGGCGGTATCTATGCTACTCATCTTGCTAGACACTTCGAGATACCTATTAGACTAGAGGAGGAAGAAGAGATTCTTCTTCCCGAGAGATATCTAGATTACGGTAGCATTGTTTGCCATGACTTTCTTGATAGAGATATAAATAGAAGGATGATTTATAACCTGGTATTCAGTAAGGGTACTTGTGAGACCATTACTTTGCCTGCTCCTTCCTTGTTCAATCTTCATGTAGGCAGGTACATTATTATGCCCTCGGACATCTACGCATATTGGGGCTTAGCCCAACCACAGGTGCCCGTGCCCGAGCCACCTGTCGAGTACCAGACACTAGTTTATCAGTGGGAGCCAGAGGAGCTCACACAGCAGTGGCATCCTCAGTCCACTCCGGAGTACCCCGGAGCTGGTTATTTCCCTCCTTGGGAATAGACCAACTTAGGCCAAAAGCCTAAGCTTGGGGGAGTACGTGTTTCTCACCGACTTTATATTCTTGCCTATGCTTTCACTTTGTTCGTCGGTGTTCACACTTTTCCACTGTATCATCCATGCTAGTTTATTTTCTTTTTCTCGTTTTCTTTTCATGTGTCTGTCTAATTTGAGAAAACCCAAAAAGATTTTATTTTTATTCTTTTGCTTGTTGGGAGCTTTCCCGTGTAAATAGTTTTCTTTTTCGTTGGGTCAAGGTAGAAGGTAATGGTTACAGTGTTTAGTGGCTCTCGCATGCATATTTGTTTATCTGTTAAAGAGCCATATTACTTTGTCTTCTCCTTTGTGTTTGCCTGCAGATTCCAGCTTTAGTCCAATGCACGAGCACACTTATTATTGTTCACATCATTCGGTCGTGCAAGTGAAAGGCAATAATGACGATATATGATGAAGTGACAGAGCCTGGAAAAGCTGGTATGAACTCGATCTATTTTGTTTTTGTAAATATGACTAGCTCATCGTGCCTGATTCAACTTTGTTGTGAGGGAAACATGTTTGCAATGACAACTTAGAGATCATAGTTGCTTATGCCATGCTTACTTAGGTAGGAGCTTATAATGGTTTGTATTGGATGCCCACATGAATGTTGACATGACTGTGTTGTAGTATGATAGGATGGTATCCTCCTTTGAATGATTCGAGTGGCTTGACTTGGCGCATGTTTACGCATGTAGTTGAAACAAAATCAACATAGCCTCTATGATATTCATGTTCATGGTGATTTATGTCCTACTCATGCTTGCACTCAATGTTAGTTAATCTCAATGAATTTTGATGACTCTTGTCGCTCTCTAGTTGGTCGCTTCCCAGTCTTTTTCTAGCCTTCACTTGTACTAAGCGGGAATACTGCTTGTGCATCCACTCCCATAAACCCAAAGTTGTTCCATATGAGTCCACCATACCTACCTATATGCGGTATCTACCTGCCGTTCCAAGTAAATTTGCATGTGCCACTCTCTAAACCTTCAAGAAATAATCTGTTTTGCATGCCCGAACCGCTCATGTGGTGACAGGGGGCTATCAGTATCTTCCATGCTAGGCGTGTTATCCTTGATATGTGTTTATTCACTATCATTCACGAGAAAGGGGCCGGTAATTGGAATGCCCAGTTCCATGCTCAAATCAAAAAGATAATTACAAACAAAACTCCACCAGGATTGATGTTGGTATGGACGGCACCCGAGGATTCGGCTAGTCGTGGAGTGTGATTGATTGGTGGTGGGGGAGTCAAAACTTTACTTTTTTGTTTGGGAACCGCCTATAGCATGTGTAACGTGGAAGATGATGAGAACTCTTAGTCATTGCGTTGACAATGAAAAGCATGCCACCCAAAATTATTATCTCTGTTTTCAAAGCTTGAGCTGTGGCACCTCTACAAATCAATGCTTCCCTCTGCGAAGGGCCTGTCTATTTATGTTCCTGTCGAGTCATCCTCCTCTTATAAAAGCACCAATTAGAGAGCACCTCTTTCGTTTTTATGCTTTGCTTTTAACTGTGTTGAGTATGACTGTGACTGGATCTTCTTTGCCATGAATTACAATGTTTAGTCAGCCCTTGGTCTTTGAAGGTGCTCTGTATTCATGTTTTGCGGCCTTAGAAAGAGCTAGCGAGATACCATGTGTTCGTACTGCTTCATGTTGTTTTGTTTGAAGTGTTGATATTTGAGGCTTATTATTATTTGCTCGCTAGTTGATTATGCCATTGATATGAGTTTACCGTGAGATCTAGATGTCATTTGCTTATGTGGTTTGCTTGTGATCTTGCTGAAATTCTGTATATGAGTTAGACATAGTTGCAACAAGAAGATCAAACAGAGTTCGGCAAAGTTTTTCTTTTGTCTCTTTCAGTTTTTCAACTAAATTTCTTGAGGACAAGCAAGGCTTTAAGCTTGGGGGAGTTGATACGTCTCCCTCGTATCTACTTTTCCGAACTCTTTTGCCCTTGTTTTGGACTCTAATTTGCATGATTTGAATGGAACTAACCCGGACTAACGCTATTTTTAGCAGAATTGTCATGGTGTTGGTTTTTGCGCAGAAATAAAAGTTCTCGGAATGACCTGAAAATTTACGGAGAAATTTTCTAGAATTAATGAAAAATACTGGCGCAAGAATCAGCGGGAGAGGTGGAGCCGTGAGCCCACAAGCCCACCAGGTGCCCCCCTGGCCACGCCTGGCAGGCTTGTGGAGCCCATGACGCTCCACCGCCTCCATCCTCAGCTCTATTTAATCCATCTCGCTCGGAAAACAATCAAGGAGAAGGATGTTGGAATTATGCCCTAGAGGCAATAATAAATGTTTAGTTATTATTATAATTCCTGTATCAAGATAATAGTTTATTATCCATGCTATAATTGTATTGAATGAAGACTCATTTACATGTGTGGATACATAGACAAAACACCGTCCCTAGCATGCCTCTAGTTGGCTAGCCAGTTGATCGATGATAGTCAGTGTCTTCTGATTATGAACAAGGTGTTGTTGCTTGATAACTGGATCACGTCATTGGGAGAATCACGTGATGGACTAGACCCAAACTAATAGACGTAGCATGTTGATCGTGTCATTTTGTTGCTACTGTTTTTCTGCGTGTCAAGTATTTATTCCTATGACCATGATATCATATAACTCACTGACACCGGAGGAATGCTTTGTGTGTATCAAACGTCGCAACGTAACTGGGTGACTATAAAGATGCTCTAAAGGTATCTCCGAAGGTGTTAGTTGAGTTAGTATGGATCAAGACTGGGATTTGTCACTCCGTGTGACGGAGAGGTATCTCGGGGCCCACTCGGTAATACAACATCACACACAAGCCTTGCAAGCAATGTAACTTAGTGTAAGTTGCGGGATCTTGTATTACGGAACGAGTAAAGAGACTTGCCGGTAGACGAGATTGAAATAGGTATGCGGATACTAGCGATCGAATCTCGGGCAAGTAACATACCGAAGGACAAAGGGAATGACATACGGGATTATACGAATCCTTGGCACTGAGGTTCAAACGATAAGATCTTCGTAGAATATGTAGGATCCAATATGGGCATCCAGGTCCCGCTATTGGATATTGACCGAGGAGTATCTCGGGTCATGTCTACATAGTTCTCGAACCCGCAGGGTCTGCACACTTAAGGTTCGACGTTGTTTTATGCGTATTTGAGTTATATGGTTGGTTACCGAATGTTGTTCGGAGTCCCGGATGAGATCACGGACGTCACGAGGGTTTCCAGAATGGTCCGGAAACGAAGATTGATATATAGGATGACCTCATTTGATTACCGGAAGGTTTTCGGAGTTACCGGGAATGTACCGGGAATGACGAATGGGTTCCGGGAGTTCACCGGAGGGGGGCAACCCACTCCGGGGAAGCCCATAGGCATTTGGGGGGGTCACACCAGCCCTTAGTGGGCTGGTGGGACAGCCCACCAATCCCCTATGCGGCAAGAGATAAAAATCAAAGGAAAGAAAAAAAAAGAGGAAGAAGTGGGAAGGGGGAAGGACTCCCTCCCACCAAACCAAGTAGGACTCGGATTGGGGGGGGGAGAGTCCTCCCCCCTGGCTCGGCCGACCCCTTGGGGATCCCTTGGACCCCAAGGCAAGGTCCCCCTCCCTCCTCCTATATATATGGGGCTTTTAGGGCAGATTTGAGACGACTTTCTCACGGCTGCCCGACCACATACCTCCATAGTTTTTCCTCTAGATCGTGTTTCTGCGGAGCTCGGGCGGAGCCCTGCTGAGACAAGATCATCACCAACCTCCGGAGCGCCGTCACGCTGCCGGAGAACTCTTCTACCTCTTCGTCTCTCTTGCTGGATCAAGAAGGCCGAGATCATCGTCGAGCTGTACGTGTGCTGAACGCGGAGGTGCCGTCCGTTCGGTACTAGATCGTGGGACTGATCGCGGGATTGTTCGCGGGGCGGATCGAGGGACGTGAGGACGTTCCACTACATCAACCGCGTTCTCTAAACGCTTCTGCTGTACGATCTACAAGGGTACGAAGATCACTCATCCCCTCCCGTAGATGTACATCACCATGATAGGTCTTCGTGCGCGTAGGAAAATTTTTGTTTCCCATGCGACGTTCTCCAACAGTGGCATCATGAGGTAGGTTCATGCGTAGATGTCTTCTCGAGTAGAACACAAAAGGTTTTGTGGGCGGTGATGTGCGTTTTGCTGCCCTCCTTAGTCTTTTCTTGATTCCGCGGTATTGTTGGATTGAAGCGGCTTGGACCGACATTACTCGTACGCTTACGAGAGACTGGTTTCATCGTTACGAGTAACCCCCTTTGCTCAAAGATGACTGGCAAGTGACGGTTTCTCCAACTTTAGTTGAATCGGATTTGACCGAGGAGGTCCTTGGATGAGGTTAAATAGCAACTCATATATCTCCGTTGTGGTGTTTGCGTAAGTAAGATGCGATCCTACTAGATACCCTTGGTCACCACGTAAAACATGCAACAACAAAATTAGAGGACGTCTAACTTGTTTTTGCAGGGTATGATTGTGATGTGATATGGCCAACGATGTGATGTGATATATTGGATGTATGAGATGATCATGTTGTAATAGAAATATCGACTTGCATGTCGATGGTACGGCAACCGGCAGGAGCCATAGGGTTGTCTTTATACTAACATATGTGCTTGCAGATGCGTTTACTATTTTGCTAGGATGTAGCTTTAGTAGTAATAGCATAAGTAGCACGACAACCACGATGGAAACACGTTGATGGATGATCATGGTGTGGCGCCGGTGACAAGAAGATCGTGCCGGTGCTTTGGTGATGGAGATCAAGAAGCACGTGATGATGGCCATATCATGTCACTTATGAATTGCATGTGATGTTAATCCTTTTTGCACCTCTTTTTGCTTAGAACGACGGTAGCATTATGAGGTGATCTCTCACTAAAATTTCAAGACGAAATTGTGTTCTCCCCGACTGTGCACCGTTGCTACAGTTCGTCGTTTCGAGACACCACGTGATGATCGGGTGTGATAGACTCAACGTTCACATACAACGGGTGCAAAACAGTTGCGCACGCGGAACACTCGGGTTAAGCTTGACGAGCCTAGCATGTGCAGACATGGCCTCGGAACACATGAGACCGAAAGGTCGATCATGAATCATATAGATGATATGATTAGCATAGGGATGCTTACCACTAAAACTACTCCCGACTCACGTGATGATCGGACTTGGGATAGTGTAGGTGGATCATGAACCACTCAAATGACTAGACAGATGTACTTTTTGAGTGGGATTTTAGCATATAATTTGATTAAGTTGAACTCTAATTATCTTGAACATAGTCTAAGTCCACTTTGGATATATTTGTGTTGTAGATCATGGCTCACGCAAGTGTCATCCTAAATTTTAATACGTTCCTAGAGAAAGCTAAGTTGAAAGATGATGGAAGCAACTTTGTAGACTGGGCTCGTAATCTTAAGCTAATCTTACAAGCTGGAAAGAAGGATTATGTCCTTAATGCTGCGCTAGGAGATGAACCACCCGCTATGGCTGATCAGGATGTTAAGAACGCCTGGTTAGCGCGTAAGGAGGACTACTCAATAGTTCAATGTGCAGTCTTGTATGGCTTGGAACCGGGACTTCAACGTCGCTTTGAGCGTCATGGAGCATTTGAGATGTTCCAGGAGTTGAAGTTTATCTTTCAGAAGAACGCCCGGCTTGAGAGGTATGAGACCTCTGATAAATTCTATGCTTGCAAGATGGAGGAAAACTCGTCTGTCAGTGAACATGTGCTCAAAATGTCTGGGTACTCAAACCGTCTAGCTGAACTGGGGATTGAACTCCCGCAAGAAGCTATCACTGACAGAATCCTCCAATCACTGCCGCCAAGCTATAAAGGCTTTGTGTTGAACTACAACATGCAAGGGATGAACAAGTCTCCTGGCGAGTTGTTTGCGATGCTGAAAGTCGCAGAGTCTGAACTCCGTAAAGAGCATCAAGTGTTGATGGTGAGCAAGACCACTAGTTTCAAGAGAAACGGCAAAGGCAAGAAGGGCAATTCGAAGAAGAGCGGCAAGCCTGTTGCCAATCCGCCGAAGAAACCCAAGGCTGGACCTAAGCCTGAAACAGAGTGCTTCTATTGCAAGGGTATGGGTCACTGGAAGCGCAATTGCCCCAAGTATCTGGCAGATAAGAAGGCGGGCAAAGAAAAATCAGGTATATTTGATATACATGTTATTGATGTGTACTTAACCAGCTCTCGTAGTAGTGCCTGGGTATTCGATACCGGTTCTGTTGCTCACATTTGCAACTCGAAGCAGGAACTGCGGAATAGACGAAGGCTGGCGAAAGACGAAGTGACGATGTGCGTAGGAAACGGTTCCAAGGTTGATGCAATCGCCGTCGGCACCGTGTCACTTCAACTACCATCGGGATTACTGATGAACTTAAATCATTGTTATTTAGTGCCTGCGTTGAGCATGAACATTATATCTGGATCTTGTTTATTGCGAGACGGTTACTCTTTTAAGTCTGAGAATAATGGTTGTTCTATTTCTATGAGTAACATCTTTTATGGTCATGCACCGAATGTGAGAGGATTGTTCATATTGAATCCCGATAGCGATACGCATATACATAACATTGAGACCAAAAGAGTTAGAGTAAACAATGATAGCGCCATATTTTTGTGGCACCGCCGCTTGGGTCATATTGGTGTAAAGCGCATGAAGAAACTCCATGCTGATGGACTTTTGGAGTCACTTGACTTTGATTCACTTGACACGTGCGAACCGTGCCTCATGGGCAAGATGACTAAAACTCCGTTCTCCGGAACAATGGAGCGTGCAAGTGACTTGTTGGAAATCATACATACCGATGTGTGTGGTCCGATGAGCGTGGAGGCACGCGGCGGATATCGTTATTTTCTCACCTTCACTGACGATTTAAGTAGATATGGTTATGTCTACTTGATGAAGCACAAGTATGAAACATTTGAAAAGTTCAAGCAATTTCAGAGTGAAGTAGAAAATCATCGTAACAAGAAGATCAAGTTCCTACGGTCTGATCGTGGGGGTGAATATCTGAGTTTCGAGTTTGGTACTCACTTAAGACAATGTGGAATTGTTTCGCAGTTAACACCGCCTGGAACACCACAGCGTAATGGTGTGTCCGAACGTCGTAATCGTACTTTGTTAGAGATGGTGCGATCTATGATGTCTCTTGCTGATTTGCCGTTATCATTTTGGGGTTATGCATTAGAAACAGCTGCATTCACTTTAAATAGGGCACCATCAAAATCCGTTGAGACGACACCATACGAACTGTGGTATGGCAAAAGACCAAAGTTGTCGTTTCTTAAAGTTTGGGGATGTGATGCTTATGTCAAAAAGCTTCAGCCTGAAAAGCTGGAACCCAAAGCGGAAAAGTGCGTCTTCATAGGTTACCCAAAAGAGACAGTTGGGTACACCTTCTATCTCAAATCCGAGGGCAAAGTGTTTGTTGCTAAGAACGGAACTTTTCTCGAGAAGGAGTTTCTCTCGAGAGAATTGAGTGGGAGGAAGATAGAACTTGACGAGGTTGTCGAACCTCTCATCCCTTTGGATGGTGGCGCAGGGCAAGGGGAAACCTCTATCGTTGCGACGCCGGTTGAGGAGGAAGTTAATGATGGTGATCATGAAACTCCAGTTCAAGTTTCTGTTGAACCACGCATGTCGACGAGATCACGCGCTGCTCCAGAGTGGTACGGTAATCCCGTCTTGTCAATCATGTTGTTAGACAACAATGAAGCTGCAAATTATGAAGTAGCAATGGTGGGCCCAGATTCCAACAAATGGCTAGAAGCCATGAAATCCGAGATGGGATCCATGTATGAGAACAAAGTGTGGACTTTGGAGATACTACCTGAGGGCTGCAAGGCTATTCAGAACAAATGGATCTTTAAGAAGAAGACAGACGCTGACGGTAATGTGACCGTTTATAAAGCTCGACTTGTGGCAAAGGGTTTTTCACAAGTTCTAGGAGTTGACTACGATGAGACCTTCTCACCCGTAGCGATGCTTAAGTCCGTCAGAATCATGTTAGCAATAGCTGCATTTTTCGATTATGAAATCTGGCAGATGGATGTCAAAACAGCGTTCCTTAACGGTTTCCTTAAGGAAGAGTTGTATATGATGCAACCCGAAGGTTTTGTCGATCCTAAAAATGTTGACAAGGTGTGCAAGCTCCAGCGATCCATTTATGGACTGGTGCAAGCATCTCGGAGTTGGAACAAACACTTTGATGAGGTGATCAAGGCATTTGGGTTTATACAAGTGGTTGGAGAATCTTGTATTTACAAGAAAGTGAGTGGGAGCTCTGTGGCGTTTCTAATATTATATGTGGATGACATATTACTGATTGGAAACAACGTAGAGCTTTTGGAGAGCATAAAAGGTTACTTGAATAAAAGTTTCTCTATGAAGGACCTAGGAGAAGCTGCTTACATTCTAGGCATTAAGATCTATAGGGATAGATCAAAACGCCTGATAGGACTTTCACAAAGCACATACCTTGATAAAGTTTTGAAGAGGTTCAAAATGGAACAGTCCAAGAAAGGGTTCTTGCCAGTGTTACAAGGTACGAGATTGAGTAAGACTCAGTGCCCAGCAACTGATGAAGATAGAGAGCATATGCGCTCCGTCCCCTATGCTTCAGCCATAGGCTCTATCATGTATGCAATGTTGTGCACTAGACCGGATGTTAGCCTGGCCATAAGTATGGCAGGTAGGTTCCAGAGTAATCCAGGAGTGGATCACTGGACGGCGGTCAAGAATATCCTGAAGTACCTGAAAAGGACTAAGGAGATGTTTCTCGTGTATGGAGGTGACGAAGAGCTCGCCGTAAAAGGTTACATCGATGCAAGCTTTGACACAGATCCGGACGACTCTAAGTCGCAAACCGGATACGTATTTATTCTTAATGGGGGTGGAGTAAGCTGGTGCAGTTCCAAGCAAAGCAGAGTACATGGCTGCCTCGGAGGCGGCTAAGGAGGGTGTCTGGATGAAGCAGTTCATGACAGATCTTGGAGTGGCGCCAAGTGCACTGGATCCAATAACCTTGTTCTGTGACAACACTGGTGCCATTGCCTTAGCAAAGGAACCAAGGTTTCAGAAGAAGACCAGACACATCAAACGACGCTTCAACCTCATCCGCGACTACGTCGAGGAGGAGGACGTAAATATATGCAAAGTGCACACGAATCTGAATGTTGCAGACCCGCTGACTAAACCTCTTCCACGGCCAAAACATGATCGACACCAGAACTGTATGGGTGTTAGATTTATTACAATGTAATTCACATGGTGATGTGAGGGCTGGATTATTGACTCTAGTGCAAGTGGGAGACTGTTGGAATTATGCCCTAGAGGCAACAATAAATGTTTAGTTATTATTATAATTCCTGTATCAAGATAATAGTTTATTATCCATGCTATAATTGTATTGAATGAAGACTCATTTACATGTGAGGATACATAGACAAAACACCGTCCCTAGCATGCCTCTAGTTGGCTAGCCAGTTGATCGATGATAGTCAGTGTCTTCTGATTATGAACAAGGTGTTGTTGCTTGATAACTGGATCACGTCATTAGGAGAATCACATGATGGACTAGACCCAAACTAATAGACGTAGCATGTTGATCATGTCATTTTGTTGCTACTGTTTTTCTGCGTGTCAAGTATTTATTCCTATGACCATGAGATCATATAACTCACTGACACCGGAGGAATGCTTTGTGTGTATCAAACGTCGCAACGTAACTGGGTGACTATAAAGATGCTCTACAGGTATCTCCGAAGGTGTTAGTTGAGTTAGTATGGATCAAGACTGGGATTTGTCACTCCGTGTGACGGAGAGGTATCTCGGGGCCCACTCGGTAATACAACATCACACACAAGCCTTGCAAGCAATGTAACTTAGTGTAAGTTGCGGGATCTTGTATTACGGAACGAGTAAAGAGACTTGCCGGTAAACGAGATTGAAATAGGTATGCGGATACTAACGATCGAATCTCGGGCAAGTAACGTACCGAAGGACAAAGGGAATGACATACGGGATTATACGAATCCTTGGCACTGAGGTTCAAACGATAAGATCTTCGTAGAATATGTAGGATCCAATATGGGCATCCAGGTCCCGCTATTGGATATTGACCGAGGAGTATCTCGGGTCATGTCTACATAGTTCTCGAACCCGCAGGGTCTTCACACTTAAGGTTCAACGTTGTTTTATGCGTATTTGAGTTATATGGTTGGTTACCGAATGTTGTTCGGAGTCCCGGATGAGATCACGGACGTCACGAGGGTTTCCGGAATGGTCCGGAAACGAAGATTGATATATAGGATGACCTCATTTGATTACCGGAAGCTTTTCGGAGTTACCGGGAATGTACCGGGAATGACGAATGGGTTCCGGGAGTTCACCGGAGGGGGGCAACCCACTCCGGGGAAGCCCATAGGCATTTGGGGGGGTCACACCAGCCCTTAGTGGGCTGGTGGGACAGCCCACCAATGCCCTATGCGCCAAGAGAGAAAAATCAAAGGAAAGAAAAAAAAAGAGGAAGAAGTGGGAAGGGGGAAGGACTCCCTCCCACCAAACCAAGTAGGACTCAGTTTGGGGGGGGGGGAGAGTCCTCCCCCCTGGCTCGGCCGACCCCTTGGGGATCCCTTGGACCCCAAGGCAAGGTCCCCCTCCCTCCTCCTATATATATGGGGCTTTTAGGGCAGATTTGAGACGACTTTCTCACGGCTGCCCGACCACATACCTCCATAGTTTTTCCTCTAGATCGTGTTTCTGCGGAGCTCGGGTGGAGCCCTGCTGAGACAAGATCATCACCAACCTCCGGAGCGCCGTCACGCTGCCGGAGAACTCTTCTACCTCTCCGTCTCTCTTGCTGGATCAAGAAGGCCGAGATCATCGTCGAGCTGTACGTGTGCTGAACGCGGAGGTGCCGTCCGTTCGGTACTAGATCGTGGGACTGATCGCGGGATTGTTCGCGGGGCGGATCGAGGGACGTGAGGACGTTCCACTACATCAACCGCGTTCTCTAAACGCTTCTGCTGTACGATCTACAAGGGTACGTAGATCACTCATCCCCTCTCGTAGATGGACATCACCATGATAGGTCTTCGTGCGCGTAGGAAAATTTTTGTTTCCCATGCGACGTTCTCCAACAAAGGATTCATCGCGTTTTACGAGACGGAGGCGCATCCACCTCCTGTTCTTCATCTGGAGGGCAGATCTGGAGTCTGTTCTGGGCTCCGGAGAGGGGAGATCGTCGCCATCATCATCATCAACCTTCCTCCATCGCCAATTCCATGATGCTCTTCACTGTTCGTGAGTAATCTCATCATAGGTTTGCTGGACGGTGATGAGTTGGATGAGATCTATCATGTAATCGAGTTAGTTTTGACGGCGATTGATCCCTAGTATCCACTATGTTCTCAGATTGATGTTGCTACTACTTTGCCATGCTTAATGCTTGTCACTAGGTCCCGAGTGCCATGATTTCAGATCTGAACCTATTATGTTGTCGCCAATATATGTGTGTTTTAGATCCTATGTTGCAAGTTTTAGTCACCTACTATGTGTTATGACTCGGCAACCCCGGAGTGACAATAGCCGGAACCACTCCCGGACATGATGATAGTATGAGGAGTTCATATATTCACCAAGTGTTAATGCGTTGATCCGGTTCTTTATTAAAAGGAGAACATTAATATCCCGTAGTTTCCATTAGGACCCCGCTGCCACGAGAGGGATGGACAATAGATGTCATGCAAGTTCTTTTCCCTAAGCACGTATGACTACATACGGAATACATGCCTATATTAGATTGAGGAACGGGAGCTAGTTACATATCTCTCCGTGTTATAGCTGTTACATGATGAATCACATCCGGCATAATCATCCATCACCGATCCAATGCCAACCTGTCTTTTACTACTGGTCCTTGCTACGTTACTTTGCCGCTACTGCTGACACCACTGGTGTTGTTACTCTGTTGCTACTGCTGTTGGTTTGCTGCTACTGGTTACTGTTCCTACTGCTGCTATCATACTACATTGCTACTGATACTTTGTTGCAGACACGAAGTCTTTCACGTGTGGTTGAATTGACAACTCAGCTGCTAATACTTGAGAATATTCTTTCGCTTCCCCTTGAGTTGAATCAATAAACTTGGGTTGAATACTCTACCCTCGAAAACTGTTGTGATCCCCTATACTTGTGGGTTATCAGCGGCGTACGAGGCGATGTCGCTGGCCCTCACACGCAGCTCCTCCTCCATGGCCTGCAGCTCCCACTCCGAGCCGTCGCGCTATGATAACGAGCTTGCCCAAGTCCAGGTTTCGGTACCAGGACTTGGCCAAGCGCAGGTCCATGTAGGCTCCAGCGCGCGCGGCCGAAGGACGCCAAGCGTCAAGGCGGTCTTCACCAGCCGCAAGCCAGCGGGAGAGCTGGCTCATTGACGCGGGCTCCATGACCTCAGGCCATAGAGCCTTCACCATCGACGAGCCTGCGATCTGGAGTCGAGCCACAAACTCGCCCAGGACGCACAGGCGGGTTCTGAGGCCCACCCCAATCTCCTCCACACTCCAGCCGGAGGTAACATCTACCTCCTGCCCGGCCGTGCGGCGCTCCTCGCGGCTCACCTCGACGACCGTGTCGGCCGCGTCCCGCGTCTCAGGGAAGAGACCTGAGATGGGGGAAGGGGTGCAAAGAAGAATAAGAAGAGGAGGCGGCAAAGAAAAATTCAAGAGATAACAAAAGAAGACTCACGGTCGAAGTGGCTATAAGTCTCATGGGCGCCCTCCAGGGCCTCAAGCTCCCGCACCTTGCTCGCTTGGGTGAGGCGGGCGACTTCATCCTAGAGTGCCGCCGCCGTGTCCAGGGCCTTCGCCAGCTGCCTCTGCTTCTGGATCAGGCCCTCCTCCTTCTCCTTCAAGGCAGCGTCCTTGAGCTTCGTCTCCTCGACATGAAGAGCTGCCCTTGCTTCTGGATCAGGGCCTCCTCCTTCTCCTTCAAGGCAGCGTCCTTGAGCTTCATATCCTCGACATGAAGCATCTCAAGATGCTCCACGTCGGCAGTATGGGAGGCGTCCTTCTCCTGCAAGGAGGCGCGCAGCTGCTCCTGCTCAGCGTGGCGGGCCGCCTCGAGCTCCTTCTTCTCTGCCTAGAGAAGAGTGAGCTGCTGCTGGAGCCGACAGTCCGCCTCGCGTAGGGCGTCCCTCTCCACGGCAGCGCCGCCCAGCCGGGCCTCAAGCTCGGCGATCTGGCCATCAGTCGCCTGGTTTTGCGCCCGCAGCATGTTGTTGGCTTGCACCTGGGCATCATAAAGATCCTACAAAGCAATGAAGAAGCAAAAATAAGATTCGGCCTGGTTAAATCATAACCAGCCCGATTCTCGGGGACTACCCTGAGTGGGTACGCTAGCGCGCCCCCACTAAAACAGCACAACAAGAGAAGAAGCTCAAGGAGATTGGGCCCGGCCGATGATCCGCCGGCCCGATTCTCGGGGGCTACACCCAGTGGATGCACTGGCGTGCACCCTCTTATTCAAGATGAAGAAAAAATCGAAGACAGAGACGAGGCACTTACCCTGGTGCGCTCCTCCAATCGCTCCAGATCGCTGCCCACCACGCGAGCCGCCTAGTCCACCTTGTACCGGCTGCTGGCAAAGAGCGATACCAGCTCCGGGACACCTTGGAGCATGGTGCGTGTGGGCTGCTTCTGGCGCTCCAGATTGGCCCCTCGCCAAGCCTTCATGGGCCGGCTCCAGACTCTAGGGCCAACTTCTGGAGCAGCCGGACCACGGTCTCCAGGCACTGGCATGCCGGCCGGCTCCGCCGACGCCCCAGCCGAGGCCGTCTCCTCTGTAGGAGATGGATGGGTCGCGTCCGACGCATCCATGTTCACGCCTCGCGCATCCTAGGCCATGTCTGGCACGTCCAGGTTCAGTTCCGGCGCGCCGACTGCCGCCTCGGCCATCGGTGAGTCGGGGATCACCTCGAGATCCACCGGCACAGAGACGTCCGACTCGGACGGTTGGGCCTTCTCGGTCCTTGGGGCGCGCCTCGGGGCCGCCTCGCTAGCTGGCTCCTCCACGCGAGCGCGCATGGAGGGGTCATGTCTAGCCTTCGTATGCTTCTCCTCCGGCTTCTGGGCCCGACTGGGCCGAGACTGGCCCTCGGCCATCTTCTCCGAGGCTTCATCCTAGCAGCGGGCGGACTGCTCCTCTAGCTCCTTCCTAGCAGCGTCAGCCGCTGCCCAGCTGGCTCGCTTGGTGGCGGAGGCAGTGTCTTCTTCTACGTGTTCCACCTCCCTGCCAACCGACGCTTTGAGGAACAAAACTTCACACAAGACAAAATGAAAAGAGCGAAAGGGGATCCCTTACCCCGCGACGATGAGAACCTTCCTCCGGTCGCCACTAGCACGACGCTTCTTAGCGCCGCCTACTCATGATCCGGCACGAGGACCCGTCGCGGCTTGCTTGGGAGCTGGCCTGGAAGCTGTGGCACCCTTGCCTTTCTTCCGGGCTGCCTCATCAAGCCCGGCCGCCTCGGCCTTACGACGCCGTCCGCGCGTTAGGGGTGGACTGGTGACCTCCTCCACCCCGTCGGAGTCTTCCGCGAAGGCTGCATCAGATAGGGAGGAGGGGGTCTCATCATCATCCGTCCAATCTACAAAGGAGGGCCGCAGATGCTCACCAGACGGCTCCATCCCCTCCCACTCCAGCGCATGCTCCGTACCTTCGGAGGCGGCAGAACGGGACTTAATCACGCCCTCGTCCTCGATCTCCGAGTCATCAGACATTACCATGTCGGGGGCAGGCGGGTTGAGTGCCTACAGTTTCTCGAACACCTGCGCGATGGAGTTAGCGGCCGGCTCAAAAAGACGGCCGACCACCAGAAAAACAACCAGAACAGATGCAATGAAAAGTGCTTACCACCCGAGGCGGACAGGACCTGCTGTAAGGGGCCATCCCCCATGACCAGCTTCCACTGTCGTCCATACGGGCGGTGGAAATCTAGTTCACCCCTCACGCCACCGCGCTGGCGGTGAAGCTCTTGGTGGAGGTCCGGCAGGGTTAATACCGGCCACTCATCTGGCAGACCAGATGGGGCCGCCTCTGCAGCGGCACGATCCTGCGGGTGACCATGGTGGTAAGCAGACCGCGACCGAGGAGGTCGCGATCCTGCAAGATGTCGAGGTGGGCCCCGATCTGCGCCACCTCAGGAATCGGCTTCGGGTACTTTGCCCCGCAGTTCAACTTCGTCGGAGGATTGATCTTGAACGGGGGCATGTTGAGGGCGTCGTGTGCAGGGTTGGCATTCTTCACATAGAAGAAGCCCCTCTGCCACTGCTTGATGGATTCCTGCAGCGGCATCTGGGGGAAGCCGGACTTCGAGCGATGATGCACCAGTGCGGCTTCGCACGACGTCATCAGGAGAGGCCCGGCGAGCTTCTCCAGCTCGGCCTTGTCCATCTTGACAGACTGTTGCTTGAAGAAGAACAAGCTTTGGCAGAGGTCGAGGCGGGGTTGATCCCTAGGAAGCCCTCGCACAGGATGACGAAGGCCGATAGCTGCAGGATGGCGCTCGGCGCTAGGTGATGCGCCTGCAGGCCGAAGAAGATAAGCCAGTTGGAGAAGAAGGGGCTCGCCGGGAGCCCGAAGCCCCAGTAGAAGTGCTCGTCGAACACGACAATCTCTCCCTCTTCCGATGTAGGAGCTGTCTCGGCGCCAGGGATCCGCACCGACACCTGAGAAACCCAGGGCAGCATTCGATGGTGGCGGAGCGCGTCGATGCGTCCGTCGCAGATCACGCTGCCGAGCCAGGCTCCATGAGACGAGGTCTTCTTCGAGGAAGAGCCACCGGCCATGACTACTGGCGGCGAATGCTTGGGAAGGCTGGTGGCGCTACGGCGGCGGTGAAGAAGAATATGAAGGTGGACGGGCTCTTTCTCTTTGGGCTCAGGGAGGAAGAGGGCATCGATGCGGGGCGAGAAGGGGGCGAGTGGCCTCCTCGGAACCCCCGCATCCCATTTAAGCCCCATGAAGCATCATGGGAAGGGGATCCGGTGCGCGCGGAGCCCCACTAATCCCGTGTATTACGGGCGATGGCGCTTCCCGAAACCCAACCGTCGCAGAGTAAATCCGCAGAGGATCTCCCACGTGGAGGCCGAGGGGGCGTCGCGGCGGAACCCAGGGCCCACACCCGGTCCCTTCACCTGTAAAGACCATCATCACGTCATGCCGGGCCTGGCACGTGGCGCGATTTGCACAGCCTACGACGAAGCCGAGGCGTAGCTTCGAAGCCAGCCAGCTTCCAAGCCGGCGACCCCTGCCGCATGTGGCGACAGGAATACAAGGACAAAAATCAAGCCGGTGAGGCCACCCGCAAGCAGGTGGCGGGCCTCTCCAGCTTTGGGGACTACTGATGGGGGGATAACCCCGGGGTAGGCTCAACGATCCTGCTCCTTTATTTCCGGCCCCAAAGGAATGACCAAGAACCATTCTGCAAGGCCCAAGTCCTATGGCTGACTAGGCAACACCTGCTGGCTAGGGGGCGAGATGGCCAACTCTCTGGCCGGACAGGCAACACTTGCCGGCTAGAAGCAAGACGGCTACCTCTTCCTGGCTGCCTACGCCACGCCAGCCGACTAGGAACGAGGCGGCCGTGCCCAAGCCGGCTAGCTAAGCGGGCTAGCCGGCAAGGGATCTCAACTCACATCAGATCGTAGGTCATGACGAGACCCTACGAGTAAAGATGGTTACGCGTCAGCAAAGGTACTGGATCGGAGTGCACGTCGGGTACCAGCGTCAGCGGCCATGCCGCTGACTTCTCCCCGGCTCTGATCCATCACCCAGTACAGTGTCAGCCGTCAAACTCCCACTATATTATTGCACTCGGCGTGGGAACAGTGGAGACGGCCGTACCGTCTACCCATGACGAATCTTGCTGGACAACGCCGGACGTACCATACGTGTCAAGCGTCAAACTTATGCAAGAGCTAAATTGTCTAGCCGGCGGGTCCACAGCCAGACGGGACCTCGCAGCCGGCGGGCCCATCAAGCGACAAGCCAGGACCCTCATGGGTCCCCTGGCCAGCCGGCGAGGTTGCCAGTCGGGTCCCACTTTTGTACCCTTTATCCATATTGTATGTCGGTAGGTTCGTCTATAAAACCCCCCCGGTCCCCCTCCATGCAGAGGGTCGGTCAACAGATCACACACACACACACACCAACCACATAGGAGCGGAAGAGACGAGCCGGCTGCTACCTTCTTCCTCCTCCGCAATACAGCTCCAGGAGCAACCTTGTAATCCATCCATATACATCATACACTCCGGTAGGACTAGGGGTATTATCTCTACGGAGAGCCCCGAACCAGGGTACATCGTGTGTTCCATGTTTGTACCAACCTCGCCCCCATCGCCCTCCGTTGGCACTTCGGTTCTAACCTACTTTAGCCTACCTATGGCATATGTTGTGAGTATTCACCGACAATATGCACTGAACTATCATGTAGTTACCAAAGACGTGTATGTCGGATGTTTGCAACATCCACAAATCACGCTTGGGGTTCAGCACACCGAGTGGTGCATGAAGGACATAAGCCTTCTTCTTAGCAATGAGGAGAATCCTCAATTAACGGACCGAGTCCGCATAATTGCTACTTCTATCTTTCAACCATATTTTCTCAAAGAACAAATCAAATACCGTAGAGCTATAGGGTAAGTTACAACATAATTTTTAAAGACCTATTTGACTATGTTCATGATAATTAAGTTCATCTGAGGAACTCCCACTTAGACCAACATCCCTCTAGTCATCCAAGTGTTACATGATCCACGTCGACTAGCCCATGTCCGATCATCATGTCAGACGGACTAGTCATCAATGGTGAGCATCTCCATGTTGATCGTATCAACCATATGACTCATGTTTGACCTTTCAGTCTCCCGTATTCGAGGCCATGTTTGTACATGCTAGGTTCGTCGAGTGAACCTAAGTGTTATGCATATGTAAACTGGCTTACACCCGTTGTATGCGAACGTTAGAATCTATCACACCCGATCATCACGTGGTGTTTCAAGACAATGATCCTTCGCAACGGTGCACACTTAGGGGAATACATATCTCGAAATTTTTATGAGGGATCATCTTATCTTTGCTACCGTCGTTCTAAGCAATAAGATGTAAAACATGATAAACATCACATGCAATCATATAGTGACATGACATGGCCATTATCATCTTGCTCCTTGGATCTCCATCTTCGGGGCACCATGATCATCATCGTAACCGGCATGACACCATGATCTCCATCATTGTGTCTCTGTGGAGTCGTTACAACAACTATTACTTCTACTACTATAACCAACCGTTAGCGACAATGTAAAGTAATCAACATGGCATTGCATCTAATACAATAAATTAAGACAGCTCCTATGGCTCCTGCCAGTTGTCATACTCATCGACATGCAAGTTGTGAATCCTATTACAAGAACATGATCAATCTCATACATCACATATGTATAAACACATTCTTTCAGCCATATCACATCCCACGGCATACCCTGCAAAAACAAGTTAGACGCCCTGTAATTGGTGTTGCAAGTTTTACGTAGCTGATTTGGGTTTCTAGATAGAACGTTTCTTACCTACATGATAGCCACAACATTGATATGCCAATGCTATTTACCCTTCATCAGGACCCTCTTCATGGAATCCGATCCGATTAAAGTGGGAGAGATAGACAACCGCTAGCCACCTTATGCAACTGGTGCATGTCTGTCGGTGGAACCAGTCTCACGTAAGAGTACATGTAAATTCGGTCTGGGCCGCTTCATCCCACAATGCCTCCGAATCAAGATAATACTAGTAACCGCAAGCAATTGACAAACTCAGCGCCCAAAACTTTTGTGTTCTACTAGTAACCGCAACCCAAAACATTTAGGAAGTGGTTTCACTCGATTTGGAGTTGGGACGATTTTCCTATGAATTTCTTAATATGAGCTATATAGAGATTAGGGTCATTCATTAGACCCAGCACAAACAATGCATGAGAAAAATGTTCACCTTGCTAGGAAAATAACGTAGGATTTTAGAAGTCTTTGAAAATTTGGATCACTCCATTTGGAGTTGATTTGGGTTCTCTAGGAATTTTGCAAAGTGGGGTTTGAAATATTAAAATTTGAAGTTGTTGGGGCTCTTGGACCTGGTGTACCCAGGCCCGCCTGCCTGCGGCCCATGGCCCAGTCCGTGTTGTGGGCCCGTGAATGCTCCCCTATTAAGGTCCAAGGGCCCTGCCCTCATGAGGGGCGCCCTTCATGAGGGGCCCATCATGGAGTTCTCCCTAGGCCATTTCCTGCGAGGCTCCTGGGAAGGAGGCGCCTCCCAACACTCCTCCTCGAGGGGCGAACTTACCGAGTGTACCAACCGAGGTCACATGGTCCAACTTCCTCATGTGGGTGACGTGAGCCACGCTACATAGTCCCAGGGTCAGTGCCAGTGGGCACGGACGGAGAAGCTTTCCCCTTTGGTGCTATGGGAGCCAAGCTAGCTGCGGGATCCCAAAGCAACCCCAAGGATTTCACAATCAGTGCAAGAGTACTAAGGCTACGAGCTTGGCAGGACAGAGCTTCCTCCCGAGCCCACCAGCACGTCATGGAGAAGGGCTTTTGGAGGCGAAAACCACCTTTGTGTGGGCGGCCCGTAATCCTATCCCCTTTCAAAAGGGCCATTGTGGCAACCCATCCCGTCAACTGTGTTTTCATGGAAGAGGACCAAGGCCCGTATAAAAAATAGGCCCGACCTTCGTAGCGGGGACTCTCATTGTGTTCGACTAGGGCAAGAACCAACCTTTGCACTCGTCTTCCACCTTAAGCAATCTATACAATAAGGAGTAGGGGTTTGCACCACAAGGTGGCCCGAACCTGGGTAGAGTGTCCTATGTTCTAGTTCGCTTCCCTTAGATCGAGCCGCCGGAGAGTCGCCGTGAAGTCGACAGGTAGAACAGGGTCAGAGAGTGAGAGCACCCCAGAGTTCCAACTTTTCTGGGTCTACAGAGCCCCTATTCCAACATTTGGTGCGCCAGGTAGGGGTGCACAACCGCTCTTCAGCTCCTCTTTTGCTCCCAACTTCATTGAACTCATGGCCGACTCTTGTCATGTGCGTGCTGAGCCCAGAACTGCACGACTCATAGTGACTGTGCCCGGAGACCCTTGCACCCGCCATCAGACTTCCAGGTGCGAGAACGGGCTCATCGACCCTTCAGCCCGCCAACAGAAGGCCTCGTCCGCGCATTCTTTTGTGTAGCGGGAAGGCCGCACCGCCAGACTTCTTCCTCCCACATTCGGCTTGAGCGGTTGAACACACTGGCTGCGCTGCTCATGACACACGAGCTGCTTCACTACCACCCGGCGGATGCCGGCTACGACACATTGGTGGCCCACATCACCCAGCTCATCATCGCCACCGGAGAGACCCAGGTACCCTCTCGCTCCGTTCGCCCCCTCTGTCTCGCGATGAAGAGGAGGCTCAGAAAGCGTCGTCGCCTCCTCCTGCGCACGGTGACCAGGCCGAGCCCAGGTGTGGCGCATGTGTGGGGAACCCGTGTTGCGAACCACCACCATGCGCCCAACAAGGAGACAGTTGCCAGATCGTCAACTGCGAGGCTCCGCTAGATGTGCGTGCGGTCCTCCAGCTGCAACCACTCAAGCACCATGTGTTGCCAGGCCTTCACCTACGAATTGTGCAGGGTGGTTTTGCCGGCTAAGTTCTAGCACGACCTGCCCCCATGCTACGACGAGTCCCTCAACCCTTTGGAGTTCCTCCAGCATTACACCCTGAGTGTCGAAGTGGCGGGCAGCCACGACAAGGTCATGGCGAACAGCCTCCTGATGGAGCTAAAAAACGACGCATGGTCCTGGCTACTAAACTAGCCCGAGGACTCGGTCTCTTCATGGAGCGACCTTCGAGAGCCATTCATCACAAACTTCAAGGGAACGCATGACCGACCCCTCTCTGTCAACGAACTCTGTCGCGTGAAGCAACACCTTGGCAAGACCCTCCACAAGTACATCTAGAGGTTCACCCAGGTGCACAACAAGACCCAGGTGCAACGGACGAGGCGGTTATCATGGCATTCACCAATGGCCTCAAGGACCTCAAGATGGCGAAAAGCTCGTTGTCAACAACACCCTCGGCATGGCCATGGATTTGTTCAACCTGGCCAACAAGTGCGCCAAGGCTGAAGAAGACCGCCTGTTTGCTCATGATAACCCTGACGACGTGCACGAAGAAGCCAAGTCCAAGCCCAAGGAGGTCAAGAGCAAAGGATTCGCCATGCTTGTGGCTGAACCCGATCAAAAGCGTGGCTGCAAGCAAAGCATGCCCGAGAAGGAATGCCCCAGTTCTGCATCTACCACGGCGTGCACACCCACAACACCGAAGATTGCCTGGAGCTCAGGGTCCTCTGGGACGAGTGGGTAGGCCGGCACTCGGAGCACAATTATCGTCGTGCTGGTCGCGACGGCTGCCGCGGCGGCTGCAGATGGGACAACTCGAATGGCAACCCTCATTGGGGCTGGTACGACTAGCCTCGCGACAACGGCTAGCGTGACCAGCCTCGCGAGATGCACCCTCGTGACAATGCTTGCTTCCTCCGCTTCCTCCGCCGCCTCCAAGGAGGAACAAAGACAACCAACGCGATGAGGAGGTCCGGGCCTATTAGGATCCTCATGTGGTGGCCTACGTTCTCGGTGGTGCCCACGCCCCCTCGTCGAACCACTAGTTCAAGCACCTCTGGTGCAAGGTGAACGTCGTCCTACCGAGGCTGGGGGTTGTGAAGTCCCTCAAGTGGTCCCAATACACCATCACCTTCAACTCCAAGGATAGCCTAAAGTATGTGGCCGTCGCAGGAACACTCCCCGTGATGTGCACTCCCACCATCAACAACGTGGTAGTCACCAAGACCCTCAATCATGGAGGTGCGATTCTCAGTGTGCTCTCCGTCGATAACCTTCAACAAGCTCCAGGTACCCTACGACCAGCTGAGGCTGACCAGGCCGTTCTCGGGGGTGAACAATGGCTCCACCACCCCACTGTGGTAGGTCTGCCTTCCGGTCACCTTCGGCACGCGTGACAAGTATCACAACGAGCAGATTGACTTTGACGTAGCGCACATTGGCCTCCCGTACAACGCCATCTTGGGCTACGCGACGCTGGCCAAGTCCATGGCGGTGACCCACCACGGCTACAACATCCTCATTATGCCAGGTTGGAGTGGCATCATCAGCGTCGCCTACGATGAGAGGGAAGCGGTCAGCTCCCTCGAGCACGCTTTCAGGGCTGCTGCCTCAGAGCACTCAAATGATGCTGTAGGCGATGTGCCTTGCGAGGCCAAAACTCCGAGGAAGAAGCAGTCGATGCCCGCCGCGGGATCCGGCATGGCAAAGGGTCTAGTGGCTGAGGCCAAGTTCACAAGTCCCGTGCGTGTTGCGGGTGCTTTCCCCCTTCCGGCATAGGAAGGTGCACCCGGCCCCTCCCTCTGGCCGGGCTCGGGGGCTTCCACCTGGAAGTTATCCGACCTAGCCGCTACACCGAGTGAGGTGCTCGGTAACCACCTGGAGGAGTGCCTCAACATGCGCCCTCATGAGCAAAGAGTACAACGTCGACCACTGGGGGCTTAGGAGTTCATCGCCCAGGATATCGATAAGCTGTAGGAGGCATGTGCCATGCGTGGTAGGCACCACACGGAGCGTTGTTTGAGGAGGCTAATCACTCCCGAGGGGACTATAGAGACGCGCATGTGCGTTGATGTCGTGGGCCTCAACGGAGTCGTTCCCAGAGCTCCTTCTGCTCTGCGCGCGGGGCTAGGCCGAGGCGCCCACATTGGCCGCGCTCACATGCCTTTTGGCCTGGAGAACACTACGGCTACCTTCCAAAGGCTGGCGCAACTCATGATAGTGCCTCGCGTGGCACCAGGGCTCCAGGAGGCAGCCGACCCCTGAGAAGATCGGCCTTCATGACATGCTTCATCCAGCGACCCGGAGCTCCCACGACAATGCGGTCTCTCGGTGAAGTCCCCTTTCACCCGAGATCAAGGGAACCCTTCAAGTTACACTACCCTCGAGCGTGAGGGCCTCCTATGGGGACCCCGACTTACATGCCGAGATCGACGAATGAACGTGCTCAGTGATCCCAGCGATCAATGCTCACCAAACACAAAGATACTGAATATTAAGAGTCTTACATCCAAGTATTGAATTATTACATCACGTGACCGAATGGTCAAGTTCACAAGGTAGGGCCTATAAGGCCAAATCACATTGATACAACTAGTAGAGGAATCTTAGGGCTAACCGGGTGCCCATGCCATCAGCCTACACCAACATGCATTCTGACTAGGAAGCGTCCTAGTTCGCAGTGGCGTCTCCGAAGACGTACTCATCTCCAAACTATGGTCCTTGCATGTCTGGTCAATAATATAACAAGTGGCAAGCCAATGAGTACTTTCGAGTGTACTCTCAAACAACCCATGATATGAACAATGCAAGTAAAGGATAACAATAATATGCTTCATTGGTGGATATCTTCTTGGTGGTAAATAAACATGATCATGGGTATATATCATAAGTTAAGAACTACTTTTGAAGAACAGGTTACAGATATCAATATATCTGTCAAGGGAAGAACCATCCGGGTTCTCCCTATATGCCAAGTCACCAAACTTGGTCATATCAACTGTCTCATAGTACACTATTTAACACATACACACACACACACTTGGTTTATGCGGAAGCAACTGGATGTACTTTAAGCAGCACCACCCAACTGTCCTTGACCGTGGACATGGCTATTCGAATAGTTTTACACTCTGTAGAGGTAGTACGCTGGACTCACGAGATCCAGGAAACTTCCGTGTCATCCATGACTCGTGATAAATAACATACCCGAGGTAAGTCCCCGATCAATGCCTTTCCCCTGACGATACTACACAAAGAGATCCACTCGATTGGTACCCAGCCCACATGTTGTACATCTTACGAAGACCGAGTCTGGACAATATCAACCATGCGGGGACCAACGGTGTGCCTGGAACACATAAAAACGACATAGTCTCCCTACCTGGCACGACCCCATCACAAGAGTGACCACATATCACTCCCGCCACTAGTAATGTGCCTCTTTGCTAGCATCGACCAAAGTAATCAACATAGCCCCGTCCCAGAAGAGGTAACATGGTCGTACATGAAAGGTTGGGATGGTCGATTCATCATAAATCTAATCCCATTTACGAAACCATACTCACACAAATACCCGGTGCACCACTTCACCAAAAGTGGCCACCTATCTCATCATCACCGTCGGGCATTAGTGGCACCCGGCGGGGTTTTCATAAACCTTTGGTTTATACCAACAACATGCTTATGGTAATATTACTCTAAATTTACTTGTCAACATGATATTAGTGAGACCCTCATAGGTGGTAGGATCAAGCTCAATGCATGTGCTCCGGAGGAGCCATCGGTAACATCACTTGAATGATTTACCGGCACTTATGATCATTTGCGACAGAATTATTTGCTACACTAGCATGCATTATAATATATGCTCAGTCATGGTCAAAGGGCTGCTTGCCTTGGTCAGCTAGGTATCCGGGGTCTGCGAGGTCTTCCGCTCCGACTCCTTCGTCACACGGGTTTTCTATCGTCGTATAAAGATAAATAAGAAGTAGCTCACTCCAAAACAGATCACAAAGTCATTTTAAAAATGTTGGTTATTTCTGAAAAATCTAGGTTTTTATTTTAAATATATTTGCTTCTGTTTCTAATGAAGGAATAATTTTAAAATCAACTTAACAGAAGCAAAACTATTCCAGCTTAATGCTTTTTTATTATTATAAAACATAATAGTTGGTGCAAAAATTCTACAAATGGTTTTATTAAATACTACACATTTTTAGAAGAATAATAGTGGAAAAATTATATTTTTACATTGGTTAAATCTTTTTATATAAATCATTGAAAATCAAGTTTTAAAATAAAAGAAAAAGGGCTACAGCCCCTGGCCTGGCTTGGCCTGGGACTGGGCCGGCCCAAAGGCCAGCCAGCTAGCCTGCCCAGGCACGCGCACCGTCAGGTTTGAATCTGACGCGCGGGCCCCTGCGGTTAGCGACTGCAGGCACCGAGGGAGAGAGAGATGGGCCACCGACAGGTGGGGCACATCTGTCGGGGTCGTCTCCTACCTCTGGTCAGAGAGGAGGAGGAGCACGCCGGCATGGCTACCGACGTCCTCAGGCCACAACGAAGACGGAAATGGGTCCAGCTCGTCATCGCCTACATGATGTTGGTCGAGACAACGATGGCGAGGCTCAGGTTCATAGGCGACGAGGAAGTCGCGGCGGAGGGATTTCAGGCGAATGTAGAGGTGGTAGCTAGGTGCACGGATTATCTTGGAAAAGAGGGGGGAATGATCCTTGGTAACACGGGGACTGGTTTGGTGGACAGAGGGACTCAGGAGCCGACGTGTAGCCGGAGATTGATCGGAGCTCCGAGGCGGAGGGGCCTCGGTCGATCTCGAGCACCGAGGCTCTACTGGCTTAGTGGGGTGGCTAGGGAGGTGGTAGAGCTGGCTGCGATGAGGTTTGAGGGGTGCTGGATCGAGGGGGAGGCTTTATATAGGCCCGCGACGGTGAGCTGACTCGGGAGCGCCGGTGATTCACCATGGCTCGCATGGTGGTGTACAGAGGAGCTGGGGTCGAAACCACGGTCTCAGGACGTGGTTTTGAACTGCCAAAACCTACTACAGGGAAGGGATAGAGAGGAGAGACGAGCATGAGTGGTCGCGCATCTCTGGGCGATGCTGGTGCGCGCGGGCACGCGTCGCACTAGCTCTTAGCGCGGGAGAGGAGGGGCCGTGTTGGTCGCTGATGCAGAGGGGTTGTCGGGGAAGTGGTTAGACACGTCAGGGGAGGCTGGAACTGGCCAAGAGCGTCGCCCCCACCTCGGTGGCTTCCTGTAGTGTGCCTAGAGCGTAGCTGTGGCATGCCACGGCATGCTGGCATGCCCGGGGATGTGGCTAGCCGTTGAAGACCCGTGGAAGCTTCGGCTGGTCAAGAGAGACAAGAAAAATAGGTGCTGACAGCCTTGAGCTGAAGCTTAGAATGGGGATTTTGTCATTTCTACTTTGAACCAGAGAGGGGCCAGTTGACTGGGGCTGGGCATTGATGCTGGCCACCTAATCTAAGAGTTTAGGGGAAAGGGTTGGGGTTTAGCTAAGGTTAGGGGGCTTTTACCCATCCGTGAGAAGGTGCTCGACGGTGGTTGCACCCCACCACTGGTTCTGCAACTTAACATGATTGGGTTTGGTGCTAAAACAAGGGGTTTCATCAAGTTTGAGCTCCATTGGACAAGTTTAGCTTTGTAAACTTGAAAACTTCACCAAATGACCAGATCAGTTCCTTCCAAAGAGAGTGCGGGCAAATTAAGTCCCACAAATCCTATTTTTGGAATGGAACCCTCATTTGAGGTATTAGGCACTCCTGCAAAGTTTCAACTCCATTGGACTAACTTTGTTATGAAGAGTTGCTCTAACTTCAATCTGGACATAAGGGGTTTTGCAGTTATTTGGTGTCCTTAATCACCTTGGATCAAGGTGAAACTTTATATGGACACCAAATATGGCTTAGGGATACCACTGGAATTTTCTAGGAATTGATTGAGAATATTTCATTTGGAAATATTTCAAAAGGTCTTCAGGGTTTTACTCGAATAATAATAATATAAATATGGGTTAAAAATCTTATGTATGGAAAATATTTGTCCTTCTAATCATCTCCAAATTTAATTGGATTTTTCTAAGGCAGAAAAGTATTTTTCCATATAGGAATACCATTTCTGGCCTCAAAAATGAACATGCAAATAAATTAGAAAAATAATTCATAAAATAATTATTTTGTGGTTTTCGTGCACTAAAATGGTGCTAGAATCTGATCACCGACTTTGGGTAAGAACACTCCTTGCCATCAAGGGCATGTAGCGCAACTCAAAGCAGGGTTTTTCTTTAACCAGAAATAAGAAAAAGGGTTTTGAAAATAATTTGATCTTGAGAAATATGGTTTTTATTATCACATGATCAAGCATACAAGCATACAATGACATTCATGGCAATCACATCATTAGTTTCGAAAAAGTTTTAATAAACTCAGATTTTTGAATTACAAGAAAAGTGGTAGTGAAAACAGGGTGTGACAGACCTATCCCCCTTACAAGAATCTCGTCCCCGAGATTCCTAAGCTAGGTGCTAAAAAGGTTTGGAAACTCATCTCGGAGATAGTCTTCATGCTCCCATGTTGCTTCTACTCCGGTGTGCTTGCTTCACTGAACCTTGAAATACATGATGGTGCGGCTTCTGGTGCAACGCTCTGCTTCATCCAAGATGCGGATCGGCTTCTCGCGGTAGGTGAGATCTGGCTGAAGGTCGATGGCCTGATGGTCAATGTCCTTGTAAAGATCAGAATGGTTTGGCGCTTGCAGACACTTCCGAAGTTGTGACACATGGAAGGCGTTGTGCACACCCGAAAGTTCCGGAGGTAGCTCCAACTGGTAAGCAACTTAGACATGTAGCGGACCACGCTAGTTTGTTTTTATGGTTTGCATGGGTGGCTCCACGTTGGATCTGGATTTTTCCCATGGGGTTTCTATTGCGGATGAGGTGTTTTATCACTATGGGCTCCCGGTACATATTCTTCCTCGACGTCGTCCGTTCATCATGGTGGTCTCGTTTGGTCGCCATGCATTCAGGCTCTCGGAGGATTCAGTTGCGGCGGACCTAGAGGCGGCCATTGGTGGTTCTGCAGTGGAGCTTATGGTCTCAAAAATCACTGATTTGGTCTTCTCTTTCATGGTTTCCTCGAAGCAAGTTGGCTTTCATATTCTTGATCTACGTTCTTTTAAGTGCTCCAGTTTCAAGTGCTTTTTTCATCTTTGGGGCAATGGTGGTCCTAATTAGCACCGTGAATTTTGGTTAGTCCATCTAAGAGACAGGCTTCTTTACGTCTGATGGCAATGCATTCCAGACCTAGGAAATCATGTTTTAAATTGAGTTCTTCGGTTCGCAAGAAGTTGTCTTTTGCAACCCTCCAGCAATACGAGGTTTGCAAAGGGTATCGTTGTCGTGTCACGCAAGATGAGCTTATTACGCTGCAAGATGCTGGATATTCGTTCCCTCCTCGTGAGCGTGTTATCATCAGTGCCCCACCGCCGGCGAAACTCCGGTGGACGTCGGCGACGCCCCATATCTCATTTGGTACGGTCAATCTGTCGGGTTTCCGTTCCGTAATTCCTGGCAATTCAAATTCGAATAGCAATATTACCGGGATTTTAAGGGCTGATCCGGGATATCCCTCCGGCTTAGACGGGTCTACGTATCCATTTGAAACTGCACCAGTTGATTTACCTAGTGCACCTGAGACATTTTTATCCACTGGGCCAGAGTATTCCAATGATACTGCTAGCCTGCCCTCTTCGCAGGAGGCCCATCGACAGTTTGATGACTTTATTAATGAGATGGTGGACGAAATTTTATCATGCTCAAACTGTTCTGAACGTGGCCATTTTGCTTCGTCCTGTCCGAACTCGCCCACGTTGATTTGCTCCTCTTGCAGCATCCTGGGCCATACCAAATCTAGCTGCGATGCTTTTAGGCGTGATAATTGTCTCACTTGGAAACGCAAGAGCCCCACCACCTACCCTGCTGCCGATATCTCGGGAAGTGTTGCTGATTTTGGGGAAACTGCGAAGCTTACCGAGCAGTTCCTCCCTGTCACATCGCCCCCATCACCTCCATCATCTCCCAGGACGCCATTGGAGCCCCCACCATCGACACCTGACCCTCCTGCTTCTCTGCCGGACATGGCCAATTTCGAGCTTGATCCTACTCGCTTTCTACTGGCGGGGCACCACATCATTGACGACAGCCCTGAACGACTGCTGTGATCCTTCATCACACGGACGATGCCCATTGCCCGCCGCTTCGAGCAGTTCGTTATCGCTGAAGTCATGCCTGCTCCGCCGATGGACCAGATTGTTGAGGTAGGGCAACAAGTCATTGAGCTCTGGACCGATAGGGGTTTTCATGTACTTCGGCTCAACCCTGGATTGAGGGGGTTGGTCTTTTAGAGCTTCGTGATGCGGGTGAAAGCTTCGCCGCAGTCCAGATGGTTCCTCAGGCATTGGGGAACGACTCTTTTGTTCGGTGCATGCATCACAACGCCACAGTTGGGTTTAGGGGAGCTGCTTGCTTCCGTCAAGGCTGTCTGATGCTCTTGGGGGTTCCCCTGGACTTCTGCAACACAAATGATCTTCGTGCGGCAGTCAATACATTCGGAGGATTCCATCATTGGGTCAGTGATGACCCTTTTCTTGCACGTTAGATCATATTTGCCTCTTTTTCTAATGAAATCCTGGTCCCTCAAAGTGTTACTTTCTCAGAATATGTTTCATGGGGGGGGTGCGAGGGTTTCTTGGACTACTCCGGTGTTTATTCTGGGGGCTGGCTTTGCTGAACAAATGCCGAATGATGAGGATCACATGCCTTTGGATGGCAACCCCCACCGCCTCCCTGGACAGTTGATCAATGATAACTTGATGTTTGCTCTCCCGCCGTTCCCTGCTCTTGGGTGGAACGCTCTACCAGTACCGCCACCACCGCCGCCGCCAATGTCGGAGGCGCTTGCTGACGATGGTGGGTGGTGGTGGCAGCCCGAAGCTCCTGCAGACGAGCCCGCTGCCCTAGTGCAGGATCAAGAATTGATGGTAATCGATCAACCCACCTCCTCTGACTCTGTTCACGAGGTTTTCTTTGTTCCACCAGAGAATATGGAGGCTCCCGCGGCTGCAGAAGGTGTTGTTCCAGAGGTCCACAACGCTAATGCTGCACTCGAGGGTTTGTTGCACAGCGTGCTATTCATCAGGACCAGCATGATGAAGGTTTCGTGGCTGCTGAGGATGCCGCAATTGAAGAAGCAGGAGGAGATCAACCCCTTGGTGATTGTCCCCTATCAACAGCCACCAGTACGTCCTGACACTCTTATTGTTGGTGCGGCACGCGTCATGTTTGGGCATGTTCTTCCTCCTGCTCTGGCATGAGCTCGTGCTTTTGACAGTCTTAAGGGGGAAATCTCATCCCTGCATGTTCCTCATCACTTGCATTTGCCTACAATGATGCCAATTGTTTTGCCCAAGCGATCCTGGTCTTTCTCTTTTGATGAGGTGCAGGCTGAACCTTCCATCACCTACTTGGATGACACCCCTGCAGTTCCCTCCGACACTCCTGCTGCACCGACAGGTGGTGAGGTGTTCGCCTCCGCTGTTCCTCCAAAGAGGGCGGCCCGCAAGAAGGCGACTCCAATTGTTGACTCCTCGGTGCGTCGTTGTACCTGGGGCTCAATTAAGAGAGATGGTTTTAAGCCTGTGTTGCAGGAGTTTCCACTGCCGGTGCCAAAGAAGAGGAAGCCTCGGGCCAAGCCATTGGAGGACCCGGTGGATCAGGCCAATCAAGATGAAGCTCTCCCACCTGCAACTCCTGTCCGGGTGATCCAGGCTGTTGGCCAAAGCCTTGGCATCACCCTTGACAAGCTGACTGTGGATCGTCTTATGGAGGATCCGGCGAGCTCCAAACCTACATCTTCTGATGATTGAACAAATGTTGTTAATGTATGTATTTTCCTATTTTTCTGAGACATGTTATGGGCTCTTTTGCTTGGTGTGGTACTTTGCTGAATCTTGGCTGCGGGAGTTACTATGTAACTCTGCTTTTGCTACTATATTACTTTTCCATGGATGATAGTTCTACTAGAAGTTGGTGTGTCCTCTGCTCGAATGTGAGGGGCTTGAATTCAGACTCACAGCAACGAGCAGTGCGCAACAAAATTGATGAGAGCCTTGCAACAGTTGTCTTTCTGTAAGAAACTAAAATGCAAAATATCGACTTCCGGTCTGTCAGAAAAATTTGTCCCAAACGATTTCATCAGTTTGCTTATACACCCTCGAGGGGTGCTTCGGGTGGCTTGATAACTCTATGGAATTCCTCAGTGTTGTCTGGTACTCTGATAACAGTGC
Organism: Hordeum vulgare subsp. vulgare; assembly: GCF_904849725.1. Taxonomy (NCBI): domain Eukaryota; kingdom Viridiplantae; phylum Streptophyta; class Magnoliopsida; order Poales; family Poaceae; genus Hordeum; species Hordeum vulgare. Next base: position 247,484,828 of record NC_058522.1, read on the forward strand.
AGCCGTTTGGGGTGCTTGTGTCCTTCACCTCTAACCACACTTATGAATCCTGGACTCTTGTCAATGTTTATGGCCCTTGTCATGGTGAGCAAAGGGACCAATTTGTTAGCTGGTTATATCACCTCCAAATACCAGTAATGGATAACTGGTTGCCGGTTTTGGGGACTTTAATTTCTTTCATTCTCCTACCAACAGAAACCTCCCTGGAGCTGATGTCAATGATATGTTCATCTTCAATGAGATTATTGGGCACACTGAACTCTTGGAACTGCCTCTCGAAGGAAGATCATTTACCTGGTCCAACATGCAAGACTCTCCACTTCTTGAATAGCTTGATTGGTTCTTCACTTCTGCTAATTGGATATCTTCATATCCATTGAACCAAGTGACTCCTCTAGCTAAGTCTCCTTCTGACCATGTTCCATGTGTTGTCTCAGTTAACACAACCATTCCCAAAAGTAACCTTTTTAGGTTTGAAAACTATTGGGTAGAAATGGAGGGTTTCCTGGAATGGGTTGCAAACTCATGTAATGTTCCTTCTAGAAAGGGGCATATATCTGCTATCATCATGGACAAGTTCAAGCATATAAGACAGGCTCTAAGGAAATGGAAAACCAGCCTGTCCAAACTCAAAGATACAACTGACAAATGCAATAATGTAATAATCTCTCTCGATGATCTTGAGGAGCTCAGGCCACTATACACACCAGAAGCAAACTTCAGGATAATTGTCAAATTTCACTTGGAGCACTTGTTACATTTGCAGTTTTTGTACTGGAAAAAGAGAGCCACAATCAGATATATTAAAGTGGGGGGGGGGGAGAACACAAAAAATTTCCATGCCATGGCCACTGAGAGATACAGGAAAAACTCCACCTCATCTCTCTCCTTGCGTGATGGTTCAGTCATCACTGAACATGAACAGATTGATGCTTGCTTCTGGTCTTCCTTCAAACATAGGATGGGCACCTTAGATGGCATTAATTTAGTTTTTGATCTCTAGGCTCTCATCCAAAAAGTGGAAGGACTATCAATTCTGACTAAACCTTTTTCTAAAGAGGAAATGGACATAACTATCAAAGAAATGCCTATTGACAAAGCCCCTGGTCCTGATGGTTTTAATGTACTCTTTTTCAAAAAATGTTGGCACATCATCTCGCTTGAGTTCTACCAACTTGGTGCTGCATTTCATGCTAGATCAGCCCAGCTGGAAAACATGAACTCCTCTTATGTCACCCTTGTGCCAAAAAAGAGATCTCCTGAGCAAGTGGGTGACTTCAGGCCTATCTCCCTCACTGGTACGGGGCTAAAATTCCTGTCCAAAATGATTGCTAATAGACTTCAGCTACAGATTATGAACTGCATTCATAAGAACCAGTATGGCTTCATTAAGTCTAGGACCATTCAAGACTGTATGGGTTCGACACTTGAATACTTGCATCAATGTCATAAGTCTAAAAAACCTATTGTCATACTAAAGCTAGATTTTGAAAAGGCTTTTGACTCTATAGAACATGAGTTTATTCTTCAGATCCTGTAGCACAAAGATTTTCCTGTCAAGTGGCTTCTTTGGGTTCAACAGTTTCTCAACACTGGATCCTCCTCAATCCTTGTTAATGGAGTTCCTAGGAAAAAATTCATGTGTAGAAGAGGGGTCGGGCAGGGGGACCCTTTGTCCCCTCTACTCTTTGCAATAGCTGCAGATTTTCTCCAGACCTTGGTTAACAAGTTGTTACTAGATGGTTTGCTGCACCTCCCAATTCCTTGACAGGACAAGGATTTTCCAATTGTCCAATATGCTGATGATACTCTTATCATCATGCCTGCTAATAAATCACAACTTTTGGAGCTCAAAGCAATGTTGTTGCTCTTCTCACAGTCCACAGGTCTTCAGGTGAATTACCACAAATCTGCTTTGTTACCAGTAAACATTGATCAACATCATCTTCATCTCCTGGCTTATGCAATAGGTTGTAAGACTTGATCTCTTCCTTTCACCTATCTTGGCGTACATGTTGGTACAACTAAACCTAGAATCATTGACCTCATGCCCTTGGTGGACAGTATGGAGAGGAAGCTCTCTGCCAGCTCCTCTTTTCTAGATCAAGGGGGAAGGCTTCAATACCTCAACTCTGCTCTATCATCTGTTCCACTGTTCTTTCTGTGCAGTGTGGATATCCCCCTGGAATACATAAGCAGTTGGAAAGAATTCAGAGGCAATGTCTGTGCAGGAAAAAATGGTCAGGATCATGCCCCCTCTCTTGCTGCATGGGACCTGGTGTGCAGGCCTAAGATGAAGGGGGTCTGGGCATTATGAATTTGGCTGTTCAGAATGAAGCTCTCCTACTCAAGCATGTAGATAAATTTCTCAACAAAGCTGATCTTCCTTGGGTGAAGTTAATTTGGGATACTTACTACCACAATACTATCCCTCAGGGGAGTTCTCTCTGTGGCTCTTTCTGGTGGAAAGACATCTGCAAAAAAATGGAGAACTTCAGAGTTGTCACCTATGTTGTGCCCAACAGAGGTGACACATTCCTGTTCTGGTCTGATCCCTGGGTTGTAGATGGTTCTATCATGCCTCTGGCCCAAAGGTTTCAAAGATTATTCTCTTTTGTTGTGGACTCTTTTTGTACTTCTGAGGAAGTCTTCCAAGCTGCACACACTGAAAACATGATCAATCTCTTTCATCTACCACTATCAGAAAGAGCTCATCAGGAGTTTCAAACAGTCAGCTATCTATTCCAAAACCTAAATAGAGACCCAAATACCAAGGATATTTGGCTTTGGGGTCCTCATAGTAAATCTTACTCTTCTAACAAATACTACAACCATGTACACAAGTCTATTGTTCCTAATCAAAATAAAAATGTTTGCCTGGATGCTTATTATGGATAGACTCAATACACAGGACATGCTTGAACGCAGGCATTGGAAATTCTCTGAATGCAACCTTTGTGTTCTTTGTCATGCTCAGGTCAAGGAGGATAGAGACCACCTTTTCTTCAGCTGCTCTTTTAGGACCAGGATATGGACCTATCTATAGATTTCATGGCAGGGATCTGGCATGTACACAACCACTCTTGCTGCAAGGTAGGACATTGCCCACCCTTTTTTCTCAGAGAGAGTCTTCACTACATGCTGGAACATTTGGACTGTCAGGAATGCCAAGGTTTTGAGGAATGATCAACCTAGCTTCAGGAGATGGAGGTCTGGTTTTGTTTATGATATGTCCCTTCTAGCTTACAGAATTAAACCTAGGCTTAGGGAGGCTCTCTTGAAATGGATTTCCTTTTTACCTCCTTGAGGTTTGTAATATCTACCCCAACCCCCTACATTCTTTTCCCCTTTGCTATAATTATTGTAAATATTGATTAATAAAACTAAGAGCTGTGGTGTGTTTCCCTATAGTAGCCGGTCAAAAAAAACTGGTAAGCAACTTCTCCATGGCTTGCCGTGATCTTAAAAGGCCCAATCAACCTTGGAGCAAGTTTCCCCTTATCATGGTAACACTTAGTTCCCTTAAGAGGTGTGACACGGAGGTACACCTGGTCTACGGGAATGAACTCCACATCTCTGCGGTGCGAATCCGCATAGCTCTTTTGTCGCGACTTGGCTAGGTTTTCTCAAACAAGATGCACCTTCTCTTCTGCCTTGTGCAAAACCTCTGGCCCGAAAATCAACCCTTCACCGGTTTCGGGCCAGTTGAGCGGGGAGCGGCACTTCCGTCCGTACAACACTTCAAATGGGTCCATCTGGAGACTGGATTGGTAGCTGTTGTTGTATGAGAACTCAGCGAACGGCAGATAGTCTTCCCATTTGGCACCATGCGCCAAGACACAAGCGCGGAGCATATCTTCGAGTATCTGATTTACTCTCTCCGTCTGTCCACCTGTTTGCAGATGGAAGGCGGTGCTGAATGAGAGTTTGGTTCCAAGGGCTTCTTGGAACTTCCTCCAGAATATTGAGGTGAACGGCGTTCCTCGGTCAGATACAATCTCCTTGGGAACTCCGCTGAGACTCACTATACGATAGATATACGGACTCGCCAATTGGCTTCCATCATAAGTGGTGTTGACTGGAAAGAAATGGGCCACCTTGGATTCAGATGGTCGATGACGACCGATATGGAGTTATGCCCCTTGCATAACCTGGGCAATCCAGTGATGAAGTCCATGCCTACTGACCTTGTCCCACTTCCATTCTGGCACTTGAAGTGGTTGTAGCAGTCGAGGAGGTCGCTGATGCTCAGCCTTGACTCGCTGGCACATGTCGCACTTGGCAACATAAGACGCTATTTCACTCTTCATGCCATGCCACCAGAATGTTTCTTGGAGATCTTGATACATTTTAGTACCACCGGGGTGAATAGAGTAGGGTGTATCATGTGCTTCCTGCAGGATCAAATCCTTGAGTTCTGCCTTGTTGGGTACGCACAAACGTTTCCCAAACCACACTACTCCTTGTTCATTCACTGAGAATCCTGGGGCCTTGCCTTCTTGAATCTTCTTCTTGATTCCTTCATTGCTCTTGTGCCCCTTCTAGGCCTCCTTGATATCATCAGCCAGCGTTGGTTTGACTTCGAGGTTAGCTAGGAATCCTGATTCCACTAGCTCTAGTCTGAAGTTCTCCATTTCTTTATATAAGGCGGGTAGCCTTTCCTTGAGCATGACGTTCAAGGTGTTGGTCTTCCTGCTTAAGGCATTAGCCACTACATTGGCCTTACCGGGTGATATTGAATGCTGAGGTTGTAATCTTTGATTAACTCCAACCATCTTCGTTGCCTCATATTCAATTCCCTTTGAGTGAAGATATACTTCAGACTTTTTTGGTCGGTGTATATTTCACATCTCTTCCCAGAAGGTAATGTCGCCATGTATTTAGAGCATGCACTACAGCTGCTAACTCGAGATCATGGGTGGCATAATTCTCCTTATGCGGACGCAGTTGTCATGACAGATACGCCACGACTCTGCTGTCTTGCATTAGAACTCCACTGAGCCTGGTTCTGAAGGCATCACAATATATCACAAACTCCTTGCTGATATCTGGAGTGGCCAATACCGGGGCGGTAGTTAACCTCTTCTTCAACTCCTGGAAGCTTGCTTCACACTCCGGCGTCCATTCGAACTTCTTGCCTTTCTGCAAGAGCTGAGTCATGGGTCGAGCGATGCGGGAGAATCCTTGTACAAACTTGTGATAGTACCTCTCGAGCCCGAGGAAGCTCTGGACATCCTTCACATCGATTGGCGACTCCTAGTTGGTTACCGTAGTAATATTGGAGGGATCAACTGCCAATCCACTTACTGTCATGGTATGACCCAAGAATCCAACTTCGTTCAGCCAGAATTGACATTTGCTGAATTTGGCATAAAGTTGGTGCTCTCGAAGATTTTCCAACACTAACCTCAAGTGTTTCTCATTCTCTTTTTCGGACTTGGAAAATATTAATATGTCATCAATAAATACAACGACAAACTTATCGAGGTGTTCCATGAAGACCTTGTTCATGAGGTACATGAAGTAAGCTGGGGCATTAGTCAACCCGAAAGACATGACAGTGCATTCGTATAGACCATACCGGGTCACGAATGCAGTCTTGGGTATGTCCTCAGGTCGGATCTTCAGTTGGTAATATCCAGATAAGAGATCGATCTTGTAGAATACCTTAGCTCCATTTAACTCATCAAACATGTCTTCAATCTTGGGGAGTGGGTACTTGTTAAGTGGGTACTTTTTCTTGATCATGACCTCATTGAGAGAACGGGAATCGACACAGAGTCTGATATATCCATCCTTCTTGGACACGAACAGAACAGGTGATCCCCAAGGTGACGCACTCGGACGAATGGACCCTTTCCTGAGTTGCTCATCCAGCTGCTACATCAGCTCCGCTAGGTCTTCGGATCCCATATTGTAAGGCTTCTTATAGATAGGCCTTGACCCGGGCATGAGCTCAATGATGAAGTTGATGTCTCGGTCAGGAGGCATCCCTGGTAGCTCATCAGGAAAGACGTTCGGGTATTCACAGACTATCGGCACTCGGTATAACTCTTCTCCTCACAGGTTGTTAACCTGCCGTACTCTAGTGGTTACTGTCTCAAAGACATACTTGACTTTGACCCCTTGGTCGCTTGTCATGGTAATAGCCCTGTTGGCACAGTCCAAGATGCTCTGGTGTTTGGCCAACCAATCCATGCCGAGATTTACTTCTAGGACCTGCAACTTAATGAAAATGAGGTCTGCCAAGAAGCTTATCCCATTTATAACAATCCTGACTTGCCTGCATCCTAGGTTAGTCCATAACACTTCTCTCAGGGTTTGAATTGCCATTTTCCCGTTAAGCAGAGTAGGCTTCAAACCACATTTTTCGGCAAATCTTCGTGTAACAAAAGAATGCGAAGCACCACAATCAAAAATATTGTTGCTGGGTGGAGTTGACGAGGAACGTACCCAGAATGCAGTCCGGGTCTTCCTGTGCCAATTCTGCGGAGATATGATTGATTCGCCCCTGCTGTGATACTTCTGGCTGCGGGGAGCTTGATTCCTGCCTGGTGCTCCTTGGCTTTGGTTTGGCGCATTGGGGCACGATGCGTCGGGTTTCTTGTTGGGACACTGCCTGGAATAGTGCCATGTCTGTCCATAACCAAAAAGGTAACTTGTGCTGGAAGGTTGGTCTTGACTCCACTGTTGTTCGGTGAGTTGAATGTTGGCTTGGCGTTGACTTGCTGCGAAGACTGGTAGTTCTTGCGAAATGTTGGAGACTTATACTGCTGTTGTTGATAGTTTGGTCTTGTTGGAGCTGATTGCCGTGGGCGTGGCTTCGGGTTACTAGGTCCTCCACTACCCATCAGCTTGCGCTTAAGGGTGTCGTCAATTGCACGACGCTTATCCTCCAACATAAGGGCCTTATTAACCATATCGCTTAAGGTCCGGCATTCACAAAGAACCAGCTGATGCTGGAGTGATTGTTGCAGTCCTTCCATAAAGCATTCCACTTTAGCAGCCTGAGTGTTGACATCTTCTGGTGCATATCTTGACACGAGGTTGAACTTCTGCAAATACTCCTTGACGTATCCACTTCCTTGCCTTAAGGCTCGGAATTCCCGCTTCTTAATGGTCATCATTCCAGGAGAAATGTGAGCAGCGCGGAATCCCTGTTTGCACATAGCCCAAGTGATGACATGCCCGACTCGCATGATCTGAAATCCATCCCACCAAGTTCTTGCTATGCCTCCGAGACAATGAGAAGCATAGAGGACTTTCTCACGATCATCAGTGCATTTGACCAGCGCGAGGAGGTCTTCGATAGTACGGATCCAGTCATCGGCATCCAATTGTTCAGTCGTCTTCGTGAATATGGGTGGCGTAGTTTGCATGAACTCAAAGAGAGTAGAGCGACCAAGGGGGAAATCGGCACCGAGCGGCGCCGGGACAAACCAACAGCAGCAACAGGAACAAGCGACTTCGCACGGAGGCTTATCGCAGGAAGATCTCCGAGCAGTAAGCCGTTGAGATCCCCCTCCACCATCGAGAGGAACCACCAACGTCGCGCTGCTGAGTGGCCAAGGAGGACGATCGAATGCCTACATGGAGCCATACGTACCGGAGTATACAGCATCACCTAACCCTCCTGGCGAGGAAGAACTTCAGGCGTCCCCCCGGGCGCCTATCTTCCTCAGGAGTGAGGAACGCTTCGGCGCCCCTCCTTGAGCCGGGCCCAAGAGGTGCGGGCACGGAGGCGCCCTCGAGCTGCGGGACGGGGCGCCAGCCGCCTTCCCCGCGGAAGAACTAGGTAGGGTCGAACCCCAGGCCTCAGGAGGACAAGTCAAATGCAGCAACGAGACACAAGTGGTACGGGTCACCCGCGGCAACCATGATGCAGGCGTGGGTGACGAGGGCAAGGCCTCGCGAGGCGCTCCTAAGGCACAAGGAAGCTATTCGAGGTAATTTTTTGGATTTCCTGCCTTAGGAATTGTCTGCTGACCGCAAGGACTTCAAATATTCACGACATGCTTCTGTCCGTCGTATCGTTTGCTCAATCGTCTATATTTCTCCCGCATCCACTTGGCGAGCTGACACATTGCCTTGCTTGCATCTTCGGGCAATCTACCCCCTTGCTCGGGGGCTCTGGCTGGTGCCCGTCACCCCGACGCGGGGACTGGGGAAGCCCTGTGGCTCTCCAGGGCCACAATCAACATGATAAAATCAGAGTCACTTTAGCGTCAAAGGGGGGCCCTTGAGCATCGCGCCTCAGGGGCCTTACCGATCACAACGCCACCTATCGCCCTTGTTATCGTCCTTGGATATCCGTTCTTTATCAGGGGTGGCAGGGCTTGACCCTGTAGCTGAGATCGTTCATTCGGTCGAAGCAACGGTGGTTGGGATGTGCGGGACCGGTTCGTGGCGATGCAGAGTCGCTTGAACGTCAAAAGGGGGCTCCTAAGTATCGCGCCTTAGGGGCCTTACCAGTCACAAGGCCACCTGCCACCGTTGATATCGTCCTTGCATATCAGGTCATTATCACGGGTGGCAGGGCTTGACCCCGTAACTACATCTGTTCACTCGGTCACATGCAACATCGGTTGGGAAATGTGTAGCGACGTTGAGCCGCTCGAACGTTAAGGGGGGCTCCTGAGCATTGCGCCTCTGGAGCCTTACCGGTCACAAAGTCACTTGACCACCCTGGTGCCGTCCAGGTTTTGTCGGTATCACGGGAAGTCGGGGCCTTGCCTCGTGAGGCGCCTCACGATAGTAGGGAAATGTGCGGGACTGGGTCCTGTCGATGTAGAGCCATAGAAAAGCCCTTAACTAGCCTCCGGAGAAGGAGCGTGTAGGACCTACATCGACCCGTCGCACCTCTAAATCATCCTTCAATCCTTCCGGAACCTACTTCATCCCATGGCAGTCTCACGTAATAACGAGCCGAGGCTGTATACGCCCAGGGCCCCTCAAGGACGCGGAAGGGGTCCACCCCATGCCTAGTGGAAGACCTATGCTCCGCGCTGGATACAGACGAAGGAAATCAACAGAGTCCACCAATGACTTCCGGAATCACACGCCTATGCCTCGGGAGTAGGGACACTCGCGAGGCCAAAGCGTCCTCGCGAGCTCCCATATACACCCCCACCATGACACTCTCACGTAATAACGAGCCTAGGCTGTATACACCCAGGGCCCCCCGAGGACGCGGAAGGGGTCCACCCCATGCCTAGTGGAAGACCAATGCTCCGCGCTGGGTGCAGACGGAGGCAATCAACTTAGTCCACCAATGACTATGCCCGCAGCTCGCAAGGAAGCCCATATAGTGCACCAATGACTATGCCAGCACGAGTGCCGGATGAGGCGTTTTCTTGCTTTTCTTGGATTTCGAACTATCTTCCGCTGAACTTAAACTTTTCGATTTTAGAAGTTGGCCTTTAATTCTCAGTGCTTGATGTTTGAAAAACAAAAAGGGGGGGGGACTTTCCCTGGCGCTTTCTCATTTCACTAGCTTTAAAGCCTCCCATCAGGAGGACATTTTTGGAGATGAACGCTTCGCACCGCCCCTAGGAGTCAAGGAGCATGAAAGCAAGGACTTGACGCCCTAGAGGTAAACTTTTTTCAGTAGTCAAACCCCGCTCGGGTGTCCGGACTGAAACTTAATACCACCACAAAGAGTCTCGGGAGGCCTTAGGGCCCCGTGGGGCGATGACCAAATGAACGGAGTGCAGAATTGTTCGAGCGCCAGATGGGGGGCTCCTAGGCACCGCCTTAGGAGCCTTACTGGTCATAATGCCACTCGCCACAGTTTTGCCGTCCGGGAGCTCCAGTCGGTGTTAGGACTGGCGGGGCCCTGCCCTGTGAAGAGCGAGCCTAACGGCGGTGGGGAAATGTGCGGGACCGGGGACTAATGGTGCAAAGCGGCTTGAGTATCAAGGGGGCTCCTGAGCAGCACACCTGAGGAGCCTTACCGGCCACAAGGCGACCTGGCCTCCGGGTCAAGGCTTTGCCCCGTGAGGAACAACCTTGGTAACGGGTTGCGCATTACGGAGGCAGGGAACTGTGTGGGACCGGGACCTGCAGACATAGAGTGCCGAAAGGGTCTTCACCCCGTCCCACCTACGAAACAGGAGCTACTCAGGAGGGACTACGCAAGGGACCCACGCAAACCCATGAGCTAAGTACCCCGCAGGCCCAGACTAGGACCCTCTCATCTCACGTCAAAATCACAATGAATTAAAAACATGCGTAGTAATGAAGGGATGGAGAGCCTAAGGATTCAGCTACGGCAAGGAAGGGGGCCATCGACCGAGCGAGCGGTGACATGAGCACTGCCTCGGGAGGACAGGACCTCCTGAGGGTCCCGGCCCCCGTCACCCCGAGCGATGTCAACCTCGAAGCCAAGACGCGACGACCACCGATGACCAAGCCGTCAATTCAGGAGCAAAAGGAAAATGGAGAACGACGCAGGTAAAGAACAAAAGTTTAACGCCCGACACGACAAGGTTCTTGATCCACTATTACACGGGAAGGAGACGGAAGCTGAGGACACCTAAAGGGAGAGGTCGGCGGTGATGCCCTTGATGACCCCAGGCTTGCCGTCGGAGTCCTCCTCCTCACTGGAGACAGACAACTGGGCACACCGCTCCACCAGGGCATCCACACATGAGTGGACCTCGTCCCGAAGAAGATAACGGGACTCAGGAGGCACTGGCTCGACGACGCACTAGAGATCGAGCTCCCGAGCAAGGTGACGCAGGTAGGAGAAGACTAGCGTCAAGGCCAGGCCCATAAGCTCGCGTGCGTTGGCCGCACTATCCTCCTCCATGCGGGAGATGCCGGCCTCCAGCGTCTCGACCATCTTCTGGAAGAGGGCGATGTAGCCCCCGTCGATTGTCACATTGGGCAGCATTGGGGCCTCCCCCACAAATCGGCGCATCGCAACGGCTGCCTGGCCTGTGATGCCCGCGAACTGCTTGGCGCATTGGTACGCCATCGTTCGGGCATACGACGCCTTATCCTTGGTGGCCAGGACGGTGTCGGTCGCCTCCTGAACCTGCTTCCGCAGCGATGCCAGCTCCAACTTGGGCTCTGCCTCACTTTGGCGGGCGGCCTCGGCGTCATCAAGCTGGGAACGCAGCCCCTCCACCTCTCTTGAAGCTCGCCAAGCTTGGGCTTCTTGGAGGAGGGTGCGTTGGAGAAGCGAGGAAATCAACCACCAAGTAATAGATAAGGCGACAAGTAAAGGAGATACAAGCAAGGGGCTTACTCGCCGGCAATAGCCTAGCAGTGACGTACATGCGGAGGCCCAGAGGGCCCTCCGCCGCTGCCTCCCGGGGCCGGCGAAGTCTCTAGAGGCGCCGCGCGGTTCCCCCGTCCAAGTCTGTCTCCGGGAGACGCCATGAAGACGAGGGACGAAGGGGAGAAGAGGATTTTTTGTGGCGAGCAGAGGTAACAAAGAGAAAGCTCAAGATTGCAGTGCCTCCCCCCTGGCGGGGGCAAGGCAGATTTATAGGCGAGCCACGACCACCAACCGTCGTGGGAGCGCGAGCATCGCGCGCCCCATGACCTTACTGAAGTGGGATGACGGGAGCGTTGCCGCTCACGCCGCCTCACCTATCCATCGAGCGGTCATGTCCGCGAGGGCCGTTGGGTGTGGTCAGGCCGCACCGGTGCCATTCAATGGGAGCAATGATGGCCTGTGCGGTTCTAGGAATCGTGTCGTTGTGGCCTGGCACACCCTGGACGCTTCGAGGAGCAAGAGCATCACCACTTGGCTGCTGGACACGTGTGCCGCCTGGCCCGTAGGCAAATAGGGCCCGCGACGCTTCAGACCGCCCTCCAGGCTTCGCCAAGAAGCCAACCATGGCGCGCTTTGGGTATGGGGGATACAGTTGGTGTTCTGGGAATGGGAGTACCCAGACTTGCCTGCCTGCTGCCCAGGGCTGGCCCACTTCATCAATCTAAAACCAATGGGCCCAACATCACTCAAGACAAGGCCCTCGCGAGGAAGAGCAGCATCAAGACCCGCAGGGGCCTTCTCGGGACCCCTCCGGAGCGGTGGATATTCCGAGGCGAGGCCCGACATTAGGAGTCAAGGGTGACGCAAGGGAAGGACATGCGAGCAGCAGACAGCAGAGCAGAGCAGTTTCCCCTTTGGTGCAAAGGGGGAAAGCACGAACGCATGTTCCCAAGGCATCTTCTAAAGGTTTCCATTCTGGTGCAACAAGACCCTGGCCACCCACTAGCAGGATGGACGTCATCCCCGAGCCAGCCACTACAACACCGACAGCTACTTTGCACGCAAAGACCACTTTTGGACAGGGGAAGCATGTTTCATTGTCCCCCTTCGAAATTGGCTTTTGTGGGATCCCTTCCAACCAAAACTATAAGGGAAGAGGATCAGGGCCACCACTATATATAGAGCATAGGTTGCTTCTTAGAGGGGGGCGACTCTCATCCAGAAACCCACACACCACTAAGACCATCCAGCCTGTGGAGGCCGAAGAACATTGTACTAGTTCATCCACCAACCTCCACGAGAGGCAATCCACCAAAGCAGGAGTAGGGTTTTACGCTTCGCAGCGGCCCGAACCTGGGTAAACTGTTGGGTTTTGTGTTTCCCTCAACATCGAGTGAGCTCTTTGCCATTCCCATCGAGTAGAGATCTAGGCGAGGTTAGTCCATGAGAGATTTTCGTACACTCCCCTGAGTTTGAATCATTAGGGTTTTGTGGAGCCCGAAATTCGAGAGCTGAGCATCTCGACTCAGGACCTTCACTGGCCCTATGGCCTCTCACCTCCTGGTAATCCAGTGGCATTTGAGATACACGCAGGGTTCGACCCTCAAGCGAGTCACTTGCGCATCAAGGGCGGGGGGGGGGGGTGGCTACCTGAGCATCGCGACTCAGGACCTTCACTAGGCATGTAGCCTCTCACCTCTTGGTGATCCAACGACAGTTGAGATACACGCAGGGTTGGGTCGTGTCAACGCGGAGCACAAAGACAAGCAAGGGGAAAACCAAGCATGGAGATAGACATTACGAATTGCATGTAGTTATTGAAAAATTCTGATTGTTCAACAATGAGGGCGTTTCTTTCCGCCTCCTCGAGACAAATATAATCAATTTGAAGGCAAGGCGGGGGGATCCTCGCCAGACTCCTCGTCATCGTTGCAGGAGAACTTCCCGAGTAATGTATGCATGTGGCACTCCAGGGTGGTCGCCAAGTCACCTCGGGACTCCTCTGGCACAAGTCCCATCACCCCTTCGAACTCGAAGAGGGGATCACGAAGGAGGAGATGGCTGAAGACCCGGGTAACGGACATGGAAAAGAGATCGTGGCACTCCTCCTCCAGGATACTCTCCACCTTCGTGGTTGCGCCCTTGAGCTACTTCATGAGCCCGGAAGAAAACTCAACGTAGCCGCGTCTTGAAGAATGAAGGAAGACTCAATCCCCAGCCTGTAGATGGAGCTAAGAGCATGGCTGGCCCTAAGGTCCAGAGAGGAGAGCGCGGCATGGCCTGTTGCCGCCTTTGCATCGATGGTGGCCTGAACCTCCTCTTCCTAGGCGGTCACCTTGCAGCTGGCTTTGGAGACCTGCTTTGTTTAGGCCTCCTAAGCCTCGGCCACCTCACACTCAAATGCCTACAAGCGCCCACGCTTCGTGATTTGCTCAGTTGTTCCCCTCGCTATATCTGAGTCACGGTCAGTGAGCTTGTCTTCATGGGCCGCGACGGCCTCCTAAAGCGCCTTGAAGCTGGCCTCTGCTTCTTCGTACCACTTGGTGAGTGCCTCCTTCTCATCAAGGGCGCTCGCTTAGGCGGCCTTTCCTCGGCCGCCTCCCACGTGCCCTCCGCGTGAACGGACTCAACCTCGCCTCTAACCTCCTTGGCGGTACCCCACGACCGTGTGCCACCTCACGGCCAAGCTCGCGTGCTCCACGGCCAGACACTCCTCGCCGTCCCAGAAATCCGCCTCAATCTAGGGAGCAGGCTGAGGGCATCGGTCAAGGCCCTGTGCCGGAGCAACACATCTGGGGCCATTGTGGCAAAGGCCTTTGGAGGTGCCTCCACCCCGGCGCTTCCCGCTGCCGCAACCAGAACGGGCTCAAGGCCCTCTGCTTGGGGCGCCGGTTTCTCTGGGTACTCCCTTAATCGGGTGTTCACAGCGTGCTCACGAGGGCCTTCGCCCCTGTCTCCAGGGCCCTAGCGGTGGCTGAGGGCTCTACAATCGGCACTGGCGGCTGGACTGCCACAGCCTTTGCCGGTGGTGCTAGCGGTTGGGCCACCATGGCCTCGACGTTCGTGTCTTCCCACCGCATGAAGGGGATGCTCGAAGTTGCCGGGTCGCTTGTGCGCTCGAACGCGGCGCTCGGTTTGTGCGAGCCACTTCCACGCCCACAGATATCATGACCATGGGACAAAGGCCATCTTCTTCTTCTCCTAGCTACCGGCGGAGAGCCTACATTGCAAAAGGGTTTGCCTGGGTTAACCGATCGCGGGTGAATAGCATGGGGACGGGCTAAGATACTTACTCGTCCCCTGGCAGCCCACTTCCGTTTATTCTTGATGGCGGGCGGTGCGTCCTAACCACCCTCATGAGCCACCTCGCTGCCACTAGGGGGCGCTCGACACAAACCCCGGTGAGCTCATCCTAGCCTCCCTCCTCCCTGGGGGCCTGAGGAGTCCCTCGGAAAAGTATGACTGTTGCCGAGGGAGGTGCATAACCATCATCGAAGGCTCCCGCCACCGACGCCTCGGCTGTCACAGGGTCCAGCCCCTCACCGTCTCCTGAGAACGCTGGAACAGGGTGGATCACCTACCACTGCTCATCCGCAGTAGCGTCGCCCCAAGATTGCGCAAAGTTGGATGGAGGTTGGGCGGCAGAATTCAGCCGACGTCTTCCTCCCCTTCCGTCACCTCCTTGTCCTGGTCACTGTCGTCTTCGACCAATGATTACACGGTGATGGGAGAGCCCTTGTGTGGCCTAACGAGCCCCCATTCGTCGAAGGTGGGCATCTCCACGACCATTCCCTCCATGTCGTCGCACGCGTACAATGGTGGCGTGGCCCGCGGGAGGTCCTCAGGGCGGGGACCTAGCAGAGCACCCGAAGGTACCATCCAGCTCGTCGAATGTCAGGCCGCTGACGTGCAAGTGCATCGGGACTCCACTGTCGGCGAGCTGTGATACGTCTCCAACGTATCTATAATTTTTTATTGTTCCATGCTATTATCTTACTATTTTTGATGTTTTATATGCATTAATATGTTGTTTTATATTATATTTGGGGCTAACCTATTAATCTAGAGCATAGTGCCAATTTCTATTTTTTCGAGGTTTTTGAATATTGTAGATAAGGAATATTAAACGGAGTCCAAATGGAGCAAAATCTCCACAAAGATTTTTCTTGGACCATAAGTCACCCAGGAGACTTGGAGTAGGTGGCAAGGCAATTGCCGGGAGGTCACAAGCCTGCAGGGTGCGCCTTGGGGGATGGTCGTTCCCCCTGTCTTGTGGGTCCCGTGCAGGTCTCCTAACCCTATTTATTGGCCTATAAATTCCCAAATATCCCCGTATCTCCGAAAAGAGCCACAAAAATACTTTTACGCCACCGGGAGCCTCTGTTCCGGAGAGATCCAATCTGGGAGCCTTTTCCAGTAATCTGCCGGAGAGGGAATCAATCACGGAGGGTATGTACATCAACTCTATTGCCCCTACAATGATGTTTGAGTAGTTCACCACAAACCTAAGAGTCCAAATCTACTAGCTAGCTGGCTTCTTCTCTCTCTTTGATCTTCAATAACATGTTCTTCATGGTCTTCATAGAGATCTATCTGATGTAATACTCTTTTGCCGTGTGTTTGTCGAAATCCGATGAATTGTGAGTTTATGTTCATAATATCTATGAATATGATTTGAGTCTCTTATGAATTCTTATATGCATGATTTCATATCTTTGCAACCCTCTTCGAATTAATTGTTTGGTTTGGCCAACTAGATTTGTAATTGTAGGGGAGAACTACTAAATTTTGGGTTGAATCTTGTGGTGTCCTTACCCAGTCATAGTAGGGGTAGCGAGGCACGTATTGTATTGTTGCCATCAAGGGTAAAAAGATGGGGTTTTCATCATACTGCTTGAGTTTATCCCCCTACACCTTGTCATCTTACTTAATGTGTTACTCTATTCTTCATGAACTTAATACTCTAGATGCAGGCATGAGTCGGTCGATGTGCAGAGTAATAGTAGTAGATGCAGAATCGTTTTGGTCTACTTGATACGGAGCTCATGCCTATATGCATAATCATTGCCTTAGATATCTTCATAACTATTTGCTTTTCCATCAATTGCTCGACAATAATTTGTTCACCCACCCAATTATTTTCCTTTATGAGAGAAACCACTAGTGAAACATATGGCCCCGGGTATATTTTCCATATTAAATTTTGAGATCTATAAACCAAAAATACCAAAAATACTTTGTTGCAATTTATTTACTTTTTTCCGCAATCTTTTATATCTATCTCTATCAGATCTCATCCTTGCAACTAACTCTGAAGGGATTGACAACCCCTTTATAACGTTGGGTGCAAGAGTTTGATTATTTGTGTAGGTACTACTATTTGGGCCTTGCTTGTTCCTCGTACTGTATTAATACCTTGGTTCTCAACAAACAGAGGGAAATACTTATCAACTTCGCTTCATCACCGTTTCCTCTTCAAGGGAAAACCAACACAAGCTCAAGAGGTAGCAAGAAGGATTTCTCGCATCGTTCCCGGGAAGGATACATAGCAAGATCACGCCTACCAAGTACCCATCACAAACTCATCTCTTGCATTTACTTTATTTTCCATTTGCCTCTCGGTTTCATCACCCCCACTTCACCAATTTGTCGTTTTATTCGCCTTTTTCTCGCGGGATCTCTTTTTGTCTACTTGTGTTACCATGTGCCTTCTATTTGCTTGCATCTTATCTTTCTAAAAAACTATTGATATGGATCCTCACCCACTTGCTAATCTTTTCAAAATGCCAAATTATGATGAACCAATTGCTAGTGAGTTGAGTGCACTTGATTATCTCTATGAAGGTTTGTTTGAAAGTCATGAATCTGAAATTTTTGATGGAGTGTTGAAAGAAGAAATTTATAAAGTGATTGTTCCATGCTATTATATTATAATTTTTTATTGTTCCAAGTTATTATATTATTTGTTTTGCATGTTTTATATGCATCAATATGCTATTTTATTTGATTCTTGGGTCTAACCTATTAATCTAGATCCTAGTGCCAGTTTGTGTTTTTTCTATGTTTTTGAGTATTGCAGATAAGGAATATTAAATGGAGTCCAAACGGAATAAAATGTCGGGAAGGATTTTTCTTGGACAACAAAACATCTGCCAGGCTTGGAGAGGGGGGTAGGAGACCTGCTGGGAGGCAACAAGCCTGCAGGGCACGCCCTAGGGGGTGGGGGGGCTGGCTTGTGGCCCCCCTGCAACTCTTCTATCCCTAAACCTTGGCCTATAAATTCCCAAATATTCTCCCATTACCAAAGAGAGACAAAAAAAAATACTTTTCCGCCGCCGGGAGCCTCTTTTCCCGTGAGATCCAATCTGGGAGCATTTTCCGGTAATATCTTAGAGAGGGAATTGATCACGGTGTGCATCTACATCAACTCCATTGCCACTCCGCTGATGCGTGAGTAGTTCACCATAGACCTACGGGTACATAGCTAGTAGCTAGATGGCTTCGTCTCTCTCTTTATTCTTCAATACCATGTTCTTCATGATCTTCATGGAGATCTATCCGATGTAATACTCCTTTGCGGCGTGTTTGTCGAGATCCGATGAATTGTGGGCTTATGTTCAGATTATCTATGAATATTATTTGAATCTTCTCTAAATTCTTATATGCATACTCATTGCCTTGGATATCTTCGTAATTATTCGTTTTTCTACCAATTGCTCGACAGTAATTAGTTCACCCACCGTATTATTTTCCACATTTATGAGAGAAGCATCTAGTGAAACCTATGCCCCGGGTCTATTTTCCACATTATACTTTGAGATCTGTAAACCAAAAATACCAAAAATATATTGTTGCTATTTATTTACTTTTGTTTTACTCTTTGTTCTAGCAATCTTTAATCTATCTCTATCAGATCTCATCCTTGCAAATAACTATGAAGGGATTGACAACCCCTTTTTACCGTTGGGTGCAAATGATTTATTGTTTGTGTAGGTACTACGATTGGGGCCTTGATTGATACCTTGATTGTCAACAAACTGAAGAAAATACTTATCTTCTTTGCTGCATCACCCTTTCCTCTTCAAGGGAAAACCAACGCAAGCTCAAGAAGTAGCAAGAAGGATTTCTGGCGCCCGTTCCGGGGAGGATAAATAGCAAAATCAAACCTGCCAAGTACCCATCACAAACTCATCTCGTGCATTTACATTATTTTCCTCTTGTTTTCCTCTCCGCCACTTAACCAATTTCCCGTTTGATTCTCCTTTTTCTCGCCAGATCACTTTTTGTCTATTTGTGCTACCATGTGCCTTATATTTGCTTGCATATTTTCTTGCTAAACATCTATTGATATAGATCCTCATCCACTTGCTAATCTTTTCAAGAGATCCAATTATGATGAACCAATTGCTAGTGAGTTGAGTGTACTTGATTAACTCTATGAAGTTTTGCTTGAGATTCGTGAATCTGAAAATTGTGATGAAGTGATTCATGATGTTTCGTTGAATGAAAAGCATGATTGCAATGATATTGTTATAAATTCTATTAACATCAATTGTGTTAATGATATGAAAACCCGCAAGCTTGGGGATGCTATATTTGTTGAGTTTTCCATGACCACTACTTATTGCAATGATCATGATTGGTGTGATAATGCTTCTTCTGATATGTATAATTTATTTAATATTCTTGATGAATATGATATCGAAACTGGGTTTGGAAGAATGTCAACTTTAGGTAAAAAGAATCCCACATATATGGAGAGTGTTCGGTGTTATGATTTGTTTTGATAAAAGTGGGTTTGGAGAGGTCATGACTTTAGTTAATGTTAATCCCACTACCTTGGAAGATTGTAAATCTTTTATGCATGTGGATCATGAAAATAATGCTTTATGTGATAGCTATATTGTTTAATTTATTCATGATGCTACTGAAAATTACTATGAGAGAGGAACACATGCTTTTACATATTGCAATAATATCAAGTTTCTTCTCTAGGTGTTGAAATTTTTGAAGTTATACTTGTTTTCCCTTCCTATGCTAATTGATTCTTGTTTCCACAATTTAGTTGCTCAAAAAATACCTATGCATAATAAGTGGGTTAGACTTGAATATGCTTTCCATGTGCTTCATGATGATCTGTTCATGTGTCAGTTCTTTCCCTTTATGCGAGCATCATTGAAATCGTTATGCCCAGCTATGGGCGTTAAACGATAGCGCTTGTTGGGAGGCAACCCAATTTTATTTTTATGCTTTTGTTTTTTGCTTATGTTTTTGAGTGTTGCACACATTATTACCTATGTAATAATTTTGTTTTCTTGTTTTAATTAGTGTTTGAGCCAAGTAAGACCTTTGGGATGGTCTATGGTGTTTGCAAGTTGATTTTGTTGAAAAACAGAAACTTCTCCTCTCACTCCAGGAATTTTATAAATTTGCTGGAACGTTATTCTGATCTGAATGTTTTACACGAGATTGGTTTACAAATTTCTCATGTCTTCCTAATTTTTCAGAATTTTGGGAGTTACATAATTATTCAAAGTAAACAGATTGCTACAAACTGTTCTGTTTTTGACAGATTCTGTTTTCTTTGTGTTGTTTGCTTATTTTGATGAATCTATTGGTTGTATCGGAGGGTATGAACCATGGAGAAGTTAGAATACAGTAAATATTACATCAATATAAATAAAGAATGGGTTCACAACAATATCTAATTGGTGATTTATTTTTTCTTATACTAACGGATCTCATGAGTTTTCTGTTGAGTTTTGCGTTGTGAAGTTTCAAGTTTTGGGTTAAGATTTGATGGACTACGGAATAAGGAGTGGCAAGACCCTAAGCTTGGGTTTTACCAAGGCACCCCAAGCCATATTCAAGGATACCAAAGAGACTAAGCTTGGGGATGCCCCGGAAGGCATCCCCTCTTTCGTCTTCAATCCATCGGTAAATTTACTTGAGGTTATATTTTTATTCACCACATGATATGTGTTTTGCTTGGAGCGTCTTGTATGATATGTGTCGTTACTTTTTAGTTTGCCACCATCATACTTGCTTCACACATATTTTGAGAGAGAGACATGCTGAATCGTGAATTTATTGGAATACGCTTTGTGCTTCACTTATAGCTTTTGAGCTAGGCGATGTTGCTCTAGTGCTTCACATATATCTTTTAGAGCACGGTGGTATTGTGTTTTATAGAAATTATTAAACTCTCGTACTTCACTTATGTAATTTTGAGAGTTCTTTAAACAACATTGTAATTGGTTTACGTTATGAATTTAGTCCTAATATACTGAGCATCCAAGAGGGATATAATAAAAACTTCCATATTAAGTGCGTTGAATATGATGAGAAGTTTGATTCCTTGCATATAGTTTTGAGATATGAAGATGGTAATATGAGAGTCATGCTAGTAAGTAGTTGTGAATTAGAAGAAATACTTGTGTTAAAGCTTGTGATCCCCGTAGCATGAACGTATGGTGAACCGTTATGTGATGAAGTCGGAGCATGATTTGTTTAATGATTGTCAACCTATGTGTGGAGGTCGGGATCGCGCGATGGTTAACTCCTACCAACCCTTCCCCTAGGAGCATGTGTCCAATACTTTGCTTCTATAACGAATAGGCTTATGTAATAAGTATGTGAGTTCTTTATGACTAATGTTGAGTTCATGGATTATACACACTCTCACCCTTCCACCTTTGCTAGCCTCTCTAGTACCATGCAACTTTCGCCGGTACATTAAACCCACCTTGCTCAAAACAGCCACCATATATTTTTCCTCAAAACAGCCACCACATCTACCTATTATGGCATTTTCATAGCCATTCCGATATATATTGCCATGCAACACCACCACCTTGTTTTTATGACACACACCATTACTTTCATATTGTTTATAGAGTCATACTTGTTCTAGATATCGAGTGTAATCTTTTGAGGTGTAAGTAAATAAAAGTGTGATGATTTGCATTATTAGAGCATTGTCCCTTGTGATAAAAAGGATCATGTAAGCTATGATTCTCTCATAAGTTGGGAAGAGTCTCCGGACTTTACAAAAAAAATAAACAAGGCCAGCAAAGCCCATAAGAAATAAAAGAGGCCACAGAAGCCCATCCAAAAAATGAGAGAAATAGAGAAGGGACAATTCTACTATCTTTTTCCACACTTGTGCTTCAAAGTAGCACCATGTTTTTCATAGAGAGTCTCCTATTTTCTCACTTTCATATAACTAGTGGTATTACATCTTTTGCACAACCACTTAGTTTTCTTTTTTGAGCTTTCATACACTTATAGCTCTAGTGCATTTGTTGCATGGCAATCCAGACTCACTCACATTAATATCTATTGATGGGCATCTCCATAGCCTGTTGATATGCCAAATTGATGTGAGACTCACATTAATATCTATTGATGGGCAACCTCCACCACACTCTATTCCACCTATAGTGCTATATCCATGGCTCACGCTCATGTATTGCGTGAGAGTTGAAAATGTTTGAGAACATAAAAGGTGTGAAAAAATTGCTTGAATTTCACCGGGGATGTGCATGATTTAGATACATTGTGTGGTGAAGATGGAGCATAGCCAGACCATATGATTTTGTAGGGATAACTTTCTAAGACCATGCTATTTTGAAAGGAAGCAATTACCTTATTAGTATGCTTGAAGTATTATTGTTTTTGTGTCAATATTACACTTTTGTTTTGAGTCTTATGGAGCTGAATGTTCATGCCACATTAGAAAATATTACATTGATAAATATGCTAGGTAGCATTGCACATCAAAAATTCTATTTTTATCATTTACCTACTCGAGGACGAGCAGGAATTAAGCTTGGGGATGCTTGATACGTCTCGAACGTATGTGTAATTTTTGATTGTTCCATGATATTATGTTATCAGTTTTGGATGTTTTATATGCATTAATATGTTGTTTTATATTATTTTTGGACTGACCTATTAATCTAGAGCCTAGTGCTAGTTTCTGTTTTTTCCATATTTTTTGAATATTGCAGATAAGGAATATTAAACGGAGTCCAAACGGAACAAAATCTCCGGAAATATTTTTCTTGGACCAGAAGACACCCAAGAGACTTGGAGTTGGGGGCAAGGCAATTGCCGGGAGGCCACAAGCCTACAGGGCGCGCCCTGGGGGGTTCCGCAACCCCCTGCCTTGTGGGTCCCCTGCAAGTCTCCTAACCCTATTTCCTTGCCTATATATATTCCCAAATATTCCCGTATCGCCAAAAAGAGCCACAAAAATACTTTTACGCCACCGAGAGCCTCTATTCCCGAAAGATCCAATCTAGGAAACTTTTCCGGTAATCTGTCAGAGAGGGAATCGATCATGGAGGGCATCTACATCAACTCCATTGCCCCTCCGATGATGTTTGAGTAGTTCACCACAAACCTACGGGTCCATAGCTAGTAGCTTGATGGCTTCTTCTCTCTCTTTGATCTTCATTACCATGTTCTTCATGATCTTAATGGAGATCTATTTGATGTAATACTCTTTTGTGGTGTGTTTGTCGAGATCCGATGAATTGTGAGTTTATGTTTAGATTATCTATGAATATTATTTGAGTCCCTTATGAATTCTTAGATACATGATTTCATATCTTTGCAAGTCCCTTCGAATTATTGGTTTGGTATGGCCAATTACATTGGTAATTCTTGCAATGGGAGAAGTGCTTAGTTTTGGCTTCAATCTTGCGGTGTCGTCACCAAGTGACATTAGGGGTAGCGAGGCACGTATTGTATTGTTGCCATCAAGGGTAAAAAGATGGGGTTTTCATCATATTGCTTGAGTTTATCCCTCTACATCATGTCATCTTACTTAACGTGTTACTCTGTTCTTCATGAACTTAATACTCTTGATGCAGGCAGGAGTCGGTCGATGTGTGGAGTAATAGTAGTAGATGCAGAATCGTTTCGGTCTACTTGATACGGACGTAATGCCTATATGCATAATCATTGCCTTAGATATCATAATTATTTGCTTTTCTATCAAGTGCTCGACAGTATTTTGTTCACCCACCTAATTATTTTCCTTTATGATATAAGCCTCTAGTGAAACATATGGCCCCTAGGTCTATTTTCCATTTTATATTTTCAGGGTCTATACCAAAAATACCAACAATACTTTGCTGTAATTTATTTACTTTTGTTTCCGCAATCTTTTATATCTATCTCTATCAGATCTCATCCTTGCAAACAACTCTGAAGGGATTGACAACCAATTTTTTGCATTGGGTGTAGGAGTCTGATTAGTTGTGTAGGTACTACTATTGGGGCCTTGCTTGTTCCTCCTACTGGATTTATACCTTTGTAATCAACAAACTGAGGGAAATACTTATCTACTTTGCTGCATCACCCTTTCCTCTTCAAGGGAAAACAAACGCAAGCTCAAGAGGTAACGATCTCCCACAAGGGGCGTGATTAGAGGCACGATGTGATGCCCCGGGAACTCGTTCATAATCATTCCCCTGTTAGGCCAGCCTTCGCAAGGTAGGCGATTCACTCCAGGACGGACCCCGCCCTCGGGCCGGTGAGCTTCTTGTGGCTCCTCCTGGGAGTTTTCTTAGGTGGACCCAAGGGAGTCGCCAGGCATCCATGATGACCTAGTGGTTATGGTAGCCCTCGACCTTCTTCCCAAACTTTAGGTAGGTGCCCGTGCCCATAACATTGACGAAGGAGACACAAGCGGAGCGCTGGCCCTGGGTGGTGAACCGCAAGCTGAAGAAGTGATGGAAGAATGCCACCCAGGGCCTCACGCCCACAAATGCCTCACAGTAAAAGGAGAAGATGGCCAGGAGGAGGACGGAGTTGGGCTGAAGGTGTAGGGCTCGGATCTGGTAATGGACGAGTATGGCATAGAAGAAGTCGGAAAATGGCGGGACTAGTCCGACATAAATACAATCGAGGAAGAAGAGGTAGGAGGTCTTCCCCAGGCTGCTCGGCACTGCTGAGCCCGGCCAAATGGCGGTCGCTCCCCCCTCATTCGTGTCACCAGCCACCAACGGGAGCACCAGACTGAGGTTTTCCGCCTTGGAGATGCGGGAGGTCATAAGAGTAGGTCCGATAGCGGTAGGGCTCGCAGAAGATGCCACACCCTTCCCTTTCTTACTGACAGGCGCCATCCGTTGATCGGAACCGCAAAGGGTGCAAGAAGGTGACACGCTCAGAGGTTAGATCTGGCGCGTCCTTGCACGGAGCAAGAAGATGCAGAAAGGTAGGAATGTCATGAAGGTGAGTAATGATGGCTCCACCCCATTTGCCTGCTTTATGTCAGCCGGGGCAGATGCCAAAGCACTATGAAGAGGCGGGGTGCCTCGCGTCCCGTCAAGCTCCACGCGTCTGGCCTAGCCCACAGGCGATAAGAGCCCGCACCATCTCGCCCCAGACTACTGGGATGTGACCACCATGGGCTCGGTGGCTACCGTCGAGGCTCTTGGACCCGGGGTACCCACGCCCCCTGCATGCGGCCCAGGGCCCAGTGCATGTTGCCGGCCCTGGAATGCTGCCCCGTTAAGGCCCAAGGGCCCTTCCCTCGTGAGGGCCCCACTTCACGAGGGGCCAATCATGGAGTTCTCCCCAGGCCCTTTCCCTGATGCTCGCAGGAAGGAGGCACCTCCCGACGCTCCTACCCCGAGGGGCGAACTTATCGAGGGCGACCTGACGAGGTTGCATAGTCGAACCTCCTCATGTGGGTGACATGAGCCATGCTGCGCGGCGCCAGGGTCGATGCTAGCGGGCACGGAGAGAAGCTTTCCCCTTCGGTGCTAAAGGAAGCCAAACCAGCTACGGGTTCCCAAATCAACCCCCAAAACATTTACTAATCGGTGCAAGAGGACTAAGGCTAGGGGCTCGAGAGGGCGCAGATCACCCACCAGCGCGTCATGGAGAAGGGCTTCTACATGTGAAGACCACCTTTGTCTGGCCGGGTCACAGTCCTGTCCCTTTTCAAATTGGCCATTGTAGCAACCCTTCCTGCCAAATGTGTTTTTGGGGAAGAGGACCAAAGCCAGTATAAAAGAGAGGCCCGACCACCATAGTGGGGGACCCTCATTGTATTTGACTAGGGAAAGAACCTGCCTTTGTACTTGTCTTCCACGTCAAGCAATCTATACATGCAGGACTAGGCTTTTACACCACAAGGTGGCCCGAACCAGGGTAAACTGTCGTGTGTTCTAATTCGCTTCCCTTAGCTCAAGCCACCGGAGAGTCCTCGTGAAGTCGAGAGGTAGAACAGGGTATGAGAGCGAGCGCACCCCACAGTTCGAACCTTTTTGTGTCTGCGGAGCCCCGATTCCGACAGAATTTGTATATTAACACTACAGAAAATATCTCTAGAAAAAGTGCAATGGACATATTTCGGTAGCACATGAATTTAGGAATTTGTAGGAATTTGAATCATCAAATTTGGAGTTCAAACGAATTATTTATGAATTATATATTCTCTCCGGAAAAGGAAATATAAAAATAGTATTACCTCAATGGGCCTAAGCTACGAAGTGGGCGTAGGCTAGCGCCACACCTTGCTGGGGTGGCCTAGCCGCGTGTGGCTGTGGGCACGTTGAAGACGTACGATGCGAAGTGCGCCTCTTTAGTAGAGAGGAGGACCCGATGGTGGGCGCTTCCACTCAAACTTTCAGTCTCGACCAGTGTTCGGCTTACAGGCGCGAAGTGCGACTTGTAGCTTTGTTGGCGTCCTCAAGGGGCGTGCAATGTCAAGGAGATATTCCCGACTCTCTAGGACACCATGCCAAGCCCATACATGAGCTACAGGACAAGGTTGCTAGGCAGAGCATTTTTTCTGCATGTCCACAGCATTGTGACCACACCATCTCATGTCTAGAGCACTATTTTGGTTGGCCCATGATGTCTGGCGTGCAAGGTACGCATGCAGGAGAGCACTCGAGAGATTTTAGAGGATAAGGGTAGGGTGGAAGGGCTCTCTACTGGAAGTAAGTTTCCTGTAGCAAACTTGGGCTCATTCAAAAGGGATTTTACTACTGGGCATGGGGATGAAATCTTGTGTAGAGGTCTTATGTATGCAAGGACTACAAACACACCAAATTTCAGCCTTAGGAGATAAGTGTAGCTAGCACTTTTAGGTCAAGGCTATATTTGCTGCCAAATCTCAGGTTTACATGGGTTGCTCATATTTTTCACATGAGCATGCCATCTTTGAGGGTGGTTGCATGAATAGAATAGAATTAGAGGGGTAAAAGAGGTGCTACCATGGTGAAAAAGACAGGGTAAGTATGGGAGTTCCCCCTCCCCACAATAATTGATCTTGGAGTTAAATCAATGTTAGAATATAATGTGGTAATAAGTTGGAGGCAAGGGGAATCCTTTTGGGTAAACTTTGTGTGTCCACAGTCTTATGGCTGAAGGTGTTTCATGCTGACCTAGGGCATGTAGGGGTATCCAATGGTCGTGACATTTATCAGGGATAAATGGTAACACCATTCGGCCCCGATCACCAATTTTGAGATTATATGGTGAAAGTTCAAATGTAAACTTGATAAACCCTAGAAATGGGAATAAGTGGTTTTCTGTATGTAAATCGAGGAACATTAGTTCCCCTAATGCACCACTTGGTGTGGTGGCCTTATTTGAGGATTAGAGCATGCCCAAAAGGTTTAGAAACAGTTGGAGAAACTTGCCAATGCCAATATTCCCAATTCTAGAAATCAACAGAAATGGTTTTGAGGGGTTTTAGACAAGTGTATCTGTTGTCATTGATGCACCACTTGTTGTGCATGCATCATTAGGGTATTGGAACATGTCCATTAAATTTGAGAGCAAAACGATAAACTTGGCAATGTAGGGTTTCTCAAATTTGGTTCTAGACAAATAGGGTTTTGGAATATGTTGGTGAATGAAATCAACTTGGATTGAGATGAAACTTGGCAAGATCATCACTTATATCATATGTGACTTGCTTGAAATACATAGAAAAGGTTTTGAAGGTTTTTTTTCAATATTTTGAACATGACCATGTGTTGAAACTCTTATATATGGACAATATATGTCCACTGAGTTTCCCTAAATTTTGTCAAATATTTTGGAAGCAAGAAAATAGTTTTTATTCATAAAAGACCATTTGTGGCCTCAGAAAAGGGTACTTAAATAAAATAGGAAAATAACTTTTCAAATAATAATTTTGTGGTTTTGGGAAGTCATTTTGATAATAGGACTTAAATAAAATATTTGGGGCAAAGCAACTTCCATAATTTGAAGACTTGTAGTACAAACCTCAATTCATGGTTTTTTAGATAGCTAAATCAAATAAATTCTTTTTGGTTAAAATAATATTTTCTAAAAATAGTTTTAGGTCCTATACACATGCTATGGTCATTGGTCAAGGAGTTGTATCAAGAAGATTAGTCTAGTGAGTAGGAGGAAGTTTTGTCATTTTTAAACACAATCAAACAAGAAACTAATCACAACCAAGTTAAGCATCACAAGCATACACAAAAGTTTTAATTTGTCCTAATTTTTGAGCTATGTTGATTTAGTCAGTAGTGGAAAAACATAGGGTGTGACACACCTACCCCCGTTACAAGAATCTCATCCCAAGATTCCTAGGCTAGGCATTGGAAAGATACAGAGTTTCAGGTTGAGGTAGTCTTCGCGTTCATGTTTCTATTCTTCTTCAATTTGATTGCTCCTATGGGTCTTGAATTTCTTGGTGATACTTCTTCAAATGCTTTCCTCGGCTTTGTTTGAGAGTGAACAGGGTTCTGACAATATGCTAGGCTTGTCTAGAGGACACGTGCTTGGTGAACTAAGTTCTGGCAAGGGTCTGGCTTGCGTGTGTATCCCAAAGTCGAATCACATGGCAAGATAGTGTGTCTGTGTGCTGGTCCTGGGGGTTGCTCGGGTTCGTTAGTGACATCTATATGTCTCGTGTTATAATAGAAGGGTCGAGTGTTGGTGTAGCTCCCCGTTGAAGGGGAGGTCCTTGACTTCCTTAAAGCAGGCGAGCTTTAGTCGCAGATGGTCTTCATCTCGAGAGTGTTGAAGTGCGCCGACGTAGGCTTCTTGTCGATATCTTCTGCTTGAGTAGTTTCCCACGTATGTTCTTCATTCGGCTTTAGCCATTTGTCTTTGTTGTCAGGGACGCACATTTCGGCCGTGCCTTAGGATGTTTGGTCTTCCAGCCTCTACGTAGCTACTTGCGAACGAGTCTGGGTTGGGGCTCGTTCCTAAGACTTAGTTTAGAGACCTTGTGTTAAAACGGTTTTTACCACCTAGGAAAGGTTTTTGAGGGGTCCTAGATGAGATGGCTACCCAAAAAGTATAAACAAGTCATCCAATCCCTAGGTCTCATGCTTGCCAAGCGGGGTGTACCACCTTTAACAGGGGTATCAGCATCATCCAGTTAGGACTCACGTCCCTGATTGGGGCAAAAAGAGGCTCCTTAGTTCCTCTTAATTTCCAAAGGCTTCATCGTGCTTGAACGTTGATGCTTCTTGACATAGTCTGGCTGATGTAGCCGACAGACGATTGGCGGTTGACTTCTATTGCTTCTTCTTCATTGTCATGGTTTTCCAACCATAGTGGTCCTTCATATTTCTTGGGTAGGATTGTCTGGTGCTGCTTGAAGGTTTCTTTGAGGAGTCCGACTTCTTCAAGGTAAAAACTTTACACTTGAGAAGAATAGCAATCAGTCCTTCTGGGACTTATCCAAATAGTATTAAGGCGTTCCTCCCTCTCATTGGCAAATAAGTATGTTGTCCATGGGGACAACAACATATTTCTCCAAACATCACATAAGCACATTTCTCATGGGATATGTGAGAGAAGCGGACATTTGTTCTAGATGGTCACTTGTCCACGGGGTTGGGGTGGTCGAGGGGGAGTGTCGGCCATAGTCTAGTGACTTAGAGACAAGACCTATGGTCGTCATACTACCATGTTATGGTTGGGTAAAGCTTCGGTGTTTCTAGGAGTTGAGTACGTGAGTGAACGTCTATGAGTCTATCATATTATCCTTGAGGACAATCCTTGGATGCCAATAGTCTAACCTATTTCTTCGGACAATATCATCCTATATCATTGAAGCTGTTATCTCGTATAAGTCCATTCCGACTTCACTTATTCTACTGA
Organism: Hordeum vulgare subsp. vulgare; assembly: GCF_904849725.1. Classification (NCBI taxonomy): domain Eukaryota; kingdom Viridiplantae; phylum Streptophyta; class Magnoliopsida; order Poales; family Poaceae; genus Hordeum; species Hordeum vulgare. Next base: position 247,514,169 of record NC_058522.1, read on the forward strand.
ACTACAAGGTTTGAGACAAGGACTAAACCAAAATCTCATAAGTGTACTATAGTCAACTTATTTATATCCCTATGTAAATATCCTCGGGAAGCGTACAAGTTGCTAAGCTCGAATAAGATGCTAAAGCCCAAGTGCTCAGCCAAGTTATCTAGGTTATAAGGTACTACATTTTATGCTAAAAAACGTAGTATATCAATCCAAGATCTCGTTTCCTTCCTACGAATCCAATCAAGTGGTTCACTAGTTCCATCAATCATTACATGATAATCTACTTGTATAATCCAATGTTGATGTTGTTCCATATGATCTCCTAGAGTTCCTATAATCCACAATTTATTGAAAGGGTTATTATCGTAGTATGTTCGTGAATTCCCATCATGATGATCTAGTAAACTCCAAGGTCAAGCTTACATGGAACCTTAATCTATCCCTAACAGCATCCAATTACTTCTACTTATCATCCACCAAGAAACATGGTATGATAATCAAGATAATTGCACTAAATCCAAATTACTCAAAACCATGTGGTCTCAGTTACCATTGACACTCTACTAGGATTACCTATGCAAATCCAAATCTCATGCCCAACACAAACTCCTACTTGTAACCAAGTCATTGTGGTAACATCATCAATCCATGACTACTACTCGACAAAGTCAATTTATTATACCACCAAGAACTTTAGATCATAATCATAATTGTCCTTCTAAATATAAATTTACTCCAGGGATATGTAGGTTATGCTACTTTATCAACTTCTTCCACCAAGTCACCTATCACCGTGAAAGTTCCCGGAATCAATCAAAGGGTCTTAGCCATATCCTCAAGACAACCATTGTAGTTACATCAAATCATTTTTTTCTAGCCATATATCCTTAACCAATTCCCCTATGGTATCCACGTTCTGGTGCTAGCCTAAGAATGAAGGATACTTGTTCACTGCGATCACTAGTTCCATAATGAACCAAGAGCTAAGCGGGAGTTATTGAAGCTCAACAGGTGCTCCAGCAATTTAGTATATTAAACACGTGATTAGTAGTTTGAGCTAGGTAAGATTGTGAGGTCTAGGTTGGCCTAAGGAGGGGGTTTTCAATCTTGAGGGAAAAGCATAATTATACAGGGTTGGGTCTCGTTGAGTACATTGTAGTCAAAGTATTTAGTGCTAGTTGTATGTAGAGGTGGATCCTTGGTGCATCTTGTCTTGCTAGTATTTAGTTGTCGAGAAAGGTGAGAGAGAGAAAAGTGGAATAGAGGGGAGTGCCTAAGGGGTGGTATAGTGCAAGTGCAATCAAACTAGTGCCGAAAGGCCAAATAGAACATCAAGATGAGGTAGGTGATATAGTCGTGTACTTGTTGCCTAGTGCAAAAGTGCGACTTATATCAAAGCACAAACAAGCAAAAACAAGCAACACACAATATGGTTCCATTTGAAACATCACACGGACTCTACTGCGCATAGGGAACACATGACTAATCCTACCCTAGGGGTCCTCAGACTCAATAGTTGTGTTTGCTTCATGTGTTGGAGAGGAGTCCGCTCAGTCGTCTCGGTCTTCTTCAGTTGTCGCTATGTATCTTGTTGTTGTTTGTCAAAATGATTCGGGTTGTGTGTGGAGAGTCCTTGTCAACTTCACATCTCATGAGTTGACGACTTGGGTGATTCTTCAGGGCTGTCGTCGAGATGATCTTCTGTTGCCTTCATAATACCGTTAATGTCTTCTTGTCTTCCAAGGCTTCGGGGGTTCCAAGTAGATGACTCTTTATGCAATGTCATCGACAAGGCGTGATTTAGCTCCAACTTGTCGGTTATGTTCATGAAAATATCGACACCAAGAGTGGGGGATGAAGAGAACAATTTCCATGCTCACTATGGTGAGGCGGACCAAATGGCGATGTTCCAATCCACTGATAGTTACCGACAGAACAACGGTAAGGACAGAGTCGCTCTATTAGCGATGCATATCATGATCTTGCATATCTTATGTCCTGATCGTCGTAGGCCAACGTTGCATCACTCTGGGACAGTTTCGAGGATGTCACCATCTTCTGAGTCTCAATGTCCTCATTCCTTTAGAAGGTAGCTTCTATTGGTGTCGTCTGGTCGTAGCGTTGCCAACATTGTCTCCCAATATGTGGGTGATCATTTGTCAAGGTCGCTTCCTTTCAAGTTACCACGTGGACATCAAGGAATCCACTGGTCACGGGCATAAGGGTTCTAGTGACCGTTACCATGCTTTGAAAAAGCAGATGAGGGGAGTCTTGACAGTAAGGGTCGAAGTGCAAAGGCAAAAGCCTTCCCTTCCTTTGAAAATTTAGGAGAGGTTAGAAATATGTAGGTTTTCAAGTAGTTTGAAGATCTGGAAAACAACTTTACCATAACTAATGTCCATGCTAACTAAGGATTCCTACAATTAGGATGGTTCTGATACAAGCTCTGTGGGGACCCCGACTAATAAGTCACGATCAGCAAACGTATGTGCATAATGATCCCATAGATCAATGCTCACTGAACACACATAAACTGAATAACAAGAGTCTTACATCCATTACACACCGTATTACTCGAATATGGCCTTCATGGCCAAGATTTCATATATATTGCAGCGAGAAGTCTTCATCGATAGGGTGAACCCATGCCATGTTCCTTAACCCTACAAGCATTCTAACTGGGAAGCGTCCTAGCTCGCACGACCATCGTCCACGTATTCTTCATCATATCCTGTTCTCTCAGGCCTGGTCAATAAAATAACTAGTGGAAAGACAATGAGTAGTTTGAATGTACTCTCAAGCAACCCATGTTTGGAACAAGGCAATAACAATGCATTACATATCACAAAGTAGGTAATTTGTAGAAAGCTAGTTTTGAGTGCAATGTCATGACCAATCAACTTGTAAAGCATGCATCAACAGGTTGCAGATATCCAAAAGAACAATCCATGGATATCATAATAAGTAGGGGTCGAACATCCCATGTTCATTAATCATGTCAACTCATCCGACTTGTCTCAAGTACTGTATTTCCCACACAAACACCAAGTTTGTGAAAACATCAGGACATAGTCTATGCAGGACTACCTAACTATCCTTGATCGTGGACAAGACTATTCGAATAGTTTTACACTCTGGAGAGGTTGCATGGTGTACCCACAAGATTTGGGGAACTTCCATGTCATCCGCGACTCGTGGTATATTACATACCCGAGGTAAGCACCCGAACAATGTCTTTCCCCTCGCGATACCAAACAAAGAGTCCACTCGATTGGTACACAACCCTCGTGATGTACATCCTCATTCTAGATTGTACCATCCATGAAGGGACCAAAGATGTTCCTAGTGTGTGTGAAAATAGCCCATGGTCGCCCTACGTGGCATGACCCCGTATCGAGAGTGACCACATCACTCCCGCCACTAGTAATGCGGCCTTCTGCTTGCATCAACCAAAGTAGTCAACAAAGCCCCATCGCATAAAGGGGTATTGTCTTCTCACATGTAAGGTTGGGGCGGTCGACAAATCTTAAATCTAATCCATTTTTGAACACACACACACACACAACTTGCTCTGGTACACCACTTCTTTCTCAAGTGGTCACCTAGCTCAACATCATCCCCCTCGGGCATTAGTGGCACCCGACGAGGTTTTCGGAAAGTCTTTGAGATCATTTCTTTTTCTTCACATGCATATTCGCATCACACTTGCGTGGCAACCACTTTAGCATCTAAATAGTTTCAACCCGCACAACCCTCATAGAAAGGTACAGTTATGCACAGTGAAGGTATTAGCGAAGAAACATCAGGAACAACCCAACAAGGTGGTCACCAATTCAACATGATTCAGATGCAATGAAATAAAGTGCCATGTAACATGCATAAAAGTGCTTTCATAGTCATGGTCAAAGGGCTTCTTGCATGGTTCCGCAAAGTCTTCGAGTTCTTCTCACGCTTCTCGTCTAAACTCTGAGCACTTCATCTACGTCGTCAACTATCATTGCGAACACCGACAACAAGTAACACAACAAGCAGGAAATAAAAATGCTTTATAAATAGGAGTTTTATTTTTCTTGGACACCTCTGGTCTCAAGGAAAAGTACATAATGTTTGTTCTACAAGATTTGGATCAGCGGAGAGTTTTGAATGGTGGAAATGGAGGCATCATAGGCCCCATAATAAGTCTATAGAGAATATTTTCCTAAAAATGAGTATAGGCATGCATTAAAGGCATCATTTTAGAAACATTTAGGAAGTGGTGTCACTGGATTTTTAGTTCGGATGATTTTCCTGTGGATTTTAAAGATGAGCTATATAGACATTAAGGTCATTTATTAGACCTAGCAGAAACAATGCATGAGAAAAATGTTCACCTTGGCTAGGAACATAAGGGAGGATTTTAGAAGTCTCTCAAAAATTGAATCCCTCCATTTTGAGTTGATTTGGGTTCTCTAGGAATCTTGCAAATTGGGGTTTGGAAAATTCAAATTTACTTTTGAATATTAACACTATAGAAAATATCTATGAAAAAATGTGCAATGCACACATTTGGATAGCACATGATTTGAGGAACGTGTAGGAATTTGAACCATCAAATTTGGAGTTAAACGAATTATTTGTGAATTATATAGTCTCTCTAGAAAAGAAAAGATAAAATAGTATTACCCCAATGGACCTAAGTTACGAAGTGGGCGCAACTTAGCACCGCAGCGCGCTGGGCCGGCCTAGCCGCACATGGTTGTGGTGACATTGCAGACGTGCAATGTGAATTGTGCCTCTTTCGGAGAGAGGTAGACCCAATGGTGGGTGCTTCCACTCAAACTGTCGGGCCCGGTCGGTGTGTGACTTACACGCACGAAATGCGACTTGGAGCTATGTTGACATCATGTAGGGGCGTGCGAGGTCAAGGAGACATGCCCGATGCGCTAGGACACCATGCTAACGCCAAACATGAGCTACATGACAAGGCTGCTAGGCAGGCATTGCTTGTGCATGCCCACATCATGGTAACCACGCCACCTCATGTCCAGAACGCTAAGTTGGTCGGTCCGTGATGTCTAGCGTGCAAGGCACGCATGTAGGAGAGGACTGGAGAGGATTTAGAGGATAAGGGTTAGGGTTGAAGGGCTCTCTACTATATGTGACTTTCCTGCAATAAACTTGGGCTCATTCAAATGGCATATTACTCCTCGGGATTGGGGATGAAACATTGTCTATAGGAATTAGGTATGCAAGGACTACAAACACACCAAATTTCAGCCTTAGGAGATAAGTGAAGCTAGCAATTGTAGTTCAAGGCCACATTTGTTGCCAAATCTTACGTTTACATGGTTTGCTAATATTTTCCACACGAGCATGATATCTTTGGGCTTGGATTGATGAATCGATATGCAAATGAGGTTGTGGTAAAATTTGGGGGTGGTTGCATGAACAGAATAGAAGGAGAGGGGTAAAAGAGGTGTTGCCAAGGTGAAAAGAGAGGGTAAGTGAGGGATTAACCCCCCAATAATTTATGTGATGCTATGTCAAAGTTACTTGAGGTGAATCAAGGTTAGACCATATTGTGGTAAAAACATGGAGGCAAGGGGAATCCTTTTGGGTCAACTTTTCTTGTCGATAAGCTTATGGATGAAGGTGTTTGATGCTCTCCTATTGCATCTAGGGGTATACGATGGCATCGATGTTTACTAGGGGTAAATGGTAAAACATTTGGCCATGATCACCGATTTTTAGATTATATGGTGAAAGTTTACAATGTAAACTTGATAAATCCTAGAAATTGGAAGAAATGGTTTTCCCTATGTAAATGCAAGCGAATTAGTTCCCCCTAATGCAACACTTGGTGCAGTGGACTTATTTGAGGATTAGAGCATGCCCAAAAAGTTAGGGATTAATTGGAGAAACGTGCGAATGCAAAGGTTCCCAATTCTAGAAATCAACATAAGTGGTTTTTAGGGGTTTTGAACAAGTGGATCTGCTATCCTTGATACACCACTTGGTGTGGATGCACCATTAGGGTATTGGAACATGTCCACAAATTTTGAGAGAAAAAGGAGAAACTTGGCAATGTAGAGTTTCTCAAAGTTGGTTCTTGACAAATAGGGTTTTGGAATATTTTGGTGAATGAAATCAACTTGGATTGAGATGTAACATGGCAAGTTCATCACATATATCATGTGTGACTTGCTAGAATTTTACAAGAATTATTTGATAATATTTAAACTAGAAATATTTCAAATTCTTTAAATACATAGAAAAGTTTTAGAAGGGTTTTCTCCAATATTTTGAATATGAAAATATTTCTAATAGAAACACTTATATATGGAAAATATATGTCCACTCGGTTTCCCTAAATTTTCTAAAATATTTTGGAAGCAAGAAAATAACTTTTATTCATAAAAAACCATTTCTAGCCTGAGAAAAAGGTATTTAACTAAAATATGATAATAACTTTTAAAATAATGACTTTGTGGTTTCGGGAAGTCATTTTGATAACAGTACTTAAATAAAATATTTGGGGCAAATCAACTTCCGTAATTTTAGGACTTGTAGTACAAACCTCAATTCAGGGGTTTTTTGAAAGTTAAATCAAATAAATGATTTTTGGTTAAAATAATATTTTCTAAAAATAGTTATAGGTCCTATACACATGGTATGGCCATTGGGCAAGGATTTGGATCACGAAGATGAGTCTATAGAGTAGAAGGAAGTTTTGTAATTTTAAAACACAGTGAAACAAGCAAGTAATCACAACCAATTCAAGTATCATAAGCACACAAAAAAATATTAATTGTTCCTAATTTTTGAGCTATGTTGAGTAAGTCAGTAGTGGAAAAACACAGGGTGTCAAATTGCGCCTTTCGTACTCTTTCTTCTGCTTCTCAGCAAGTTGCTCTACTTGGCGGCACTCAGTGATGTCGTGGCCCTTCGTGAGATGGTTTTTACAGTAGGACTTGCCGGTCTTATCCCCCGCTACAGCCTCATCGTCCCCACAGCATGCGCCAACGTCCTTGCCAGACTCCTCTTATTTGGCCTTCTTATCGGCGTTAGGCTTGCTAGAGCTCTCGACAGCCATCATTGCTTTTCCTTTGTGCTTCTTATTACGCTTGTGTCCCTTTTTCGAGGAGGCACATGTGTTCTCGTCATCATCAGAGTCAACCTCTGTGCATGCGTCCTCCCCCGAGAGCCTTCTTCCTCTTCAACCCGCACACTATTGTCGGCCACAGAGTAGAGCTCTGCAAAGTCCCGCACCTTATTGATGCTCATGTCCTTGAGCATGCGGCCATTGCATACGTTCGTGTGAAACGCGGCGATCACCGCAATAGGGTGGATGTCCGAGATGTTGTGCTGGACGCGGCTGAAGCTATGGATCTACTTGCGGAGGGTCTCACTAAGGGAGTCCGAGATTAAGGGGTCCTCGGACGGTTGACCCATTTCTTAGAGGCTGACCGAATGAGCTACATTATTGAAGACCGGACTGCGTGACGACCTCGTGGACAAGGAAGAAACCTTCAAAGACTAGTGTGACGTCGAAGTTGACTAGGCTAGATTGGCGCATCTGTCCTGGATGGAGGTTGGTTGTTGGTAACCCTAGGGATCCCTGGTGCCTATATAAACGAGAGGGTTTCATCCGCATAGGCTAGTCGACTCATCTAGGGTTTTATCTCATACAATCACAAGGTAGATCAACTCTGTAATCCTCATACACATCATTGTAATCAAGCAGGACCTAGGGTTTTACCTCCTCAAGAGCACCCGTACCTTGGTAAACACTGTCTCCTTAGTCCCTTGCATCCCATCGATCCAAGGTCCACAACTTGGGACACCCTACCCGAGATCCGCCGGGTTTGACACCGACATTGGTGTTTTCATTGAGAGTTCCATTGTAGGATAGCCAGAAGGATTGATGGCTCTTTTAATCATAAGCGATCGAATTCGGAACGGGGACATCTTCGTCCCCGGGCGGATTCTTTTTTTTTGCAGCTTCACCCTACATGCCGACCCGACTGGCCGCCTCGGCCAGATCAGAGGCTTCGTCCCCGATCAGGAGATAATATTCGAGAATCTTGAGTTCTCCACCAACTCTTGGGGAAATCTCTTCCCAACAAAATCACGGTTTCATCCAATGAGCTCCAAAATCTCAAACCCTTGACTTTGGGTCTCTTGCCCAGCCATGACCTTAGTCCCCTCTTTGTCAGAGAGTTGGCTTTGAGTCCGGATCTGACATCAGTCCCCAGGCAACAAAAAATGGCCAATGCCGAACACACATCCCTCGCGGAAGCTACGAAGGTCAACTCCAAAAACCATCAAGAAATCGATCAAGACAACGTCTCGCCGTTCAACGAGACGCTCGACCAGATCCAGTCCCTAGAAATCACGGATGGCCCGAACCCAACCTATATTCAGACTGGTCCAGAGGACGATTATGAGGACTTTTCCGACCCACCCACCACCCACTTGGTAACCACTATCGACGACTTAATCGACATGTTGGATTACGCCTATGAGGAGGTTGAAGACATGGATTATGAGGCCGATGATCCCACCCGTGTAAATACCGGGTGGTGGGCCGCCACCTCCACCTACGACGTCTACATGGTGGACACACCCAACGGCAATGGCGATTATACCCCCATACAAAACAGCGATGAGTCCACGAAGAAGCCACCAAAGCACGGAAGGCAGCGTAAACAAACCAAGGCGGACAAGGGAAGGGGGGCCATACATGGCACTGGGGAGAACACAACCCCAGATGACCTCGACAACCTCGGAGCTCCCAGAGCAGCCACTGAAGGACACGAACAAGCCCGAGGTCCAGTCCGATCCCAAGGACCCCAATGATTCGGATGATGACAACTACCTTCCTCCTGGCTGTGGGGACCTCGACTTACGAATCAAGATCGCCGAATGAATGTGCTTAGTGATCCCAGAGATCAATGCTCATAGAACACACAAAAACTAAATAACACAAGTCTTACATCCATACATACTATTTGATACAATAATTGACCATCATGGTCAATTCTTACATATTTATAGGGCCTTGCACGACAGCACATCGCAATGGACCAATAGCGGAAATATTGGTCGAAAGCGTGAGCCCATGCCATCATCCTTAACCTACAAGAATTCTGACTGGGAAGCATCCTAGCTAGCTAGAACGTCACTGAGTTACTCTTCACCATATCCTGTTCTCTCATACCTAGTCAATGAAATAACCAGTGGCAAGCCAATGAGTACTTTGAATGTACTCGCAAACAGCTCATGCTATGGATAATGCAGTTGGTATGGTAAACAGTAATATGCATTATTTGGTGGCTAGCAACTTAACTATAAATAAACATGATCATAGATTGATGTGCAACATAAGCTAGATGGTATTTAGAAGAACAAGTTCCAGATATCAACATATCTATCAAGGGCTAAACACTCCAGGTTCACCCGATATGCCAAGTCACCAAACTTGGTCATATCAATTCTTCTATATTAACTCCATTTACCACACACTCACACACACTTGGTTTATGCGGAAACTACTGGAGGTAGTTTAAGCAGGATTACCCAACTGTCCTTGACCGTGGACACGTCTATTCGAATAGTTTTACACTCTGCAGAGGTAGTACGCTGGACCCACGAGATCCGGGAAACTTCCGTGTCATCCATGACTCGCGATATATAACATACCCAGGGTAAGTACCCGATCAATGCCTTTCCCCCGACGATACTAGACAAAGAGGTCCACTCGATTGGTACCCATCCCACATGTTGTACGTCTTACGAGCACCCACTCCGGACAGTATCAACCATGCGGGGACCAACGGTGTGCCTGGAACACGTAAAAATGACATAGTCGCCCTACCTGGCATGACCCCATCACGAGAGTGACCACACATCACTCCCGCCAATAGTAATGTGGCTCTTTGCTAGCACCGACCAGAGTAATCAACAAAGCCCCGTCCCATAAAGGGGTAACGTGGTCGTACATGTAAGGTTGGGATGGTCGACACATCATAAATCTAATACCATTCCCGAAACCATACTCACTCAAAATACCCGGTGCACCACTTCACCAAAAGTGGCCACCTAACTCATCATCACCCTCGGGCATTAGTGACACCCGACGGGGTTTTCATAAACCTTTGATTTGTACCAACATCATGCTCATGCTACTATGCCTAGCTCTACTTGTCAACATGATATTAGCCAGACCCTCATAGGTGGTAGGATCATGCTCAAAGTGCAAGTGCTCCGGAGGAGCCTTTGGTAACATCACTTCAATGATTTACCGAACATTATGATCGCATGCAATGGAAATAATTGCTACACTAGCATGCAATATAACATAAGCTTAGTCATGGTCAAAGAGCTGCTTGCCTTTGCTCTCATAAGTTCTTGTGGTCTTCGAGGTCTTCCGATCCAACCCCGAGTATTCCGTCTACTCCGTCAACTATCGTCGGAAACAAACACAATAAGCCACACAACAAGCAGAAATAAAAGTTCTATAAAAATGTAAGTTGTATTTTTCTTGGACCTCTCTGGTCATAAGAAAAATAACCGAGGCTTGCATAGGAGGTTTGGATCATCAAAGAATTTTGAATGGACGAATGGAGGAATAGGGGATCCTTTATGAAGCCAACAGAAAATATTATGATAAAAATGAGTGGAGGCACTCATTTAACAGAGCACAATTTTAGAAATATTTAGGAAGTTGTTTCACTAGATTTGGAGTTGAGGTGAATATATTAGGGATTTTCTGATGTTGGATAAATAGAAAAAGAGGGCTATTTATTTATTGCAATAGAAATATGCCATACAAAAATGTTGGCTATGGCTCCAAAAATAGGGTGTTCTATAAGAAGGTTCTGGAAATTTGAATCACTCCAATTGGAGTTGATTTGAACCATATAGGATTTTACAAAGGTGGGCTAAATATATTCAAATCTGCATTTGAATAATAATACCACAGAAAGGTTGCTTGGAAAATGTGCAAAGCACATATTCGGATATTCCTTCATTTTAGGATCCCGCAGGAATTTGAATCAAGCAAATTGGAGTTAAAATGAATTTGCTATTGATTTTTTAAGTTTCACAGAAAAAGAAAGAAATCAAAAGGAGGGTCTACCAGGGAGACTATATCGCGCTCATGGTGATAGAGAAAGGCCACGCCGAAGGCGTAATATGCCGGATACACTTTCGCCTTACGGAAGCGGGTCTGGTTGGAGTTGCCTCCACTTTGACACCAAATAATAGATGAAAATAGGCTTGGACACCAACTTTGGGATTTGGTGGACAAGGTCCCCAATGTAGACTTGGAAAACCCATGAAATGGCAGAAATGGCTTTCTTCTTACAAAACTATTCAAATCAATTCCCACAAATCCAATATTAGGTGTGGGGGCATTATTTTAGCATTAAGGCATGCCCATAAAGTTTGGGGTCAATTGGAGAAAGTTTATAATGTAAAGTTTCCCAAAGTCAGTAATCAACATAGAGGGTTTTGAGCGGCTTGGGACAAGTTCTTCTATTATCCTTGATGCACCACTTGGTGTGGATGCATTATTGGAGTATAAGAACATGTCCACCAAATTTGAGCACAATTGGAGACACTTGACAATGTAGAGTTACTCAAATCTGGATCCAGATAGATAGGGTTTTAGAATAATTAGGGAAATCAAATCAACTTGGAATGAGATGAAACTTGGCAAGATCATCACATATATCATATGTGAGATGATAAAAGTTTACCTAAATTTTCTTAAATATTTTGAAAGAATAAAAATAACTTTCTTTCATGAGAGACCATTTCTGGCCTCACGAAAAGGCATTTAAATAAAATAGTAAAATAACTTTAAAATAATAACATTGTGCTTTTGGGAAGTCATTTTGATAATGGGTTTTAAATAAAATAATTGGTACAAAATAAATTCCCTAATTTGAGGAATTGTAGGACAAATCCCATCTGAGGGGTTTTGAAAGCAATATTCAAAGAAATGCTTTTTGGTGAAAATAATATTTGGTAACAAATAGATCCTAGTTCTAAACACAAGGCATGATCATTAGGCAGGAGTTTTGGGCTAAGGAGGTGAGCCTGGAGAGTAACAAGAATTTTTGAGAATCAAATACAAGCATACAAGCGAGCAAGCAACAATAGTCACTTCCTTAATTTTTTTTAATTGGAGTCACAAGCATTCAATTTTTTTAATTGTTCCTAATTTTTAAAATAAGTTAACTAGTCAGGAAAGCTAAACACACGGTGTTACACTGGTGTCACAGAAGATAATCTGTAGTCTGAAGACTTCACAGTTCTCGAGGACCCTGAGGTGAGGAATAGTTCAGCCAGCCGCTTATAGCTACCGCCCTCAGCCTCCAGGTGAAGCAACAACGGCTCCAAGCCAAAGAATATAATATCAACAATAGATGGACAAAAGTACTGGCAACCGAAGAAGGATATGGCATGGAGTGGCTGTCTCAAAATAAAATCTAACCACGCCGGTACCTGCTTCGACATTTTGATGACGAGGACCCACAGCCAGTGTCACCAGGCGCACATAGTACTACCAGCCCGATCGACCACGTTGAGGGTGTGACAAAGCATCCGGAGAAGTAGAGTATAGACCCGAGACTCCCTGTAGAAAAGGAAAGGAACATGTGCAGCCTAGGGGCAGACATGACCTATGTCATAACTTAGACAACAAAATGGGTCACAACAGATCCATCTATGGGATGGAGACGGACCTCGGGTTACCCATGGAAACAAAATCGGGAAACGTACGGTACAACCAACAACCAATCTCTGGTTCAGTATAGCCTGGGTGAGAGGCACCGCCCACCCACTGTGCTTTATAGATGAGGTCATGGAGCACCAATTCTCGGAAGGCTTTAAACACGTATACATGGGACTATGGATCCCGCTGTATGAATAGAGAATTTGTTGGAAATATGCCCTAGAGGCAATAATAAAGTGGTTATTATTATATTTCCTCGTACATGATAATTGTCTATTATTCATGCTATAATTATATTGACTCGAAACCGTAATACTTGTGTGAATATATAGATCACAATGTGTCCCTAGTGAGCCTCTAGTTGGCTAGCTCATTGATCAATAGATGATCATGGTTTCCTGACCATGGACATTTCATGTCATTGATAACGGGATCACATCATTGGGGAACGATGTGATGGACAAGACCCAATCCTAAGCATAGCACTAGATCGTGTTGTTCGTGTGCTAAAGCTTTTCTAAATGTCAAGTATCATTTCCTTAGACCATGAGATTGTGCAACCCCCGGATACCGTAGGAGTGCTTTGGGTGTGTCGAGTGTCACAACTTAACTGGGTGATTGTAAAGGTACACTATAGGTATCTCCGAAAGTATATGTTGGGTTGTACGAATCGAGACTGGGATTTGTCACTCCGTGTGACAGAGAGGTATCTCTAGGCCCACTCGGTAATCCATCATGATAATGAGCTCAATGTGACTAAGGAGTTAGCCACGGGATGATGTGTTACGGAACGAGTAAAGAGACTTGCCAGTAACGAGACTGAACAAGGTATAGTGATACCGACGATCTAATCTCGGGCAAGTATCATATCGGTAGACAAAGGGAATTGCATACGTGATTGTTTGAGTCCCCGACATCGTGGTTCATCCGATGAGATCATCGTGAAACAAGTGGGAAACAACATGTATATCCAGACCCCGCTATTGGTTATTGACCGGAGAGGTGTCTCGGTCATGTCTGCATGGTTCCCGAACCCGTAGGGTCTACACACTTAAGGTTCGATACCACTAGGGTTATATGGGAATAGTGTACGTGGTTACCGAAGGTTTTTCAGAGTCTCGAATGAGATCCCGGACATTGTGAGGAGTTACGGAATGGTCCGAAGGTAAAGATTCATATATATGAAGTGTGGATTTGATTGCCGGAAGTGTTTCGGGCATAACCGGTAAGGTACCGGGTCCACTGGAAGGGTTCCGGGGGTCCACCGGGAAGGGCCACCAGCCCCAGACTGCTACATGGGCAAACAGTGGATGGGAATCATCCCCTAGGTGGGCTGGTGCGCCACCACTAAAGGCCCAAGGCGCAACAAGGGGTGAAGGGGGCCAAACCCTAGGCGTGGAGAGGCTGCCTTCGGCCTCAAGGCCCACCATAGGGCGCCTCCACCCTTGGTCGTCGCCCCCATGCCAAAACTAGGGCTGCCGCACCCCTTAGGTTGGGAAACCCTTAGGGTGGGCACCCTCCTCCCTCTCCTCCTATATATAGTGGAGGGTTTGGGGATGTTTTGAGACACAATTACCTCTCTCCATGGCGCAGCCCTACTCCTCCTCCTCCTCATCCTCCACAGTGCTCGGCGAAGCCCTGTCGGAATACCACACAACTCCATCATCACCACGCCGTCGTGCTGCCGGGGCTCTCCCTCAACCTCTCCTCCCTCCTTGCTGGATCAAGGTGTTTGAGACGTCACCGGGTTGTACGTGTGTCGAACGTGAAGGCACCGTTGTTCGGTGCATAGATCGGAATCCACCGCGATCTGAATTGCTGCGAGTACGACTCCATCAACCGCGTTCTAGCAGCGCTGTCGCCTAGCGATCTTCGAAGGTATGAATATGCTCTACCCCTTTGTTCGTTGCTGGTTTCTCCATAGATAGATCCTTGTGTGACCTAGGAAATGTTTTGCAATTACTACGTTCCCCAAAAGTGGCATCCAAACCAAGGTTCTATACGTAGATTCTATGCACGAGTAGAACACAAAAGTTGTGGGCGCTGATTTGCTTGCCGTTACTAGTCTTATCTTGATTCGGCGGCATCATGGGATGAAGCAGCCCAGACTGACTTTACACGTACTCTTGCGTGAGACTGGTTCCACCGACCGACATGCACTTGTTGCATAAGGTGGCTAGTGGGTGTCTGTCTCTCCGAGTTTAGTCGGATCGGATTCGATGAAGAGTAAATAGCATTGGAATATCAATGTTGTGGTTGTCACTTAGGTAAGAAGCATTCTTGCTAGAAACCCTAACCAGCCACGTAAAACTTGCAACAACAATTAGAGGATGTCTTACTTGATTTTGCAGGGTATGCAATGTGATGTGATATGGCCAAAAGGATGTGATGTTACGTATGTGATTTATGAGATTGATCATGTTCTTGTAATAGGATTCACGACTTGCATGTCGATGAGTATGAAAACCGGCAGGAGCGATAGGAGTTGTCTTAATTTATTGTATGAGATGCAATGCCATGTGATTACTTTACTTTATTGCTAAACATTAGCTATAGTAGTAGAAGTAATAGTTGGCATGGCGACTTCATGGAGATACAATGATGGAGATCATGGTGTCCTGCCGGTGACAATGATGATCATGGTGCCCCAAAGATGGAGATCAAAGGAGCAAGATGATATTGCACATATCATGTCACTATATGATTACATGTGATGTTTATCAT
This sequence comes from Hordeum vulgare subsp. vulgare, assembly GCF_904849725.1. Classification (NCBI taxonomy): domain Eukaryota; kingdom Viridiplantae; phylum Streptophyta; class Magnoliopsida; order Poales; family Poaceae; genus Hordeum; species Hordeum vulgare. The sequence continues at coordinate 247,529,602 of NC_058522.1, forward strand.
GTTTTTCATCTTATTGCTTAGAACGACGGTAGCAAAGATAAGATGATCCCTCATTAAAATTTTGATATATGTATTCCCCTAAGTGTGCACCGTTGCGAAGGATTGTTTTCTCGAAGCACCACATGATGATCGGGTGTGATAGATTCTAACATTCGCATACAACAGGTGTAAGGTAGTTTACACATGCAAAACACTTAGATTGACTCAACAACCCTAGCATGTACAAACATGACCTCGAATACGGGAGACCGAAAGGTCGAACATGAGTCGTATGGTTGATACGATCAGCATGGAGATGCTCACCATTGATGACTAGTCCGTCACACGTGATGACCGGACACGGGCTAGTCGACGAGGATCATGTAACACTTGGATGAATAGAGGGATGTCGATCTAAGTGGGAGTTCATTAGTAATTTGATTAGATGAACTTTATTATCATGAACTTAGTCTAAAATTTTGTTTAAAAATGTTGTAGATCTAATTGCCAACACAAATGTCTCATTCAAGTTCAACACGTTCCTAGAGAAAACCAGGTTGAAAGATGATGGCAGCAACTATGTGGATTGGGCTCAGACTTAAAGCTCATCCTCACTTCTTCCAAGAAGGCATATGTCCTTAATGCACCGGTAGGTGATCCTCTCGTTCCCGCGGCAGACCAGGACGTTAGGAACGCCTGCTAGTCGCGGAGTGATGATTACTCTTTGGTTCAGTGCGGCATGCTTTAGAATTTAGAACCGGGGCTCCAAAGGCGTTTTGAGCAATACGGAGCATATGCGATGTTCGAGGAGCTAAAACTTATTTTTCAAGCTCATTCCCGGGTCAAGAGATAAGAAGTCTCTGACAAGTTGTTTAGCTATAAGATGGAGGAGAATAGTTCTGCCAGTGAGCATAGACTCAGAATGTCTGGGTTGCACAACCGCTTGACTCAACTATGAGTTGAACTTCCAGATGATGCGATCATTGACAGAATCATCCAGTTGCTTCCACCTAGCTATAAAGGTTGTGTGATGAACTACAACATGCAAGGGATGGAGAAAACCATTCCGGAGTTGTATTCAATGCTAAAATCTGTGGAGGTAGAAATAAAGAAAGAACATCAAGTGTTGATGGTCAATAAGACCACCAGTTTAAAGAAGGGAAAGGGTAAGAAGAACTTCAAGAAAGACGACAAAGCAGTTGACGCACCCGGTAAACCAGTTGTCGGGAAGAAGCCAAAGAAAGGACCCAAGCGTGAGACTGAGTGCTATTACTGCAAGGGAACCGGTCACTGGAAGCGGAATTGCCCTAAGTACTTAGCAGACAAGAAGGCCGACAACGTCAAAGGTATATTGTCATATACTTGTTATTGATGTGTACCTTACTAGCTCTCGTAGTAGCTCCTGGGTATTTGATACTGGTGTTGTTGCTCACATTTCAACTCTAAGCAAGAACTGCAGAACTAGCATAGGCTGGCTAAGGATGAGGTGATGATGCGCGTCGGGAATGGTTCCAAGGTCGATGTTATCGCCGTCGGCATGCTACTTCTACATCTACCTTCAGGGTTAGTTTTAAACCTTAATAATTGTTATTTAGTACCAGCTTTGAGCATGAACATTGTATCGGGATCTCTCTTGATGCAAGATGGCTACTCATTTAAATCTCAGAATAATGGTTGTTCTATTTATATGAGTCGTATGTTTTATGGTAATGCCCTGCTGATGAATCTCGATCGTGATGTTACACATATTCATAGTGTCAGTACCAAAAGATGTAAGGTTGATAATGATAGTCCCGCATACTTGTGGCACTTCCTCCTTGATCATATCGGTGCCAAGTGCATGAAGAAAGTCCATGCAGATGGACTTTTGGAGTCTCTTGATTTTGAATCATTTGACACATGCGAACCATGCCTCATGGGTAAGATGACCAAGACTCCGTGCTCTGGAACAATGGAGTGAGCAACCAACTTATTGGAAATAATTCATACCGATGTATGCGGTCCAATGAGCATTGAGGCTCGTGGTGGCTATAGTTATGTACTCACCCTCGCTGATCATTTAAGTAGATATGGGTAAGTCTACTTAATGAAGCACAAGTCTGAAACCTTTGAAAGGTTCAAGGAATTTCAGAATGAGGTGGAGAATCAACGTGACAAGAAAATAAGTTCTTACGATCTGATCGTGGAGGAGAATATTTGAGTCACGAGTTTGGCATGCGCCTAAGGAAATGTGGAATTGTTTCACAACTCACGCCACGTGGCAAACCGCAACGTAACTATGTGTCTAAACGTCGTGATCGCACTTTATTGGATATGGTGCGATCTATGATGTCTCTTACCGATTAACCACTATCATTTTGGGGATATGCACTTGAAACTGTCGCATTCACTTTAAATAGGGCACCGTCTAAATCCGTTGAGATGACACCGTATGAATTATAGTTTGGCAAGAAACCTAAGCTGTCGTTTTTGAAAGATTTGGGCTGCGATACGTATGTGAAGAAATTTCAACCAGAGAAGCTCGAACCAGAAGCAGAATAATGCATCTTCATAGGATACCCTAAGGAAACTATTGGGTATACCTTCTATCTTAGGTCCGAAGGCAAAGTCTTTGTTGCCAAGAACAAATCCTTTCTAGAGAAAGAGTTTCTCTCGAAAAAAGTAAGTGGGAGGAAAATAGGACTTGATGAGGTAATTGTACCTCCTCTCGAACCGGAGAGTAGCGCAGTGCAAGAATATGTTTCTGAGGCAACTACAGCGGCTAGAGAAGAAGTTAATGATGATGATCACGAAACTTTATATCAAGTTGCGATTGAACGTCGAAGGTCCACAAGGGTACATTTCGCACCAGATTGGTACGACAACCTTGTCATGGAAGTCATGTTGTTGGACAAAAGTGAACCTTCAAACTATGAAGAAGCGATGGCGGGCCCGGATTCCAACAAATGGCTTGAAACCATGAAATGCGAGATAGGATCCATGTATGAGAACAAAGTATGGACTTTGGTGGACTTGCCCTATCATCAGCGAGCCATAGAAAATAAATGGATCTTTAATTAGAAGACTCACACGGATGGTAATGTGACCATCTATAAGGCTCGATTTATTGGTAAGCGTTATCGACAAGTTCAAGGCATTGTCTATGATGAGACCTTCTCACCCCTAACGATGCTGAAGTTGGTGCGAATCATGTTAGCAATTGCCGCATTTCATGATTATGAAATCTGGCAAATGGACGTTAAAACGGCATTCCTGAATGGCTTCCTTAAAGAAGAATTGTATATGAGACAGACGGAAGGCTTTGTCGATCCTAGCAATGCTAACAAGGTATGCAAGCTCCAGCGCTCCATCTATGGGCTGGTGCAAGCATCTCGGAGTTGGAACATTCGCTTTGATGAGGTGATCAAAGTGTTTGGATTTGTACGGACTTATGGAGTAGCCTGTATTTACAAGAAAGTGAGTGGCAGCTCTGTAGCATTTCTCATATTATATGTGTATGACATATTGTTGTTGGGAAATGATATAGAACTATTGGATAGCATAAAGGCCTAGTTGAATAAGAGTTTTTCAATGAAGGACCTTGGAGTAGCCGCTTACATATTAGGCATCAATAGAGATAGATCAAGACGCTTCATAGGTCTTTCACAAAAGACATACCTTGAGAAGATACTGAAGAAGTTCAATATGGACAAGGCCAAAAATGTATTCTTGCTTGTAATACAAGGTGTGAGGTTGAGTACGACTCAGCGCCCGACCACAGCGGAATATAGAGAAAAGATGAGTATTGTCCCCTATGCTTCAGCCATAGGCTCTATCATGCATGCCTGCCATGCTGTGTACCAGGCATGATGTGAACCTTGCCATAAGTTTGGTAGGGAGGTACTAAAGATATGTTTCTCATTTTTGGAGGTGCTGAAGAGCTCGTCGTAAAGGGTTACGTTCATGCTAGTTTCAACACAGATCCGGATGACTCAAAGTCACAAACCGGATACATGTATATTTTGTATAATGGGGCAGTTAGCTGGTGCGGTTGCAAGCAAAGCATTGTGGGGGCATCTACATGTGAAGTGGAGTACATAGCTTCTTCGAAAGCAGCACAAGAAGAAGTCTTGATGAAGGAGTTCATCACCGACCTAGGAGTGATTCCAAGTGCGTCGTGCCCGATGTTTCTGTTCTATGACAACAGTGCAGATATTGCCATTGCAAAGGAGACCGGGTTTCACAAGAAGACCAAGCACATCAAGCACAAATTTAACTCTATTCGTGGATACATCTAGGATGGAGATATAGATATTTGTAAGTACATACAGATCTGAATGTCGCAGATCCGTTGACTAAACCTCTTCCACGCGCGAAACATGATCAACACCAGAACTCTATGGATGTTCGATTCATCAAAATGTTACTAGATTATTGACTCTAGTGCAAGCGGTAGACTGTTGGAAATATGCCCTAGAGGCAATAATAAAGTGGTTATTATTATATTTCCTGGTTCATGATAATTGTCTATTATTCATGCTATAGTTGTATTGACTGGAAACAGTAATACATGTCTGAATATATAGATCACAATGTGTCCCTAGTGAGCCTCTACTTGGCTAGGTCGTTGATCAATATATGATCATTGTTTCCTGATCATGGACATTGCGTGTCATTGATAACAGGATCACATCATTGGGGAATGATGTGATGGACAAGACCCAATCCTAAGCATATCACTAGATCGTGTTCTTCATCTGCTAAAGCTTTTCTAACGTCAAGTATCATTTCCTTAGACCATGAGATTGTGCAACTCCCGGATACCGTAGGAGTGCTTTGGGTGTATCAAATATCACAACGTAACTGGGTGATTATAAAGGTGCACTACAGGTATCTCCAAAAGTGTCTGCTGGGTTGTATGAATCGAGACTGGGATTTGTCACTCCATGTGACAGAGAGGTATCTCCGGGCCCACTCGGTAATCCATCATCATAATGAGCTCAATGTGACTAAGGAGTTAGCCATGTGATGATGCGTTACAGAATGAGTAAAGTGACTTTCTGGTAACGAGATTGAACAAGGTAAAGGGATACCGACGATCGAATCTCGGGCAAGTATCATACCGGTAGACCAAGGAAATTGCATACGGGATTGATTGAATCCCCGACGTCGTGGTTCATCCGATGAGATCATCATGGAACATGTGGGAACCAACATGGATATCTAGACCCCGCTGTTGGTTACTGACCGGAGAGGTGTCTCGATCATGTCTACATGGTTCCCGAACCCGTAGGGTCTACACACTTGAAGTTCGATGACGCTAGGGTTATATGGGAATAGTGTAGTGGTGACCGAAGTTTGTTCGAAGTCCGGATGAGATCCTAGATATCACGAGGAGTTCTGGAATGGTCCGGAGGTAAAGATTCATATATGGGAAGTGAGGATTTGATCGCCGGAATTGTTTCTGGCGTCACCGGTAATGTACCGGGACCACCAAAAGGGTTCTGGGGGTCCACCGGGAAGGGCCATCACCCCCAAACTGCTACATGGGACAAAAGTGGATGGGAACCAGCCCCTAGGTTGACTGGTGTGCCACCACTAAAGGCCCAAGGCGCAGCAAGGGGTGGAGGGGGCTAAACGCTAGGCGTGGAGGGGCTGCCTTGGGCCTCAAGCCCACCCTAGGGCGCCTCCACCCTTGGCCGCCGCCCCATGCCCACCTAGAGGTGCCGCACCCCTTAGGGTGGGAAACCCTAAGGGTGGGCACCCTCCTCCCACTCCTCCTATATATAGTGGAGGGTTTGGGGATGTTTTGAGACACAATTGCCTCTCTCCACGTCGCAGCCCTACTCCTCCTCCTCCTCATCCTCCACAGTGCTTGGCGAAGCCCTGTCAGAATAGCACGAAGCTCCACCGTCACCACGCCGTTGTGCTGCCAGAGATCTCCCTCAACCTCTCCTCCCTCCTTGCTGGATCAAGGTGTTGGAGACGTCACCGGGCTGAAGTGTGTTGAACGCGGAGGCACCGTTGTTCGGTGCATAAGTCGGAATCCTATGTGATTTGAATCGCTGTGAGTACGACTCCATCAACATTATTCTAGCAACGCTTCCACTTAGCGATCTTCAAAGGTATGAAGATGCTGCACCCCTTTGCTCGTTGCTGGTTTCTCCATAGATAGATCCTTGTATGACGTAGGATTATTTTTGAAATTACTACGTTCCCCAACAGGGTTTCCTTCTCCACATCCATATGGCCACAGGAGATGACCTCCACGCCATCAAGTACCTGCCCCTAAAGCGTAAAGGGCCACCACGACATTTGTTAAACAACTTACTCGAAAATTCTATCACAAGTTGGGAAGAGCTCGAAGAAGCCTTCCTGTCTAATTTTCAAGGAACCTACATCCGACCACCTGACTCCTCCGACCCGAGGAACATCGTCCAAAAGGCGGGCGAGTTGGCCAGAGAATTTTGGAATAGGTTCGTAACCAAGAAGAACTAGATCATGGACTGTTCGGATGCCGACGTGATAGCATCCTTCATGCACATTATCCGGGTCGAATGGCTGGCCCACCAGCTTGGACAGGATAGGCCGAGAACAATGTCCGCTCTCACTTCCCTCATGACCCGCTTTTGCACGGGCGAGGACAATTGGCAAGCTCGGTGCAACCATAATGCGAACGACCCCGACACTTGTGAAGTTCAGGATATAAATGGCAAGGCAAGGAGAAACAAGACTAAATGTTGCCACCGTAACGGTGACGCTGATGACACAACCGTAAATGTTGGCTTCCGTAGTTGAAAACCCGAACAATGGAGGAAACCCTTCGAAGGGAACAAGGATGGACTAACTCCATTAGATAAAATTGTGGAAAGGCTCTACCAGATCCATGGCACCCAAGACAAGCCGGCCACCCACACCAATCGTAAGTGTTGGGTGTTTAAAGGGGCCGACCAACTAGTGGCTGAGGAACAAGAGAAGGGCCCAGGAAGCAAGGATGAAGAAGGGCCCCGCGGTTGGAACACTAGGGGCCAGAAACAGTTCCCCCTAGAGGTGGAATTCGTGAATATGATATATTTTATGCACATACCAAAGAAGTAGAGGAAGCGAGCCCTTTCGAAGGTATACAAGATAGAGCCCATAGCCGCGAAGTGCAACCAATGGTCGGCTTGCCCGATCACTGTCGATTGTAGGGATCATCCGACCAGTATCTGTCATGGAGGGTCAGCCGACCTCGTCCTAGACCCCACCATAGATGGGTATCACCTCACTAGAGTCCATATGGATGGAGGAAGTAGCCTTAACCTGATTTAATCTGATACGGTGAAAAAGATGGGCATAGACTTAAAACCAGCCACACCACCTTTAAATGAGCGATCCGGGCCATACAAGCCCGTAACTCCGGCACTGTAACGCTGGAGGTTGTGTGCGGCTCACCCAACAACTTCCGCAGCAAAGGCATAAGCTTCGACATCGTCCCCTTTCGCAGCGGATATCACACACTACTCGCCCGCACAAGATTCGCCCACTTCAACACTGCGCCTCATTACGCTTACCTAAAGCTCAAGATGCCCGGACCCAGGTGAGTTATCACCATCCACGGCAACACAGAAAGATTCCTTCCGACCGAGGAGCACACGACGGCCTTGGCAGGTGAATGCCAATACGACAATGAACCATCAGGCTACAAGCTAGCCATCGAGGCACGACAGGCGGGAAAGCGAGCCCGAGCTCAATCGGATCACGTGAAGACATCTCCGGCTCAAAAAAAATAGGGATACGCTCCTCATGGAACAACGTGGTCACCCATAAGGTATGTCCCTCGTAGACACAATTACATTGTCAAAATACCATGGGCAGCCGTGGGGATCCACAACCAAGGACCGTATGTTCAGTTCGACCAAACTACGGTACAAACGTATTCACAGACAAGAACGAGATATCGTTAAGGATATCTGAAGCTTCAAGATTACCTATAGCAGGGCAGCTTCTCAAGAACCTCTATTCGAGGTCTGTCTGCCGACAAAAAATACCTATAAAGGATGCTACCCCTCCCTCCTAAGAAGCATCAGAGAAATATCGCATCTGGAAGCAGGGTGGACGTTAAGTAACCCATAGTATGGCATGGAGAAAAGTTGCTTTGGGATATGTTGTTCGAAAATAATAGTTACCTGTAACAACTGTCTTGGCGCCATGAACTATAGAAAAAATTATTCATATACTCTTTTGCAGTATCTTTACGTACATATGGTTCCTTCTCATTGGCACCAAAGGGTAAGTTTGTTCAATAGAATATCAAGTGCGATCGTCTAATAGACCGGGGGCTTGGATGAAAATACTTCCCCGAGCACTACCCCGTCACTACCTTTTTTAAGTGTTTGCTTTCTTGGATATTGCTTTATTGCATCGGTTCCAAATTATGTCTCGGTCGATAGTTGGATCGCCCCACTCCTGTGCGTACCCCATTTTGTTCCGCTAGTTCGGCTAAAGGGATAAAGGGGGAACCACTGCGATTTTATTCCCAACTGGCCTAGCTAAAAATACCTTATTGGACAAATCAGAAAACTGAGTGTTATAATAAGCGAGAACTGGTCTGCAATCCGAGCTTAGGTACAAAAGACCGATGGAGGTTTTATTCCTTGTCATATAGAGGGTTTTGTACCTTTGCAAACTTGTGGTAAATATTTCAAAATCCAGTTTATCCTACTACCACAAAAAATTGGGGGCTTGCCCCCAAATTCAAGCTCCTAAGGCTAAGTGAAAGCACTAAAGCTGAATAGTCCGATTGCCTCATTTCCGTCACACACTACTGCCTCCAAGCACCGATATATCGACTAAGGGTCATAGTGAGGATGTCGAAACACCCTTTGTAGTCTCTACATGGGGGTTGAAGCTGACGACTGGAAACTTTCAGATTAAACGACCGAGCAGTAGTCAAAAATAATACAAAGTGCATTACATTGGGACAAGCTTCATAATAATAAATTGTTCCAACGCTCACTACAATATCCCTAGTCATAAATTACATCTTTCGAGCATTGGGCTTCGATCGCCCGAGCACCCTCCATCGCGGCAGAGAAATAAAGCTCTGGACGCATGTGCTCCTTTCCAGGAGGCGGAGGTGCGGTTGCCATCGTAAGAGGCTTCACCCCTGGCAGTGCATCATGGTCCTTGCAAAAGCCATCCGAGCTCCCTCTATCTAGAAAGAGCGCTTCAGGACCTCGAGTTGAGGCACAACACCGTATAATCTCAACACTAAGCTAAAGTAACTGCTCGGAAGAGGCTCGATGGGCCACAGCTGGATACAGAGATCCTTCATGGCCGGTTGTGCTCCATGAGTTGTTTCATCTAATTTACAAGAAGAGGGTTGCGCTTGGGAGTCTGAAACTGTGCCTAGAAAAGCCTCTGCTCGGCGTCCCGTTTGTGGATCGCGTAGTGCTTGGTTGCATCTGCTGCACTGTGCGGGAGGTCCGTAAAGGCGCCTAGGGAATTCCATAGCCATGTAAGAAAGGAAAACATGTTTCCACCAAAGGAACATTGCAGTAAGTATGGCTTACCATCCACAATCTTCTTGGTTGGTGCAGTTCTTCTTCGAAGAATCACCTCTCTACCCGCTCCGATTTGAGCTCGGAGGATATCTTGGAGAGCTCAGCCGCTTGTTCTTTGGATTTTTGTTCCAAGGCCTCGCTCTTGGTGCTAGCATCTTGAAGCTCCCTGCTGGACATTGGCAACTCTAGCCTTGTACCCGCCGCTCTCATCGTTCAGCGAGCTTAGCTCGACGGCGGTGTGCTCCGCCACCATCTTATGAGCGGCGGCCTGCTGCTTGTCCTTCTCCAATTTGGCCTTGATTTTCTCCAACTCTACGTCTATAGTTGTTGACAGAATCGAAATCACGATGTCATATACAAAAGCCAAACAATACTCACCTAGTAAAGTACAACAAGAGTCTTAGCGGCATGCATTAAGCTTACCCTGCTTCTTGTCGAGCCGACTATTAAGTAGGTTGAGTTCCTCATCGAAAACCTGGAGTTTTCGGTTTAGCTCGGAAGTTCAAGGGCATTGGTAGCCACAACCGAGGATGAGGCTGCGAGAGAATATAGGGATTGAAGCATTCGAGCTAACGGGATTGGGCCATTTGGCCATAGTATCCCACTGAGTTGGTTATAGTTCATGGGTCCCCGAAATGTTTTTGTTCAAGACCACGAGTTCTTTTGAGCCATGGGTAAGTTTTTCAACTTACCCATGGCTTGCGGGATATCATACCAAAAAGGCATGTAAAAACCTTATAAATAAATCTAACACTAATTGGTTTACCTTGAAGCCTGCCAGCATTCCGCTGAAGGCACCCTTTAGTATGCTATCAATGGAGTGGATGCTTTGTAGAATCACACCCATAAGGGTGCGATGCTCATCGGCGTTAGACGATCCGAATAGAGCCTCCTCCATCATTGTAGGCCACTCGTTCGTAGCCTGTTCTGCCACATGCGGCACCGGAGGCAACAATGGAGACGCAAGAGTATCGGAGCTCCCCGGAGCTGTCTCTGGAGGAATCTCGGACGCATCATGGCCCTCATCTCCCATCGTCGGGAGGTGATCGACCTCCTGGGTTCCACTGAGCAAGGCACCAAGCCGGGACATCTTGGTCTTCGGTGGTCGACGTATGAACCTCGGCCATCACCACCTCGTCCCCTATGTTTGGAGGGTCCTAGTGGGATATCACCTCCGCAGCCTCATTCGATGCCTGAGGAAGAGTAGTACGGGATGCATTCCTGCTCTCTGCTAGCTCGGCCGGTGGATAACCCCCCTTTGAGACCTGATATGTTGGGAGATCTCGGGCAGAGCCGCGTTAGACAAAGGAGCATGTATGTTTATCAACAAAACCTCATTGTAATTTAATTAAATATAATTTGGTTTCCGTACCTTTGGGTCGGGGCTTGATCCTCGGGGTCCTTCGAGGAACCCTCTCGAAGGCCTTGGAGTCCTCATCGGAATCCGGGCTGTCGTCAGGCAGGACGACCTTGCTTCTGTAGGGTCTCTTCCGGGCCTGGGGAGGCAAGCCCTCCTTGTCTTCCTCCGGCGCTGCACTCTCTTGTTGGGAGGGAATATTTTTCCTCTCCATCCCCCGCCTCCTCTTCCTCGTAGACGGAGGAGGCGTGGGTGTATCGAGACTTGGTATCTAAAGGACCCCTTGAGCGGAGACCCCCGTGGGTCTCCCTTTTCTTCTTCTCCTTTTTCTCTGGCGCGTGTATGGCGCTATCACCAGCATCGTGGTCAGCAATGATGACTTGGGGTCCTCGGGCTGGGGGCTGGGCCGTTTATTTTCTCGGCCTTTTTCGTCCAGTCCTGAAGGGATGACAGGGAAAGGATAAGATCTTTGATAAAGATTAATGCTTTAAATAAGGAATGAAAGCTCGTCCATACCTCCAAGGGAGGGTGATCGACATCCACGCTGACATGTTCCTCCTCAACCAGCCATTCCTATTGAGGCTTGAACAACACTTTCCACAATTTCTTGTGGGTAGTGTGGTCGAACTCGCTCACAGAGCCAGGGCCGCCGAGCTTGTAAGACCAAATTGGAGTGTCCCTACACTAGCAAGGAAGGATTCCGCGACAGAGCATGACCTAAACCACGTCGGTCAGCTTGATATGCGCCCCCACCATCTGCGTGATGTGCTTATGCAATGCTTCCACCTCCGAGGATGATCCCCAATCAAGGCCTCTTCCAACCCACTAGGTTAGCCTCTCTGGGTTCGGATCTGAACTCGGCCGATGCGAAACAGTTCACTTCCCTGGGCTTAGTGATGTAAAAGCACTACTTTTGTGATGCCTTGATGATGTCGATGAATGTACCCTCCGACCATTCAACCCAGGGGAGTTTTCTGATCACGGGTCCACCACAGTAGGCGTGTTGGCTGCTGACTGACTTTGGCTTGACGTTGAAGGTCTTGAGCCATATGCCAAACTGTGGGTGAATCTGCAGGAAGGCCTCCCAAAGGGTGATGAATGCTGAGATGTGCATGAATGAGTCCGGGGGAAGATCATGACAATCTAACCCGTAGTAGAACACCAGGCCCTTGACGAAGGGGTGGAGCGGGAAGCCAAGTCCCCGTATGAATTGGGGAATTAATACCACCCTTTCTTCTTTCCTTGGTGTAGGAACCACCTGGCCTTCCTCCGGCGCACGATGGGAAATGTCCAGCAAAAGATAGCCGATGTCCTTCAGCTCCCGGATATCCTGGTTGGAGATGCATGAGACCTCCCACTTGCCGTTGGAGCATGAGGTGGCCATGGCCGAGCTTCGGGAAGGATAGCTAGGAGAGGACGAAAAGTGAAATGTCTAAAGCAGGCCTCGGGTAGGGGGGGTCCTTAACTATGGAGCTTAAATCAATGGGTTGCATGAGAGAGGGGGAGATAATGTTTACCCAGGTTCGGGCCCTCATAAGGAGGTAAAACCATACGTCCTGCAAGATTATATTTATGGGGGAACGATGATTACAGAGTTGTCTACCTCGAGATCGTATGAGTTAAAGTAGATTAGATGATTCCTCTCCTACGTATAGATGCCTCTCGTTAATATATACACGAGGACCCCTAGGGTTACATCCTACCGATGTAGATCGGTAGTAGATGGGCCAAACACGTCATCTTGTCTTGGAGTGCACATCTGTCTTTGGAGCTTTCCATCCTGATCACTTAGTCGTCAGATAATCCAGTTCTTCTATAACGCAGCCCATATGATCGGCCCATGAGGGACAACCTGACAGTCGGAGGACCCCTTAATCCCGAACTCCCTCAGTAACCCCCCAATTGGCCTTCAACGCTAATAAGTCTGGTCTTCAGCAGCCGAGCACATAAACAAATCGGCTTGCACGACAGGTTCCCTTTATATTCGGCCAACATCGGCTTTAGCCATTTCACCGGTGTAGGGTTATCGAAAACAGGCATCATTAAATCCTGAGGCTACTAAAAGACCGAAGGTGAACAATAACTTATCCTGACAAGTCCTCGGACGAAAAGTCACAATATATAACAAGTCATGAGTAAAACTCGAGCCGCGACTCAAGGCCACTTGCCTCGGGGCATGTTCCATCATCATCTGAGATCTTGTCCCTCATTTAAGGGGATTTCGATTTAAATGACTCAATATAATCCACACATGTCCTAACGGTGTGGTTGTTTCGGGAAGTGGAGGAGCTGGTGGCACAGTAAGAGGAAACCCTTGGTTTCGCAACCTCCCTTTTTTTAAAATGGGAAAAAGATCTAAAACTCACCACATGCATTCCAAACCCTTGCTTCTTCTTCTTAATCGCACGAGTGCCCAGATCCATTTTGGCTCCCATCCCTCTAGTCGCCCTCCATCTCAAGGTCCACAATGGCCAGCTCGGGCACTCATAGAAAATGAGAAGTGTCTAGTGTCTCCGAAGAAGAGATCTAGCAGATGAAGGGCTACAGTTATGTCTCCCCCGACGTCGCCCACCGAGCATGAGAAAAGGGCCAGGTAGTTCCTACGCCATGTCCTGGGGAGCGGGTAGTGCTCGTCCCCCACTTTCTCCGAGGACTAGGCTTCCTGCTCCACCCCGTCTTCAGGGGTCTAATGTTTTACTATGGGGTGGTTCTTCATGATCTACTTGACACTCTATTATGCACATATCAGTCCTCATCACCATCTGCAAAGCTTTTCGGCGGGTTCACCCGCACTTAGGTCTCCGGCTCAAGGTCTTTGGTGCCAAGCCAAAGTCGGTCAATAGCGATTATGCCGACTGCGGTGGCGCCGTGATAAGAAAGATCTGTCGCATGACATGGCCGGAGGGCACATTGATCGACACCATCAAAAACTGGCAGAAAGGGAGGTTCTATATGATAGAACCACGATAAGAAAACAGGGCAGCTCCCGTCGAGTTTAGGTATGGTCCCCCTCCGAGGCTCACCTCATGGTCCAGAAAAGGCCTGGATAGGGGTTCGTCTTCGGACGTGCAACAACTCCAAAACCGTATCAGGCAAATGGTGGAGTCTAATATCTGACTATCCTATGTGGTTCAGGTTGCGCTCCACCGCCATATCCTTCTGTGCTAGCATCAGGACAACCCGATGTGGTCTCACAAGGCCGACGAACCATGGAGGGAACTAGAGTTCTACCGCACTACCCATGAATATCCGTGGCGGGTGCTGCTTAAACCGCTATAGGAGCTACTGCCGAGGTTGAATATACCAGCCTAGACAACAACACTCCCCCAGTTGAGGTACGTCCCAGTTCATTTACCCGCTCAAAGCTTTGTTTTTGTTAAAAATCTTATCATCCTTGTTCTTTCGAAGGAGTGGCTGGAAGTGGCCAAAGACAACTTAGGCCCAGCCCCCCTGCCCGAGGAATCTCGGACTCCTCTGCTCGAGCACATGCTCGTAGAGTCACCATTGGCACCGGACAACAAGAAGAAGGAGACTTGCGGGGGCCTCCGTTCTAGGGGTCCTCCGGATATGAAATCCGAGGACACCCATGCCTCCTCTACCGAGGATGGGGAGGAAGTAGACGATGAGGAAGAGAAATACTCTCTTCAAGTGAGGAAGAGGGTGGCACCAGAGGGGGCGGAGGAGGGCCTTCCTCATTGGGCTCCGAAGAAACCCTGCAAGCACAAGGTTGCCCGTCTTGGTGCTTGCCCGGACTACGAGGAAGAGGTCGGGGCAGCCCTCCGCCTTACACTTAGGGAAGCCTTTGTCCCAAAGGTACGGAGTTTATTCCTTAGTTTTAATAGAGTTATTATAATATTTATCCATAATGAGGACCAACTATTTTATTTTATGTCACAACCCGATTCGCGATTTTCCGACTAAAAGGGTGTTGGAGGGGGACTCGCTGCCCACCGAACTGGCCGAGTGTGGGAATGCTTCCCACAACACCCCTTCGTTGACCTCAGATTTGTTAGCCGAGGTGATTTCCCATCAAGCTACACTGACCACTATTGAGGAGGTGATGGTTGACGCGGATACATCAGGCACCAAGGATCGGGAGGTCTTGGCCGAAGAAGAGGCACCGGCCTCCGATGACCAAGAGATTCCAGCTGGTGTTAATACACCGGTCGCACAGGACGAAGAGATTTTGACCAAGGTTCATACCTCGGTAATTGAAACTTCAGAGGCAGGTTCCTTCTCCATAGGCGGGGAAAAGAACCAAATCCCCTCCGAGCATCGTCCAGAGACAACCTTCGGAGGACCTGATGCTCAGAGATCATCTGTGCAACCCCCGGCGGTACCTGCGATAGAACAAGTCGTGGCTGGGTGGCCGACCATACTAGAAGACGCCTTGATAGTCTCCCCAATAGCCGAAGAGCATCGCAACCCTATGGGTGTGGTGTTAAAAAGTATTCAGTCCAACAATAGTGAGATGAATGAAGCCTTCAACGGCTTGCTAACGGGATTTAAGGTAAGCCGTATAACATTGTAGCTTTTATTTTGAAGAATGATATATATACTTTTATGGGTATAACAACCCTCGAGCCATGGGTGAGGTTGAAAGGAGAACTCACCCGTGGCTCTAAAATTTATGTGAAAAAGATGAAAAATATCTAGAACACTTGATTAAATTGTTTTGTTGGAGGATTTGAACTAAGTAGTGTTTACCCCGATAATTGAGAGTCGTCCTATCATATTTCTTTTACCTTGCAGGCCTCGTCCTCAACTACCAATGGCAATTCGTTGGAAATAGCCGAGCTTAACCGAAAACTCAAAGTTTCTGATGAAAAGATTGACCTCATATATGGCCGGCTGAATGTGAAGCAGGGTAAGCTCAGGCGAAGAACTTCATACCGTCCTTTCTATTTTTTTAAAGAAGCGTCCTGGCCACGCCAGCTGACTCTATTTGTTCTAACTTTTTTAGTAGCCCAAGACCAAGAGCTTGAGAAACTCAGGTCCAAGGTGGAGAAAGCAAAACGAGAGGCTGCTCCTTGAAAAGTGGCGGCCGAACAAGCAGTTGCCAAGCTGGACGCCCTTAAGGTCGTCAGTAGCAAACATGAGGCCAGGGTGACAGAGATATAGGAGGAGCTGGAAGAGTCGAGCTGAAAGTGTGAGGCCTTGCAGTAGAAGGCTCGGGAGCATGTGGTTGATCACACCAAACTGTTCGCCGAGCTTCAATCAGAGCCGGTGGAGCAGAGGTTCTATGAAGAAGAAGTCCATCAAGCCAAGCTTATGGCAACTGGTAAGCAATACTTACTGCAATGTGCCTTTGGTGGACACACGTATGGTTTTCTTACGCGGATATGGCATTCCGCACGTGCCTTTTCGAACCTCCCGCAGAGTGCGGCAGATGCGGCCAAGCATTTTACCACTCGTGATGGGGATGCCGAGTAGGGGTTATTTTGGACCCAATTTAAAACTCCCGAGCTTAACCCTAGTCTGAGCTATCATAGGAAATAGCTGATGGAACTGCATAGGATGGCGGATCCGGCCATGAACGACCTTTGGCTTCGGCTATGGCGTGCAAAACCCTTGCAGAGCTGTTACTTTGCATTAGTGCAGAAGCTGGTCGACGACGCGCCTTGGATTGAAGTCCTGCAGCGCTCTTCTTGCATGGAAGGAACTCGGATGGCCTTTGCTCGGGCTATGGTGAACTTGCCGGGGGGTAAAGCCCCTTAATATCGCCACTAATCCACCGCCTGCCGGAAAGGAGCATAGGTGCCCCGAGCTGTACTTTTCTGCCGCTATGGACGGTGCTCGGGTGATCGAGTCCGAGTGCTCGGGTGATCGCGTCCGAGTGCTCGAAAGATGTAACAATAGAATAATTATTAATTAGTGCATTTCAGAACAATTTATCTGTTAAACCGTATGCCTCAGCTGGAGTACATTTGGTGTTATTTTGATTCCTATGCAGACTTTTTAATCGGAAAGCTCCTAGTCGTCGGCTTCAGCCCCCATGTACAGACTACTTGGGGTGTTTCATTGACCACACTATTATCGTAAGACGATGCATTGGTGCGTGAGGGTAGTAGTACATGAGGAAAACAAGTCAATCAAACTATGTGGTTTTATCGGTTTCGCCTAGCCTTAGGAATTTTGTATGCGGGGGCTAGTGACAAGCCCCCAGCCTTTTGCGCTAATCAGGAAAAACCAAAAATTAGAATAATTATGGCAAGGTTGGGAAAGTACAAACCCATCGACGTAACGCGGAGTAGCCTCTATCAACTTTGAAAGTGAGCTCGGATTGCAGACCAACTCTTGCTCATTCTGACGGTAAGTTTTCGGCTTTCTCCACTAAGGTATTTCAAACCAGGCTAGCTTGGAATACAATCGCAGTGGTTCTCCCTTTACCCCTTTGGCCAAACTAGTGGAACGTAAGTGGATATGCATAGGATCTAGGCAATCCAACTGTAGACCCAAGACATAATTCGGAAATGGTGCATATAAAGCAAAATCCTGAGAAACCAAACAATCAAGATAAAAAGGAGCGACAATTTGGTGATCGGGGAGGTGTTACCATCTTGGCCCCGAGTGAGTGATCGATATCAATTTTAGCGTATACAAATAATAATGTTGACCTGACAGTGTCGATAAGCATAAATTGTATGCATAGGAAGGTACCTGGCCTAATGTGTGCGGTGAATTTTTATAACTCATAGCACAAAGGCAACTGTTATAGGTAATTATCGATACAAGTTTGTTGAAATACTTTTGCAAGCAACCTTCCGTGGGTGACTGGATGCCCACCCTATGTTCGTCCGTACTATATTCTAGGGGTGGGGGTACAATCTTTTGCATGAAGTTGCGATCAGTGAGCGGACCTTGAGTGGAGGGTCTTGAGGAGACTGCTGGTGACACGGAGAAGCTTGATGCTTGTTCTCCTCATGATGCCCTATCTTTGATTCGTTGGACGGCAACTCGGTTGACCCACCGCTCTGATCCCTATTGGGTCGCTCCCATGGCTGCCCATGGAATATTAAGGATGAAATTGTGTTGTCTAAGGACATACCTTGGCGGTGTTCTTGCCATGCCGTGGGAGCCGTATCCCTATGCGCTCTCGGCCGAAGAATTATCCGGCTAGTCTATTTGCGCTCAGCCCCGTTTGCCTCCCTTTCGCGTCTTTGTTGTTGGCCTGTGGCTTGAGGTGTCGCTGTCGTGTTGAAATTCGGGTGCTAATGCGGTTGTGTGCTCTTCAGTCCCGTGAGAATGCTCTGTGTTGTCGTTGACCATGATGACTCCCTTGGGTCCGGGCATTTTGAGCTTCATATAGGCATAGTGGAGTATGGTGTTAGAGCGGGCGAAGGCTGCACAACCAACTAGTGCATGGTATCCGCTTCGAAAGGGGACAATGTTGAAGATCAAGTACTTGCTATGGAAGTTATCAGGAGATCCAAACACAACTTTCAGTGTTATCATTCCCGAGCAGCGGGCTTCCATGCATCGAATCACTCCTTCAAATGTAGAGCATATTGGTTTGATGCGTGATGGGTCTATGCCCATCTTTTTCACCATATCCGAATAGATCAGATTGAGGCTACTTCTTCCGCCCATGAGGACTCACGTGAGGTGGAAGCCATCGACAATAGGGTCGAGGACTAGGGCGTCCGACCCTCCATGACGGATGCTGGTAGAATGATCCCTGTGGTCAAAAGTGATCGTACAAGCTGACCACGGGTTGTATTTGGGTGCTATGGGCTCTACGGTGTATACCCCCCGCGGTGCCCGTTTCATCTCCTTCTTGGGTATATGGGCGACATAGATCATGTTCACTGTCTTGACCTCGGGAGAGAACTTCTTTTGCCCTCCATTATTTGTGCTGCGGGGACCTCGTCGTCTTCACTTCATGGGCCCCTGCCTTGGTCATCGGTGGCCATCTTGCCTGCCTGTTTGAACACCCAATAATTACGGTTGGTGCGGGTAGCGGGCTTATATTTGGTGCCATGAATCTGGCACGGCTTCTCCATGATTATTTCCCATTGGTTTGGTCCATCCTTGTTCCCTTTAAAGGGTGTCTTCCGCTGTCCAGGTTTGGTACTGCAGAATCCATCATTGACTGGTGTATCGTCGGCATCACCATTATGGTGACGGTGTTTGTTTTTGTTTTATCTTGGCTTGCCATTTCCTTCTCAGACCTCAGAGGTTCTGGGGCCATCCGCATTGTGGCTACACTGAGCAAGCCAATTATCCCCGCCCATGCAAAAGAGGGTCATTAGTGAGGTAAGGGCGGACATTGTTCTCGGCTATCCTGGCCGAGTTGTCCGGTGAGCCATTCGTCCTTGGTATTGTGCCGAAAAGAGACTATTGCTTCGGTGTCTGGACAGTTTATGTTTTGGTTCTTTTTGGTGAGGAACCGATTCCAGAATTTTGTGGCTGATTCCCTAGTCTTCTGGACAATGTTGCTCAGATCAGACGAATCCGGTGTCCGAACATATGTTCCTTGAAAGTTCGAGAGGAAAGCCTCTTCGAGGTCTTCCCAACATCTGATGGAGTCTTCTGGTAGCCTATTCAGCCAATTCCGTATCGGTAGTTTGAGTTCTATTGGTAAATATTTTATGGCGTGGAGGTCGACTCCTCTGGCCATATGAATGCGGCGAAGGAAATCCCCTATCCACACTACGGGATCTGTTGTCCCATCGTACTATTCGATGTTTCCGGGTTTCATCCCTTCCATAAACTCGTTTTGCATGACCTCATTTGTGAAACATATTGGGCCGGCAGTGCGTCTTTATCCGGGCTATGTTGTACCGTAGATCAGCTCCTGGTTGAGCCTGATACGCTTCCCGGCCTCTCCTATTGTAAGCGACCTGAGGTGGTTCGTCATCCCATCGAGTGAGGGAGTACCTCCTTGATCCATAGTGGACCTGCTGCGACCCGATTTATCAAATCATGGGTCAGGTCTGTCCCCATGGTGCATATGCTCTTTACCTTTTCGGTGCTGAGGTTCGGGTTTATACCCGTTTTCTCCGGTCATTCTCTTGCGCCCTCTGGGTGTGCGATCATGCTAGTCGTAGTCACTGCATCGGGGGGACACATGTTCTAGGGCCTCGTTGTCGAACTGGGTGAGCACTCGTTGGCGCGGGTATTTCTTCTTCTGATCCAACCATTCTGTGCCGTATCCTTATTCGGCCGCTTGGATTTTGGTCCACCTGTTATTGATGGTATCATCTTCATCCTAGAGTTGGTGTTACTTTGCTTTTAAGGTTTGGTCGGTGGCTCTAAGCTGTTGCTGAAATTGCTCCTGCCTACACGGTCTTCGGAAATTAGGAACTCTTCGACTTCAAGGCCATTAAGGTCGTCGATAGGAGGGAGGTAATCGTCATCGTCGTCCGAATCGGCGCAGCCGTCGGGATCATTGTTGGTCGGTTCCTCTGGTTTGTGTCCGGGAGCCTCGGGTTGCCGTATCCCTTAAGGGTCACATTTTACCCTGTGCCTTGTGTGGAACTCCTTCCCTTGTTTCCCTTCGAGCGCTTATGTGACTTCTTGCGTTTTGAGGGATCTTCTGTGGGCTTATCACCGTTGTGCCTGGGTGCAATATTATCTGGATCACGAGGTATGTGTATCATGTAGACATCATAAGTTCAAGGTACCGTCTATTTCCCTGTAATTATGGGGGTGGGGTAGTAGGTCTCTTCGTCCATGTCCTCAAGCTCTTCGGAGGCGTAGTCCAGTGCGTCGGTTAAATATTCGATGGTGGGATCAAGTTGATTGTTGGTCGGTCGTAAAAGTCCCCATAATCCACCTCGGAGCCGATCTTTGAACAAGTCGGACTTTGGGTAAGCGAGATATGAAGAGACTGGATTCGGTCGAGTGTCTCGTTTAATATTGAGAGGCTAACCTGACCAATCCTTTGTGTGTTTTCGGAGTTAACCACCACGACTTCCGGAAGGGAGATAGTTCGGCAATTGTCGTTTCCCTCTGTCCGGCCGGAGTGCTCTGTTCCGAGGTCAAGGCCTTCTTTTAAAGGAGGAAGAGACCAAGACCATGGTCGGACAGGGGACACAGACACAACACTTCATGGTTTTGCACCTCGTCTACCGAGGCCGTGAGGTTAGCGGGGACCAGATTGCCCGCGAGTCAGTGGACACTTCAAACTCTCCGAACATCATCTGGTGACCGGCGGCAAAACCATAGATCAGGCCAGGATGGCTGGTTAGGTCCATACTTAGCGTCAAATGGCCGAGCGCGGAGATGTGTTCGTGGGAAAAGATGCCATCGTTGCGGACTCGATCATTGATGATCAAGCAGGCCATCGATCTTGGCAGCGATCCAATGGTGGATCTCTGAATGAAAGCACCAATGTCGGAGTCAAATACGGAAGATATCGGGTAGGGGGTCCCAAACTATGGTGCTTAGATCGATGGGTTGCACGACAGAGGGGAGACAGTGTTTACCCAGGTTTGGGCCCTCTTAAGGACGTAAAACCCAACGTCCTACTTGATTGTATTGATAGGGGAACGATGATTACACAGTTAATCTACCTCGAGATTGTATGAGTGAACCCTAGATCAGATGATTCCTCCCCTACGTATAGAGGCCTCTGGTTTATATATACACTAGGACCCCTAGGGTTACATGCAACTGATATAGATCGATAGTAGACATGCCGAACACGTCATCTTGTCTTGGAGTGCACGTTTGTCTTCAGAACTTTCCATCCTGATCACATAGTTGTCAGATAATCCAGTTCTTCAATAACGCAGCGCATGTGATCGGCCCATCAGGGACAAACCAACTGCCCGAGGACCCCTTAATCTGGAACTCGGAACTCCCTCACTCCAAGTTGCCGTGGGACCCTGATCTGTCCATGGCTAAGCTTGGGGAAAGGCGGCTGGGAGAGGACAGAAAGTGAAATGGATCTGGGCGCTTGGAGCTTGAAGGAAAGGGGTGGTCGAGTCTGGAATGCTTGTGGTGGTTTCGAGGATATGTTTCCCTTTTACGAGGGGCCGCAAGGCCAAGGGTTCCCATTTACTGCACCTTGGGCCCTACCACTTCCGTAAACGACTGCACTGGTGAACGCGCGTGGGATTACATACTCCATTACTCGTATCCCCTTATACGCGGGGCATGATCTCTTGGCAAGACGTGCCCGTGAGAAAGCGGCCTAGAACCATGAACTGAGTTTTTGTCATCACTGGCTATCGTGACCTTTCGTCATAAAGGTTATCAGATGAGGAACTATTCGCACTCCGGCTTTTTGGCCTGGTGATTAAGCAGTGCTTATTTTAAAGGCACGACATCACCGAACAACCAAGTTTAAACCAGCCGAACATGAAGGGAACTCTCCTCGCAAGCCCATTACTATGGATAGAAGGAGATTCCAAAGACCGTATACATCAGTGTTCGATGCTAGTTCGGGGGCTATTGAGGGAGTATGGGATTAAGGGTTCCTCACATGGTCGGCCCATTTCTTACACGCTAACATAATGGGCCACATTATTGAAGACCGAACTGCGTGACGACCTCGTGGACAAGGAGGAAAGCTCCGAAGGTTGGCGTGTTGTCCAAGTTGAGTAGGATAGATCGGCGCATGCGTCCCCGGCTGGAGGTCGGTTGTATGTAACCTTAGGGATCCCTGGTGTCTATATAAACCAAAGGGTTTCTTCCGCATAGGCAAGTCAACTCATCTAGGATTTGAGCTCATACGATCTGGAGGTAGATCAACTTTGTAATCCTCATACACATCAATATAATCAAGCAGGACGTAGGGTCTTACCTCCTCAAGAGGGCATGAACCTGGGTAAACACTTTCTCCTTCGTCTCTTGCAACCCATTGATCCAAGATCCACAACTTAGGATCCCCTACCCGAGATCCACCGATTTTGACACCGACACTCGCTGTCTCGCTCGGGGAAGATGTGCAGATTGTTGGGCTGCCCCGGGAGCTTGTGGCCCTCATGGTAAGCCCCAATGACGTGGTTGCAGAGACCCACCTAGGAGGAGATGGAACCTTCCGGCAAATTCATTAGCCAACTCCTCACGTTGAGGTTGAGGTCAATGGGAAGTATTTGGCGAGCACCTTATCGTCTCGTTCCCCGACATCATCGCCCGCGATGGTGTATGTGACTAGGAACTCCGAAGGACTGATGTTGCCCTCATATTTGTCCTGTAACTTCGATAGGAAGGCCCTGCTGGAGGGCCAGCAGACTTTCCGCACCTCACGGGTGAATGTCGGCCATCCCACCTCATAAGGTAGGGTACTAGGCTCCCCGGGCGCGGGATCATCGACCACTGTATCTGTGTGACCATCGGATTCGTGACGTGTTGCACGTCACCTCTCGATCGTGGTGTGCGCGTCCTCCTTGCAATGGTCCTTCAAGAGTTGCCATTGATCTTCTTTCAGCCATGGGTCCGTCGAGGCTTGAGACACTTATTCTTTCACGTCGGTCTAGCGAGTAAGTTGCTGCTATTATGGGGGCGATTACATAGTGTGTGCTCCGCCAGCATCAAGCCCAGTGGTTGGACTTGCAGGAGTCGCACGCCACACGTGCAAGGAGCCCGCCATTTCTGACTTGTCCTTGTTGGCGAATCTCAGCAGGCTCTATATGGTCACACTCCACTCCTTCATCATCTCAGGTGCGGTGGAAAGTTTGGTAGCAGCTCGGCATGCGCCAAAGCTTTGACCACAGTTTTGGGGACCGGACGGGGTAGGGCGTGGATAGAGTTCTTACTCCTGGCAATGCTGGAACGAGCACTCTCCCGTGCATTTGTTCACTATCGGTCCCCACCAGGTAGAGGTGGTTGAACATGGCCTTGCACCTCCTATGCAAGGGTATCGCCCGCGAGCCGTGCTACTTCTTGAGCTTGCATTGGTTTTCCCTTGAAGAGCAAAGGGTGATGCAACAAAGTAGATAAGTATTTTCCTCAGTTTGTTGTGAACCAAGGTATCAATCCAGTAGGAGGAACAAGCAAGGCCCAATCGTAGTACCTACACGAAAAATCAAACACTTGCACCCAATGCTAAAAAGGGGTTCTCAATCCCTTCACAGTTAGTTGCAAGGATGAAATCTGATGGAGATAGATAAAAGATTTCTAGGACTAAAAGTAAAACAAAAGTAAATAAATAGAAGCAATACATTTTTCATATTTTTGGTTTATAGATCCAAAAGTATAATATGTAAAATAGACCCGGGGGCTATAGGTTTCACTAGAGGCTTCTCTCATAAAGGAAAATAATACGGTGGGTGAACAAATTAGTTGTCAGTGTTCTGGGAATGGGGGTACCCAGACCTGCCTGCCTGCGGCCCAAGGCTGGCCCACTTCATCGAGCAAATCAAACAGGCCTGACGTCACTCAAGGCAAGGCCCTCACGAGGGACCGACCCACGCAAGGAGGAACAACTTCAAGACCCACAGGGGGCCTCCTCAAGGCACCTACGGAGTAGCGGAGATTCCGAGGCAAGACCCCGCCACAAGAGCCAAGGATAACACGAAGAAAGGACAAGCGAGCAGCGGATTGCACGACGACGTAGTTTCCCCTTTCGTGCAAAGTATGGAAGTACGTACGCGGGTGCCAAAGGCATCTCCCAAAGGTTTCCATTCTGGTGCAACAAGGCCATCGCCACCCGCCGGCAGGATAGACGTCACCCCTGGACCCGCCCCTGCTGCGCTGATAGCCACTTTTGCAGGCGAAGATCACCTTTGGGACAGGGGAGCATGTTCCCATGTTCCCCTTCAAAAATTGGTCATTGTGGGATCCCTTCCCGCCCTTGCGATAAGGGAAGAGGACCGGGGCCGCCACCATATATAGAACATAGGTTAGTTCGCACATGGGGTCGATCTCATCCACGCCGAGGGAGATTCATTCGTCCACATACCCACGCCACACTTAGGTGACTAGCCTCCGGAGGCCCTTGAACACTGTACTAGTTCATGCACCAACCTCCACGAGAGGCAATCCACCAAAACAGGAGTAGGGTATTATGCTTCCCAGCGGCTCGAACATGGGTAAACTGCAATGTTCCGTGTCTTCGTCACCATAGAGTGAGTTCTTTGCCATCAACATCGAGTAGCGGGCTAGGCGAGGTGAGCCCGAGAGAGATCTTCATACACGCCGCTGAGTTCGAATCTTTAAGGGTTTTGCGGAGCCCGAAATACGACATTTGGCATGCCAGGTAGGGGGCATGTCGAGGTCTTCTCAGAGCTCCATCTTCCCTAAGCCCGCTGCTCCGATGACCAACGCCCAGCAAGCTCCTTCAAGCCTCGTCGAACTGGCCTCCAACCGTCATACCACAGCGGCCGCAACGTGTACCAGCGTTGTGGTACCTGGAAGCTCGTACTAGATCGTCAACATCGCCTCCACCGTGGCGACCACCCGCGCCACCCAGGCGCCCGGTGGCTGGACGGCGCCACCGGCATCCCCGACGCGCCATATCAACTTGGCACACCTCGAGCGCATGATGCGTTGCAGATGGTGAGCGAGATGCTCCTCCAATGACCAATGCAAGGGGGCTTCGATGCTTGGGCAGGGCACTTCATGGAGCTGATCGCCATCGCCCAGAAAGCCATCGGACCCCAGTCTTCTTCAAGGTTGCATGCGCTAGTCTCCGGGGGCTCGCACCTCGTGCTTGTCCCCGATCCTCCAAGCGACGGAGCCCCTCCTGCACGGCGCGGGGCCAAGAGAGGCACATCTCATGCTGCCCTCCTCCTCCTCGAGGTCCCGGCGGCCGGCCTCGAGGGGCAGCATGACGGAAATCCCCACGGGCGCGAAGAGAACGGCACGACGTTCGATGCACACACGGCGCACATCGCCAAGACCAGGTCGATCCCCGACAACCCGGAGCGGCCAGGCGGGAGAGCTCCCACACGCGCTGCGAGCAGGCGGCGGAGCCGTCGGCGCGGGAAAACTGCGGCAACGGAGACACGTCAGGGCACCAAGGGGGGAGTCTGCACCGGGCAATACGGGACCAACCAACGGCGACAACAGGAACAAGCGACTTCGTGTGGAGGCCCATCGCAGGAAGATCTTCGAGGAACATGGTCGGGGGTATCCCCCTCTGCCACTAAGAGGGACCGCCACCGTCGTGCTGCTGAACAGCTTTGGAGGTCGATTGAACGCCTAAATGAAGGCTTACGTACCGGAGTATGCGATACCACCGGACCCTCTCGACGAGGAAGAGCCTCAACCGTCCACCCCGGCGCCTATTCTCCTCAGGAGTAAGGAACTCCCAGGAGGCCCCCAGTGCCCCCAGGCTGCGGGGCATGATGCCAGTCGTCGCCCCTGCGGAGGAATTGCGAAGAACCAGACCCCAGGCCTCAAGAGGACAAGTCATATGAAGCAACGAGACACCAGTAGCGCGGGCCACTTGCTGCAACCACGGAGCTGGAGCAGGCGCCGAGGGCCGGGCCTCGCGAGACGCCCCTCATACGCGAAGAAGCTATGCGAGGTAATTTTTTGGGTTCACTACTCTAGGGAGTGCCTTTTGACCGAAGGAACTTCAAGTGCTCACGGCATACCCCTACCCATCGTATCATTTACTCATGTCTATAACTTCTGCTGCATCCATTCGGCGACCTAACATCTTGCCTTGCTTGGATCTTCGTGCGATCTACCCCCCCACCCTGCTCGGGAGCTCGGACCGGTGCATGACGCCTCGTCGCGGGACCTAGGGAGGCCTGGCGGCTTCCCAGGGCCGCAATCAATAGGACAAGATGGGGGGAGGCGCTTGAGCGTAAAAAGGGGGCTCCTGAGCATTGCGCTTCAGGGGCCTTACTGGTCATAAGGCCACCTAGCACACTTGATATCGTCCACGGACATTCGGTCGTTATCAGGGGTGGCAGGGCTTGACCCCATAGCTACGTCTGTTCATTTGGTCGCATGCAGCGACTGTTGGGAAATGTGCGGGGCTAGATCTTGGCGACGTAGAGCCACTCGAAAGTAAAAGGGGGGCTCCTGAGCATCGCGCCTCAGGAGCCTTACCGGTCACAAAGCCACTTGACCACCCTAGTACCGTCTAGGTACGTTCGGTCGGTATCACGGGGTGTCGGAGCCTTGCTTCGTGAGGCGCCTCACGACGGCAGGGAAATGTGCAGAACTCGGACCTGCCGTCGTGGAGCAGTAGAAAAGCCCTCAACCAGCCTCAGGAGCAGGAGGGAACATCGCGGAGCCAGAGCGCCTTCGTGTTCGCCCTACAATCCCCGCGGGACATGCACCAACTCGCGGCACCTCTGCATCGTCCTTCAATCCTTCCAGAACCTACTTCATCCCGTGACAGTCTCATGTACAAATGAGTCGAGGCTGTATACGCCTAGGCCCTCCTGAGGACGAGGAAGGGGTCCACCCCACGCCTAGTGGAAGACCTATCCTCCGCGCTAGCTATAAACGGCGTCAATCAACACAGTCCACCAATGACTTCCGGAATCAGGCGCCTATGCCTTGGGGGTAGGGACACTCGTGAGGCCAAAGCGTCCTCGCGACCTCCTAGATACACCCCCACCGTGACACTTTCACGTAATAACGAGCCGGGGCTGTATACGCCCAGGTGTCGGTGCACTAGTGACGGGCACCGGCAACACACTTGGTGGCAATACACGAAAGGACCTACGAGAAGATACCCCGGGCTCACCAAGGCCACACCGCACCGAAGTTGTGAAGAACCAGCCTAGGTTACAAGGCCCCCGCAAGCCCTCCTTGCCGTGAAGACCCCCAAGGCCCCGGCAAGCTCTTCTTGCCGAGAAGACCCAAGGCCCTAGCAATCCCTCCTTGCAGGGAAGACGAGTTAGGCCACCGACAAGGACACCAGGCCGGCAGGCTCCCTTCACCCACCAGATATCCCTCCTGTCAAAGTGCCGCTGACTACCACCGCTCAAGCGCATCCCTCATGCGCTAGCAGAAAGCCCAAGTGTCAATACACTCGGATACGTGTCAATGCCACCTTGATGCAGGACAGGGGGCCTGATAAGGCATTTACTACCCCTAACACTGCGGTAGATAGATAAAGCGATGAACCCTGCTCAGTATGCAGCTGTTGGTGAACCCTGTTCACACTGCTGTACATGACCACACTGTTGGTTACCCCTTCGCTTATAAAAGGAGGCCCAGAGCTCAGTTCTAGGGGTTGGACCTTTGGGGGTTCAGACTCTTTGATCACCAGCTAATTACTGTAGCAAATAACCCTACAGTAAGCACCCAATTGAAACAAAGCAGGAGTAGGGTTTTACGTGCCAAGTGGACCGAACCTGGGTGAACGACCTTGCCGGTGTTGATTGCTAGTTCCGCTCTTGGCGCCACCACTCTCCCTCCGCCGAACGATCAACGGTTCCTTGGAGTTTCCCATAGGTGTCGTTTTCCAGACATCTTTTGTGCGCCAGGTAGGGGGTAAGGGTCACGTTAATCCGACCTAGTCATCAGCGCACTAGCTTTTCCGCATTGCCATGGCTCCCAAGAAGAGGGGTGCTCCGGCGACCGATGCACCCCCACCCAGTGCTCTCACCCCGATGCGGACGGGAGAGGGTATGGGCGCAGGACAATGAGGCTGAGGTTCCGAACTTCCGCAACATTCATGAGAGAAAACCCGGGCAAGTGGTATTGTCCGCGACCACGACGACCATCCGCGCGCCGCTGCGTTGAAGGATGTAGCTGCGCAGCCCACGAGCAGCACAACTACTTTGAAGGATATGAGGACATCTTCCAAGACGACGACACGCACGAACCTGCCCCGACCTTCCGAGGGCGCGCGCGGCGGGCCACGCCAGAACGACGGCGATTGGCCGCCCCAACGAAGGACTCCTGGGCCTCGTTCCCAGGACTCATAGGGTCACCACACACGCTCTAGGACTAGACAGGGCGGCGCACCATCACGGGACCAAGGGGCGCTCCTTTTAACGTAGCTAGATGTAAACGCACATCGCGGTCTTCGCACATATCACCGCCACCCACGCCGACAGAAGCCCTGAAGCGAGCTCAGCTGCTCTTGGACTTCTCTCCAACAACGGACATGCTCGAGGAGTTAAGGGCCACCATCCAGAGCCTCGTCGCCCTCGCCAATGGGGACGGGCCCAAGCAGGCAGAGACATCGAAACGACCCTCCAGCAAGCACACCCACGATAGTACGAAGAAGACTGGAGCTGCCACCGCCACAGTGCACTCTCCCCCGCGTCGGCGGCAACAGGTTATCATCTCCGATGATTCGACCGGGTCTTCTGACCGACGGACCCGGCGTCACCAACGTGATGTTCTTCGCAAGCAGCACGAGAAGGACGCGCGTACTCTCATTGAGCGACGACGATAGATGCACCATCAACCAGACAGGAGTGCGGGAGCCGCCGCGGACACTCCAGCATCGGGGTATCCTGGTGACCTACCTTACGAGGTGGGCTGCCCGGCATTCACTCATGAGTTGTGGGAGGTCCAGTGGCCTAGCTCTTGTACCTTCAAGCCGGAGATCCCGAAGAAGTACGATGGCAAGTCCCGTTGGTACTCAAGCCCAACGTGAGGTCGTGGTTGATGCACCTACCCAAGAAGTCCATTTCCTCCTGGAAGGAGCTGTGCCAGGACTTCGTTGGTGCCTTCACGGGCGGCCACCGACCCCTGGCCAAGAGAGTGACTTGCACATCATCCCCCAGAAGGAGGGTGAGACTATGCGCAACTACATCCAAATATATATAGAACAACATCCCGGATGTACACCCAGCCGCCGTCATCACCGCATTCCATCAGAACGTGTGCAACCGGAAGATGCTCGAGGAGCTAGCGATGAACATGGTCTGTGATGTCGCCGAGCTTTACGCCCCGGCGGACAAGTGTGCATGAGCGAAAGAGGAGAACAAGTGTGCATGAGCGAAAGAGGAGAGAAGGATTCCCGGCGAAGACGCTGGTGTAGAGGTCGACTCCGAAGACGAAGATGTTGATGTCCCCACAAAAAAGGGGAAACGGTGCTACAAGTAGCGGAAAGACAAAGCCATGTGTGCCGTCGAGATATCCGGAAACACAGACACCTCCAAGAAGGCAAAGGATGAGGCTCCCAGCAAGGACGCTGCCGGGTGTGGCTCTTGCAAGGCCTTGTCGGCTGCCGACAAGCCGAAGGGCTCTGACGCCCAATACTGCCAGATCCACCGCACCAAGGATCACGACCTCCAACACTGCCGGCAAATTGAGCAACTTGCCGAGAAGCAGAGGGCGGAGTACCAAAGACGTGACAAGGAGAAAGCCTGAGACGGTGGCGAGGGATCAGGAAGGAAGAAGGGCGGCCAAGGGGGTCCCCCCGGCAAGTTCAAGAACAAGAGGGTGAAACCCGCGTCGGCGCGGGAAAGAAAGGAGGAGGATGACGATGAGGACTTCCCAGACGAGGACTCCAATGACCACAAATTTCAAAAGGCAACAGATATGATGTTCCTCGATGGAGATGCATCGCTTCACTCTTCCCACCGGCAACTTAAGAAGTGGGCGCGTGAGGTGAGCGCGGCGGACCACTCCATTGGTACTCATAGGCCCTTGAAGTCATCGCACACATCGATCATCTTCGATTTTGAGGACCATCTAGACCGCGTTATGGCAGTCGGAATTTTGTCGCTTTTGGTCTCCCCAACGATCCGCAACCTCAGAGTGACGGAGATGTTCGTGGATGGCATGTTAGGTCTAAATCTGATCTCCCCCGACATGATCCGGAGGTTGTAGATTCCCGACAAAGATCTCGAGGAAACAGGAACGTTCCAAGTGATCAACCCAGGGAAGATTGAAACAAAGGGGAAGATCATGTTGCCGGTGACCCTCAGCAGCGACGAGAACTACCGAATGGAGAAGGTCGTCTTCCACGTTGCTGACAATCTGTTTGCATACAATGGGATCCTCGGGCATCCTGTGCTGGCCAAATTCTTGGTGGCCTCCCACTACGCCTACAACACCATGATAATGGGCCGGTCGGCATTATCGTCATTAATGTCAACAAAAAGGATGCACTCGTATGCACCAACCGCCTCTATCGGGAGGCAGTGGCAGCACCTGCTGCTGTTGGGACTCCTGAGGAGAAGACGGTCGGCAAGAGGGCTTCCCGCACTGACCCCGACATGCATGTCTCACCAGAGCGCTCCACTGCCACCGAGGACACGCCGGAGAGCTCTACCTACCAAAACAAGAAATCCATGGCAGCCCCGCCAGAGACCAAGAAGGTGCCTGGTAGGGAGGACGACACAAGTGGAACTTTCACCATAAGTTCCGCCCTTGACAGAAAATAGGAAAGCGCGCTCATTGCCTACCTGCGGGCAAATCTTGTTGTGTTTGCATGGCAACCATTAGATATTCCCGGTGTTCCCACGAAGGTGATTGAGCACCATCTCGCCGTCTTCCCCCACACGCGGCCATTCAAGAAGAAGGTGAGGAAGCAAGCCCTTGAACGACAAGAATTCATTGCCAAAGAGAATAAGAAGTCAGAAGCAGCAGGTCTAGTTAAAGGAGTCATCCATCCTACATGGATGGCCAATCCGGTCGTAGTGCGCAAGGCGAATGAGATGTGACGGCTCTGTATAGACTTTACCGATGTCAATAAAGCTTGCCCAAAAGACCCTTTTCCCTTGCCGCGCATCGACCAGATTGTTGACTCCTCTCCTGGATGCGACCTGTTGTCCTTCCTCAATGCCTACTCAGGGTACCACCAAATCTTTATGGCCGAGGAGGATGAAGAAAAAACCGCATTCATCACTCCCCGTGGCACGTACTGCTTCGTGCGAATGCCCTTCTGATTGAAGAATGTTAGTTCCACCTTTGCAAGAGTGATTCAAATTGGTTTTGAGCCCCAACTCCACAGGAACCTGGAAGCCTACATGGATGACATAGTGGTCAAGACCAAGGACAAATCAACACTCGTGGAAGATGTAGAAGAGACATTTGCCAACCTGCACAAGATCAACCTCAAGCTCAACCTTGAAAAGTGCGTCTTAGGTGTCCCATCTGGCAAGCTTCTCAGGTTCTTCGTATCCCAATGCAGGATAGAAGCTAAACTTGACAAGATCAAGGCCATCGAAAAAATCGAGGCACCGAAGCGTGTCAAGAATGTGCGACGCCTAACCGGTTGTGTGGCAGCCCTGAGCAGGTTCATTTCTAAGTCTGCCGAACGCGCCCTGCCCTTCTTCAAAATCTTGAAGAAGGTGGGACCAATGGAATGGACCACCCAGGCGGAAGCAGCGCTACAAGACCTGAAGATATACCTTTCCTCTACGCCAATCCTGGTACTGCCTAAACCACAAGAGCCACTGCTCTTGTACCTAGCGGCAATGAACCAAGTTGTTAGTGCTGCCCTAGTGGCGTAGAGGGAAGACGACAAAGATACACCGGAAAAGGCGACACCATAGAATGAGGAAGCGCACACCGACAACTAGGGACCTCCGGCAAAGTTCAAGAGAGATCATGAGAAACCTCCGCCAACAGGCGGGCTAGTGCAGAAGAAGAAGGTGGTGCAGCGCCTGGTCTATTTCGTCAGCTCCCTCCTGCAGGGGGCCAGATCGAGATAATCTGGGGTGCAAAAATTGCTTTTCGGCCTCCTCATGGCCTCGAGAAAGCTACGCCACTACTTGCAAGCACACGAGATCACCGTCGTCACTAGCTTTCTGCTGCAAAGGGTTTTGCGAAACCCCGATTCCACTGGCAGGATCGTGGAGTGGGCCTTGGAGTTGTCCAGCTTCAGCCTCAAGTTTGAAAGCACATCAACCATCCAGAGCAGGGCCTTGGAAGAGTTTAGTGCCGAATGGACCCCGACGCCAGACAAAGAAATACCTGAATCAACCCTACCGAGCAAGGAGTCCAACCAAGAATGGATCATGTATTTTGATGGAGCATTCTCACTGCAAGGTGCTGGAGCCGGCTTGATGCTAGTTGCGCCTACTAGAGAACACTTCAAGTACACAATCTAGATGTACTTTCCTCAGGAGAAGTCAACCAACAACACCGCCGAGTACAAAGTTCTACTTGCCGGCCTTAGGATCACGGCAGATCTGGGGATCAGGAAGCTTATCGTCAGAGCAGACTCACAGCTAGTAGTCCGGTAGGTCAACAAGGATTACCTAAGTCCGTTTATGGAAGCTTACGTGGATGAAGTGAGGAAGTTGGAAGAGAGCTATGACGGTCTGCATACGGAGCACATCCACCGTGCCGAGAATACCATCGCTGACGACCTGTCGAAGCATTCAGCTCTTAAGTTACCTGTGGAACAAGGAACTTTTGTGGTACGACTGATTCAACCATCCATAGTACCATCAACCAAGCCAGACAAGAGAAGGAAGCTGAACTCCGGTCAATATTTTCTAGCAGACCTGCCAAGGAGCCACGACAAGGATCTTGCCAGACAAGAAGTTGTCGGAGGAGATGCT
This sequence comes from Hordeum vulgare subsp. vulgare, assembly GCF_904849725.1. Taxonomy (NCBI): domain Eukaryota; kingdom Viridiplantae; phylum Streptophyta; class Magnoliopsida; order Poales; family Poaceae; genus Hordeum; species Hordeum vulgare. The sequence goes on from NC_058522.1 coordinate 247,562,796, forward strand.
GAGCCTGTCGAGGGGGATGGCCCCTCGATAGAGGATGTGCCTTTAGTCCTTGTCGTCGAACCTAAGGCTCCTGCATCGGCGCAACACATAGTCTGGTACGTCAAAACTGGGACCTGCCCGAAGAGGAGGCAGAAGCAGAAAGGCTCCTGTATGGGCGCAACATGTACTAGTTTGTGGATGATGCCCTCTACAGAAGACAACTTAACAACATGAAATTGAAATGCATCCCCCAAGAGGAAGGACTGGAGCTATTGGCCGAGATACATGGGGGATATGTGGCTCCCACATAGGGTCAAGATCCCTTGTTGGCAAAGCATTTCGGCAAAGCTTCTTCTGGCCCACAGCGCTCCAGGATGCAACTGAACTAGTAACCAAGTATGAAGCATGCTGGTTCCATTCAAGAAAGCTTCATCAGCCAGCCCAAGCTCTCTAGACGATCCCTCTCTCCTGGCCATTCTCGGTCTGGGGGCTCGATATCCTCAACCCTTTCCTCCGCGCTGCCGGGGGATTTGAGTACTTATACGTCGGAATTAACAAGTTCACAAAATGGCCAGAGGTGGAACCAGTGAGAAAGGTGACAGCACAGTCAGCCTTCAAGTTCTTCAAAGGAATTATATGTCGTTTCGGTGTCCCGAACAGGGTTGTCACGGACAACGGCAATCAGTTCATGAGCCACGCCTTCATGCAGTATGATCAAGACCTCGGCAGAAAAATATGCTTCGCTTCTGTTGCCCATCCGAGGAGCAAAGGTCAAGCTGAAAGGGGAAATGCTGAAGTACTGCGGGGCTCAAGGCGAGAACTTTTGACAAGCTGAGAAGGCATGGAAAGCTCTGGACTGATGAGCTGCCGGTGGTTCTTTGGTAGATCAGAACAACGCCAAATCGAGCCATCGGCCAGACACCCTTCTCCCCGGTCTACAGGGCGGAGGCAGTTCTGCCCACGAAACTCACTTATGGGTCACCTCGAGTGCTCGCTTATGACGAGCTTGAGCAAGAGAAATTGCGTCGAGATGATGCAGTGCTCCTCGCGGAGAGTCGGGTTCAGGTGGCTCTGCGAGCCACTTGCTATCAGCAAGCCTTGCATCGCTATCATAGCAGCAAGGTCCGAGCCGGAAGTCTTGAGGAAGGCGACCTTGTTCTTCGGCACGTTCAGTCAGCCAAGAATTCAAACAAGTTGATGCCGAAGTGGGAAGGCCCATATCGGGTAGTACGAGTCACCAGGCCCGACGCTGTCCGCCTGGATACCGAAGATGACACACCGGTGAGCAATTCTTGGAACATTGAACATTTTCAAAAGTTCTACCCGTAGGGAGAGGTTACTGGGTATAACGGCGACCACCTTTTGTACAAGTCTTGTCGAAGTTGCATGTAATCCTTTGGACAAAGCCACGCGAAGACCCGGTGCGCAGTTGAATAAAGCATAGCATTCCGCATCATTATTTAGTTTTCCATGTTAGATCATGTGCATGCCTAATCTAATATTTTGTGAAATGCCTAAACTAATGGACTGCCGAGGTCCAAACACCTATTTTCTTTTCTTTATTTTTCTTAAAAGACTGATGCCCACGCCAGCAACAAGATCAAGGACGATCTACTCAAGGAAGAAAGAAGTCCCGCAACCTAGAGATTAGTTGCAAAAAATTAAAGTAAGTCATTGAGTAGATACAACACTCCCCTTTTACGTGCCATCGGCACATTTGTATGGAAAACCTGTGCATGAGGGAACTCTATCGCAAGCCTCCTAAGCGTTGTCTCAAAGGGCACTCGATAACTTAAGAGGTCTGCCCCGCGTGCCCCTTCTGCTTAAAGAGCATGCTCGACAACCTATGGAAAAGCCCAGAGGGAGGCAGGGCGCCTTCCCGGCAGTGAACACTCCGGCAAGAGCCACCCCTCGGAGCACTTACGATAAGGCCAGTTGAGCCAGCAAATCCCCAGCGAAACACAAAGACAAGCCATACAAAAAGAGCAAAGGAGGGAGGTAGTGCTTATTAAGAACATCGAACATATTACAATACTAATAGTTATGAACAAGATACAACAGCTCTTTGATGAAAATTGCTGCAAGAGGAGAACATCAAGAATTAATACCGGCGCGGACCTTGCACCCTCTTGATCTGGTCCACCTTGTCAACAATGGGCACGACCAGGTTCTCCTCTTTTGGCAAATGCCCCAGGGTGAGATTGATGCCGGGATTCTCGTACGCCAATTTGGTGAGGACCTTGACGAGGGCGCCCCGCCACAACCTCCAGGACTCGTTCGCCACGCGCGTGCCTTGCCGGATTGGATCTACTTCAAGGCGTCGACCATGCTCTTGAAGAATAGATTTTGCTTGGCACTTGGAGACACCTTCGGGCCTGAAGAATAATTGAAGCCTTGAAGGTCCATAGAAGACAGCTGCTCAGTGATCCCCTCCGTGCCGTTGACAAGGCGTTCGGTCCACAACCCCATGCCATGCGTGTAATTTTCGTGGGCGGTGGAGGCGGTCTCGAGCTGATTCATCGTGTCGAGGAGCTTCTGGGTTAAGACCCTTCGCGGGCCCTACTTTCTTCAAGGGTCTGCTCCAGGGGAGCCAGTTTATCCTCCAAGGCGGCAAGGGAGGCGTTGGCGGAGCGGAGTTGAGCACTCTGGTCAGAAACGGCACCTTGGATCTCCGTCAAGTTGGAGAGACTTTTTCTCTCTCAACTGTCAGGGTTGAGATCTCTTTGCCGAGTCCTTCAAGGTCCTCTTCCAGCTTCTTCAACTTGCCGGCAAGCTCCTCCCTGGAAGCCTCGGCACCAACAGCCTTGTCAGTGACCTCCTGCAACTTGCCGGCATGCTCAGAAACTTGGGCGGTGAGGGCTTCCTTGTGCTGATCCATCAAATCTTGGATATGCTGCGCAACGAGCCTCTCGACTTCCTCGTCCTTGGCACGTAGCTTGTCACCGAGTGCCTTCTCATGACCGGCGAGTTCCTCTATGTGGGACTCGAGGCTGAACCGAAGCGCGTTGAGGCGGACGTCTTCGTCAGAAATGCAGCGTCAGGCCTCTTCATCCTCCTTCCGGGATGCCAGAGAACTTCAGGAGGAGATCGTCCTGCTCGGCCCTCAGCTTCTCGCGGTCGACCTTCACCTCCTGGAGAGCCTCGGTAAAGTGGATTCGTGTCTCCTCGAAGCGCTTCTCGAAGGCTTCCTCTCCTTCCTTGACAATCACCACCGGGGAGTCTAATTTATCCTTCCAGGCCCGATAGAGGGCCTGGAGCTGGCTGACGTTGTCCCTCATGGCAAAGGCGCAGACATGGGAGGTTGGTTGCTACCAACATTCTCACCGGCAAGAGGGGGCTCCTCGTCCAGTACTGCCTCCTCAACCCCGACAGCAGAAGAATCGTCGGCACGTGCTCCAGGTCCTTAAGTGGACTCCTCCGTCGGTTCCTAAGGGGCCCGTTCCCTTTCCTCCTCGACGGACTCGCTCGCGGAAACCTTATCAGCCTCAGCAACCGCGTCCCGCGCGGTCTCCTCAACGAAGGAGTCAATGTTCATCTCCTCCACAGGGGAGAGATCTGTGATACGAGACAAGGAAGAAGATGATCGGAACAAGATGGGCATCCAAGAAAACAAAATGAAAACTCGTAGATGTCGTTTACCATGGCAGTCACCCTCATCGAGCTGGTGAGAGGTAGTCGTCCCCTCTCCAGCAACATCAGCTACCGGGGGCTCATCTTTAGGCGTCGCGGGCCTTGGGGACTCCACTAGGTGCTTTGCCGGGGACTGGACACCAGGGTGGCGGAAGCTGCCGGCGGTGCCTCTGAGGCACTTGCCAAGGGACCGCCGCGAGCCGATACCTTGGCCCTATTCGCCATCCTCTGGGACAACATCTACGTGTCCCATTAAAGAAGAACCAACACCCGATGGGTAAGAACATAAAGCAAGGGGTTTGAAGGGGGCGAAGGGTCAGATGCGGACTCTCCCTCCTCCCCCAAGCTGAAGGCCGAGAAATCAAAGTCCACATCCCCTTCAACATCCGCCAAAGGGGATGGAGCCCTGGGACGCTTGACAGGCACGGAGGACGGAGCTGGCCGGACGAGGAGATTAGAGCCAGCATGTCGGAGCACTCGCTTGGGTTTCCGACGAGCCACAGACACCTCCTCTTCCTCCTCCTCCTCCTCTTCGTCGGGCGCCCGTTCCTCCGAAGGGCCCCCGGCAGCCAAGCTACTGGGCTCCCCAACAAGCTCTCCCTCTAGCAGCGCCTCTTCCTCAACCGCCCCCTCTTCATAAAAGCCGACACTTCCGGCCTCTTTAGCAAGGGCTCATTCCACGACCCGGCTGGCAATGTATGCCACTTCCTTGTCGGTGGTGTCGCGGACGAGGCTGGTCTCTTCCCTGATGGGCTTCTCTGACAAGCAGTCGAAGAAAGACAAGACATCCTCCTCCTTGGGCTCGATCCAGGTTGCGACCACGCCATGAGCATTACACTCCGGCATCATTGCCATGAGGGAGCTTAAGGCCGAGTTGTTGCAGAAGGGTATGACGCCATGCGGCAGCCGAGCCCTCGAGTTAGATTTGAACATCTTCTGACAATCGAAGGGATGCTCCAGCGTCGTCAAATGGTTGTTCCAGCCAGTCCAGAGCCGCATAATATCCGCGGCGTTCATCAAGGCCGTGGTTGGCCTCCCTCCCCTGTTCTCGAGAGGAGCGATGCGCCTACGGACGAAGTCAGCACCCACCATCTCCATCGTCAACCTTGTGGCCCTGAGACGCAGGATCCTGCTGACGGCGACGGTGAGCTTCTCATCATCCGGGTCAAGATCACTCCAATGCTTGTCACGGGAATCGATCTTGGCTGTCCTAGGCTCGTAGAAGGGAAGATACCCCTCCTCGCGGATCCAACACCTTTCCCCCGCCATTCTTCCCACATCTCGTGAAGGTCCCCATCTGGGTATAACTCTTTGCATCAAGGCCTTGGAATCCAGGTAATGGAGCCAAAAAGGGCATCCCATCCCTAAATATGAGGAGTGAAGTAACGGCGGAAGAGGGCCGTGTTGGGAGTGATCCCGACGAAGTTCTTGCAGAGAGGCGCGAATATGGACATGCATGTCACTGCGTTCGGCATGAAATCCAGAAGATGGAAGCTGTAGGTGTGCATGATGTCGATGAAGAATTCAGAGAAGGACGGGCAGAGCCCGTAATAGAAATAATCGACAAAGAAGGGATACTTGTGTGAGCCACCACCGGCCTCTCCCAGGGTCACGTGGGTGGCCGGATGCGCTCTCGTCTGGGCCACCCACATGAACTGGTAGCGCCGTTCAAGGTGAGCGCATCAGGCCCTGGGGAGAAGTAGGCGAACTCCCTCCGGATCTTCACCAGCTCCTTCTCTGCGGTAACAACCTTCCCCTTCTTGCCTTTAGTTCCCTTCGGCGCCATAACAACGGCGGAAGTTGCCGCTGCCCGAAGCACAACTCTAGAGCTGGGAGGTGGAAGGGTATTGAAGCTCTAGCTGAAGGGAGGCGACGGCAACGGCTTCGAGATTGAAGGAAGTTGGGTTAATGGGCTTATGCGCTTGCGTTTTCCCACTCTTATGTAGGGGGGATATCCGGGCCGACCCTTGCGTGCCAAACCACCGGCTTTGCGCGCGTGACCACCTCGGCCACTGTGCGCACGCCTCCCCACTTCACGCGTTCAATGTGTGACGTGGGGGAAAGGCCACTTGCAACGACTCCAAGCTGCCAAGTACCTTATCAAAGAAGCCCGTGTACCACTTTGGGCCTGGCCCAACTACGCCTCACATGCGTGTGTGGCCCAGCCCCGGGGGCTCCAGTCGGTGCACTAGAGACTGGAGTCTCCTATGCCCCAGACTTGTGCACGGGCGCTGTGTCGGATTTCGCGCTTCGAAAAACCTTAGTGATTCAAACTCAGGGGTGCACGCAGAGGCCATTCAACATATTCGGTTTTCCGGACTAAGTGCACATTGGGCAAGGCTAAGAACTCACGCGATGGTGAGGATAACTCAGAACACAGTAGTTTACCCAGGTTCGGGCCGCTGCAAAGCGTAAAACCCTACTCCTATTTTTGGTGGATTGCTTCTCAAGGAGGTTGATGAACGAGATAGTACAATGCTTTTGAGCCTCTGGAGCCCAAGTGGCTTGGTGTCTTGCTCTAGGGTTATGATGATCCGATCCCCCTCTCAGGTATCCAACCCTCTCTATTTATAATGGAGGCCATGGTCCATGTCCCTTATCGTAGGCGGGAGACAAGGGAACCCACAACGACCAGTTTTAGTGGGAGACAAGGGAACATGCTTCCCCTGTCAAAAGTGGTCTGCGCCTGCAAAGTAACTGTCCGCGCTGTAGGGAAAAGCCCGCGGTGACGTGTGCCCTAGTGAAGGGCAGCGACGGCTTCCTTTCACCAGAAGGGAAACCTTTGGGAGATGCCTTTGGGGCCCATGTACGCACCTGCCCTCTTTGCACCAAAGGGATAACTGCACTGCTCTCTCATCTGCGGCTTGCCTGTCCTCCTTGTGCGTCATTGTTGACTCCTAAGGTTGGGCCTTTCCTCGGAATGCCCGCTGCTCATGAGGGGTCCTGAGTAGGCCTCTACGGTTCTTAATTCCATTCCTCCTCGTGAGGCTTGGCCCCTCACGAGGGCCTTGCCGAGCCTCCTTGTGCCTGATCGATGGAGTGGGCAAACCCTAGTCCGCGGACATGCATGTCTGGGTACCCCCATTCCCAGGACGCCGAAAGTAGCCCCAGGCCCAAGGCGCACCCGAGTTGGCTTTCTGGCAAAGCCTTGGAGGCAGCCTGTAGCATCGCAGGCCCTAAATGGCTTCACACACGCCGCATAGCCCAACCGCAACACTCGAGTTCCCGAAGCTCCAGAAGGTGCGCCTGGTCAAATTGATGTGACGCCTGGATGCTGTGCCAACCATCATTGCTCCCTGGGAGCGGTGCCTGTACACACGCCACGCGGTCGCGTACCCTCACGAATTGCGTGGGCCCGGGGACGCGAAGGGACGCCTGCCTGGTCTGGGCTGCCTATTTGACCCGGCGAGGGTAATAAGCCTTTCGTCACCTCAATCTTCTTCGCCTTCCACCTTCATCCCTCCGCTCTCACAGCATGGCGCCGGTGAGGAGATTCTCTGTTGCCTGAGGCTTGAATAGGAGGTTCTACCTCCACTTCAAGTTCGACTGGGAGGCGACGCACTTTGTCAAGATCTTTGGTGTCGAGGGCGATCGTCTGGGTTGCTGCCCGGAGTACGCCGGCTATGGTGGTCCCGTGGATGAGCCTGTCTCTGGCGATGGGCGCCACACATCCAGCAGCAATGTCACCCCCTTCGGGAGGAGCCCGAGTGACAACAGCGATGGTAGCTACGACGAGCCTCCTCACGGCCATGCCGGGGCCTTGGGGGGAAGCCCCCAAGCATGGTGATGCCAGTCTACTCCTGCGGCGCCTATGAAGGAGGAGGAGGACATGGACTGAGTGTCGGTGTGCAGGTGGTGGGCGTGGGCGGCGGCAGTCCACCTCCGGGATCTCCATCGCTAGTTGTCTTCTCCTTGCTCTCGACCCTGCATCCACAGGAACAGGGGTAGACCCTTCGGGCATGTGATGGATTTTGGCGGCCGCCCCCTTTTGTTAGTGATGTTGTTTCTCTACTAGTTTAGATACTTAGCTTTGTATGATTGCGGGGAGCTTCTTTGTTGCGATGCACGACTGTGGTGTTTGGGGGGGGGCTCGTTGGTTGGTTGGTCTTTCCCTTGTTGTAGGTGAAGTTGGTCGATGCTCTATGTCAGCTGGCCCCGGCCCCGCACATTTCCCTGCCGCCGTGGAGTGCGACCCATGACCAAGGTCGTTACTCACGAGGCAAATCCGTGGCACCGGGGTGCAAAGTGGCTTTGTGACCGGTAAGGCTCCTTAGGCGCTATGCTGAGGAGCCCCGTTAGACATTCAAGCGGCTCTACATCGACATGTCCGAGTCTCGCATATTTTCGTGCCGCGAGGCGTGACTTGAAGGTCACCCCTCATGGAACAAGCCCCTGGCACCCGGGTACCAAGTGGCTTTGCGACTAGTAATATTCCTAAGGCGCGATGCTCACGTGTCACACCCTGTTTTTGCTATCACTTGTTTGTGTTGTAAAATTCTGAGCTTGTTAAAACTTTTTCAAAACTAATGTTGTGAGTTCCATGATTAACATTGTATGCTTGTATGATTGATCATGTGCGGTTGTAAAACCCTAAATTCCTTTGGTATTATACTGATTTCCAAAAACCTTTGTCGACCAAAGTAAAACCACCTTGAGGTGAACTACATGTCCTTGATAGGAAGCAGTGCTTCTACTCATATTTGGTAAACTGATTTTTGCCTATCTTTATATTTCAAAACCACAAAAATAATTATTTTTGTGATTATTTTTCTAATTAAATAACTCCATTTTTGAGGCCAGAATTGGTATTCCAACATGGGAAAATCATTTTCTGCCTTGGAAAAATGTGATTAAATTTAGGGATCATGAGAAGGACATATATTTTCCATACATGGGATTTTAAACCCCATTTTATATTATATTTATTGATTAAAACTATAAAAGCTATTTTTGTCTGTTTTGGCATTTTGAGATATTTCCAAAGGAAATATTCTCAATAAATTCCTCGAAAATGCGAGTGGTATCCCTAAGCCTTGTTTGGAGTCCACATAAAGTTTCACCTTGATCAAAGGTTGATAAGGACCCCAAATAACCCAAAAACCCTGTCTGTCCAGAATCAAGTTAGAGCAACTGTACATAGCAAAGTTTGTGCAATGATGCTAAAACTTTCACGGGTGCCTAATACCTCAAATGAGGGTTCCGCACCAAAAATGGAATTTGTGGGACTTAGTTTGCCCACACTCCCTTTGGAAGGAACAGATCTTGTCATATTGGAGTGTTTTCAACTTTACAAAGCTAAACTTATCCTTTGGAGCTCAAATTTGGTGGAACTCCCTGGTTTACCACCAAAAGAAAACCTGTCAAGTCTCAGCACCAGTGGTGTGGTGCAACCCCCTAAAACCATTGTCGAACACCTTCTGGCAGATAGGAAAAAGGCACCTTAGCCATAGCTAAACCAAACTCCTTTGCTTCAAACTCTTAGATTATGTGGCCAACACCTGTATCTTACCCCAGTCAACTGGCCCCTCACTGGTTCAAAGTGGAAAGGCCAAAAACCCCAATTTAGACCTCAGTTCATGACTGGCAGCACCAGTATTTCTTGCCTTCCTAGACTAGCCGAAGCTCCCACTAAAACCAAACGGCTACCCACAAACCGAGTAAGTGCCAGGACATGCTAGACATGTCCAAAGTGCCTCAGAGCGCACCAGCATGCCATGTCATGCCAAAACTGCGCTCTGGGTGCGCTACAGGGAGTCACCGAGGTGGGGGCGACGCCCTCGGCCAGTTCTAGCCTCCCCCGAGATGTCCAACCTCTTCCTCGACAACCCCTTTGCGTCGGGCAAGCCTCAGGGCCCCTCCTCTCTCTCGCTAGAGCTCGTGCGACGTGTGCCCGCGTGCTCCAGAGTCGGCCAAGGTTGTGCGGCCACGAATGCATGACTCTCCCCTCTCTCTCTCTCTCTATAGCAGATGCTTCGGGCGGTCCAATACCACGACCTGAGACCGTGGTTTCAACCCCAACCTCTCTCTGCACCCCCATGCATGCCACGGTGAGTCACCGGCGCTCCCGAATTTGCTCACCGTCGCGGGCCTATAAATAGGCCCCCTCTCTCCAGCACCCCTCAGATAGCTTCGCCACGATCATTAGTACCTCCCAAGCCACCCCAGCAAACCAGCAGAGCCCCGGTGCTCGAGATTGACCGAGGCCCCTCCGCCTCGGAGCTCCGGTCGATCTCCGGCTACACGACGGCCCCCGCACCCCTCGACCCACCAAACTGACCGCCTTGACCCCAGGAAGCTTTCACCCAACTCACCCGAGCTTTTCCGTGTCTCTAGCCACCCCCTCGACCACTTCCCGAAACTCCTCCGCCACGGCCTCCTCGTTGCCGGTGAACCCCTGCCTCCCCGTCGTTCTTTCGACCACCAGCAAGTAGGCGACGGTCAGGCAAACCCATTCCCGTGTCATTGGAGCATGAGGTAGGAGACGACCCCGACAGGTGTGCCCCACCTGTCGGTGGCCCAGCCTCCTCCCCCGCGCTGGCCTCGGCCACTGACCGAGGGCCCCGCGCGTCAGGTTCAAACCTGACGGCACGCGCGCCTAGGCAAGCCGTCGGCTGGCCATGGGCCAGCCCAGCTCTGGGCTGAGCCAGGCCAAGTTAGCATGTTTTTATTTTTATTTTAAACCCTGGTTTCTAAGACTTTTATAAAAACATTAAACTAGTGTAAAAATTATAATTCTTCCACTGTTGTTTTTCTAAAATGTGTAGTATTTAATGATATGCTTATATGAATTTTTGCAGCAACTATTCTATTTTATAATAATAAAAAGGGCTAAAATGAAATAGTTTTGCTTCTGCTTGGTTGTTTTCAAAAATATTCCTTCAGGGAAAACTAATGCAAATATTTTTAAGTGATATCTTAGATTTATAAGAAATAGGGAACATTTTTAAAATGACCTTGTGGACTGTTTCTGTGTGAGCTACTTCTTATTTCTTGTTTTATTGATGATAGAAAATCCGTGTGACGAGGGAATCGGAGCGGAAGACCTCGAAGACCCCAGATACTTAGCTGACCAAGGAAAGCAACCCTATGACCATGACTGAGCATATGTTACTTTGCATGTTGAAATAGCAAGTATTCCCGTTGCATATGATCATAAGTGCCGGTAATCATTTGATAGGATTTTACCGAAGGCTCCTCCGGAGCACATGCATTGAGCTTGACTCTACCCCTTAGGGTCATGCTAATACCATGTTGACAAGTAAAGGTAGCAGTAGTACTATCATGAGCATGATGTTGTCATAAAGCAAGAGTTTATGAAAACCCCGTCGGGTGCCACTAATGCCCGAGGGTGATGATGAGTTAGGTGGTCACTTTTGGTGAAGTGATGCACCCGGTATTTGTGTGAGTAATGTTTCGGAAATGGGATTAGATTTATGAAGTGTCAACCGTCCCAACCTTACCAGTACAACCACGTTACCCCTTATGGGACGGGGCTATGTTAATTACTCTGGTCGGTGCTAGCAAAGAACCACATTACTAGTGGCGGGAGTGATATGTGGTCACTCTCGTGATGGAGTCGTGCCGGGTAGGACGACTATGCCATTTTTATGAGTTCCAGTCACACCGTTGGTCCCCGCATGGTTGGTACTGTCCATAGTTGGTGCTCGTAATACTTACAACATGTGGGCTGGGTACCAATCGAGTGGACCTCTTTGTCTAGTACCGTCAGGGGAAAAGCATTGATCGGGTACTTACCTCGGGTATATGAAATACCGCGAGTCGTGGATGACACGGAATTTTCCCGGATCTCGTGGGTTCAGCGTACTACCTCTGCAGAATGTAAACTATTCGAATAGCCGTGTCCACGTTCAAGGACAGTTGGGTAATCCTGCTTAAACTATGTCCTGATATTGCCGCATAAACCAAGTGTGCGTGAGTGTGTGTGAGTGTGTTCTGTGGTGATAAGAAAGGTGTTGCTATGATAGCAATGATATGACCAAGTTTGGTGACTTGGCACATAGGGTGAACCCAGAAGGTTCAGCCCTCGGCAGATATATTGATATCTGTAACATGTTCTTCAAAAGTAATTCTTTAACTTGATGCATATTCATGATCATTCCACCCAGATGAGTTACACTAGAAATGCATGATATTGTTATCCTTCACTTTCGTGTATTATATCATGGGCTGTTTGCAAGTACATTCAAAGTACTCATTGGCTTGCCACTGGTTATGTTATTGACCCGACATGGAAGGACCGGAGTTTGGAGATGAGTACGTCTTCGGGGACACCCCTGCGAACTAGGAAGATTCCGAGTCAGAATGCCTGTCGGTGTAGGCTTGATGGCATGGGCACCCGCTTAGCCCCTTTGTTTTCCACTATTAGTGTACTCGTGCGATTTGGTCTTAGGCCCTGTCTTGTGAACTTGACCCTTCGGTCACGTGTTGTAATAATCGGTACTTGGATGTAAGACTCTTTATTCAGTATCTGTGTTCGGTGAGCATTGATCTCTGGGATCACTAAGCACGGGGATTCTCGACTAGTAAGTCGGGGTCCCCACATCAAGACCTGCCTTAGATGTTCAAGAGGCCCTCGCGAGTTCTGTTTTTGTAGGTCCCTAATCTAAATTCAGGAAACACTATGTTGGTAGGTCCCAGTCCCACACACTTCCCTGCCGTCGTGAGACGCAACACGTTACTAAGGTGGTTCCTTACGGGGACGGCCCGTGGCACCGGGGTGCCAGGTGGTTTCGTGACTGGTAAGGCTCCTAAGACGGTATTATCAGGAGCCCCCTTAGGCGCTCAAATTGTCCCAAGATAAACAGCTGTTGTCAGGAAAAACCAAATGTTGTTCCCTCTTTAGGGTGGTGCGCCGACCCGCGATTAGACCTCGTGAGCGAGTGCTAGTTGGCATGGGTCTGCCCACTTGTCAGTGAGTACCACACGTGTATTTGGGCGCCAAGGCCTTGGCGAGGTGTCGGCACCGTGCCTCCAGCCCCTGCTCGCGGGGTACGAGCAGGTGATGTCACACGGATGCACGACTAGGAGGAAAAGAGTGCGCTGCGAAGAATGTGGGGAAAATAAGTTTTTGTGGAAAGCTTCATTTGGAAAGGCCCCAATTTTGACTTCATAAATACCATTAAATCCAAACCAGAAAAAGCAAAATAAAAGTCGTGTCTGGCACCTAATCTATACTACGTCTCCATCGCCACCTAGCGCGGAGCTAAGGTCTTCCACTAGGCGTGGGGTGGACCCCTTCATCGTCGTCGGGGGGCCCTAGGCGTATACGGCCTCGGCTCATTATTACGTGAGAGTGTCACGGTGGGGGTGTATCTAGGAGGTTGTGAGGACACTTTGGCCTCGTGAGTGTCCCTACCCCTGAGGCATTAGGTGCCTGATTCAGGAAGTCATTGGTGGACTTTGTTGATTTCATTCGTCTTCCCCACTAGGCGTGGGATGGACCCCTTCCTCGTCCTCGTGGGGCCCTGGGCGATTACAGCCTTGGCTCGTTATTACGTGGGAATGTCACGGGATGAAGTTGGTTATGGAAGAATTGAAGGACCATCCAGGGTCGATGCAAAGGCGGCGTGGACGTAGTGCAGGGGCGGTGCAGAGTCGTCATCCGTAGAACTTGCGGAGGTGCTAGATGTTCCAAGAATTTTGGATGGGGACTCCATCATGAGTCTCGACACGCACGGAGCCAGGTCTGGATATGTGGACGACCTTGAAAGGGCCTTCCCACATGGGAGAAAGCTTATGCCGACTTTGATGATCCTGGAGCGGATGTTGCGGCAGTGGTAGCGTCGCAAGGCCTGTTGGTACCTCGCATCTCGGAGAGAGGCCCGGCGGCGCACCTACTTTCCAAGTACGAGGTCCGTCCCCCGTGCAGCCTCCTAACGCTCCTCATCGAACGCCAGGACCCACGGGGAATGGTGCTTGATTTCATGAGGAAGAACCGCCTCTGCTCCGTAGACGAGGAAGAACAGGGTCTAGCCAGTGGGATTGGTTGCACTGGTGCGGATGGACCACAGTACCGAGGGGAGCTCATCGACCCAACCTCGGCCGCAAGCCTCAAGCTTCTTCTTGAAAATCCTCACCTTGAGACCCCGCAAGACCTCTGCATTTGCGCTCTCTGCATGGCCGTTGCTCCACGGATGGGCCACGGATGTGTAGCATATGTATGTACCGAGGTTAGCACAGTAAATCTTGAAGATCTTACTACTGAACCGCGAACCGTTATCCGTGATGATGCGGTTGGGGACGCCGAAGCGGCTCAGGAGGCCCTTGATGAACTTGATGGCGGACCCCGCCAAGATGGTGCGCACGGGCTCCACCTCCATCCACTTGGTGAATTTGTCGACGTAGAGGTAGGGGAAACCACCATGGTCCCGGGGAAAGGCCCCAATATGTCCAGCCCCCAGACTGCAAAGGGCCAGGTGAGCGGGAGGTCTGGAGGCCATGCGCTGCTTGGTGGATCTGCTTGGCATGGAACTAGCAGGCCTCGCAAGACCTGACTAGCTCGGTAGCATCGTCTAGAGCTGTGGGCCAATAAAAACCTGACTTGAATGTCGGCCAGTAGCTCGCGCCCCTGCTCCCTGTAGATGCACCGTAGCGCGACGTCATTCGGGTGCCTACGGTACAAGGCGTTGTCTCGCCCGCATTAAGGTGAGGCTTGTTGTATTACGTGCTCTGCATCCTCCTCCTTCTCCGGCAATGCGCCACGGAGCAGATATGCTCTGAGTTCCTGCATCCAGTCGTCTTCTTGAGCCTACAGGGCTAGGAGCAGTTGAGCCCCCGAGGCTTCACCACAGTCCGGAGCACCCGAGGGTGGTGTTGCGGGGAACTCATTTCCGTGCGGTGCCGGGTCCTCGGGTGACAGCGTTGCAGAAGGCTTGAAGAGTCTCTCCTCAAAGACGCCATGCTCCTGAGCCTCGCGACGCGAAGCTCTTCTGGCGATGTCATCCGCCTCCTTGTTTTCATCTCGCGGGGCGTGCTGCAACTCTAGGACCTGAAAATGTTTCTCGATGTTACATACCTCTTGCAGGTATGCCTCCGTATGCTCGTCTTTTGATGTGTACGCCTTGTTGGAGAAGTTGACGAGGAGCTAAGAGTATCCCATCACGGTGAGGCGCAGACCCCCAAGGCTGTTGCTGCCTTTAGGCCGGCGATGAGGCCCTCGTACTCCGCTATGTTGTTGGAGACCTTCTCCCCCCTTTGGAAGCGGAGGTGCACGCTGTAGCGAAGCTTGTCTCCCATCGGGGAAGTGAGGAGGACGCCAGCCCCTGCTCCCACTCACGCGAAGGCTCCGTCGAAGTGCATTGTCCATCCCTCGGACGCCTCTGCTCCGGGGGCAAGGGAATGTTTCCCTTCCAGCCCCTGGTCAGGTGCGTCCGTCCATTCCACCACGAAGTCGGCCAAGGCAGCTCCTTTGATGACCCTGGTTGTGCTGAATTCGATGTTGAAGGCCTGAAGCTCGATGTTCCACTCAGCAACTCTTCCTGCCGCGTTTGGGTTGTGCAAGATCTTCTCCAAGGGGTAAGCAGAGATGACCTTGATCGGGTGTCCTTGGAAGCAGTGATACAACTTGCGCGAGGATACGAGGCGGGCCGGAAGGAGTTTCAGCTGCATGGGGTAGCGCGAGTGGGCGTCCCGCAGTACCATGCTGACGAAGTACACGGGGTGCTCGACGAGGACGCGACTGTCGGGTGCATCATGATCCTTGGTGGCTTCAGGAGGTTGGGATGCTTCATCGTCCGGAGGGAAGGCCTGGGCCTCGGGACGACAAGGCTCTTCAAGACCTGATTCGCCAGTGTGGACCTCGGGTTCCTCCACTCGCCGGGGAGTTGGAGCTTGCTGGTCCCGCGAGCCCTCTGGAGCATCGGGCGAGGGCTCGCTGTGGCTTCCCAAAGTAGCGCCCTTGCTGACTCTCTCCTCCCTTACTGCCACGAAAGCAGCGTTGGCGGAGTGTGGGGTGGTAGCGAGGTACAAAAACAGGGGTTCCCGAGGGCGAGGCGCCACCACGACCGGCGGGCTCGTGAGGTAACGCTTGAGCTCCTCGAAGGCAGCGTCAGCCTCTGGGGTCCACTCTAAGGGCACCTTTCTTTTCATGATCTTGAAGAAGGGTAGTGCCCGCTTGCCATGCTTGGAGATGAAACGACCCAAGGAGGCGACACACCCTGCCAGGTTCTCCATTTCCTTGAGGGTTGCGGGCACGCTTATCTTGTTTATGGCTTTTACCTTTACTGGTTTAGCCTCGATCCCCGAGTAAGACACCAGGAAACCAAGTAGCTTGCCTAATGGGACTCCAAAGACACATTTCTCGGGATTGAGCTTCAGGTTCACCTCCAACAGGCTGGCGAAGGTCTCTTCTAGATCCCCCACCATGGTTTTGGCTTGACTTGACTTGACCACGATGTCGTCGATGTAGGCTTCCGCATTCCTCCCGAGCTACGGCCCCAAGGCAATGTGCATCAACCACTAGAAGGTCGCTCCAGCGTTCCGCAGCCCGAAAGGCATACACTCGTAGTAGTACACCACGCACGGAGAGATGAAGGCCATCTTCTCAATGTCCTCCACCGCCATCTCAATTTGGTGGTAGCCCGAGAAGGCGTCCAGGAAGCATAGAAGGTCGCACTCTACGCTCGAGTCCACGATCTAGTCGATGCACGGCAGCAGGAACGGGTCCTATGGCTAGGCCTTGTTGAGGTTCGTGAATTCGAAGCACATGTGCTCCTTCCCACACTTCTTCGGTTCAACCACCAGGTTTTCCACCCACTCCGAGTAGCGCACCTCCTTTATGACCATTGCCTCCTTCAGCTTACGCACCTCTTGAGCTATGAAGGCCTGCTCCGACGGAGGGAATTACGAACTCTTCGGCTTCAAGGCCGTTAAGGTCGTCGATGAGAGGGAGCTAATTCTCGTCGTCGTCCGAATTGTTGCGACTATTAGGATCATTGTTGCCTGGTTCCTCTGGTTTTTCTTCGGGAGCCTCGGGGTTGAAGTGTCCCTCAGGGGTCAAGTTTTACTCTATGCCTCATTTGGAGCCACTTCCCCTGTTTGTCTTAGAGAGCTTACGTGACTTTCGGCGTTTTGAGGGATATTTTGTGGGCTTATCGTCGTTCTGCTTGGGTGTATTGTTATCTGGATCACGAGGCATGTCTATCATGTAGACAGTGTAAGTTGAAGTTGACGTCCACTTCCCTGTATTTATGAGGGTGGGATAGTAGGCCTCTTCGTCCATTTCCTCAAGCACTTCAGAGGCGTAGTCCAATGCGTCGGCTAAATCTACGATGATGGCGTTCAACTGGGTGGTCGGTGAGTTCTAAAAGTCCCCATAATCCACCTCGGAGCCGATCTTTGAATTAGTCGGACTTCGGGTAAGCGAGATTTGAAGAGACTGGATTCACTCGAGCGTCTCGTTTAACATCGAGAGGCTAATGTGACCAATACTTTGTCTGTTTTCGATGTGAACCTCCGCGACTTCCGGAAAGGAATATCGTTCAGCAATTGCTGGTTCCCTCTATCTGGCCGGAGTGATCGGTTCTGAGATCAAGTCCTTCTTTTTGAGGAGGAGTAGACAAAGACCATGGTCGGACAGGGGACCAAGAGACAAGGCTTCGGGGTTTTGCAACTGGTCTACCGAGGCCATGGGGTTAGCGGGGACCAGATTGCCCATGAGTCGGTGGATACTTCGAACTCTCCAAACCTCATCCGGTGATGGGGGCGAAACCACCGATCACTCCAGGATGGCTAGTTAGGTCCATACTCGGCGACGAACGGCCGAGCACGAAGATGTGTTCAGGGGAAAAGATGCCGTCATTGCGGACTCGATTATCGATGATCAACCGGGCCATCGATCATGGAAGAGATCCAATGGTGGAACTCTCAATGAAAGCACAATGTCGGCGTCAAGTCCGGCAGATTGATGGGTTGCACAAGAGACGGGGGAGATAATGTTTGCCTAGGTTCGGTCCCTCTTAAGGAGATATAACCCTATGTCATGCTTGATTATATTAATGGGGAACGATGATTAGAGAGTTGATATACCTCGAGATCGTATGAGTTAACCCTAGATCACATGATTCCTCTCCTACGTATAGAGGCCTCTCGTTTGTATATACACCAGGACCCCTAGGGTTATATCCTACCAATATAGATCAATAGTAGACATGCCAAACACTCGACTTTGAGGTTTCCATAGATCAATAGTAGATCATGTTGTCTTGGAGTGCACGTCTATCTTTGGAGGTTTCCATCCTAATCACATAGTCATCAAATAATCCAGTTCTTCAATAACGCAGCCCATATGATCGGCCCGTGAGACACAACCCGACTGCCCGAGGACCTCTTAATCCGGAAGATCCTCACTCCCACTTGCCGTGGGAGCCTGAGCTGGCCATGGCTCAGCTTGGGGAAGGGCGGCTTGGAGAGGGCGGAAAGTGAAATGGATCTGGGCACTTGGAGCTTGAAGGAAAGGAGGGTCGAGTCTCGAATGCATGTGGTGGCTTTGAGGATCTTTTTCCCTTTATGGGGGGTCGCAAGGCCAAGGGTTCCCATTTACTGCGTCGCAGGCCCTACCACTTCCCGAAACAACCGCACCAGTGAACGCGCATGGGATTACCCAGACTATTACTCGTATCCCCTTAAACGCGGGGCATGATCTCTTGACAATACGTGCCTGTGTGAGAGCATCCTCCAACCATGAACCGAGTTTTTTCATAACTATCAATCGCGACCTTTCGTCATAAAGGCTGTCAGATGAGGAACTGTTTACACTCGGGATTTTTTGCCTTGTGATTAAGCAGTGCCTATTTTAAAGGCACGACTTCACCAAACAACCAAGTTTAAACCAGCCGAACATGAAGGAAACTCGCCTCGCAAGCCGATTACTATGGATACAAGGAGTTGCTGAAGACTATATACATCATTGCTCGATGCGAGTTCAGGAGATATTGAGGTAGTCCGCGATTAAGGGGTCCTCACATGGTCGGCCCATTTCTTACAAGCTGACATAATGGTCCACATTACTGAAGACCAAACTGCCTGACGACCTCGTGGACATGGAAAAAAGCTCCAAAGACTAGCGTGTCGCCCAAGTTGAGTAGGCTAGATCTGCGCATGCGTCCCCGGCTGGAGGTCGGTTGTATGTATCCCTAGGGATCCCTGGTGTCTATATAAACCACAGGGTTTCTTCCGCATAGGCAAGTCGACTCATGTAGGGTTTTAGCTCATACGATCTCGAGGTAGATCAACTCTGTAATCCTCATACACATCAATATAATCAAGCATGACGTAGGGTTTTACCTCCTCAAGAGGGCCCGGACCTGGGTAAACAGTATCTCCTTCGTCCCTTGCAACCCATTGGAGCAAGGTCCACAACTCATCACCCCCTACCCGAGATCTGCCGGTTTTACCTCCTCAAGGGGGTCCGAACCTAATAATCTCGTACCCCGGCATCATGCACTGTGATGGTGTATGTGCCTAGGAACTCCAATAGCTGATGTTGCCGTCGTATTTGTCCGGCAACTACGACATGAAGGCCTTGCTGGAGGGCCAGCGGACTTGTCGCAGCTCACGGGTGAATGCTCGGCATCCCACCTCATAAGGTAGGGTACCAGGCTCCCGTGGCGCGGGCTCGTAGATGATTGGATCGGCGTGACCATCGGATTCTCGACGTGTTTCAGGTTGCCTCTCTATTGTGGTGCGCGCGTCCTGCTTGCACTGCTCCTTCAAAATTTGACATTGATCTTGTTTCAGCCCCGGGTCCGTCAAGGCTTGAGACACTTTGACTTGCATGTCGGTCCAGTGAGTAACTTGCTATTGTTATGGGGGCGATTAAATAGTGTGTGCCCTGCCAGCATGAAGCCCGACGGTGGGACTTGCAGGAGCCGCACGCCGCACACGCAAGGAGCCTGCCGTGTGTGGCTTCTCCTTTTTGGCGAAACTCAGCAGGCTCTGTATGGTCACCCCCACTCCTCCATCATCTCCGGCGCATGCGGAAAGTTCAGTAGCAGCTCAGCCAGTGCCAAAGCATGAACCATAGTTTTAGGGACTGGAGGGGGCGAGGCGTGGGTAGAGCTCTTACTGCTGACAATGCTGGAAGGAGCACTCTCCCGCACCGTTATCTACCGTCGGTCCCCAACAGGGGGAGGTGGTTGAACCTAGACTTGTGCCACCTATGCAAAGGTATCGCCCGCGAGCCACCTCACATCATTATCTCACAAGCGCGGTGGAGGTATGGCCACCGCCGCCGCATCTCCAGTCATGACCACGGCTACGACATTGCCTCGGCCACGGCCAGTGCATACTACGATAGCACAACACCAACGTCCGGGCCGTGATTTGCGTTCGCCGGTCGGATAGGCGTGTTGCCCGCCATTGTCTCCGTCGCCGGTAGCTGCCGGCATGGGCAACTTGGATGTCGAAGGGGCTGCCATCGGGCCACCCTTAGTCTTCTAGGGCGCCATGGGTATTGATAAAGGCATGCGGAAATATTGGTGAAGATACAGGCACGGGAGCGCCCCCTACCTGGCACGCCAAAGATGTCGCGGGAAATGACGATCTATGGGATCTACGAGGTCCCTTTACGGTTCTGCATGTGGGTCTAGGTGCGTGAAGAGCATAAGTCGACGAGATCTTGCCCAAGGATTTTACAGTTTCGGGCTGCTCGGGAGCGTAAGACTCTACGTGCAGTTGTGTTGGATGATTAGGTGCGTTCAACTCGAGGAGCACAACGACCCAGTAAGGATTCCCGAGAGGTGTAGCTACGCGTGCAATTGAATAGAGTGTCAACCCTTCTCAAGGTAGCCATGGACATCCTTTTATAGCATGACGGGTTACCTCAATGGCTATAACTATCGTTTTACTAGGGGTACAATGCGTACTATAGTGGCGGGGACTGCTTTTGAGGATAGGGAGTGGGAAATACCTAACTCTGAAAGACTAGGACAGGCGCACTGAATGCGCCGTGAGGTGGTGCGCTCATGACTTTCCCCGGCAAAGATTGCCTCACTCTGTGTGTGTTGTCCACCCAACTACCTCATATTCTTTGGCCACGCCGCGGGTCGGCTGTCATTATGGCTTAAACACACCTACTGCTAAGGTCATGTGCCCGTGCTCGCTCCGCCTACCGTGTTCCCGCTCAACACCTCGGCAAATATACACAATCAGACCCCTGGTGAGGTGGAGTGGTGGCTTTGGCGGGCTCAGATCTTATCGGGTGGCGCGAACGGACGGCTGCACAGACTGGTGAGTGTCTTGCTGCCCCGCCGAGGGTCTTGGTCCTGGCTTGCCTTGCGGCTCGGAGTGAGTCTGGTAAGGAGTTGTCGGCCTTGGGGCCATGGTTGCCCGTGCCTATGTCTGGGGTACTAAGGACTGCATTTCTTAGTAAACCGACACACTCCAACACTCCAATGGTGGTCACTGCGAAGTTTACACACAAATGGCCGAAAACAGACATGGTGGTCACTGCGTTCAGCATGAAGTCAAGCAGACGGAAGCCATAGGTCAACATCACATTTATGAAGAAAGCAAAGAAAGGGGGTACCAACTAGAAGTAGAAGTACACCACGGAGAATAGGTACTTCTCACGGCTGGGCTGGATATGTCCTAGAAGCACTACTCGGGCCGAGTGCGCCATATCCCCCCTCCCCACATTAGGGCATACCTCGAAACAAGCTTGTTCTGCAGAGAGAACGGGCATGGAAGAGGGTGGATTTCCTCCTCATCCTCATCAATTCCTTCTTCGCCCCTGCTTCGGGCGCTTTCTTGGGCTTCTTTGCCATGCTAATCGCGGTTATGGAGGCTCAATGCTTTGGTGCCATGACGGGCCCATAGGCAAACAACATCGGGAGCAGGGGAAGGAAAGACTTGGGGGCTCTACACTGTGAGAGCTTGACGAAAGGGAAGGAGCAACAGAGCAGTGGAAGCACGACTGGAGGACGATGCCCGCATGAGAGACACTGTTTACACGTAGGCGGAAAAGGCAAGGGTCACCTCCCACAGCCTCCAAGACGTGAACCCTCGAGGAAACCGCCCCGCTGCAACACTCCACGACCCGCGGTAAATGGGCATCATGGGAGAAGTTCGCGAAAGTTAACATAACTACACGAAAACGTGGCCACGCATTCCTATGCACTATTGTGGGCCTAGCCCAACAACGCCGAACACGCGTGTATGGCCTAGGCCCAGGGGCTACTGTCGGTGTACTAAGAAATGGGGTCCTAAGAACCAAGAGTTAGGAACGGGCAACCACGCCCCCTAGACTGGAAACTCCTTGCCAGGCTCACACCAAACCCCAAGGCAAGCCAAAGCTTAGACTGAAAAGGGGCGGCAAGACTCTCACCAGTCAATAAAGCCGCCCCCAAGTAGCGCTCGGCAAGTTTGCAGCCTGCCAAGCCACCGGTCCACCTCACCAGGGGGTTGATTGTCTGTCGAGCGAGCGGGAGGACAGGCGGAGCTGGCATGCGCACATGGCGACAACGGTGGGCGTGTTACAGCTTTAATGACACCCGTCACGCAGCGTGGCAGAAGAATAGGAGGTATCTAGGTGGATGACACGGAAGGAGAGGCAATCCTTGCCTGGGATCATTGCCAGTGAGCCACCTTACAACGCATTCAATGCACCTATCCTAGTCCGCCAGAGTTAGGTATTTCCCACAACCTATCCTAACGAGTAGTCTCAGTCACTGTAGCACACACCATACACCCAATAAAAAGACCATTATTGCAATTGTCATGACCCTTTGAGCTGTAAAAGGAGGCCCGATGCTACCTTTTATGGGGTAGACAATCTGTTCAATGGGACACGTAGCTGCACCTCTCGACCATCCTTGCCGGGTTGCTGTGCTCCTGTACTTGAGGACACATAGGACGTAGGTAATTATGCTCCCAAGAGGCCCGAACCTCTGTAAATCCCCGCGAGCGATCTTGTCGACCGATGCTCTTTGTGCACCTGGATCCTAGTGTAGGACCGTAAAGGGACCCCGCAGGTCCCATAGATAATCACTTCCCCCGACAATTCGTCGATGTCGTCATCACAAACCCTTCTCCATCATCACCGCCATGATTCTCACCACGGGAGTGAGTAATTATTTTGTAGGCTTGCTGGATGGTGGTGAGGTTGGATGAGATAGATCATGTAATCGAGTTAAGTTTTATAGGGCTTGTTCCCAAGTACCCACTATGTTCTGAAATTGATGTTACTTTTACTTTGTTATGCTTGATGCTTGTCACTAGGGTCTGAGTTCCATGATTTCAGTTCTGAACCTATTTTTCTTTTATGAATATGAGAGTGATTTGGATCCTATCTTGCATTATGTAGTTACCTATTATGGTCCTTGATCTTCATACCCTAAGGTGATGATAATTAAGATTCTTTCCGGTGATTGTCGTCGTTTGAGGAGTTCATGTATTCACCATGTGTTAATGCTTTGTTCCGGTTCTCTATTAAAAGGAGGCCTTAATATTCCTTAGGCCTTGTTTGGTAGCAAGGGATTGTGGGGGTTTCGGGAGGAGAGGATTTCAGGGGATTTGGTGAATACCCCTCTTCCACCCAATCCCCTTGAAACCTCAAATCCCCCTCCAGCCACACAGCCCTCAAATCCCCCTCCATACAAAACGATGTTTGGCAGGGAGGGATTTCCATATTGAATTAAAATGGTGTAAAATAGTTAAACATCTAATCTTGCAACAATTCTGCACATGAACAACTTAATTTGCTTGACTTGCAATAAATATAAATTGTGCAGTCACATCACAACAACATAATGTCACACAACAGCATGACTTACTACCAATAATATCTCATGGGTATTCGGCATTCGCAAGTTCAAGAATAGCAATAATATCTCATAGGTATTCGCATTAATTTCAAGCCCCAGAAAAGACATCTGCGAAACATAAAAAAAGCTTCACTTCTCTTATACAATGTTTGCTGGAAGATGACAGGAGCACAAATTCCAACTACAAGATAGCAGTAGCGATGACACAAAAGTAACCGAGGATACTCTCAAACGGATGATTTAGAGGGGCTCTACAAATGTCCCATTCTCCCTCTGCATATTCCACTTCTTAAGCTGATGATACCAAAAATAAGATGATGATACTGAAGAAAACAAAGAAACTCATGTGCAGTTTATTACTCCTACAAAGGCATACACATATACTGGCAGAAACAGTACTCATGGGATCAGAATTTTGTGGTAATTAGTCTAGTTGAACAAATGGATCCTTAACCATAATATAGCTCTGAAATTACATTGAACACCATTGGACCTGAGTACCACTAACAAAATGCTAATATCTATACTAGATTGGTTGAGCCTTAACGATCAGTTTTTTTCTATTCGAGTGGAGCCTTAACTATATATAATATGGCTAGTTGCTGCTACAAACATGAACATTACCCCTATATATCACCAATGCACGTGCTAGTAAAAATAAAATGTCGATGCCACTTTCCATTGCATCTTCACGATTAGACGGGGTGTATTTTTTCAGCGGTAATCAAAATGCATACGTTGATGTTCATTAGTCTAGTTGATTTTTCCAATACTTATAATCAAAACTAAACTATGGGATCAGAATTCATGTTATAAAAAATATTACAGCTTGACAGGAAATTTTTCTTCTTTGGATCTAGTACAAGAACTAAGAACATGGTGAAATCTTACCTTAGATACCTCGAGGCAAGTCTGCCATTTGTTCCGAAGGAACACGGCGGCGCTCACTTCATCTTCAGCAGCGACATTGAGGAAAATCTCACGATTCTCGGTATTTTTAAACACATGGTATGAAGCGGCTCTTTCTCCATGTGAGATGCTTTCCATCTTCTGCAGAACAACAATGCATTTGGTGATGGTGAATTGTTGGGCATTTTTTGACCCTGTGAATAGAGCAGACTCCTCCTGTGCTTTCTTCCGTTTGATCTCCACATAGTTCGCCATCACTTCCACCATGGGACCATACCGCTTCTTCTTCTTGGGCTCCTTCACTGGCTTTTTATTGGAACCACGAGGAGCACCTCCTCGAGTAACATCATTTTGAGTACCATCTATTGGACCATCACTTTGAGTAGCTCCTCTTGGACCATCATTTTGAGCCGCATCTCTTGGATCATCATACATGTGTAAATCATCTTCCCACTAATTCAGATCAAAAGAGAATGCAGTCTCATTTCTTTCAACTCCAGGATCATCGTCAGTCACTTGTGTAGCCTCAATTGATGTAAAATTGAAATTACCTTCTCCTATGTGTCCTGCACAAGACCCAACTTCTCATTGAAGGAGACATAGCAATAGAAATTGTATATAAAGGTCAAGAAAATGGTAGCAAATGAAAATCCATTAAACTCACCATCATAAAGATCACCTAGCTTGTCATATAGTTCACACCGTGTGAAGCCTTTTCTCTAGTCACTTTCATAAGATTGTACTTTGGAGACCCCTTTGGACACATATATGCATTCAACAAAGATTACATTATTAGCTGATGAAGATGACATAAGTTAATTAATCCATATGTATATATGATTAAAAAACACACCACAATGTTGGTTATTCAGGACGAATTGCCTCCCATATTTGCAATGCATTTTCATCCCTCAAAGTGTTACCTAAGACGTTGTTCCCATAGTTATTCTCATCACCATTTGGAAGATCATCAAAATCATTT
This sequence comes from Hordeum vulgare subsp. vulgare, assembly GCF_904849725.1. NCBI lineage: Eukaryota > Viridiplantae > Streptophyta > Magnoliopsida > Poales > Poaceae > Hordeum > Hordeum vulgare. The sequence continues at coordinate 247,588,077 of NC_058522.1, forward strand.
GGCATTATATTATTGCGCTGGTTGTCAAGCCAAGTCTCATCTCCATTATGCATCTCGCTGATATTGTGAAGAATTGCAGCAGCAACGGGAAGTTTCACTTGGTTCTCGATTGTATGTAGTGTGCCAACATGAAGAATTGGGAAGCGCTTCTCGATTGTATGTTATTGGGCCGGTTGTCAAGCCAAGTATCGTCTTCCTTATGCATTCATCTCGGCACTAAAACTAGAATGAGCAAGCAACAAACAGGATAATAAACCACGTGTAATATAGCACATAATCACCTATATAGATATATATAATGTAGAAACAACCATCCCTGCTATATTGTTTGATCTTTTCTACCTTGTCTTCGCCAATTAATCCATCATCCGTGTGCTACAGTTTAAGCATGCTTACACATAAACAGAAATGTCAAACATTGTAAGGCAGAAACATTTTGTCTTGCTTTTTTAGCCTAATTGAAACAGGGGAAGATGATGCGCTAAACGTACCACTTCCATGACATAAAAGATCACAAAAGCATAGGTGGTCAAGTATCACATAAAAGATCATAAACGAGCCACCAACTGAAAGTCTGAAACCTCTCTCTCCCTAACCATCACAAAACAGACAATAACAGGCAAGGACATCTATCTATTCTTGTTCCTCTTGCCATGCACCAGTACACAGGTCAATTTGCCGAACTCGTTAAAATCATAAGGGATGATGCTCTAGTAAAGAGGGGGTCTGGTGTTGTGCTAGTGCGATTTTTTTTAAAACCAATGGTTTGGAAAGAGCTAATGCATTAGATTAAAATAGGCGATGTAGTCGCTCACAAGCTGCCTAAGGCAGAATGCGACTTGCATCCAACATGCTTACACAACACTCGTGGTTCATACAAACCTATACAAGAACTCCTATGCTTGGGGAGTACATCCTAATTGCCTACGCTCCTAATGCTAAGCGGCCGACTGCGCGGTCTCATAAGCGGGTTTTGCGGGATCTTCGTCTTCATGTTCATCTTCATCTTCGTTAGTGCTTCCCTTCTTTGAATGAGTAGGAGAAGGAAGCGGACCATCACGACATCTCTTGGTTGGCGAAATAGCGAAGAGTTCGGTGTACTCTTCTGCGGTCAAGCGACGACTCTGAAGAGGAGTGGCCTCAAGCGGTGGTATTCCTCCTCAGAAAGAAAAACAGGGTGGTCCTACGGGTGCTCCTTCCTTCTTCACCTTGTGGTTCTTCATCTTCTCCGTGTGAAGCAGATCCTTGACTTGGTGTAGCTCTTGGCGAATCCTAGTTGACTCCTTGATCAAAAGGTGCGTCAAAGTGTAGGAGGAGAGACTGAAGTAGGTCTGAAACCTCAGTGGCGTCCTATCCTCGGAAGATGGGTTGAGAGTCCAACTCCCGTCTACCCCATCCTTAACAAAGGGTAGGTGATGAGTAGCTGGCTCGTCAGCCATTTCGGGAAGGAGGTCGCGGAGTCGCACGAGCGCCTCTCGTGCTGTTGTCTCCACTGCCAACATGAGATCCTCCATCTGTGATCCTTCAAAGAACCAGCTAGTCGGGGAGTCGTTAGCCTTCACTATCATGTCCACGTGATATTCCTTGGTGTTAGCATTGACCAAGTGCTCGTGGTAGAGGAAGATGGGCGTGCGGCGTACTTGACACTTCTCGAGGATATCACTCAAAAGTAGAGGGAAACCCATCTCCAGAAGCATCTCAGGTACGGCGGCCATCTACAAGATGTAGAGGAGAGGGTTAGAATTTTTAGTGGGTGCAGAATCTCAGGTTAAGGTCTATGTGCATGATACGTCCATTTTGCATCATGTTTTCATGTTGATATTTATCGCTTCTTGGGCTGTTATTTCAGTTCACGGTAAAATACTTATGCCTTTTCTCTATTATTTTGCAAGGTTTACATGAAGAGGGAGAATGCCAGCAACTGGAATTCTGGCCTGAAAGTGGAGCAAAGTTGAGATACCTATTCTGCGCAACTCCAAACGTCGTAAAAATCAACGAGGATTTTATTTCCGGATTTATAAAAAATACTGGGCCGAAGAAGTGCTAGAGGGCGCGTGCAGGTGGCCACAAGCCTGCGCGGCGCGACCACCCCCCAGGCCGCGCCATGAGGGCTTGTGAGCAGCCTACTGGCCCACTGGCCCCCCAATTCTGCTATATGAAGGGCTTCGTCCAGAAAAAAATCAGGGAGCAGCTTTTTCGTGGATTCGCCGCCGCCACGAGGCGGAACTTGAGCAAAACCAATCTAGAGCTCCGGCGGGATGATCCTGCCGCGGAAACTTCCCTCCCACAGGGGGAAATCATCGCCATCGTCATCACCAACACTCCTCTCATCGGAGGGGACTCATCACCATCAATATCTTCATCGGCACCATCTCATCTCCAAACCCTAGTTCATCTCTTGTAACCAATCTCCGTGTCGCGACTCCGATTGGTATTTTTAAGGTTGCTAGTAGTGTTGATTACTCTTTGTAGTTGATGCTAGTTGGATTGCTTGGTGGAAGAGTTTATGTTCAGATCCTTGATGCTACTCATTACCTCTCTGGTCATGAATATGATTATGCTTTGTGAGTAGTTACTTTGGTTCCTGAGGACATGGGATAAGTCATGCTAATAGTAGTCATGTGAATTTGGTATTCGTTCGATATTTTGATGTGTTGTATGTTGTTTTTCCTCTAGTGGTGTTATGTGAATGTCGACAACATAACACTTCACCATTATCTGGGCCTATATGAAGGCATTGGGAAGTAGTAAGTAGATGATGGGTTGCTAGAGTGATAGAAGCTTAAACCCAAGTTTATGCGTTACTTCGTAAGGGGCTGATTTGGATCCACTAGTTTAATGCTATGGTTAGACTTTGTCTTAATTCTTCTTTTGTAGTTGCGGATGCTTGCGAGAGGGGTTAATCATAAGTGGGATGCTTGTCCATGTAAGGGCAGTACCCAAGCGCTGGTCCACACACATATCAAACTATCAAAGTAACAAACGCGAATCATATGAACATGATGAAAACTAGCATGACAGAAATTCCCGTGTGTCCTCGGGAGCGTTTTTCCTCCTATAAGACTTTGTCCAGGCCTGTCCCTTGCTACGAAAGGGATTGGGCCACTTTTCTGCATCGTTGCTACTTTTGTTACCTGTTGCTTGCTACGAATCATCTCACCACACAATCACTTGTTACCGACAATTTAAGTGCGTGCAGATTTTACCTTGTTGAAAACCACTTGTCAGATCCTTCTGCTCCTCGTTGGGTTCGACACTCTTACTTATCGAAAGAACTACGATTGATCCCCTATACTTGTGGGTCATCAAGTCTCTTTTCTGGTGCCGTTATCGGGGAGTGAAGCTCCTTTGGTAAGTGTAACTTGGTAAGGAAACATTCATATAGTGTGCTGAAATTTATTGTCACTTGTCACTATGGATACTAATCCTTTGAGGGGCTTGTTCGGGGTATCATCACCTCGAACGGAAGCACAAAGAGTTGCTCCTCAACCTGCTGCACCTACTAAAAATATTTGCTTTGAATTTCCTTCGGGTATGCTTGAGAAACTAATGGCTAATCCTTTTACAGGAGATGGAACTTCACATCCAGACTTGCATCTAATCTATGTAGATGAAGTTTGTGGTTTATTTAAGCTTGCAGGTTTGCCCGAGGATGAGGTCAAGAAGAAGGTCGTTCCTTTATCTTTGAAGGATAAGGCGTTGACATGGTATAGGCTATGTGATGATACTGGATCATGGGACTACAATCGGTTGACATTGGAATTTCATCAAAAGTTTTATCCTATGCATTTAGTACATTGTGATCGGAATTATATTTATAATTTTTGGCCTCGTGACACAGAAAGCATCGCTCAAGCTTGGGGGAGGCTTAAATCAATGCTATATTCATGCCCCAATTATGAGCTCTCGAGAGAAATTATCATTCAGAACTTCTATGCTCGGCTTTCTCATGATGATCGCACCATGCTTGATACTTCTTGTACCGGTTCTTTTATGAAGAGAGACATTGACTTAAAATGGAATTTATTGGAGAGAATTAAACGCAACTCTGAAGATTGTAGCTTGAAGAAGGTAAGGAGTCAGGTATGAATTTCATGTTTGATTGCGTTAAATCCTTTGTTGAGACAAATACCTTTAGTGACTTCAGCGCTAAGTATGGACTAGACTCTGAGATAGTAGCTTCATTGTGTGAATCCTTCGCTGCTCATATTGATCAACCCAAAGAGAAGTGGTTTAGATATCATCCTCCTTTGAAGTTAATGTAATTAAACCCACTCCAGTTCAAGAGAAAGTCCTTGCCTATAATGATCATGTTGTTCCCAGTGCTTACATTGAGAAACCGCCTTTCCTTGTTAGAATAAAGGATCATTCTAAAGCTTCAAATGTGATACGTAGAGGCAATATTAGAAGACCTACACCACCTGAGAAAATTAGAGTTGAAACTAGCATTGCTATTATCAAAGATCTTCTTTCCGACGATGTTGAGGGACATAATATTCACTTCTGTGAAGATGCTGCTAAAATTGCTAAACCTCACGCTAGAGACAAACATAGGCCTGTTGTTGGCATGCATGTGGTTTCTGTTAAGATAGGAGATCATTGTTACCATGGTTTATGTGACGTGGGTGCTAGTGTTAGTGCAATACCTCAATCCTTATACGATGAAATCAAAGATGAGATTGCACCTGCTGAGATAGAGCCTATCGATCTCACTATTCAACTTGCCAATAGAGATACTATCTGCCCTGTGGGAATTGTTAGGGATGTTGAAGTCTTGTGTGGTAAAACGAAGTATCCTGCTGATTTCCTTGTTCTTGCTACCGCACGAGATAGCTTTTGTCCCATCATATTTGGTAGACCTTTCCTCAATACTATCAATGCTCATATTGATTGTGAGAAGCAAACTATCACTGTTGGCTTTGAAGGTGTGTCACATGAGTTCAATTTCTCCAAGTTTGGTAGACAACCTCATGAAAAGGAGTTGCCTAGTCAGGATGAAACTATTGCCTTAGCTTCTATTGTCGTGCCTCCTACTGATCCCTTAGAGCAATACTTGCTTGAGCATCAAAATGATATCCATATGGATGAAAGGGGTGAATAGATAGAGTTGTCTTAGAACAATATCCTATCCTTAAGAATAATCTGCCTGTTGAACTGCTTGGGGATCCACCCCCACCAAAGGGTGATCCTGTGTTCCAGCTTAAATAATTGCCTGATACTCTTATTTGTGCTTATCTTGATGAAAAAGAGATATATCATGTTATTATTAGTGCTAGCCTCTCAGAGCATGAAGAAAAGAAGTTACTAAAAACTCTGAGGAAGCACCATGCTGCGTTGGATATACTCTTGATGATCTTAAGGGCATTAGTCCCACTCTATGCCAGCACAAGATTAAAACCGATCCTCATTTCAAACCAGTTGCTGATCATCAAGGGAGATTGAATCCTAAGATGAAAGAAGTAGTAAGAAAAGAAATTCTAAAGCTTCTGGAAGCGGGTATTATCTATCTTGTTCCTCATAGCGATTGGGTGAGTCCGGTGCATTGCGTCCCTAAGAAGGGAGGCATTACCGTTGTCCCTAATGATAAGGATGAATTGATTCCACAAAGGATTATTAATGGCTATAGTATGGTGATCGATTTTAGGAAATTGAATAAAGCCACTAGGAGAGATCATTACCCTCTGCCTTTTATCGACCAAATGCTAGAAAGACTGTCTAAACACACACACTTCTGCTTTCTAGATGGTTATTTTGGTTTCTCCCAAATACCAGTTGCACAATCTGATCAGGAGAAAACCAGCTTCACCTGCCCTTTCGGTACCTTTGCTTATAGACGTATGCCTTTTGGCTTATGTAATGCACCTGCCACCTTTCAAAGATGTAAGATGGCTATATTCTCTGACTTTGGTGAAAATATTGTCGAGGTTTTCATGGATGATTTTTCCGTTTACGGGTCTTCCTTTGATGATTGCCTCAGCAACCTTGATCAAGTCTTACAGAGATGTAAATACACCAATCTTGTTTTGAATTGGGAGAAGTGCCACTTTATGGTTAATGAAGGCATCATCTTAGGACATAAAATTTCCGAAAGAGGTATTGAAGTCGATAAGGCTAAGGTTGATGCAATCGAGAAAATGCCATACCCCACAGATATCAAAGGTATAAGAAGTTTCCTTGGTCATGCAGGTTTCTACAAAAGGTTCATTAAAGACTTCTCTAAGATTTCTAGGCCTCTTACCAATCTCTTGCAAGAGGATATTCCTTTTGTTTTTGACGATGATTGTGAGGAAGCCTTCGAAATACTTAAGAGGGCTTTGATGACCGCACCTATTGTTCAACCACCTGATTGGAACTTACCTTTTGAAATCATGTGTGACGCTAGTGATTATGCTGTTGGTGCTGTTCTAGGGCAAAGAGTCGATAAGAAGTTGAATGTTATTCACTATGCTAGTAAAACTCTAGACAATGCCCACAGAAACTATGCTACTACGGAGAAGGAATTTTTAGCAGTGGTGTTTGCATGTGAAAAGTTCAGGTCTTAGATAGTTGACTCCAAAGTCACTATTCACACTAGTCATGCTGCTATTAAGTACGTGATGGAGAAGAAGGACGCTAAAGCTAGACTTATTAGATGGGTTCTCTTGCTACAAGAATTTGATTTGCACGTTGTTGACAGGAAAGGGTGCTGATAACCTAGTAGCAGATAAATTGTCTAGGTTGGAAAACGTTCTTGATGACCCACAACCTATTGATAATAGCTTTCCCGATGAACAACTGAATGTCATCAATGCTTCGCGTAGTGCCCCGTGGTATGCTAATTATGCAAACTATATCGTTGCCAAATATATACCACCTAGTTTCACATACCAACAAAAGAAGAAATTCTTCTTTGACTTGAGACATTACTTTTGGGATGATCCCCACCTTTATAAGGAAGGAGTAGATGGTGTTATTAGATGTTGTGTACCTGAACATGAACAGGGACAGATCCTACAGAAGTGTCACTCCGAGTCCTACGGAGGACACCATGCGGGAGATAGAACTGCACACAAGGTATTGCAATCAGGTTTCTATTGGCCCACTCTCTTCAAGGATGCCCGTAAGTTTGCCTTGTTTTGCGATGAATGTCAAAGAATAGGTAATATTAGCAAACGTCAGGAAATGCCTATGAACTATTCACTTGTCATTGAACCATTTGATGTCTGGGGCTTTGATTATATGGGACCTTTTCCAAATATCCAATGGGCATACTCATATCCTAGTTGTTTTTGATTACGTCACTAAGTGGGTAGAAGCTATCCCCACTAGTAGTGCTGATCATCACACCTCTATTAGGATGCTTAAAGAAGTTATTTTCCCTAGATTTGGAGTCCCTAGATATCTAATGACTCATGGTGGTTCACATTTTATTCATGGTGCTTTCCGTAAAACTCTTGTTAAGTATGATGTCAACCATAGAATTGCATCTCCCTATCATCCTTAGTCCAGTGGTCAAGTAGAGCTAAGTAATAGAGAGATCAAACTAATTCTGCAAAAGACTATTAATAGGTCTAGAGTCTAAGAAGGTTGATGATGCACTGTGGGCTTATAGAACTGCTTATAAGAATCCCTTGAGCATGACTCCGTAAAAAATGGTTTACGGTAAATCATGTCATTTACCTCTTGAGCTAGAGCATAAGGCTTATTTGGCAATCAAAGAGATCAACTTTGATTTCAAACTTGCTGGTGAGAAGAAGTTACTTGATATTAGCTCACTTGATGAATGGAGAACTCAGGCATATGAAAATGCCAAGTTGTTCAAAGAAAAGGTTAAGAGATGGCATGATGAAAGGATACAAAAACGTGAGTTCAATGTAGGTGATTATGTCTTGCTATATAACTCCCGTTTAAGATTCTTTGCAGGAATGCTTCTCTCTAAATGGGAAGGTCCCTATGTTGTTGAGGAAGTATATCGTTCCGGTGCTATCAAGATCAACAACATGGAAGGTAATTGTCCGAGAGTGGTAAATCGGCAGAGAATCAAGCATTATATCTCAGGTACTCGCATAAATGTTGAAAGCAATATTATCAATACCATAACTCCGGAAGAATACCTAAGGGATATTTATCAGCCTGTATCAAACTCCGAAAACGAAGAGGTATGTGATTCGGTAAGAAAACAGAGTCCAAAACTTTTCGAGTAGGAAATTTTCTCCGTTTTGGAATATTTGAAAAAATACAAAAATTGGAAGTAGGCCGGAAAGTGCGCGAGGAGCCGACAAGCCTGCACGGCGCGGGCCCACCCCTGGCCCCGCCATGAGGGCTCGTGGCCACCTCGTGCACCTCCCGGATTCTGTTTTCGTGCGGGGTACTCCTTCTGGTCTAGAAAAAATCATTATATATACTCCCGTTTGGTTTGGCCCCTTTATCACGCAGATTTCTTCTGTTTTTTGTTTCGAGCCTGTTTTCTGTCGCAGATCTAGGTCAAGATGTCTTCTCAGGATTCAGAGGGGGAGAGCTATGTGGCTGAATACCTTGCTAACCCCAAGGTCTATGGGGACATTGATCCATATGGATGGACCACTGATGAGGAAGAAGACTATGGTCCCAAGGGGAAGGAACAAACAAGTTTCGATGAAGAGGAGGCTCCTCTACCTCAACCTGGACACACGCATGTGGAGTTCAAGAAGTCGAGCCTCCCTGACGCAAGGAAGAATCCTAGGGCTTTGTTTATCCCTTCTCGTTTCTTGCAGGAGAGTAAGCAGGAATTATGCAAAAGGGTGTTGAAGCTTGAAGAGGAAAACGATGATCTGAGGGAGCATAATTTTATGCTCAAGTGGAAATTAAACAAGCTCAAGACCTCTTCAACAACTCCACCACCATCACCACCAAAGGAAGACAACTGAGCATTGCTATTTGCAATCCCCTTGGCTTGTGCCAAGCTTGGGGGAGTTGCCCGGTATGTATCACCATCACATCTTTTGCCTTTACCTTTGTTTTAGTTTTCCTTTTCAGTTTTCTCTTTCTCTAGTAGATTAAAAGTCTTAGTGTTTTAGTCTTGAGTTTTGCTTTGTGTCACCCCCGATGTATTCGAGCTCGTGAGCCATATAATAAAGAGTGTCTTAGTTGAAGGGCTTTGCCTCTTGCCATGATCAAAAGAGTGAGAATAGAACAAAAGCATGAAAGATCATGTAATGATCTTATGGGAAGTGATGGCTTCACATATAAAAAGAATGAGGATTGAAACTTGTTGAGGGCAGGCAAACGTAGACCTTGGTCATGGTTGCAATTAATAGGAAGTGACAAAGAAGGAGAGGTTCACATATAAATATATCATCTCTGACACCATCTATGATTGTGAACACTCACTAAACTATTGCATGCCTAGAAGTAGATGTTGGACAAGGAAGACAACATAATGAATTGTGTTTGCATGGTTCCGAACAATGTTATATGATTAAAGATCCCTTAGCATTTGACGATTTCTTCCACCACAAATTAGACAAAACCTCCCGCACCAAGTAGAGATACTACTTGTGCATCCTTAAACCTGCAAACCAATTTTGCCATGAGTGTCCACCATACCTACCTATGGATTGAATAAGATCCCTCAAGTAAGTTGTCACCGGTGCAATCGATAAAAATTGCTCTCTAATATATATGATCTATTAATGTGTGGAACATAAGCTTTGTACGAACCTGTGATGGGGAAGACATAAAAGCCACAGACTGCATAATAAAGTTCTTCATCACAGGAGCCAATATAAAGTGATGTTCCTCCGCACTAAGAGGACACGCATCAAACCTTAAAACCGCATCACAACCTCTGCTTCCCTCTGCGAAGGGCCTATCTTGTACCTTTACTTTTTGCCCTTGAAAGAGTAATGGTGATCTTCACCAATTCCCTATCTCGCCTTTATCTTGGCTGACGTCATATGCTTGGGAAATATCTATATTCATATGTCAACTTGGAGGTAAGTATTCATGAATTATTATTGTTGACATTACCCTTGAGGTAAGTAGTTGGGAGGCAAAACTGTAAGCCCCTATCTTTCTCTGTGTCGAGCTGAAACTTTGATCTCATGAGTACCACGTGAGTTGTAGCAATTCTAGAGAATGAAAGAATGAGTATGTGGATTTGCTTTACAAGCTCTTATTTGACTCTTTCTGATGTTGTGATAAATTGCAATTGCTTCAATGACTAAAGGCTATCGGTTGTTACTTCTCGGTAAGGTTCTTGATCCATACTTTACTTTGTGAAGGAATTATCACTTTAGCATGAGAGATTATATGTTGGTATTGCTGTTCTGATCTTGATCATGATGCATGCATGTTCGTATCTTGTTTTGTCGACACCTCTCTCCCTAAACATGTGGACATATTTATTGAGCTAGGCTTCGCTTGAGGACAAGCGAGGTCAAAGCTTGGAGGAGTTGATACGTCCATTTTGCATCATGTTGATATTTATCGCTTCTTGGGCTTTTATTTCAGTTCACGGTACAATACTTATGCCTTTTCTCTCTTTTTTTGCAAGGTTTACATGAAGAGGGAGAATGCCGACAACTGGAATTCTGGCCTGAAAGTGGAGCAAAGTTGAGATACCTATTCTGCGCAACTTCAGACGTCGTAAAAATCAACGAGGATTTTTTTCTGGATTTATAAAAAATACTGGGCCGAAGAAGTGCCAGAGGGGCGCGTGCAGGTGGCCACAAGACTGCACGGCGCGGCCACCCCCCAAGCCGCGCCATGAGGGCTTGTGGGCAGCCTGCTGGCCCACTGGCCCCCCTCTTCTTCTATATGAAGGGTTTCGTCCAGAAAAAAATCAGGTAGGAGCTTTTTCGTGGATTTGCCGCCGCCACGAGGCAGAACTTGAGAAGAACCAATCTAGAGCTCCGGCAGGACGATCCTACCGGGGAAACTTCCCTCCCGGAGGGGTAATCGTCGCCATCGTCATCACCAACACTCCTCTCATCAGAGGGGACTCGTCACCATCAACATCTTCATCAACACCATCTCATCTCCAAACCCTAGTTCATCTCTTGTAACCAATCTCAATCTCGCGACTCCGATTGGTACCTGTAAGGTTGCTAGTAGTGTTGATTACTCTATGTAGTTGATGCTAGTTGGTTTGTTTGGTGGAAGAGTTTATGTTCAGATCCTTGATGCTACTCATTACCTCTCTGGTCATGAATATGATTATACTTTGTGAGTAGTTACATTGGTTCCTGAGGACATGGGATAAGTCATGCTAATAGTAGTCATGTGAATTTGGTATTCCTTCGATATTTTGATGTGTTGTATGTTGTTTTTCCTCTAGTGGTGTTATGTGAACGTCGACTACATAACACTTCACCATTATTTGGGCCTAGAGGAAGGCATTGGGAAGTACTAAGTAGATGATGGGTTGCTAGAGTGACAGAAGCTTAAACCCTAGTTTATGCGTTACTTCGTAAGGGGCTGATTTGGATCCACTAGTTTAATGCTATGGTTAGATTTTGTCTTAATTCTTCTTTTGTAGTTGTGGATGCTTGCGAGAGGGGTTAATCATAAGTGGGATGCTTTTCCAAGTAAGGGCAATGCCCAAGCGCTGGTCCACCCACATATCAAAGTATCAAAGTAACGAACGCGAATCATATGAACATGATGAAAACTAGCATGACAGAAATTCCCGTGTGTCCTCGGGAGCGTTTTTCCACCTCTAAGACTTTGTCCAGGCTTGTCCCTTGCTACAAAAGGGATTGGGCCACTTTGCTGCACCGTTGCTACTTTTGTTACTTGTTGCTTGCTACGAATCATCTCACCACACAATCACTTGTTACCGACAATTTTAGTGAATGCAGATTTTACCTTGCTGAAAACCACTTGTCAGATCCTTCTGCTCCTCGTTGGGTTCGACACCCTTACTTATCGAAAGGACTACAATTGATCCCCTCTACTTGTGGGTCATCAGTGCAATAATCGTCTTAGCTATCGTCCATGCTACCAAAGCCTTCCTATAGTCAGGATGGCTCTGATACCAGCTCTGTGGGGACCCCGACTTACGAGTCTAGATCGCCGTGTTCAGTGATCCCAGAGATCAATTCTCACCGAACACAGATACCGAATAAAAGAGTCTTACATCCAAGTACCGATTATTACAACAAAATACCGAATGGTCAAGTTCACAAGGAAGGGACTAAGGCCAAATCACTCAAATACAACTAGTAGTGGAAATCATAGGGGCTAAGCGGTTGCCCATGCCATCAAGCCTACACCGACATGCATTATGACTTGGAAGCGTCCTAGTTCGCAGGGGCGTCTCTGAAGACATACTCATCTCCAAACTCTAGTCCTTCCATGCCTGGTCAATAACATAACCAGTGGCAAGCCAATGAGTACTTTGAATGTACTCGAAAATAGCCCATGATATGAACATTGAAAGTGAAGGATAACAATAATATGCATCTTTGGTGAAATTTCTCTTGGTGGAATGATCATGAATATGCATCAAATTAAAGAATTGCTTTTGAAGAACAGGTTACAGATATCAATATATCTGTCGATGTCTGAACCATCTGGGTTCACCCTATATGCCAAGTCACTAAACTTGGTCATATCATTACTTTCATAACAACATCTTTTCTCACCATCCACACACACCTGGTTTATGCGGAAACAACTGGACGTAGTTGAAGCAGGATTTCCCAACTGTCCTTGATAGTGGACATGGCTATTCGACTAGTTTTACACTCTGCAGAGGTAGTACGCTTGACCCACGAGATCCGGGAAATTTCCGTGTCATCCACGACTCGCGGTACATAACATACCCGAGGTAAGTACCCGATCAATGCCTTTCCCCTGACGATACTAGACAAAGAGGTCCACTCAATTGGTACCCAGCCCACATGTGATACGTCTTACAAGCACCGACTTTGGACAGTATCAACCATGCGGGGAACAACGGTGTGCCTGCAACTCATAAAAATGGCATAATCGTCCTACCTGGCACAACCCCATCACGAGAGTGACCACACATCACTCCCGCCACTAGTAATGTGGCTCTTTACCAGCACCGACCAGAGTAATCAACATAGCCCCATCCCATATGGGGTAACGTGGTCGTACTGGTAAGGTTGGGACAGTCGACACATCATGAATCTAATCCCATTTCTGAAACCATACTCACTCAAAATACCCGGTGCACCACTTCGCCAAAAGTGGCCACCTAACTCATCATCACCCTCGGGCATTAGTCGCACCCGACGGGGTTTTCATAAACCTTTGATTTATACAAACATCATGCTCATGCTACTATGCTTAGCTGTACTTGTCAACATGATATTCGCGTGATCCTCAAAAGGGGTAGGGTCAAGCTCAATACATGTGCTCCGGTGGAGCCATCGGTAACAGCATATCAAATGAATTACCGGCGCTTATGATCATATGCAACGGAAATACTTGCTATCTTATCATGCAATATAACATATCCTCGATCATGGTCAAAGGGTTGCTTGCCTTGGTCAGCTAGGTATCCAGGGTCTTCGAGGTCTTCCGCTCCGATTCACTCGTCACATGGATTTTCTATCGTCGATAAAAGAATAAATAAGAAATAGCTCACTCAGAAACAGATCACAAAGTTGTTTTAAAAATGTTCTTTATTAATGATAAATCTAAGTTGCCATCTTGAAAAATATTTGTCTCAAATTCTCATGTAGGAACATTCTTAAAATTAACCAAACAAAAGCAAAACTATTCTTATTTAGTCCTTTTTATTATTGTAAAACAGAATAGTTGTTGAAAAATTCATCCAATTATCTCATTAAATACTACATATTTTTAGAAGAATAACAGTGGAAAAATTATATTTTTACACTTGTTAAATGTTTTTATAAAAATCTTAGAAAACGGGTTTTAAAAATAAAGAAAAATGGGATAAGTCCCGGGCCTCATTCGGCCTGGAACTGGGCTGGCCCATGGCCAGCAGACAGCATGCCCAGGCGTGCGCGCCATCAGGTTCCAACCTAATGTGCGGGGCCCTGTGGTCAGTGGTTGCGGCAGCGCGGCGCAGGAGGCAGGGCCACCAATAGGTGGGGCACACCTGTCGGGGTCGTCTCCTATCTCTGCCGATGTTCTCAAGCCCCAACAAGGACAGGAATGGGTTCGACATGATGTCGCCTACCTGCTGGTGGTCGGAACAACGTCGGAGAGGCAAGGGTTCCTCGGCGATGAGATGGCCATGGCGGAAGAGTTTCGGGAGGTGGTCGAGGAGGTAGCTAGGGGCACGGAAATGCTCGGGCGAGTTGGGGGAAAGCTTCCTCGGGTTAAGTGGGTCAATTTTTTGGGACGAGGGACGCATGAGCCATCGTGTAGCCGGAGATCGACTGGAGCTCCAAGGATGAGGGGCCTCGGTCGATCTCGAGCACCGGGGCTCTGCTAGTTTGCTGGGGTGGCTAGGGAGGTGCGAGTAGTCGTGGTGAAGCTATCTGAGGGGTGCTGGAGCGAGGGGGAGGGATATAAATACAACCACGACGGTGAGCCGATTCGGGGGTGCCAGTGACTCACCGTGGCGCGCATGGGGTGCAGGGAGGAGCTGGAGTCGAAACCATGCTCTGATTGATAGAGGGAGAGAGGGAGGAGTCGAGCATCCGTGGCCGCGCAACCTTTGCCAGTTCTAGTGCAAGTTAGCACGCGTCGCACGAGCTCTAGTGCAGGAGAGGAGGGGCCCTGAGGGTTGCTCGACAAAGAGGGGTTGTCGGGGAAGAGGTTGGACACCTCGTGGGAGGCTGGAACTGGCCGAGAGCGTCGCCCCCACCTCGGTGGCTTCCTGTAGCGCGCCTAGAGCGCAGTTTTGACATACCACGGCATGCTGGTGCACCCTGAGGCACTTTGGACGTGTCTAGCATGTCCTAGCACTGGCTAGGAGTGTGGTTAGCCGTTTGGGTCTTGTGGGAGCTTCGGCTGGTCAAGGAAGACAAGAAATATTGGTGTTATCAGCCTTGAACTGAAGCATAAACTGGGGTTTTTGGCCTTTCCACTTTGAACCAGTGAGGGGCCAGTTGTCTGGGTTGGGTATGGATATTGGCCACCTAATCTACGAGTTTGGAGCAAAGGGGTTGGGTTTAGCTCTGGCTAAGATGGCTTTTCGCATCTGTCAGAAGGTGCTCGACAGTGGTTTGAGGGGGTTGCACCCCACCAGTGGTGCTGTCACTTAACAGGTTTGGGTTTGGTGCTAAAACATGGGGTTTCACCAAGTTTGATCTCCATTGGGCAAGTTTAGCTTTGTAAACTTGAAAACACCTCCATATGACCAGATACGCCCCTTCCAAAGAGAGTGTGGGCAAACTAAAACCCGTAAATCCAATTTTTGGTGTGGAACCCTCATTTGAGATATTAGGCACCCCTGCAAAGTGTCAGCATCATTGGACAAACTTTGCTATGTAGAGTTGTTCTAACTTCAGTCTGGACACAAGGGTTTTTAGGGTTATTGGGGTCCTTAATCACCTTGGATCAAGGTGAAACTTTATGTGGACACCAAATATGGCTTAGGGATACCATTGGAATTTTCTAGAATTTTATTGAGAATATTTCCTTTGGAAATATTTCAAAAGGTCAAACCAGACAGAAATGGTTTTCAGGGTTTTATTCAACAATTATAATATAAAATAGTGTTTAAAATCTTATGTATGGGAAATATATGTCTTCTCATCATCACTAAATTTAATCATATTTTTCAAAGGAAGAAAAGTATTTTTCCATGTAGGAATACCAATTCTGGCCTCAGAAATGGACATGCAATTAAATTAATAAAATAATTGTAAAAATAATTATTTTTGTGGTTTTGGAATATAAAGGTAAGTCAAATCAGATCACCAACTTTGGGTTAGAAACACCTCTTTCCATCAAGGGCATGTAGTGCAACTCAAAGTAGGGTTTTTACCTTGATCAAAAACAAGTAAGGGTTTTTAGAAATAATTCAATATTGTGAGATGGGGTTTTTATCATCACATGATCACCCACACAAGCATACAATGACAATCATGACACTCACATCATTAGTTTGGGAAAAGGTTTAACAAGCTCAGATTGCATTACAGAGAATGTGGTAGAAAAAACAGGGTGTGACATTATACATGCATGATCATGGCAGTAATGTATGCATCACGAGAAAATGATGCAAAAACATATAAAGAATGTCGCAAAGCGAGTTAGGAACTACCGGAAAAAACAAAACAAGATACGGAAGCTTACGGAGACAAAACAGCAATAAACCAGATGCTATGGGCATTCACTTGGAATTCCAAGATTACCTCTGGACTAAGCACAAAATTCAAGGTGGAATAGAGCTAAATATCATGCAATTCCATCAAGCACAACTCCCACAAAGATGAAAAAGAAATATCACTCAATCTGTCCACTAACAACATCTTACCACTTTACTCACAAGAAAAATGGTAGCTACAACAATCCAACCATTTCAAACAAGGCATGAAATCAAAGCTATCGAACAGTACTACAACACCCAACAAATATCCAATACACTAGGGACAAGGATCAATGGCTACCAAGCTCTAAACATACCAAAAATAATAGAAGTTTAGGACTTAATGAAAATCACAGATTTTCACTCGCAGTTATAACCTGAAGCATTTTGACAGCAAAAAAATAGCACGCTACATCCAACCTCATGGCATGAAATTTAAAAGTGTGATAGGGGATCCCAACTCATACAAATAACCAGTTCGTAGTTTAGGCTAAATCCCCACATAAAACTTACTAGCATCAAAATAACAGGACAAGAAAATAATCACAGAATCTTAGACTTGGTGAAAATCTCAGATTTTCACTTGGTGCCATTTCCAACAGAATAGCAACTTTGACAAGGAGTAAAACTATGATTCAAAGTCCTATGAACAAACTTATGGCACCTAGTTGTATAGGTGTTCAACCAATACAATTCATGCCATTGGTGCAACCACCAAAGAGCAACACATCCCTGGAAACCATGCTCACAACACGGAAAGAAAACAACTGTCCCAACATTTAGAAATATTTCTAGCTATGCAAACAACAATATTTTCTTCACTTTAAAACACAAAGGTATCCACTTATATATTGGAGTATCATGCCAAACAAAAATACCAGACCCTAGACTTCACAAAAAGCTAGAACTTTCATGTTGACACAAACTTTAAAGCATGCACAAAATAATTCCTACAAAACTGACAAAATGCCATATCATCACAAAATGACATTTTACAAACTTGCACCAAAGTGAAATCCAATGTGATCATTGGATTTCTTGGGTTTTTCGACCCCAAAACCATATATCACACTAATATACTTGCATGCATAAAACTACCACACATTAGAAAAGAAACTACTCTAAATCCTATTTGACTTGTGTCAAATCCAGCCTAAATCGGAATATGCCATATTAATGTCCATATTTGGAAGTATTCCATATATAGAATTATGCCTACACAAAAAAATAACACAGAGAATTTAATATGATAGGGGGGTCCCACTGGAAATAGACACCAGGCCCCTAGTGCATGGCAAGTGGGCCCTATGGCCCAGTGTCAGTGGCACACCTACAATAACAACAATACTGCAGAAGAAAATAAAAGGGGGAAGTAGAGGTCGAACCCACCACCTCCCAGCTCACAACACTGGCCAACACCACTGAACTACACTCGGGTAGTTGACTACACACGAGACGAAACTAATATATACAGACACTACTTGCAAGTGGAAACAGAAGATTAAAACACAATAAAAGGGGTGCACGCCAGGGGTCGATCCGACGAGCACCTGGTGCGGCTGTGGCTCGACGCCACTTGGGTAGAGTCGGTCACTTGCTATAACAGGGGCAGGAACTAAGGTAAACAGAGCACACTGGTGACCGGCTCAAAACAGAGGCGATGGCGGTTTCTCTGCTCACCGGTGCAATAATCTACCACTACAGGAATTAGCTTCTTTGTCGTCTGCCATCACATACGGCAAAGAGTAAATCTTGGACGGCAAAGAGAATATCACAGATGGCAAAGAATCTCACGGTCGGCAAAATTTCTGCGTCAGCCTACGACGGCATTGTACCTTCTTTGCCGTGTGTCTCCCCAAAGCGGACGACAAAGAGCTTTGCCGTCAGCTTTTCATAGGAGCAGTCGGCAAACTAATCGAGACGGCAGCCGACAGGCGTTGCCTCCGTTAGGGGCTAACGAAGGCTTTGTCGTCTGCCTCCCCACCTCTTCTTTGTCGTCTGCCTCCCCCCCTCTTCTTTGCCGTCTGCCTCCCTCCTCTTCTTTGCCGTCTGCCTCCTCCTCCTCCCCCCTCCACTCTTTGCCGTCTGCCTACCCCTCCCCCCCTCCTCTGTGCCCTCTTCTTTGTCGTCTGCCCCCCTGGAAGCAGACGGCAAAGATACTATATGGCCAGCTGCTACTGCCTAGGTTGCATAGTTGGGCGCCACGTGGCACCTTTGCCGTCGGCCAGCTAACGGCAAAGGCATTTGCCATCAGCTGGCAGACGACAAAGAGCCTATATTGTCACATTTTTGTTTATTTTTTCTATTTCACAACACATATACATATAATTCATAGCACATATATGATAAATAGGTCACAACACATATATGATATACATATAAAGCTCATCAATGCCATTTGTTCATCAACGTACATCCCATATATCAAAAGAACCAACACATACAAAGTTTCATCCATATATACATATATATAGTTGCACATATATTGTTCATCCATATATACATATACATATAGTTCCACAACATTCATCAACTCAAATAAAAACGGAAACTAAAGCACTTCAATGCCAGCTTCCATGCATGTAGTACATCCAATCTGCAAAATGGGAATAAGAAAGTCAGAAGAAGAAGAACAACAACATATATATGACAAATAAGCTTAATTGAAGAAGAAAGAGAAGAAGGAAGAAGAGAACAAGGAGAAGAAAAACAAGAAGGAGGAGGAGGAGGAGGAGCAGGAGGGGAAGGGGAAGGAGAAGGAGAAGGAGGAGGAGAAGGACTAGAAGGTCCTTGGAAAATATAGGCTCCTCCTCCTCCTCCTCCTTCTCCTTCTTCTCTTCTTCTTCTTCTTCTTTCTTTTCATTTTTCCTATTTCTTCTCCTCTTCTCCTCTTCTTGGAGCTAAATTAGCTAACTATGTCTTTTTGGAGCTAAATGGGCTAATTATCTCATTTTAGAGGAAAACAAGCTAAGTATACAATATTAATGAGCTAACCAAGGCTCTTATGCCATTTTGAGCTTATTATGGCATTTTGGAGCTAAATGGGCTAATTATGTCATTGTTGGGGAAATTAAGGCAAGGAGAATATGAAAGAGGATAATAAAGAGGAGGAGGAGGAGAAGAAGAAGAAATAAAGAAGAAGGAGGAGAAGGAGGACGAGGAGGAGAAGGACTAGAAGGTCCATGGCCTTCTCCTCCTCCTCCTCCTTCACCTTCTCCTCCTCCTCCTTCTTCTCCTTCTCCTTCTCTTCTCTTTATCTTATTCCTTTTGTTCTTCCTTTTCATTTCTCCTCTTCTCCTCTTCTTGGAGCTATATTAGCTAACTATGTCTTTTTGGAGCTAAATGGTGTAATTATCCCATTTTAGAGGAAAACATGCAAAGTATATAATATTAATGAGCTAACCAAGCTTCTTATGCCATTTTGAGGTTATTATGGCATTTTGGAGATAAATGGGCTAATTATGTCATTGTTGGGGGAAATTAAGGCAAGGAGAATATGAAATAGGAGAAGAAAGAGGAGGACGAGGAGAAGAAGAAGAAATAAAGAAGGAGGAGGAGGAGGAGAAGGACTAGAAGGTCCTTGGCCTTCTCCTCCTTCTCCTCCACCTCCTCCTCCTCCTCCTCCTCTTCCTTCTCCTTCTTCTCTTCTTCTTCTTCTTCTTTCTTTTCATTTTTCCTATTTCTTCTCCTCTTCTCCTCTTCTTGGAGCTAAATTAGCTAACTATGTCTTTTTGGAGCTAAATGGGCTAATTATCTCATTTTAGAGGAAAGCAAGCTAAGTATATAATATTAATGAGCTAACCAAGGTTCTTATGCCATTTTGAGCTTATTATGGCATTTTGGAGCTAAATGGGCTAATTATGTCATTGTTGGGGAAATTAAGGCAAGGAGAATATGAAAGAGGAGAAGAAAGAGGAGGAGGAGGAGCGGAAGAAGAAATAAAGAAGAAGGGGACAAGGAGGAGGAGAAGGAGAAGGACTATAAGGTCCTTGGCCTTCTCCTCGTTCTCCTCCTCCTCCTCCTCCTCCTCCTACTTCTTCTCTTCTTCTTCTTCTTCTTTCTTTTCATTTTTCCTATTTCTTCTCCTCTTCTTGGAGCTAAATTAGCTAACTATGTCTTTTTGGAGCTAAATGGGTTATTATGTCATTGTTGGGGAAATTAAGGCAAGGAGAATATGAAAGAGGAGAACACAAACTTACTGTAGTGGTCATCAAGCAGGAGAAACACCTGGAGAAGGGTCGTGCGATGCCGCTCAGGAGTTATTCTGCACAATAGATATTTCGCAATGTCTCAGTTAGCATGATGACAATCAATTATTAATACTAGTTTATAATGAAACTCACCATGCGAATCGAAGAGAAGACGGCCATCGGCGGAGGGACTTGACCGCTCTTCTCGCACAGACCCTAAAGAGTGGGTCGTATTAGTTAGTAATGAAACAGACATTACACACATGATTTGGCCAATGTGAAAAAAAACTTACCACAAAAAGCTCGTACAGGGCCCGTTGACCCGCCTCATTCCGGGACCTCTCCTCCTCAATCAATCATGTCGTGGTGTGGTCCCTCTCATCAAGAGCAGCCTGACTTGCTAATCTCTCTTTCTCAAGAGCAACCTGAAACACAATTCCTCATTACCACAGTAATGATCTATGGTGACACACATAATGAAATGGATGAAAGTGTTCTTAGTCCGTACAACTAACCTCGATGGCAAGATCGACTGGCCGTGGACGACGCATTATCTCAGGACAGCTGCTCGACTCGCGCGCCTTGATCTCCGGGATATCGAGCCATCTCCATTGGATATCGAGCCACGGGGCCTCCCGCCACCAGATATCATCACCAGCTCTTGATCCAAAGGTTCCTGGCTAGGGTTAAAGTCATCCCCTTTCGTAGCCTTCCCCGCGTCCCTGTATGCCACGAGCTTCTGGTGGGATGATATGTTGGTGAAGTTATTGGGATCATCCAGGTCAGACTCAGAGAATGCCTTCGCCTTCTTGTACGAGGCAGTATGGGCCATGCCATAATGGTCATACAAGTGTGGCATCTCCGTCTTATTGTGATGCGCCTAAAAGAGAGGAACAAAATATTAGCATGAAAAAATGAATTGCATGAATCATGAAGCAAATCACATGCCTAGTTTCGTCTGAACTGAAGTAAGTTGGCACTGCCTTGATGGTGTGGCACACCAACCATTTGGCTACGCCGATCCTTCGCATTCTCGTGGACGGCTCGCCAGCTAACTGTGCACCACTCATCAACCAACGCTGTTTGAACCAAGAGATGAAACCGGGATAGCCGCCTGCTGTCTTTGACAGAAGCTCATACTCTTCGACGGAATCATTTTTGATCACCGCTCCATCCGAGAATTTTGCGACGTAACGGCTGTTTGAAATATCCGGGAATAAGAGAAGTTCAAATGAATTAGAAGTTATGGGAAAATGTGCCGAGAAGTCACTCGATGTACAGCCGCACTTCTATTAGGTTGTTGAAGATATACAACGAAATGTTCCGCCATTCTTCGACATCCAACGTTATTGGTTTCGAAGCACCGACTGGTGCGAGCTTCCCTTTGAATAGGCTGAGGTTGGACCTACCTTTTTTAGGGTGTGCATCATTGTACCGTGGCTTCGGATTATGCAAATAATGTTTTTTGGCTTCGTAGTGTGCTGTCACAAAGTTTGCCACCTCCTCAGTAATGAATGCCTCGGCCATCGATGCTTCAATTCTACGCTTATTTTTACATTTAGCTCCAAGGGTCTTCTGCATCCTCTTAGTTGCATAGCACAAACGATCTTGCACGGGCCCACGGAATCTTGCCTCGGTCGGTAGATGTAAAATCAAATGTTGCATTGGATTAAAGAAGCCCGGTGGAAAGATCTTCTCTAACTTGCACAACAACTCTGGTGCAAACTCCTCCATGTCTTCTACCACGCCAGGTGACAATTCTTTCGCACAAAGAACACGGAAGAAATAGCTCAGCTCCGCCAGTACTAGCCATTCATCCTCAGGAATAAAGCCACGTAACATCACCGGCATTACCCGCTCTACCATATGTGCCAATCATGACTCTTGAGACCAAATATTTTTTATTTTTCAAGACTCGCTCCCCTCTTTAGATTCGCTGCATACCCATCGGGGAACATCAAGTGCATTTTGACCCACAAGATAATTTCCCTCATAGCTGGCCTTCCAAGATTGAACCAGGCCTTTGGCTTCGACCACTTCTACTTTCCTTTGCCTTCTCGCATGTTTTGTAACGGTCTATGACATAGTGTCTCTTGATCGACTCTAGCCTTAGTATTATCCTTTGTCTTCCCATCTATGTCGAACAATGTACCAAAAATAGCCTCTCCGATATTCTTTTCAGTGTGCATCATGTCAATATTGTGTGGAAGAAGGAGGTCTTTGAAGTAAGGCAGATCCCAGAAGCATGGCTTGTGAGTCCAGGCGTGTTTTGAATTATACCCGTTGAAATACCCTGGACGCTCTAGATCAGGCTCAAGGGCGTTTAACTGATCCAGGATCTGTTGGCCTGTGAATGCAGGTGGTGCCAAGTTTTTGACAACTTTACCTTTGGTAAAGTTCTTCTTTTCTTTTCTGAACTGATGGTCAGGATCCAGGAACTGTCTATGCAAGTCAAAGCAAGAATACTTCCGACCCTCCTGCAACCAATGAAATTGAAGAGCTGCCTTGCATTGGGGGCACGGGAACCTTCCATGCACACACCATCCAGAGAATAGCGCATACGCTGGCAAGTCATGCATAGAGTACATGTACCACACATGCATTTTGAAGTTTTCTTTTCTAGCGGCATCATATGCCTTGACCCCATTATCCCAAGCTTCTTCCAATTCAACCTTAAGCGGTTGCAGGTACACATTCATATTCTTCCCCGGATAATTGGGCCCTAGAATTATCAACGTCAGAAATATGTTCTTTCTTTGCATAATCTGCCCTGGGGGAGATTGAGTGGAATGACAAATACAGGCCAACAACTGTATTGGGTTGCCGTCATGCCGAAGGGATTAAAACCATCCGTGGTAGCACAGACTCGAGGATTCCATGGATCTGCCGCTTTATCCTCATGCAATCCACCGAAATGTTTCCACGCTTCCCCATCCGATGTGTGTACCATCATCTTATTCCCATCTGCATCTAGTTTGGTTCTTTTGCCCAGTTTGTGTCATGTCATCTGTCTGGCTGTCTCTTCGACCATAAAAAGACGTTGAAGTCTTGGTACGATTGGCATATACCGAAGAACACTAACTGCGATTTTGGTCTGCCTCTTCTCACCAATACTGTTGTCTACCACAAGATACCTGCAAGACTCGCAATTGGGACAATAGTGCAAGTGTGCATACTCCTTCCTAAATAAGACACATCCTTTCACACATGCATCTATCTTCTCATAGGGCATCTGAAGTACACTGGTACAGGTTTGCAGACATGACATGGCCTTTGGGTAAGAAGCGTCCAAATAGTGTCATCATCGCGTCGTAGCATTCTCTTCCCAAGTTGACATGAGCCTTCAGAGCCATTACTTGTGCAATTGCATCCAGCTGACAGAGCTCAGTGTGCTCATGGAGAGGACGTTTTGAAGACTCCAACATTTCATAAAAGGCCTTTGCAGATTCCTCCATCTCATCTTCCGAATCGCGAGCATCATCAAAGTCTTGCACCATGTCTTCGATCCCGGTACCATGCTCGTCCGTGCGACGACGGACTACCTCAGCTCTTATGCGTTGTATGGACTCACCATGAAATGTCCACACCGTATAATTAGGCTTAAAACCCCTCCTCTGCAGGTGTTTAATCATTACAGCCTCTGTCGTCTTTTTATAGTTGTCGCATCCAGGACAGGGGCAATAGTTTCTTTCCTGGCCATTTGCGAATGTGGCTTTCACAAATTCCTTTGTTTTTACAGACCATTCTTTCGTCATCTCTTTCTGACTAGGGTGACCGGTATACATCCACGCACGATCACTCATCTTGCGTAGCTACTAAAGACAGAAGAAATATATTTATATATAATTTAGCATTTATATTCATCGGTTAATCAGGTTCGCCATTTTTATTACGTCCAGGCAACCTACATGCTAATAGGTAAAGATAGGTCCTAATCCCACCCGGGTATGTGTAGATTGGGTTCGTTTTCCCATGCTCTGCTCCGGATCCAACGCAAAATTTTGGCAGCACCTCCCCGCTGTTCTCCTGATACACGTCTCCGCAATAAACAGAGAGGATGTGCATCCGGAGAACAACAGGGAGGCACTGACGAAATTCCGCACCGGATTCAGAGCACAGCATACGGGAAAATGAACCCACTCTACACATACTCGGGTTGTACATGGATAATGTTGGACAATTCGAAAGGATGGCGGTTATAAATATGCAAAGACATGCATATTTATAGATGTCCCCCTTTCGAACGGGAGACACATACTGGTCACGCATACTGATAAATTAAATTAATTACCTTAATCTAGAAAGTTTCATCCGGAAACCGAGCAACAGTAAATGAAGGGGCGGGGAGGAGATGAAATTTGTACTGACCCACGAATGCAGGGGCGGAGCTCGTACAACGCACGGGCAGGTCTTCGCATAGCAGACCTCACAGCGACGAGACAACTATCACATGTAAATCCACCCGATCAACACAAATATTCTAATTATGTCATTTTAGAGGAAAACAAGTTAAGAATATAATATTCATGAGATAACCAAGGTTTTTATGCCATTTTGTAGCTAAATGGGCTAATTATCTAATTGTTGGGGAAAATAAGGTCAGGAGAATAAGATAGAGGAGAAGAAAGAGGAGGAGGAGAAGAAGAAGAACAAATCAAGAAGAAGGAGAAGGGGGAGGAGGAGAAGAAGAAGGAGGAGAAGGTATTCTTCTTCTCTTCTTCTCTTCTTCTTCTCATCTTCTTTTCTTCTTCTCCTTCTTATTTTTGTCTTCTCCTCTTCTTCTTCTTCTTCTTCTTCTTCTTCTTCTTCTTCTTCTTCTTCTCCTCCTCCTTCTCTTCTCCTCTTCTCCTTCCCCTCCTCTTCTTCTTCTTCCTATTCTTTCTATTAAGATAACTAACTAAGTAACCTAACTAACCAAGCTAACTAAACCTATCGCTAAACCTAGATAGCACTAAACAACAAAAAAACAGAATCTACCACTAAGTAACTAAAAAAGAATCTAGCTACCACTAAATACCAAACAATAAAAAATCAACTTCTTCTTCTTTTTTCTCTTCTTCTCCTTCTTATTTTTTTCTTATTCTCTTCTTCTTTACTTCTTCCCCTTCTTATTTTTCTTCTCTTCTTCTTCTTCTTCTTCTTCTTCTTCTTCTCCTTCTTATTTTTTTCTTCTCCTCTTCTTCTTCTTCTTCTTATTCTTCTTTTTCTTCTCCTCCTCCTCCTACTCCTACTCCTCTTCTTCTTCTCCTCTTCTTGTCCACCTCCTCCTCCTCTTCTCCTCTTCTCCTCCTCCACCTAACTAACCAAGCTAACTAACTAACCTAACTAAAACTACTAACCTGACTAAATCTACCACTAAAACTAGTAACAATAATCTAGTTACCACTAATTAACAAAACAAAAAGAAATCTGTAAATTAGCAAAAAAGAAAAACAAAGGACTCACGGAAGGGGGGGGGGCGGGGAAATGAAATTAAGGCAGACGGCAAAGGCTAGTACCCAGCTCTTTTTTTTTGCATCGACAGTACTAGCTCTCTCTGTGAACGTTAACGCAAATTGAATTAAGCAGACGGCAAAGGCTCTCTCTCAAGTCTCAACGTTACCCCAGCTCTCTCTGCGCCGTCTGCCGTACCCAGCTCGCGTCCCTTTCTGCCGCCACCGCCGCCGCCCCGCCCCGTCTGCCGCCGCCGCCGCCCCGCCCCGTCTGCCGCCGCCGCCGCCCAGCCCCGTCTGCCGCCGCCGCCCCGTCCCGCCGGCCGCCGCCGCCGCCCCGTCCCGTCTGGCATCGAGCGCCGCCGCCCCGTCCCGTCTGGCATCGAGCGCCTCCCCGAGCTCCTCAGGGTGAGCTCCTCTTCCTTCCCTTCCTTCCAGTCTTCGTTCTGTTAATTGGTGCTAAGAGCTTAAGAAGAGGCTGACTCTAGGTTAGATTCCTCTGGTGGATGGAAGGAACTGTTATTTGTGGGGCTTAATTAATTAGGACCTGGTATGAACTCAATGCTCCAAATATTTTGCCTGGTGCTACCTCTCATATCTGTTTGTGTGCACTTGTTCAATTGTTCTTCCATTGTTTCACTTCGCACTGCAGTCTGGTGCTAGCAAAAATCGGTTCAGACCTTTCTTGAGTTCTTCTTCTTCTGAATTGAGCCCTGCAACTGAATCGTTGAATATATGCGATTCTATGCAGGATTTGTTTATTTTTCAGCAGCAAATGTAGGGTCTGTTTTTGTGCTTGTTTCTGAATCTTGTTCTGCCGTTGAACATTTGTCGCGCAGCTGGTAGTTCTCCGAAGGTTTTGTTTCTTGTTGGATTTGTCATATCTGATTGCAGCTCAACATTATGTTAAGATGTGGAGTGCATATGCAAATTTCTTGTGATTGCTGCTTCTAGAGGGGTTTCGTAGATTCAGATGTTTTACAATGTTTTTGCGAGGCATGCAGTGTAATTTCACATATATGTTGTGTACTGTTTCAGAAGATAAGCGTGTACTGATTAAAGTTGGTTCCGGGTTATTCCCTTCCTTCCCCGATCTTCCTGTGCGTGTTTGTCCGCCGCCATTGAGCTCCGTTCCGGCTAGAGCAGTGGCCGCGTCGAGCCACCGCTACGGGCTCCCTCCCGTGGAGTTAGGCACGGGAATGGAACCTCTAGGGTCCCCGCATCCCCACCGGTCCCTAGATGCAGTTGCCGTGGCCGCATCATCGCCTGAGCCGAGCTCCTCCTTCCCTGATCTGGAGGTAGAAGAGATAGGTTACAGTGCGTCATAGCCTATCTGGTTCAGAATTCTTATTATAAATTACTATGAAGGAAATAAACATATTATTATAAATAATAGTTTTTTAAATATAATACTGCCTAAATAAGTGTTGTTTTGGACACTCACATGGACTACGTGATGTAACATTAGCTATTTATTTCTAGAATGAGTGCATATGATTTTACATGTCCAATCTAAATAATACAAAAAGACATAATCAATTTTTTAAAAACTAGTTTTAGCTAGTTGGAGCTGAACTAGCTCCCAAACTATCCAAACACATGGGCTAGTTTGGGTTAGATGCAAACTAACCCACCAAAAAAACTAGCCCTGAGAAGAGGTGCTAATTGGAGCTAGTTGGGGATGGATAGATAAAAAAATATTTTGACGGCATCAGATCCTGGAAAGTTTTATAGGTAACCTGGAAAGTAGTTATAGGTAACCTGGAAAGTTTTATAGGTAACCTGGAAAGTTTTATAGGTAACCTGAAAAGTTTTATAGGTAACCTGAAAAGTAGTATAGGTAACCTGGAAAGTTTTATAGGTAACCTTGACCCCCGACCCCCGACCCCCGACAACACTCACCCTCGACCCCCGACCCCCTACCCCGACCCCCGACGCCACTGACCCCCGACCCCCGACGCCCGACGCCACTGACCCTCGACCCTCGACAACACTCACCCTCGACCCCCGACCCCCTACCCCGACCCCCGACAACACTCACCCCCGACCCCCTACCCCGACCCCCGACGCCCGACGCCACTGACCCTCGACCCCCGACCCCCGACCCCCGACAACACTCACCCTCGACCCCCGACCCCCTACCCCGACCCCCGACGCCACTGACCCCCAACCCCCGAGCCCCGACACCTCTTCTCCTCCTACCCCCTTAATGTGTTGATCGGGTGAATTTCAATGTGCAGTTGTTCGACGACCTCCACGTGCGTTGGACGAGCTCCGCCCTTGCGTTTGTTGGTGAGCACAAATGACTTCTCCTCCTACCCCCTTAATTTGCTCTGTCCCGGTCTTCGTGCCGATGAAACTTGCTAGCTATAGGTTTCTTCAATCATGAGTATGCGTGACCAGTATGCGTCTCCTGTTCGAAAGGGCGACATCTATAACTATGCATTTCTTTGCATATTTATAACCGCCATCCTTTCGAATTGTCCAAGATTATCCATGGACAGCCCGAGTATGTGTAGATTGGGTTTGTTTTCCCGTATGCTGTGCTCCGGATCCGATGCGGAATTTCGTCAGTGCCTCCCCTGTTGTTCTCCGGGTACACATCCTCTCTGCTTATTGTCGAGACGTGTATCAGGAGAACAGCGGGGAGGTGCTGCCGAAATTCTGCGTCGCATCTGGAGCAGAGCATGGGAAAACGAACCCAGTCTACACATACTCGGGTGGGATTAGGACCTATCTTTACCTATTAGCGTGTAGGTTGCATGGACGTAATAAAACTGACAAACTTGATTAGCGTATGAATATAGATGATGAATTATGTATTTATTTCTTGTGCCCCCATAGGTAGCTAGGCAACATGAGTGATCGTGCTTGGATGTACACTGGTCACCCTAGTCAGAAAGACATGACCCATGAATGGTTAACAAAAACTAGGGGGTTTGTGAGAGCCGCATTTGAAAATGGCCAGCAAAAAACATGGTGCCCCTGTCCCAACTGCGACAACTGGAAAAAGCAGACAGAGTTTGAAATGGGTAAACACTTGCAGAAGTGGGGTTTTACGCCTAATTATACAGTGTGGACTTTTCATGGTGAGTCTGACCAACGTGCCAGAGCTGAGGTAATTCGTCGTCGCACCGACGAGCATGGTACCGGGATTGAAGACATGGTGCAAGACTTTGATGATGCTCGGGATTCGGACGATGAGATGGAGGAATCTGCAAAGGCCTTCTATGAAATGCTGGAGTCTTCAAAACGTCCTCTCCACGAGCAAACTGAGCTTTGTCAGCTGGATGCCATCGCGCAAGTAATGGCTCTGAAAGCGCAATTCAACCTAGGCAGAGAATACTACTACGCGATGATGACGATATTTGGACGCTTTCTACCCAAAGGCCATGTACTTCCTGCAAACCTGTACCAGTCACAGAAAATCCTCCGTGTACTTAAGATGCCCTATGAGAAGATACATGCCTGTGAGAATGGATGTGCCTTATTTAGGCTTGAGTATGCGGCCTTGAACTATTGCCCCATTTGCAATTCTTCCAGGTATATTGTGGTAGACAACGGCATGGGTGAGAAGAATCAGACCAAAATCCCCATTAGTGTTCTTCGATATCTGCCAATCGTACCAAGACTTCAACGTCTTTTCATGGTCGAAGAGACGGCCAGACAGATGACATGGCACAAATTGGGCAAAAGAACCGAACTAGATGCGGATGGGAACAAGATGCTGGTACACACTTCAGATGGTTTTGCGTGGAGGCACTTCGATGCATTACATAAGGATAAATCGGAAGATCCAAGGCAACCTAGAGTTGCCATCAGCACGGATGGGTTCAATGTGTATGGTATGACGGCAGCACAATACAGTTGTTGGCCTGTATTTGTCATTCCACTAAATTTGCCACCCGGAGAGATTATGAAAAGAAAGAACATTTTCCTGACGTTGATAATTCCAGGGCCCAACTATCCGGGGAAGAATATGAATGTGTACATGCAGCCGCTTAAGGATGAGTTGCAAGAAGCCTGGGATAATGGGATCAAGACCTACGACGCGGCTACCAAAACAAATTTCAAAATGCATGTGTGGTACATGTACTCGACGCATGATTATCCGGCGTTTGCGCTATTCGCTGGCTGGTGTGTGCATGGCAGGTTCCCGTGCACCACATGCAAGGCAGCTCTTCAGTTCCGTTGGCTGCAGGCTGGTCGCAAGTATTCTTGCTTCGACATGCATAGACAATTCCTGGATCCTGACCATAAGTTCAGAAAAGACAAGAAGAATTTCATCAAAGGTAGAGTTGTCAAAAACACTGCACCAGCTGCGTTGACAGGCCAACAGACCCTTGATCAGTTAAACGCTCTCGAGCCCGATCCTTTGCGTCCAGGATACTTCAAAGGGTATAATATGGAACACGCCTGGACTCACAAGTCATGCTTATGGGATCTCCCTTACTTCAAAGACCTCCTTTGCCCACACAACATTGACGTGATGCACACTGAAAAGAATATTGCGGAGGCCATTTTTGGTACATTGTTCGGCATAGAGGGGAAGTCAAAAGATAATCCTAAGGCTAGAATCGACCTGGAGGCTCTATGTGATAGACCGTTGCAAAACTTGCGACAATGGAAAGGAAAGCAAAGAATAGCGAAGCCAAAGGCATGGTTCAATCTTGAAAGGCCAGGTATGAGGGAAATGCTATTGTGGGTGAAAATGCGGTTGATGTTCCCCGATGAGTATGCTGCGAATCTAAAGAGGGGAGCGAGTCTTAAGAAATTGAAAATATTTGGGCTCAAGAGTCATGATTGGCACATATGGATTGAGCGGGTAATGCCGGTGATGTTGCGTGGCTTTATCCCTGAGGATGAATGGCTAGTACTGGCAGAGCTGAGCTATTTCTTCCATTCTCTTTGTGCGAAAGAACTATCGCCTGGCGTGCTAGATGAAATGGAAGAGTTGGCGCCGGAGTTGATCTGCAAATTAGAAAAGATCTTTCCACCGGGCTTCTTTAATCCAATGCAACATTTGATTTTGCATCTCCCGACCGAGGCAAGAATGGGGGGGCCCGTTCAAAATCAATGGTGCTACTCAACTGAGAGGATGCAGAAGACGCTTCGAGCTAAGTGTAAAAATAAACGTAGAATTGAAGCATCGATGGCCGAGGCATTCATTACTGAGGAGGCGGCAAACTTCGTGACAGCACACTACGAAGCCAAAAATTATCATTTGCATAACCCGAAGCCTCGGTACAATGATGGCGATCGAGAAAAAGTTCGATCCAACCTCAGCCTATTCAAAAGTAAGCTCGCACCATCCGGTGCTTCGAAAGGGAAATCGTTGGATGTCGAAGAATGGCGGACCATTTCATTGTATATCTTCACCAACCTAACAGAAGTGCGGCCGTACATCGAGTAAGTTCTCGGTAATTTATTGTTCCGCAACTTCTAATTGCTTTGAACCACTCTTATTCCCGGATATTTGATATAGTCGATACGTCGCCGAATTCTAAGATGGAGCGGTCATCGAAAAGGATTCCGTCGAAGAGTATGAGCTTCTCGCAAAGCATGGAGGTGACTATCCTGGTTTCATCTCTTGGTTCAAACAAAGGGTAATTAATTACCATTAAGGGCCCATTTGAGTTATTGGTCTAATTTGCGGCTAATGCATCCATTCTTTCGTATTAAACTTGTAGGCTGATGCAGAGTCTATGGACGCCGAGTTGAGACAAGTCGCTAATGGTTTTGACTATAAGGTCCGTTCATTTGACAAATACAACATCAACGCGTATCACTTCCGTACCTTTGGCAAAGAGCTATCTATGCCCGACCTAAAGACTACAAATTGTTCTGTCTTTGCTATCGGCGAAGGAGACACCGAGTATTATGGAAGGGTTGAAGCAATTTATGAACTTCTATTCTATGGTGAAAACCCACCGACCGTCGTAGTCTTCAAATGTTATTGGTTTGAGCCGAGGGAGACTAGAAGGACTCATGAACATATAGGACTAGTCGAAATCAACCAAAACACCCACTTAGATGTTCCCGATGTCTATATTACGGCTCAACAGGCGACACAAGTTTTCTATCTACCGTGGGCCTGCCAAACTGATCCAAATCTCAAAGGTTGGGATGTCGTTTATGAAGTGCCACCACATTTTAGACCACCTACCCTCAATGAAGAGGATTACGAACCTCACATTAACCCAGACACATATGAAGGAGAATTCTTCCAAGAAACACGTATGTCCAAGAAATGTTTCAAGAACCGCTCTACTTCACCCCAGAACATTGAAGTAGACAGCGACAGTGAATCCGTCTTAACCCCTGAGCCCGAACAGGAAGAGCTGGAAGAAGAAGAGGTTACTGCTGCGGATAACCTGTCACTTCTTGACCGATTACATAATGGTGGCCTTCCATATGTTCTTCTAGATAGTGATGATGATGATGCATTTATTGATGATAGTGATGATCATGATGCATTTATTGACCCCGAAGCATATATAGACGAGGACGATTGTTATTAGTTCATGTCAGGTATTCAACTATTATACTATATATAAATTTTGAGTTCATGTTAGGTATTCAATTTTTATTAGTCATGTTGGTATTTATGTTGTACTAATTTCATTTACTCTTTGTCATGACAGGTGTTGAAAGATGGTGGGAAAGGGTCGAAAGCATGCCGCGGCTGCTTCTTCGTCGGCGGGTGATGGGATGGGTACTTCCATTCCTGCCTCGCCTCTTCGGAGAGTGTTGCTCTCTACTATGCAAGGAGCGGCCCCCGTGAGAGGAGGTCGACCACCCGCGAAGCCGAGAGGCACTAAAGGTACACGTTGTATTCATGTTGGTATTTATGTTATACTCATGTTGTATGCATATTAGTATTTATATACATTTTATTACTCATGTTGGTATTTATGTTGTACTAAAGGTACACGTGGCCGCGGGAGAGGTAGGGCTACACGGTCTCCGCCACCACCCCAAGCTGATTCACCTGAGCACAGGAGGACTTCTAGGTTGGATTCGTCTGAGGTGGAGGCTACACGGTCTCCGGTTCACGAGCCTCGGGTCGACGAGCCTCAGGTCGACGAGCCTTTGACCCACGAGACTCGTGTCCCAGAGGCTTCCTTCCACACGACTGTGGAGCACAGCAGGGATGAGGGTACGTCCCAAGAGACCCAGTGGGATACCTGGCCTGAGCCAACTGGCCATGCTGGTAGAGACGAGGAGCTGGGTGAGGGGGATACCCAGTGGGATACCGTCTACCAGCGTGGTAGTTCGGGGCTCCCGCTCGTGCCAGCGACCCCCGACCAGAGGTGGTCGATTAGGCCAAATGGGGACAAGTAAGTTAATTTACTCTTATTTAATCTTTTGCCTTCGCGTTTTCTCAAATATCTAATGTTTTGGCTTCAATTTGTCATACTGTAGGGGTTGGATTGTTGCCAAGGGTGTCCGCAAGCCCAACAGCGTCCTCGGTGTTCTTTGCCGTCAAAACTTCCCAGGGTTTGTTACGTTGCCCGGTCGGGAGCGAGAGGTAGGGATGACCTGGGAGCACTACTTGGGTGCCCCGGCCCCGCCGGAGGTGGAGATCGACGGTGTTTTGTGTGACACGAGGGCGGACATGGTGATCCGAAAGTTTTGGGTAATTTCTCTTTCACACAATTATAAATTAACCATAGCTATTTATTGTACTAATCGGTGTTGTCTCGTTTGCAGACCTTCTACAGGTGTGAGGAGGGATACGAGGACGACGCGGCAAAGGTTATCGAAACCGAATGTCGCCGCCTACTTCAAAACATTCGGCACGAGGCTCGGGTGCAGGCTGTTCGAGACTACTATGCCACGCGGCGTATTAGGATTGATAAGGCGAAGTGCCGTGATGCTAAGATGGAGAAGGAGCATTACATGAAGGTAATTACATATTATTAAGGCTTTGTAGTTAGTTTCCTTGATTTGGTTCTTACGCACTTAATTTTCTCTTTATTAACTTAGGTGCCCCCGAGATGGTGTGTGGATAAGATGGATTGTTGGGAGGCCTTGGTGGACCAGTGGTGCTCCGAAACGTGGGAGACCAGCCACAACAACGCCAAGGAGAGGCGTGGCAAAATGGTTGGCGTGCTACACCATCAAGGGAGCGTCAACTTAATCCAATTTGGCGAGAACTGGGTATGTGGTTTGCTTCATGCCTCATGCAATTCATTCTTAATGCTATCTTGAGCCCTTTACCAATACAATTTTCTGCTCTCTCTCTTTTAGGCGCGTCACAATAAGACGGAGGCGCCACAGATGTACGACCTGTATGCGATGGCCCATACTGCCTCGTACAAGAAGGTCAAGGCATTCTCTGAGTCTGACCTCGAGCATCCAGAAAACTTCACCAACATCTCCTCCCACGACAAGCTCGTGAAGTACAGAGATCACGGGAAGGCGAGGAAAGGGGAGGACTTTAACCCGAGCGAGGGGCCTATTGATCCAGAGCTGGTGATGATAGCTGGCAACGGGAGGCCCCATGGCTCGCTCGCCATTGGAGACGGCCTTATACGTTGTCCTAGCACTCTCCGGCAGATAAAGGCACGCCAAACGAGCTCTTGTCCGGAGATAACACGTCGTCCACGGCCAGTCGAGCTCGCCATCGAGGTTAGTTTAATGGACTCAACTATCTTTCCGCATTATGTTGTGCGTTGGAACCAATATGATTACATTGCTAACAATGAGTTGTGTTGCAGGCTGCTATTCAGAAAGAGAGAGCGGCAATGCAGGCGGCTATGGCGGAGAAGGATAAGGAAATTAGGGAGCTGGAGGAGAGGACGACTGCATTGGTGGAGGCGGAGAGGGCACGGAATGAAGCGTCTACCAGGGCCATATACGAGCTCTTCGTGGTAAGTTTCTTCTTCATGTTATTTCAAATCTTGCATTTGAATGTCCGTTTCATTAATAAATAAAAAGTTTGACTTGTCGAAACCAAATGTACAGCCTATGTGCGAGAAGAACGGCCAAGTCCCTCCGCCGATGCCAGTCATTAACGTGGCGCGGACGGTGAGTTTCATTTCAGTGGAGTGATCTTAAGAGTGTCCTCATGCTAACTACACATTGCAAACGATGTTTGGTGCAGAATATGTCCCGAAACGCATCGCACGACCCTTCTACAGTCGAGCCTTCTCCAGGGCGGCCTTCTCCAGGTGAAACAAGCCAGAGCCACCGTGCTTCACCCTAACTTAGGTATGTTATTTCTAGTGTTTTAATAAAAAATAGCTAGACTTCCATCTAATGACATAATTAGCTTAGTTAGCTGCAAAATAGCTAGACTTCCATCTAATGACATAATTGGCTTAGTTAGCTCCCGCTCCTTCTCCTTCTTCTTCTCCTTCTTCTTCTCCTTCTTCTCCTTCTTCTCCTTCTCCTCTTCCTTCTCCTTCTCCTCCTCCTCCTCTTCCTCCTTTTTCTTCGTCTTCTCCTCTTCCTTCTCCTTCTCCTCCTCCTCCTCCTTCTTTTACTTCTTCTTCTCTTTCTCTTCTCCTATAGTTAGCTAGGGTTCCACCTAAATGACATAATTAGCTTAGTTAGCTCCAAAATGGCCTATTTAATAAAAAAATGACCTATACTTAGCTAATTATCCTCGAAATGACATAATTAGCTCCAAAAAGGCATTCTTAGCCAATTTAGCCCGAAGAAGGGGACAAGAAGAGAAAAAGAGGAAAATGAAAGCAAGGAAGAGGAAAAAGGAGAAGAAGAAGGAGGAGAGGGAGGAGGAGAAGAAGAAGGGGACAAAAGGATAAGAAGAAGAAGGAGAAGAAGGAGAAGTAGAAGGAGAAGGAGAGCTCCTTCTCCTTCTTCTTCTCCTTCTTCTTCTCCTTCTTCTCCTTCTCCTCTTCCTCTTCCTTCTCCTTCTCCTCCTCCTCCTCCTCCTCCTTTTTCTTCTTCTTCTCCTCTTCCTTCTCCTTCTCCTCCTCCTCCTCCTTCTTTTACTTCTTCTTCTCTTTCTCTTCTCCTATAGTTAGCTAGGGTTCCACCTAAATGACATAATTAGCTTAGTTAGCTCCAAAATGGCCTATTTAATAAGAAATGACCTATACTTAGCTAATTATCCTCGAAATGACATAATTAGCTCCAAAAATGCATTCTTAGCCAATTTAGCCCGAAGAAGGGGACAAGAAGAGAAAAAGAGGAAAAATGAAAGGAAGGAAGAGGAAAAATGAGGAGAAGAAGAAGGAGGAGAGGGAGGAGGAGAAGAAGAAGGAGAAGGAGAAGGAGCTCCTCCTTCTCCTTCTTCTTCCTCCTTCTTCCTCTTTCTCCTTCTCCTTCTTCTTCTCCTTCTCTTTCTTCTTTTCTTCTTCTTCTCCTCTTCCTTCTTCTTCTCCTCCTCCTCCTTATTTTACTTCTTCTTCTCTATCTCTTCTTCTACGTAGCTTAGACTCCTCCAAGAAAGGCTAAATTGGCTAATTATCCTACGAAATGACATAATTAGCTTAGTTAGCTCCAAAATGGCCTATTTAATAAGAAATGACCTATACTTAGCTAATTATCCTCGAAATGACATAATTAGCTCCAAAAAGGCATTCTTAGCCAATTTAGCCCGAAGAAGGGGACAAGAAGAGAAAAAGAGGAAAAATGAAAGGAAGGAAGAGGAAAAATGAGGAGAAGAAGGAGGAGAGGGAGGAGGAGAAGAAGAAGGAGAAGGAGGAGAGGGAGAAGGAACTTCTTCCTCCTTCTTCCTCCTTCTCCTTCTCCTTCTTCTTCTCCTTCTCCTTCTTCTTTTCCTCTTCTTCTCCTCTTCCTTCTTCTTCTCCTCCACCTCCTCCTCCTCCTTATTTTACTTCTTCTTCTCTATCTCTTCTTCTACGTAGCTTAGATTCCTCCAAGAAAGGCTAAATTGGCTAATTATCCTACGAAATGACATAATTAGCTTAGTTAGCTCCAAAATGGCCTATTTAATAAGAAATGACCTATACTTAGCTAATTATCCTCGAAATGACATAATTAGCTCCAAAAAGGCATTCTTAGCCAATTTAGCCCGAAGAAGGGGACAAGAAGAGAAAAAGAGAAAAATCAAAGGAAGGAAGAGGAAAAATGAGGAGAAGAAGAAGGAGGAGAGGGAGGAGGAGAAGAAGAAGGAGGAGAGGGAGAAGGAACTTCTTCCTCCTTCCTCCTTCTCCTTCTCCTTCTTCTTCTCCTTCTCCTTCTTCTTTTCTTCTTCTTCTCCTCTTCCTTCTTCTTCTCCTCCACCTCCTCCTCCTCCTTATTTTACTTCTTCTTCTCTATCTCTTCTTCTACGTAGCTTAGACTCCTCCAAGAAAGGCTAAATTGGCTAATTATCCTACGAAATGACATAATTAGCTTAGTTAGCTCCAAAATGGCCTATTTAAGGAAGAAATGACCTGTACTTAGCTAATTATCCTCGAAATGACATAATTAGCTCCAAAAAGGCATTCTTAGCCAATTTAGCCCGAAGAAGGGGACAAGAAGAGAAAAAGAGGAAAATGAAAGGAAGGAAGAGGAAAAAGGAGAAGGAAGAGGAAAAATGAGAAGAAGGGGACAAAAGGATAAGAAGGAGAAGAAGGAGAAGAAGAAGGAGAAGAAGGAGAAGAAGAAGCTCCTTCTCCTTCTTCTTCTCCTTCTTCTCCTTCTTCTTCTTCTTCTTCTCCTTCTTCTTCTTCTCCTCTTCCTTCTCCTTCTCCTCCTCCTCCTCCTCCTCCTCCTCCTCCTTTTTCTTCTTCTTCTCCTTCTCCTCCTCCTCCTTCTTTTACTTCTTCTTCTCTTTCTCTTCTCCTATAGTTAGCTAGGGTTCCACCTAAATGACATAATTAGCTTAGTTAGCTCCTAAATGGTCTATACTTAGCTAATTTCTCTCCGAAATAACCTATATATACACTACTTCATCTAGTATTATTTTTCTAACTTTCTTATTTGTCATTTTGCAGATTACCTTCACTTCACGGGAAGCTTGGTTGATGGAATGCTTGAAGATGATTTCTTGTACCATGGGTTGTATTGAAACTATTGTAGTATATGAATATATGAAACTTTGTATGCACGTGGATGAAACTGGTGTAATATATGGTTTGGTACGGATGTAACTTGCATAATATGTATGCACTATGGATGAGAGTTATTTTAATATGGTTATGAGTACAGAAAGAAATTTATTTATGTCAAATATATATATATATATCCTGATTATTGTTAAAAATGCTGGATATAACAAAAAATAAATAAAAAATGGGCTGGTTCCCCTCTTTGCCGTCTGCCAACACATGGCAAAGGGGTAAAGGCACATGGCAAAGAGGGAATCTGCCCCCTCTCTCTCCCCTCTTTGCCGTCTGCCAACACATGGCAAAGAGGGGAAGGCACATGGCAAAGAGGAAATCTGCCCCCTCTCTCTCCCCTCTTTGCCGTCTGCCAACACATGGCAAAGAGGGGAAGGCACATGGCAAAGAGGAAATCTGCCCCCTCTCTCTCCCCTCTTTGCCGTCTGCCAACACATGGCAAAGGGGGAAGGCACATGGCAAAGAGGGAATCTGCCCCCTCTCTCTCCCCTCTTTGCCGTCTGCCAACACATGGCAAAGGGGGGAAGGCACATGGCAAAGGGAGAATCTGCCCCCTCTCTCCCCTCTTTGCCATGTGCCAACACATGGCAAAGCGGGGAAGGCACATGGCAAAGGGGGAATCTGCCCCCACTCTCTCCGCTCTTTGCTATGTGCCAACACATGGCAAAGGGGGGAAGGCACATGGAAAAGGGGGAATCTGCCCCCTCTCTCTCCCCTCTTTGCCGTCTGCCAACACATGGCAAAGGGGGGAAGGCAGACGGCAAAGGGGGAATCTGCCCCCTCTCTCTCCCCTCTTTGCCGTCTACCAACACATGGCAAAGGGGGGAAGGCAGACGGCAAAGAGAGGAGGCCTTCCGTTAACACTTAACGGGGACGTTGCAATATATGCCGTCCCATTTATTTTGCCGTCAGCCCCCTCATGGCAAAGATTCTTTGCCGTCCGCCTTGTGAAAGCAGACGGCAAAGAGCCCCTTCACCGGATTTTTTTTGCCGTCTACTTTGCCATGACGGGGCAGACCGCAAAGCCTTTGCCGTCCGTGGTTGCCCCTTTGCCGTCCGCCTTGGCAGACGGCAAATTTCTGAATTTCAGTAGTGCTGGGGGAGATTGAGTGGAATGACAAATACAGGCCAACAACTGTATTGGGTTGCCGTCATGCCGAAGGGATTAAAACCATCCGTGGTAGCGAAGACTCGAGGATTCCATGGATCTGCCGCTTTATCCTCATGCAATCCACCGAAATGGTTCCACGCTTCCCCATCCGATGTGTGTACCATCATCTTATTCCCATCTGCATCTAGTTTGGTTCTTTTGCCCAGTTTGTGTCATGTCATCTGTCTGGCTGTCTCTTCGACCATAAAAAGACGTTGAAGTCTTGGTACGATTGGCATATACCGAAGAACACTAACTGCGATTTTGGTCTGCCTCTTCTCACCCATACTGTTGTCTACCACAAGATACCTGCAAGACTCGCAATTGGGACAATAGTGCAAGTGTGCATACTCCTTCCTAAATAAGACACATCCTTTCACACATGCATCTATCTTCTCATAGGGCATCTGAAGTACACTGGTACAGGTTTGCAGACATGACATGGCCTTTGGGTAGGAAGCGTCCAAATAGTGTCATCATCGCGTCGTAGCATTCTCTTCCCAAGTTGACATGAGCCTTCAGAGCCATTACTTGTGCAATTGCATCCAGCTGACAAAGCTCAGTGTGCTCATGGAGAGGACGTTTTGAAGACTCCAACATTTCATAAAAGGCCTTTGCATATTCCTCCATCTCATCTTCCGAATCGCGAGCATCATCAAAGTCTTGCACCATGTCTTCGATCCCGGTACCATGCTCGTCCGTGCGACAACGGACTACCTTAGCTCTTATGCGTTGTATGGACTCACCATGAAATGTCCACACCGTATAATTAGGCTTAAAACCCCTCCTCTGCAGGTGTTTAATCATTACAGCCTCTGTCGTCTTTTTATAGTTGTCGCATCCAGGACAGGGGCAATAGTTTCTTTCCTGGCCATTTGCGAATGTGGCTTTCACAA
Organism: Hordeum vulgare subsp. vulgare; assembly: GCF_904849725.1. NCBI lineage: Eukaryota > Viridiplantae > Streptophyta > Magnoliopsida > Poales > Poaceae > Hordeum > Hordeum vulgare. Next base: position 247,628,005 of record NC_058522.1, read on the forward strand.
ATTCCTTTGTTTTTACAGACCATTCTTTCGTCATCTCTTTATGACTAGGGTGACCGGTATACATCCACGCACGATCACTCATCTTGCGTAGCTACTAAAGACAGAAGAAATATATTTATATATAATTTAGCATTTATATTCATCGGTTAATCAGGTTCGCCATTTTTATTACGTCCAGGCAACCTACATGCTAATAGGTAAAGATAGGTCCTAATCCCACCCGGGTATGTGTAGATTGGGTTCGGTTTCCCATGCTCTGCTCCGGATCCAACGCAAAATTTCGGCAGCACCTCCCCGCTGTTCTCCTGATACACGTCTCCGCAATAAACAGAGAGGATGTGCATCCGGAGAACAACAGGGAGGCACTGACGAAATTCCGCATCGGATTCAGAGCACAGCATACGGGAAAATGAACCCACTCTACACATACTCGGGTTGTACATGGATAATGTTGGACAATTCGAAAGGATGGCGGTTATAAATATGCAAAGACATGCATATTTATAGATGTCCCCCTTTCAAACGGGAGACACATACTGGTCACGCATACTGATAAATTAAATTAATTACCTTAATCTAGAAAGTTTCATCCGGAAACCGAGCAACAGTAAATGAAGGGGCGGGGAGGAGATGAAATTTGTACTGACCCACGAATGCAGGGGCGGAGCTCGTACAACGCACGGGCAGGTCTTCGCACAGTAGACCTCACAGCGGCGAGACAACTATCACATGTAAATCCACCCGATCAACACAAATATTCTAATTATGTCATTTTAGAGGAAAACAAGTTAAGAATATAATATTCATGAGATAACCAAGGTTTTTATGCCATTTTGTAGCTAAATGGGCTAATTATCTAATTGTTGGGGAAAATAAGGTCAGGAGAATAAGATAGAGGAGAAGAAAGAGGAGGAGGAGAAGAAGAAGAAGAAATCAAGAAGAAGGAGAAGGGGGAGGAGGAGAAGAAGAAGGAGGAGAAGGTATTCTTCTTCTCTTCTTCTCTTCTTCTTCTCATCTTCTTTTCTTCTTCTCCTTCTTATTTTTGTCTTCTCCTCCTCTTCTTCTTCTTCTTCTTCTTCTTCTTCTTCTCCTCCTCCTCCTTCTCTTCTCCTCTTCTCCTCCCCCTCCTCTTCTTCTTCTTCCTATTCTTTCTATTAAGATAACTAACTAACTAACCTAACTAACCAAGCTAACTAAACCTATCGCTAAACCTAGATAGCACTAAACAACAAAAAAACAGAATCTACCACTAAGTAACTAAAAAAGAATCTAGCTACCACTAAATACCAAACAATAAAAAATCAACTTCTTCTTCTTTTTTCTCTTCTTCTCCTTCTTATTTTTTTCTTATTCTCTTCTTCTCTTCTTCTTTACTTCTCCCCCTTCTTATTTTTCTTCTCTTCTTCTTCTTCTTCTTCTTCTTCTTCTTCTCCTTCTTATTTTTTTCTTCTCCTCTTCTTCTTCTTCTTATTCTTCTTTTTCTTCTCCTCCTCCTCCTACTCCTACTCCTCTTCTTCTTCTCATCTTCTTGTCCACCTCCTCCTCCTCTTCTCCTCTTCTCCTCCTCCACCTAACTAACCAAGCTAACTAACTAACCTAACTAAAACTACTAACCTGACTAAATCTACCACTAAAACTAGTAACAATAATCTAGCTACCACTAATTAACAAAACAAAAAGAAATCTGTAAATTAGCAAAAAAGAAAAACAAAGGACTCACGGAAGGGGGGGGCGGGGAGGAGGAGGGTGCGGCGGTGGAGGAGACGGGGGTGGTGGCGGAGGTGGTGGTGGTGGAGAAGGGGCGAGCTCTGATGGCGGTGGTGGTGGAGGAGGTCCCGGGGAGGAGGAGGGGCGTTGTGGAGGAGGGGGCGCAGGGAGGCCGGAGGAGGGTGCAGGGAGGTCGGAGGAGGAGAGGGCGGCAGCGCAGGGAGGCCGGAGGCCGGAGGAGGGAGGAGGAGGGGGCGCAGGGAGGCCGGAGGAGGGCACAGGGAGCTCGGAGGAGGAGGGGGCGGCAGCGCAGGGAGGCCGGAGGCCAGAGGAGGGAGGAGGAGGGGGCGCGGGGAGGCCGGAGGAGGAGGGGCGGTGGCGTAGGGAGGCCGGAGGCCGAAGGAGGAGGGGGCGCAGGGAGGCCGGAGGAGGAGGGGGCGCAGGGAGGCCGGCGGCGGTGGTGGTGTCGGGGGTGAGAGAGAGGGGTGTGGGGTGGCCGTTAGGGGTGAGAGAGAGGCGCGTGGGGGTGGGGCTAACGGTCGTTAGGGGCGCACCCTCTTTGCCGTCCGCCTCCCGACGGCACAGAGGAGAAAAGCGGACGACAAAGAGAGAGGTCATTAGGGGGGAGAGAGGGGGTGCGGGGTGGGCCAGCCGAGCGCTTTGCCGTGTGCCTAAGTTAAGTTTGCCGTGAGCCCAGATCTTTGCCGTCAGCCTGATTGGTGTTTGCCGTGAGCCCAGACGGCAAAGAAGCAGCAGATGGCAAAGAACCTCTTTGCCATCAGCCTTCTATTTGCCGTCTGGTTTCTGGTAGGTGATGGAAAAGAGGGTCTTTGCCATCGGCTAGCAGACGGCAAAGAAGCAGAAGATGGCAAAAAACTGTTTTCCAGTAGTGTATGGCGGCGTTTGCTCTACATAGGACACTACACGGACATCTGCCAGCGGCAGCGATGCAAGACACATACGCAGGCACAGAGAGCGAGGCATGCATAAATGCATGCGAGCGGCTGCAGATGACATCCGTGCAACTACGGTGCACACAGCGACAACAGCTGGTGCATGGCGACGATGATGTAGAGAAGGCAAGGGGAGAGCGGAGAGGCGAGGCTCACCAAGGGTGCAGAGGAGAGGGGCTCACCGCGACGGAGCGGTGAGGTAGACGTCGCCGCGGTTCAACGGAGGAGCACCCGACGTTGACGGAGCGGCGAACGTCGGGGACGGTGATGGCGTCGGGCTTGGCAGCTGATATTTCTCAAACGTATCTATAATTTTTCATGTTTTCACGCTGTTATCTTGCCTTCTTTGTATGTTTTATGTACCTTTTTATATCATTTTGGGACTAACTTATTAATTCAGTGCCAAGTGCAAGTTCTTGTTTTTTCCGTGTTTTTGACTCTTTTCAGATCTGATTTTGGAATGGAGACCAAACGGCGGAAAAACCCCGAAATGATTTTTTCTCGAATGGAAGAAGTCCAGGGGGCTTTTGGGCCAAGTCAGGTGGGCTCTAGGGATCCCACAAGCCCCCACTCCGCCAACAGGGGGAGGCGGCGGTGGACAGGCTTGTGGCCTCCCTGGCCGCCTCCTGACCAAGGTCTTTGGCCTATAAATTCCCAAATATTCCGCAAAAAATCAGGGGAGCCTCGAAAATACTTTTCCGCCGCCGCAAGCTTCCGTTTCCGCGAGATCTCATCTGGAGACCGTTCCCGGCGCCCTGCCAGAGGAGACTTTGGAGTTGGAGGGCTTCTTCATCATCATCATCGCCCCTCCAATGACTCGTGAGTAGTTCACTTCCGACCTACGGGTCCGTAGTTAGTAGCGGTGTGTTTGACGAGATCCAATGAATTGTGGACTTGTGATCAGATTATCTATGATATATATTTGAGTCTTTGCTGATTTCTTATATGCATGATTTGATATCCTAGTAAGTCTCTCCGAGTCTTGGGTTTTGTTTGGCCAACTAGATCTATGGTTCTTGCAATGGGAGAAGTGCTTTGTTTTGGGTTCTTCCATGTGGTGAACTTTCCCAGTGACAGTAGGGGCACCAAGGCACACATCAAGCAGTTGCCATCAAGGGTAAAAAGATGGGTTTTTTATCATTGGTTTGAGATTATCCCTCTACATCATGACATCTTGCTTAAGGCGTTACTTTGTTCTTATGGACTTAATACACTAGATGCATGCTGGATAGCGGTCGACGTGTGGAGTAATAGTAGTAGATGCAGAAAGTATCAGTCTACTTGTTTCGGACGTGATGCCTATAGAAATAATCATTGCATAGATATCATCACGACTCTGCACAGTTCTATCAATTTCTCGACAATAATTTGTTCACCCATCGTCTACTTGCTTTCATGAGAGAAGCCAATAGTAAACACTACGGCCCCCGGGTCTATTCACATCCATCATTTACAACTCTGCTTTTACTTTGCTTTGTTACTTTGTTGCTTTCAGTTCTCACTTGGCAAAAAATCTATAAGGGATTGACAACCCCTTCATAGCATTGGGTGCAAGTTTTTGTGTTTGTGCAGGATCTTGAGATACTCCTCCGCCGGATTGATACCTTGGTTCTCAAACTGAGGGAAATACTTACCTCCGCTGTCCTACATCATCCTCTCCGCTTCGAGGGAATACCAACGCAGAAGGATTCCTGGTGCCGTCAACGTGCCCATTTCTGGCGCCACCGGAAGGTCTTTTGTGCAGTAGCATAACGGACATCAGCAACTACTCTCTGTTAAAATGGAATGCCACGGTGGTCCGCGGACTCCTGGTGCTGCCGGGGAAGACGGGGCCGAAGGATCACGCCGGCGTTGAGCTCATGCACGGGCCGATCATGGCGTGGCGGTGTATTGGGGATATTATCCAGCCATATGACCCGCCCTAAGAGGTAAGGTCAAGATGGCGGAGGCTCTTGCTTAAAGTGCAAGATGGGCCATGACTTGTTAATCAAAGGGCACCAGGTGGTTACCTGTGAGAGCTGGCGGTGGCTCAAGACACGAAGAGGGCGGCCCTTGTCCCATCAAGGGGAGGATCATCAGGAGTTTCCTTGCTGAAGGGGCAAGGCGAGTTAGAGACATATTGGGTCAAGGATCATAACGTGACCTAGACTCTTGTAAAACATTGGACCTCGACATGTATATAAAGGCGAGTCACTAGGTCTGGTAGATTTAAGTTACAATCAATCGAGAGCTAGGTCAAGCGAATCCGCACCCTTGTAATCGACTTCCACATCAATATACACAGAGCAGGACGTAGTCTTTTACCTCTATCAGAGCGGCCGAACTGGGGTAAATTCGTCTCTCCTTCCTAATAAAGCCCTTTGAGTGGCCACACAGTTGTGATGGCCTCACCATTAAGTCCTTTCATTAGGACATCTACCATGATTAAACCACGATAGTTGGCGCCCGCCGTGGGGCTTCCGCACAGTGGAGTTGAGTTCTCGAAGGGAGCCCTTCCAGGGTTTGGGAGCTATGTGGTCGGTCTCACGACCAAGAGCCGCCGCGGAAAACACTACATCGACAATTCAAGCTGGGGGCTCGAGGCCGGTTCAATCGAATCAGGTTACCGAGTCCCCTTCTATCATCATTTTCTCACGACAGATGCCATGGGTAGGCTTATCGAGAGTGGTTGGGACCGAAGGGACACCGGCAGGCTCCGGGAACGAGATTGGTAGCTAGCAATGCAAGACACATGATGTACCCAGGTTCGGGGCTCTCCATGGGAGATAATACCCCTAGTCCTGCCGGAGTGGTTGATGAACCAAGGTGATTACAGGATGCTCCTTGAGTTGTTTGACGGAGGAGGAAGAAGGAGTAGCTGGCTCGCTATCTACCTCTCCTATGTGGTGTGTGTGGTTGTGAGAATGGCGGACCCTCTGCATGGAGGGGAGCTGGGGTGTTTTATAGTTGAACCCACCGGCTTACAGAATGGATAATAGGTACATTTTGGAGGGCCGGCTGGCAACCTCTCAGGCCGGCCAGGGGCCCCACTAAGGTTTAGTCTTGTCGCTTGAGGGGCCCGCCGGCTGCAAGGTCCGATCTGGTCATGGGGCCCGCCGGCTAGCCTGTGGGATTGGTGCGTGCTCCCCACGTAGGGCGCATGCAATACGACGGACGTCGTCTTGCGGGATCTGGCGCTGGTCAGCGGTATGGCCGCCTCCACTGTAGCCACGCGGGGCTAGGTAATGTAGTGGGTAGTGGCACGTGGGCACTGTACATGGTTGACGGGTTGGAGCCGGCGACGGTCAGCGGTATGGCCGCCGCCACTGTAGCCATGCGTGTGCTTCTCCATCGTACCCGTGGTGAGGTACCTTCACCTTTAATCGAAGGACCCCGTCACATCCTGGGGATTGATACGACAAGTGCCCTTCAGCCGGCTGGCGGCTAGCCAGCTGACCAGAGAGTAGACAGGTACGCTCCTAGCAGGCATGGACTTCATAGCCGGCCAAGAGGAGCCGACAGTTGAGAAGCTCTCGCTCCCTTCTATCCCGAAGTATGGAGGAGTAGGCTTGCTGAGCCTACCTCGGGGTTATCCCCCCGTCAGTTGTCCCCGAAGCAGGGGAGGTCCGCCATATTGAGGCGAAGGGCCTCACTGGCTTAAGTACCCAGCTCGCGGGCCTTGAGAGCCGCTGTATGTGAACCAGGCGTGGGAGACGATCGGGCCGGGAGCCAGTTGGTGTCCATTGGATGCCTCGGCTTCTTCCCTAGTAGCACTGGTGCGCCATGTGTTGGGCTTTGGGTGCCGCGCCTTGACAATCCACGTGCATGACGGGACTGGGCCTGTGCAATGGGGCTCGCCAGACTGTGACCCCGGCCCGCGCGCGGGAGCCTCTATGTATACGCGGACGGTTGGTATTTCGGAGTGCATTAATGCTCCTGCACAATCCGGAGGCGGTGGAGATCATGCCCACCGGATACCCTCACCACGATCTCTTCCAAGGTTTAAATGGACAGGCGGGGGCTGATACATCTACATCGTATCTACTTTTCCAAACTCTTTTGCCCTTGTTTTGGACCCTAATTTGCATGATTTGAATGGAACTAACCCGGACTGACGCTGTTTACAGTAGAATTGCCATGGTGTTGTTTTTGTGCAGAAATGAATGTTCTTGGAACGTCCTAAAAATTTACGGAAAATATTTCTGGAAAATATGAAAATACATGCGCAAAGATCCAGCGGAGGGGACGGGCCAGTGGGCCACAAGCCCTGTAGCCGCGGCCTCCCCCCGTGGCCACGGCTACCAAGCTTGTGGGGCCCACGTGGCTCTCTCGCCCCCAATTCCAATGCTATTTATTCCCTTTCGTCCCGGAAAAAAATCAAGAGAGAAGATTTCATCGCGTTTCACGATCCAAAGGCGCCGCCACATCCCGTTCTTGCCCTGGAGAGTAGATCTGGAGTGCGTTTTGGGTTCCGGATCAAGGAGATCGTCGCCATCGTCATCATCAACCTTCTTCCCTCTCCAATTCCATGAAGCTCTTCATCGTACGTGAGTAATCTATTCGTAGGCTCGCTGGGCGGTGATGAGTAGGATGAGATCTATCATGTAATCGACTTAGTTTTGACGGGGATTGATCCCTAGTATCCACTATGTTCTCAGATTGATGTTGCTACTACTTTGCCATGCTTAATGCTTGTCACTAGGGCCCGAGTGCCATGATTTCAGATCTGAAATTATTAGGTTGTCACCAATATATGTGTGTTTTAGATCCGATCTTGCAAGTTGTAGTTACCTACTATGTGTTATGATCCGGCAACCCCGGAGTGACAAAAACCGGAACCATTCCCAGTGATGACCATAGTTTGAGGAGTTCATGTGTTCACCAAGTGTTAATGCGTTGGTCCGGTTCTTTATTAAAAGGAGAACCTTAATATCCCGTAGTATCCATTTGGACCCTGCTACCACGGGAGGGATGGACAATAGATGGCATGCAAGTTCTTTTCCTTAAGCACGTATGACTACACACGGAATGCATGCCTACATCACATTGACGAACGGGAGCTAGTCACATATCTCTCCATGTTATAACTGTTGCATGATGAAAGTCATCCAACAAATCACCGATCCATTGCCTACGAGTTTGTCCCACTTCTACTGTTACTTGCTTTGCTCTGCTGTTGTTACTACTGTTGCTACTACTGTTACTTTCTTTGCTCTGCTGTTGTTACTATTGTTGTTGCTACCGTTACTTGCTGCTAATGTTACTTGCTTTGTCCTGCTGCTGCCACTACTGTTGCTACTACTATTACTTGTTGTTGTTGTTACTTTCTACTATTGCTACTTGCTACTGCTGTCACCACTGCTGTTCCTTGCCACTGCTGTTACTCGTTACACTACTACTACCTGCTACCATACTTTTCTGGTGCCATTGATACTTCAGTTAGGAATAGTCTGCCTTGTCAAAAAATCGTTTCTGGCACCGTTGCTATCATACTACCTTTGCTGCTTATATCCTGCTTGTAGATACTAATCTTTCAGGTGTGGTTGAACCGACAACTCAACTGCTAATACTGGAGAATATCCTTTCAATCCCATTGTGTCGAACCAAAAAATTTGGGTTGAATACTCTACCCTCGAAAACTGTCGCGATCCCACACGCTGGTGGGCCATTGCAAGACAATTGCTAATTGTTGAGCAACTGAAAGCAATTCTTTTCTGGTGCCGTTGCCAGGGGACTGCTAGCAGCTCTTTTCTGGCGCCGTTGCCGGGGAGGAAAGCTATATTCTCTGAGTCACTTGGGATTTATTTCTGCTGATCAGTATGAAGAATCTGAAAGATCCAAGAACCAAAGTCTTGCCCTCAACTACGAGGGGAGGTAAGGAACTGCCATCTAGCTCTACACTTGATTCACCTTCAGTTATGAGTAACTTTGCAACACCACCTCCTGCTAGAAATCTTGATATGTCGCATGTGCTAGATGATGCTAGAGATGCTACTTCTATTGATGACGCTTACGATGCTACTATGCTTGATGAGACTATGCCTGATACTGCTAGAGATACTATGCCTGAAACTGCTAGAGATGCTATGCCTGATACTGCTTTGCCTGATGATGCTAGAGATGTTATTTTGCCTGATGATGCTATGCTTGATACTGCTAGAGATACTACTTTGCCTGATATGCCACTAGGGGTATTCCTTGATGCTCATATTTCTAGAGTTACTGCCAATGCTCGTGATGCTTTTGAAACTGCCGATACTATTGAGATAGAACTTGCTTTTGCTCCTGCTAGATCTAGCTCTCCTAGATATGAATTGCATGATATACCTGAGGGTTATGTTATGGAGGGAGAGATAGCTGAGGATTTTCTTGCATGTAAGGATGCCTATGACGCTGAGAAATTACTTCTCAAGTGGAAGGAAAAATCTCTGAAAGCTAGGATGAAATACGACCCGAAGTTTGCCACTTCACCTATCATTATCACCGATGAGGATTATGAATTCTCTATGGACCCTCAGATAATCTATCTAGTCGAATCTGATCCTTTCCATGGTTATGAGTCTGAGACGGTCGTAGCCCATCTTACCAACCTACGCGATATAGCCACCCTTTTCACTAGTGAGGAGAAGATCCGCTACTACTATATCCTTAAGATGTTTCCTTTCTCTCTAAAGGATGACGCTAAATCCTGGTTCACTTCTCTTGCTCCTGGATGTGTGAGTAGTCCCCAGGATATGGTCTATTACTTCTGTGAGAAATATTTTCCCTGCTCATAAGAAGCAAGCAGCCATGCAAGAAATATACAACTTTTCTCAATTCAAAGAAGAGAGTCTCCCACAAGCTTGGGGGAGGCTCATCCAGCTACAGAATGCTTTGCCTGATCACCCTCTTAAGAAGAACGAGATACTTGATATCTTCTATAACGGACTTACCGATTCTTCTAGAGACCACCTAGATAGTTGTGCCGGTTGTGTTTTTAGGGAACGAACTATAGAACAAGCTGAGATTCTACTGAGTAACATCTTGATCAACGATAATGCTTGGAATATTCCCGAACCACCTCCTAAGACAACTCCCTAAGTCCCGAAGATATGCAAGAAGCCAAGAAATCTATGCAAGAGAAAGTTATTAGATCTGAAGAAGTCAAAAATCTACCGCCTATCAAAGAGATCCATGGTCTCGATAACCCGATACAAGTAGTAGAGGTGAATTCTCTGCGTAAATTCAATGAGAGTGATATTCCTTTTGACAAACCTGCTAGCCTATGCTTTGATGAATTTGACAACTTTGTTGCCAAACAACAGAGTTTCAATGATTATGTTAGCAGACAATTGGAAGAAAGTACTCGTATGCTTAGTCATTTAAGTGCTTGTGTAGACAGAAATGTCAATGATCTGAAGCTTCTGAGTAAACATGCCTCTATGATTACTACTGAGGTAGAACAAGTACTTAAAGCTCAGAATGACTTGCTCAATTAATTAAATGACAACTCGGTCAAAGTCATTACTAGAGGAGGCAAAATGACTCAGGAACCTTTGTATCCTGAAGGCCATCCTAAGAGAATTGATCAAGATTCTCAAAGAATTAATGCTGATACACCCAGTCATCCTAAGAAGACGAAGAAGGATGATAGAAACCTACATGTCAGTTCACCAAATACTGTCACACCTGAAGAACCAAATGATATTTCTGCGTCTGATGGAGAAACACAATCTGGTGATGAACATGAACCTCGTGACAATATGGACAGTGATGATGAGGATGTGGAGATTGAACCTACGGTTAATCCTGATAACCCACAACCTAAGAGATACGATAAGAATGACTTCACTGCTAGGAAGCATGGTAAAGGAAGGGAGGCATGGGTTCAAAGACCCATGCCCTTTCCTCCCAAGCCATCCAAGAAAAAGGATGATGAGGATTTTGAGCGCTTTATTGAAATGTTGAGACCCGTCTTTCTGCAGATGCAGTTAATTGATATGCTCAAAATGTCTCCATATGCCAAGTAGATGAAAGATATCGTGACTAATAAACGGAAGATACCAGATCTTGACATCTCCACCATGCTCGCCAATTACACTTTCAGAGGTGGAACTCCTAAGAAACTTGGTGATCCCGGAGTGCCCACTATACCTTGCTCCATTAAAGGAAACTACGTAAGAACTGCCTTATGTGACGTTGGAGCCGGTGGTAATGTTATGCCTCTCTCTCTTTATCGTAGACTTGAACTGGATAAGTTGACACCCATTGAAATTTCTCTGCAAATGGCTGACAAATCAACTGCTTTCCCTGTCGGCATTTGCGAGGATGTGCCTGTTGTGGTTGCTAACGTTACTATCTTGACGGACTTTGTTATCCTGGATATTCCTGAGGATGATGCCATGGCGATCATTCTTGGAAGACCATTCTAAAACACCGCAAGGGCTGTTATAGATTGCAGCAAAGGCAATGTCACCTTCCATGTGAACGGTAATGAGCATACAGTGCACTTTCCGAAGAAACGATATCAAGTACATTGCATCAATGCTATCGAAAAAACTTCATCGATTCTTATTGGGAGCTTTGAATGCCCTATTCCTCGTGTTAAGATGAAGTATGATTTGCTTGTTGGGGAGATTCATATCGCCATTGAGGTGACTTAGTGGCTATTCGGCAATTCTCCATTTCGTTTTGCGATTCGAAAAAGTTTTGTCATGAGGATTTGATCAACCCCATTGACGGATTTCTTTCGATGACCATGAAATGGATGAATCAAGGACTCACATACCTCTGTTTTAAGCTTTCACTTTCTGTTGCTTAGAAGAAAAATGATAGATTTAGTTTAGTTTTTCCTGTTTTCTGTTTCAGCGTCCCGGAGAAAAGTACCCCGAAAATAAAAATTATCCGATGGTCCTGAAAATCAAATATGTTTTTTTTCTCGATTTTTTGAAAAATATTGTGACTGGGAGCTAGCCTGGGGGCCACACCAGTGGGCCACAAGCCCTGTGGCCGCGGCCTTCCCCCTGGCCGCGGCTACCAAGCTTGTGGGGCCCACAGGGACCCCCTCCACTCACTCCAGCTCCCATCCTCTACTTCTACCTCCAGAAAAACCCGTGTTCTTGCTCATTTGCCTGTGATTTTCGATCTCCTTGGTGAAAGCACCATTCTCTGATTCGTTTTGGGGAAATTACTCCTTGGTAAGTGACTCCTCCATTGGTCCAATTAGTTTCTACTCTAGTGCTTTATCCTTCGCTTATTCTTGCCACCTTGGTGACCCTGTTCTTGAGCTTGAAATGTTGATTTTAGCTGGTCCCAAGTAGTTTTAGCGCGTGATACGGTCTCTAGGCACTAGTAGGAGTAGTTGCTACAAGGTGTGGTTGGTCTTTATTCACTTTTTCTTGAACTTCAAAAATTTCAGCAAAAAGAAATTATGTTCAGGAGGAAGTTTCATGGTGGTTCCTCAAGTAAGAAGGGTCCCCGTCTTTCTATTCGGGAGCCCGATCCTTATCAACTAATGGACGCACCGGTACAACCATGTGAATGGCCTTCCGATGAGTTCATGATCGAAGCAGGCTTCAAGGATGAGTTTGATACACTTGTCCGCAATGCTGGGTTAGAAGAATTCCTCTCAGATAAATGTGAACAGTATGCTATGCTCACTGCCTCTTTCGTGCGTAGATTTAAATTTTCAGTTGGCCGTGACTCATAAATAGTGTTTGATCTGTATGATAAATCCTACACCATGGATTTGGAGGATTTCAATAGGATTTGCAAGATACCCGATGGGGGTAGTCTTAATGATCTTGCTAAGTCTTCGGTTACAGATTTTGTCTCTAGTATAACTGTTGGAGAAACTAGAGACATCACGCAAGCTACCATAGGAAGCCTTCATTTCCCTGCCTTGCACTACTTTGCCCTCTTCATAGGTAGATGCATTAACGGCAAGGTTGAACATTGTCACCTATGCGCATCCGACCTTAGTATCCTTAAGAGCGCAGTGACGAGTGACAAAAGCTTCAACATGGGAGCTATTATAGCAAGGAGGCTGAATAAGAATGCTATTGATGGGGATTTATTTGGCGGCATCTATGCCACTCACATAGCAAATTTTCTCGGGGTACCCATCCGCGTAGGAGATCCCTCGCTCCATATAGCTTTCCTTGACCGTGTCGCTATGACACGCTACCAGTTCCTTGAGAGGGATGATGAATCCCTCCTATACCGATTGATATTTAACCGGCAGCGTGTTTTCCATATTACCCTTCCTGCTCCTGCTTTCGTTGACTTTTCGGAAAAACGGAGATACTACATAACCAAAGGAGAGGCAGAGGAGTATGAGAGGGAGGCGACGGCTGCTCGTCTCCGTGAGGCAGCTATTCAGGGAGTGGCTGCAACGCTCCCGTATAACCCCGATTATGATTTTGGACTTTGCTAGTACCGTCCTTGGGAGTAGACCAAGCTAGGCCAAAAGCTTAAGCTTGGGGGAGTACGTGTTTGCACCAACTTTACATTCATGCTTATGCTTTCACTTTGTTAGTCGGTGTTTACACTTTGCCACTATATTATCCATGCTAGTTTATTTTCATTTTCTTGTTTTCTTGTTTTGTGTCCTCTTGAGAAAACCCAAAAAGATTTTCCTTTCTTCTTTTGCTTGTTGGGAGCTTTCCCATGTAAATAGTTTTCTTTTTCTTTGAGTCGAGGTAGAGGACCATGGTTACAATGTTTAGTGGCTCTCGCATGCATACCTGTTCATTTGTTAAAAAGCCATATTACTTTGTCTTCTCCTTTGTGTTTGCCTACAGATTCAGCTTAGTCCAATGCACGAGCACTCTTATTATTGTTCACATCATTCGATCGTGCAAGTGAAAGGCAATAATGCTGATATATGATGAAGTGACTGAGACTGGAAAAGATGGTATGAACTCTATCTATTTTTTTGTAAATATGACTAGCTTGTCGTCCCAGATTCAGCTTTGTTGAGAGAGAACCATGTTTGCAATGAAAACTTAGAGATCATAGTTTCTGATGCCATTCTTAATTAGCTAGGAGCTTATAATGGTTTGTCTTGAATGCCAACATAGATTTTGAGATGACTATGATGTAGTATGATAGGATGGTATTCTCCTTTGAATGATTCAAGTGGCTTGACTTGGCGCATGTTCATGCACGTAGTTGAAACAAAATCAACATAGCCTCTATGATGTTATGCACGTGTTCATGCACGTGTTCATGGTGATTTATACCCTGCTCATGCTTGCACTCAATGTTAGTCAAACTCATTGCATCTTGATGACTGTTGTCGCTCTCTAGTTGGTCGCTTCCCAGTCTTTTGCTAGCCTTCACTTGTACTAAGTGGAATACTGCTTGTGCATCCACTTCCATAAATCCAAAAGTTTTTCCATGAGAGTCCACCATACCTACCTATTTGCGGTATCTACCTGCCGTTCCAAGTAAATTTGCATGTGCCATTCTCTAAACCTTCAAGAAATAATATGTTTTGCATGCCTGAACCACTCATGTGGTGACAGGGGGCTATTGGTATCTTCCATGTTAGGCGTGTTATCATCGACATGTGTTTATTCACTGTCATTCACGAGAAAGGGGTCGGTAATTGGAATGCCTAGATCCATGCTACATGACTGTAAAACAAGACTCCCCCCGGATTGATGTTAGTATGGACGGTACCCGAGGATTCGGCTAGCCGTGGAGTGTGATTGATAGGTGGTGGGGGAGTTAAAACTTTACTTTTCTGTTTGGGAACCGCCTATAGCATGAATAGCATGGAAGATATTGAGAACTCTTGGTCATTGCATTGACAATGAAAGCATGTCACCCAAAATTATTATCTCTGTTTTCAAAGCTTGAGCTCTGACACCTCTGCGAATGAGTGCTTCCCTCTGCGAAGGGCCTGACTATTTATTTTCCTGTTGAGTCATCCTCTTCTTATATAATCACCAATTAGAGAGCACCTCTGTCATTTTTATGCTTTGCTTTTGATTGATATTGAGTATGACTATGACTGGATCTTCGTTGTTATGAATTACAATGTTTAGCGAGCCCTTGATCTTTGAAAGTGCTCTGCATTTATGTTTTGCGGTCTCAGAAAGAGCTAGCGAGATACCACCTATTCATATTGCTTCATGCTTGTTTTGATTGAATTGTTGGTATCTGAAACTCATTATTATTTGCTCGCTAGCTAATTATGCCATTGATATTAGTTTACCGTGAGACCTATGTGTCACTTGCTTATGTGGTCAACTTCTGATCTTGCTGAAATTCTGGTTATGAGTTAGACATAGTTGCAACAACAAGATCAAACAGAGTTTCTCAAAGTTTTTCTTTCTCTTTCAGTTTGTCAACTGAGTTGCTTGAGGACAAGCTAGGTTTTAAGCTTGGGGGAGTTGATACGTCTCCATCGTATCTACTTTTCCAAACTCTTCTGCCCTTGTTTTGGACTCTAATTTGCATGATTTGAATGGAACTAACCTGGACTGACGATGTTTTCAACAGAATTGCCATGGTGTTGTTTTTCTGCAGAAATGAAAGTTCTCGGAACGTCCTAAAAATTTACGAAGAATATTTCTAGAAAATATGAAAAATACGTGCGCGAAGATCCACCGGAGGGGACGGGCCAGTGGGCAACAAACCGTGTAGCCGCGGCCTCCCCCGTGGCCGCGGCTACCAAGCTTGTGGGGCCCAAGTGGCTCTCCCTCCCCAAATTCCAGTGCTATTTATTCCCTTTCGTCCCGGAATAAATCGAGAGAGAAGATTTGAAAGCGTTTCACGATCCAGAGGCGCCGCCACATCCCATTCTTGCCCTGGAGGGCAGATCTGGAGTCCGTTTGGGCTCCGGATCAAGGAGATCGTCATCATCGTCATCATCAACCTTCTTCCCTCTCCAATTCCATGAAGATCTTCATCGTTTGTGAGTAATCTATTCGTAGGCTCGCTGGGCGGTGATGAGTAGGATGAGATCTATCATGTAACCGATCTTGCAAGTTGTAGTTACCTACTATGTGTTATGATCCGGCAACCCCGGAGTGACAATAACCGGAACCACTCCCGGTGATGACCATAGTTTGAGGAGTTCATGTGTTCACCAAGTGTTAATGCGTTGGTCCGGTTCTTTATTAAAAGGAGAACATTAATATCCCGTAGTATCCATTTGGACCCCGCTGCCACGGGAGGGATGGACAATAGATGTCATGCAAGTTCTTTTCCTTAAGCACGTATGACTACACACGGAATGCATGCCTACATCACATTGACGAACGGGAGCTAGTCACATATCTCTCCGTGTTATAGCTGTTGCATGATGAATGTCATCCAACAAATCACCAATCCATTGCCTACGAGTTTATCCCACTTCTACTGTTACTTGCTTTGCTCTGCTGTTGTTACTACTGTTGCTGCTCCTATTAATTTCTACTGTTACTTGCTTTGCTCTGCTGCTGTTACTACTCTTGCTGCTACTGTTACTTGCTGCTACTGTTACTTGCTTTGTCCTGCTGCTGCAGCCACTACTGTTGCTAGTACTGTTACTTGCTGTTGCTGTTACTTGCTACTGTTGCTACTTGCTACTGCAGTCACCACTGCTGTTCCTTGCCACTACTGTTACTCGTTACACTTCTACTACCTGCTAAAATGCTTTTCTCGCGCCATTGATACTTCAGTTAGGAATAGTCTCCCTTGTCAACAGATCGTTTCTGGCACCATTGCTATCGTACTACCTTTGCTGCTTATATCCTGCTTGCAGATACTAATCTTTCAGGTCTGGTTGAACCGACAACTCAACTGCTAATACTGGAGAATATCCTTTCACTCCCATCGTGTCGAACCAACAAATTTGGGTTGAATACTCTACCCTAGAAAACTGCCGCGATCCCACACGCTGGTGGGCCATTGCAAGACAATTGCTAATTGTTGAGCAACTGGAAGCAGTTCTTTTCTGGTGTCGTTGCCAGGGGACTGCTAGCAGGGGCTCCGAAGAGGCCATTTGCCCCTGTCCTGCTCCACTCTAGCGCCCCCTAACTCCAAGAGCAAGAGAGAGAGAGGGAGAGGCGACGTTCGCGCCTTCGCCGTTGTTCACGACCAGAGCTTCGCGCATCCCCCAGAGCTTCTCCCCGCCGCTCCGCCATGTCCCGAGCCGCCGCCAAGAAGGCAAAAGCCCGAGGCTCCTGGGAAGGCAACCTTCTCACCGAGGGGCATATTGAGGTTCTCCGTCATCGCCGTATGTTTCCCTCGTCAAAACTTGTCGCGGTGCGCCTCCCCGACAGAGAAGGATCTCCGAACCCGCGCGAGGGCGAAGTGGTGGTCTTCAACGAGCACTTTTTTCGCGGGTTCGGGCTTCCAGCAAGCGACTTCTTCTCGTGCTTCGTGGTTCACTTCGGCTTGCAGCGGCACCACCTCGCGGCAAACACCTTCCTCTAGTTGGCGGCCTTCATCACCATGTGCGAGGGATTTGTGGGGATCGAGCCCCGGTTGGACTTGTGGCGCCAACTATTTTTCTTCAAGCAGCAGTCGGTGTCGACTGATGTTCCCGGCGTCATGAAGATCACCCCTTGCGCCGCCGCCCTCGTTCATCATCGAACCACCTATGGCTTCCTGAAGCTTCCTCTCCAGGATTCGGTGAAGAAGTGGCAGAGGGGATTCTTCTACGTGAAGAATGTGGATCCCTGGAACGACTACATCAACCTGCCCCCTTTCGCCATCGCTCCGCCAACTACGAAGCTGAACTAGAAGATCTCGCTTTCGAAGCCGATCCTGGAGGTGAAGCAGATATGCACCCACGTCGAACATTTGAAGAACTGAGGCCTTCTGGCCGAGGATTTGTTTGCCACCATGGTGGCAAGATGGATTATGCCTCTGCACCGCCGGCCACACTTGATTTGCCAAATGGGGTGCCGACATGACCCATGCCGACTCTCGACGAAGAACTTGCGATCCGACAGGATAGGGCTGGTGAACTTGATCTCCACCGCCTTCATGGATGACGGCGGCGCATGGGAATGAGGCATGGCCCCTTACGACCGAGACCATCTAGCTTAGACGGTACGCTTCTTCATGATAATGTTTATTGTTTTCCTTTGAATACCCTATGGCTTGTGACGCCGCACGCTGTCTATGTCATCAGTTGTTCCCGCGTCTGCAAGCCTATCAGCCACCGGCTACCGATGTGGAGGTGTCGGATCCCGTCGAGATAGACGATGAGGACGAGGTGGAGCCTCAACCAGCCGCCTCCGAAGACGTTGTGGAGGTGGCGGAGTCGGAGGGAACCGAGCCAGCCAGTGAGTTTTTTGTGTCTGGATTGCTTGACTGGACAGACAATGATGAAGTGTCGCCTCCATTGCATGGTGGAGTCGACACTAAAGACCTGGAAGAGCTAGAGGAGGTCTCCAGCCCTCCCGTGAGACGGCAATGTCGAGCCACCCGCGGGCCAGCCTTGGATGGCGAAGGAGCACGACGAAAAGGCAAGCGGGCCGCTACCGCCAAGCCGGCCTTCAAGCGAACCGCAACACGGCCTCCCGTTGGAGGTCACGGGGGCGGCTCGAAGAAGAAGCGTGTTGACCCGAACATCGTCAGTAGACGGCCGGTTCCCGTCGTCATTGGGTAAATAACCAACTTCCTATTTTCTTCCCCTCATTCTTGATTCCTTGGTAGGAAATCCCTTCTTACTAATTTATGGTAAGCAGGGACGCCGAGACGACGGAGGAGGATGACGCCGCTGTTGCAGAGCAGGCCGCCTGGGCCGGGGAAGATGCCTCCATGAAGGCGCTGATCGAGCAGGAGAACCGTCCCTCGGAGGAGGCGGCCCGAAAGGAGGCCGCAAGCGGAGACCAACCCGACAAGCGCGCAGCCGGCCCCGCTCAGAAGTCACCCACCAAGGAGAGGCGATCCAGAACGAAACACGATCCCACTTCACTAGCGAATGTGGAGGCCCAGACCAGCGAGCCAGCTCGTGCCGGAGCAAGTGCGTCCGAGACCGCCAAGGCCGCCGGGCCAGGATCTGCCTCCGCACCGGTGGATCTCGACGCGGCGCCCGACGTGCCTGACGCCAGGATAGACGCCTCACCGGAGGCGCCGATGGTTGCACCAGGAGCAGAGATCCCGCCAAGGAGCACGGAGACAACCCTTGTGCCGAAGGACAAGGTCGTACAGACCGAGGGTCCGCAGGCGCCTCACCGGGCCGATGCGTTAGAGGAGCCGACCCGAAGTGGGCCACCAGGAGATGACACCATGGTCTCGTCCGGTCGCGGCCCGTCCGCCTCCGGAGCCGGCCCCCTCTCCGGGAGCCGTCCCATAGAGTCCTGGAACATGGACAGGGCGATCCAGGCGACCCTGCCTCCTAGCGCCCCGCTGAGTGGAGTCCTTGCGCTTGTGGCGCCATATTCCTGCAGTCGCAAGAAGGTGGCGCAGACGTCCCTGGTGGCTTGGGAAGACCTGAAACACCTTGAGGAATGGATCGCGGTACGTTTTTAATTCCTGCATCTTTCTGTCAAGATTTTTCTTCTTCTTTCTATGCTTTAGTGGGGGCACGCCAACGCACCCACTTGGTGTAGCCCCCGAGAGTTGGGCCGGCTGAGAGTTAGCCGGCTCGAGTCTCACTTGCGGCTGCTTGTTTCTTCTATTCCTTTTAGTGGGGGCACGCAACTGCACCCACTAGGTGTAGACCCCGAGAATCATGCCGGTTTTGCAATCCGCCGGGCCCAATCTTATTCTTGATCTGTTTTAGTTCTTTTTACCACATGATCTCCACAACATCCAAACACAAGATCATAACGTGGTGTTGGCCCGGCTCCAAGAGGCCAAGAGGCGGACATGCGACCTTCAAGGTCAGCTGGACCGAGCCATCACGGAGCGCGACTCGTTGTGCGGTGAGGACGACCGGCTACGTCAGGAGGTGGAGCTTCTCCAGACAGAGAAGATAGACCAAGAGGCAGCCCAATTAGATGGAGCTGGAGCAGCTGCGCGCCGTCCACAACAACGCCGTGACGCAGAAGGATGCCTTCCACGCCGCCGATCTGGAGTGTTTGGAGAAGTTGTGCCTTGATGGCAAGGCACAACAGGATGCCGCCATGAAGGACCTGAAGGCCCAACTGCCGAAGGAGGCCAGGCGGCACAAGCCCTTAGGGACTAGTTCACCCGCCTGTCTCACGAGAGCTCAGTTTGGGACCGCGAGGCTCAAGAGGAGGCAGGCGAGGTCGACATAATCCTCAACCATGAGTCGTCCCTGCCTTGTCTTGTCTTCTTTTTTTTAGCTTCTCTTTTTTTCTTTTTCTCACACCACGCCCCCACTCCTGCTCCCCAGAACTCCTCCCAGGGACACAGGATGCGACAAGCGCAGCTGTAGAGGCCCAGCACGACGAACGATGTGCTGCCGACGTTGAGGTGGATGCCGCCGTGAGTTGGACCGTGGAAGAGGTGGCCCTTGTCGCCAGGGCCCGCATGTGAGAGCTGGCGCAGTCTCTGACCTGGCTCCAGGACGCCGGGCTGGCAATGGTGAAGGCCCTTCGGCCAAATACGGTAGAGCCAGCATCAATGAGTCGGCTGTCCCGATGGCTCGAAGCGGGAAGCTCTCGGTTGGACGCCTGGTGTACGTCGGCTGCGCGGGCCGGAGTGTACATGGTGCTTCGCCTTGCAAAGTCATGGTATAAGAACCTGTACATGGGCCTGCTCGCAGGACAACGCGCCTGCGTGGATGCGGCGCTGGCAGCCGTTGAAGACGAGTTGCAGGTGCGGGCCAGTGACATTGCCAGGTGCGGGCCTCGTGGAATGAGTACTCCCTCCAGCGTGAGGCTGACGGAAGCGTGATCCTGGAGGATCAGTTTCAGCTGGCCCTTTACGACACAGATGACAGCTCCGACGAGACAGCATTCGAGGACGCCGACTCCAGCGACGAGGCTTATGCTGACACCACCGCGAAGGGCGATGCCGAAAGCGCCCGTGTGGATGACGGCGCCTCTACGTCAGTTGGTCCTGGCGACGCCGGTGCCTCCACCTCAGGTGCCGCTGGCAATGCCGGCACCTCCGCCTCACGTGTCGCTGGCAACGCTCGAGCCACAGGTGGAGCCGCCACTGACTCAAGCTTTTTATTTTCTGCACGTCTTTGTTAGTCCAGCAGTACCACCCACTAGTGGTGATATGTAATGAACCTTGGTCGTGGGACTTTACATGTTTTTGAATGTAATATATGTTTGTCTGGTTGAATCGTTCCTGTGAAGGTTGTGCTTGCCGACTCGTTTTTTTGTCGTTCGTCTCCCGATGACTTCCATTTGCCCGAAAGCTTTTCCCTTTCCAGCATCCGCCCCGCCAGCCAGACAGCCGAGAGTCGGTCTGTGACTGGGACGGGACTTCTGCCTTCAAAGGTGTCGGACTTGAAGCCGCAAGCATACTTAAAACTTGGATTAAGTCAGTAGAGGCCGGCTAGAAATGATGATCGGAAGTGATCGAACCAACCCGAGCTGGCGACCACTTCGTAGTCGAAATCTACGTGTAGTCGGCCTTCCATCCCATGATCGGAAGGGAGCCGGTCTGTAGCTTGCACGGGGTGGTAAGGGTTTTGGCTCGACATGCATTATATGTTCGACTAGGACAAGGAAGTTAGCTCGGGCCGGCTAGCGAGCCTCCGAGCCCGAGGAGTCGGACCCGAGAGCCCACTCTTGTAATGACAACTCTTTTTATGAAATCAAATAGGCATGCCCCAAGTGTTGTTTGGAGAACCCATTGCATTCATTGAAATCGAAAAAGGGCAAAGGATACATGCATACACATTTTTTCTTTCGCTTGTTCTAGCAGTAGAACGGGCGAAGCAGTGCCGCGTTCCATGGATGCTCCATTTCTTCACCGGAGGCGTCTCTCTGCGCTTGTGCCGCTTCTGAGAGTCTATTAGATCGTACACATTCTTGTGGAGCGCCCTACTAATGATGAAGGCTCCCTCCCATGGGGAAGAGAGCTTGTGTTGGCCAGCAGTTCACTGGATTCTTCTAAGTACCAGGTCCCCCTCATGGAAGGAGAGAGGCCTGATCTTTTGGTTGTGGTAGTGTCTTAGCTTCTGCTGGTAGATGGCCGTCCGGCTCAGGACCAGCTCCCGTGCCTCCTCGAGTAGATCGACGCCGTTTTCTCTTGCCTCTTTTGTATCCGCCTCCGTGTAAAAGGTGACACGAGGAGAGTCGAACACGACATCCGCAGGATGATTGCTTCGGACCCGTAGACAAGGAAGCATGGCGTGAAGATGGTTGACCGGTTCGGCATGGTCGGGAGGCTCCACAACATAGCCGACAACTCTTTGATCCAGCAGGCGGTTGACCTGACGAGCAGTGCCACGAGTCTTGCCTTGATGCCGGCCAAGATTAGACCGTTTTCCCTTTTTGCCTGGCCGTTTGACTGCGGGTGCGCCACTGACGCTAGATCGAGTCGGACGCCCTCTTTGGCACAGAAGAGCGCCATTGCACCTTTGGCGAAGTTGGTGCCGTTGTCGGTGATGATGTTGTGGGGGACGCCGTAGTGGATGGTCATGTCCTTGATGAACTTGATGGCCATGGGACCGTCAAGCTTCTTGATTAGCCTGGCCTCAATCTGTCGTCGTTTTGGGAATGGGGGTACCCAGACCCTCCTGCCTGCGGCCCAGGGTTGGCCCACTTCATCAACCAAAAACCAACAGGCCCGGCACCACTCAAGGCAAGGCCCTCGCGAGGGGCAATCCTCGCGAGGAAGAACATCATCAATATCTGTAGGGGGCCTCCTCATGACCCCTCCGGCGAGGCGGATATTCGATGGCAAGACCCGGCCTGAGGAGTCGAGGATGATGCGGGGGAAGGACAGGCGATCAGCAGACAGCAGGACGGTGCAGTTCCCCGTTTACATCAGATGAGGACGCACGCACGTCTCTAAGGCATCTCCCAAAGGTTTCCATTCTGGCACTTTGTAGGCGAAGACTACTTTTGGATAGGGGAATCTCGTTCCCCTGCCCCCTTTAAAATAGTCCTATATACAGAGTGTTGGTTCCTTCATATGGAGGGGGATTCATTCACTCGCCCACTGGCACCACACAAACGCCACCCAGCCTCCGTAGGCCCTTGAACACTGTACTAGTTCATCAATCAACCTCCACGAGAGGCAATCCACCAAAGCAGGAGTAGGGTATTATGCTTCTCGGCGGCCCGAACCAGGGTAAACTGCCGTGTTCTGTGTCTTCCTCACTATCGGGTGAGTTCTAAGCCCGAGAGAGATCTTCGTACACGCCCCTGAGTTCAAATCTTTAGGGTTTTGCGAAGCCCGAGATCCGACATTTGGCGCGCCAGGTAAGGGGTGTGTCAAGGTATCTCCCAGGGCTCAGCCCACTGAAGCTGGTCAGACTCATGGTAGGGAGACAACGAATCTGCATGCAGAGGCGGACTGCTCGCATGGCACGGCCGGCCCAGGTGGGCCAGGATGCCATGCGACGATCCTCCACCCCGTCGGCCGATGTTCACGTCGGACGAGCTTCCAACAAGCGTCGGGGGCTGCCGCCTTCACCAACCACATGGCATCCCCCGGTCGCCCCGCCCTTCCACGCGTCCAGGCTGTTCCTCCCCCCTTCCGAGTCTACCAGCACCCGATGTAGAGACATGTCGCGCTCCTGGTGGCGCATGAATTCACGCGCCGACAAGCCGCCCGCCGCCGCCACGCCAGCGGGCATAGGCGCACTCTTGGGCGCGACTTCGCCGGCGAGACCCAAGCGCGCCCCGGTGGGAACGGTGCTCGTCAGCCCGCATCACCAAGGGCTACAACAGGGGGAACCACGCGGGCGCGTCCCAAACATCCAATCAATTCTGCCCCCACTAGGGATTCGGCGGGAGCTGCTGGAGGCACGTGATTTGGCAGTGCTGGGGAGGTTGTAAGTGCATCTTGTTCCCCTTAGTGATTTTGGTGGTTTGAAGACTTATAGGTTAAGTATCTAATGTGTTCATGAGTGTACACAGGATCTATAAGTCGCTGAGGAGTTTGAAATATTCGATGAATATCGACCCCTAAAAATGTATATCTTCGGCTGAAGAAATTGGTCTGAAGCAGAAGAATTGAATCGCGAATAAATTGCGATGAAATTGATATTCCTCATGAAGATATTGAAAATGAGGAATTCGGTGTGTCCTGAAGAAAATCAATCTGAACACTTTGAAGCATGAAGATTTATCCTTTCCGTTTTATTTTCTTCACACTTGAGTAATAGGAACACCGTACTGTTAAAGGGGGTCGAGGTAACACTTCGGAATGAATTTCCTCATGATGCTCAACCCAAGCCAAATCCTACCAAAAGCCTCAAGTGAGGAATATGAGAGACATGAGGACTCTCATAGTTGAGGGTCCCGACAGTTACCGCAAGTCGCGCCACATCACTGATCTTATCCACACCAACGGTCATATTATTTAAGGGCATTAATTTCAAATCATGATGGGATGCTCCCAGGCTATAAATAGCCGCCCCCACAACCATTAGTTGGTTGGCTGCTCCATTGGAAACTGACACTTGTCATAAGAGCAATCCAAATTCCTCAGATTCTTCGAGAGTAATTCATCAATGAGGAAATACCCCAAACGCCAAACCACAAACCGAAAACCAAGTGATTGAGCATCACTAAAGAAGTTGCTCCTGTGTGGGACTGAAGCCTTTTACCTTTGAGGACTGTGCATCCTCCAGACGGTTAGGCGTGATGGTCTAGAGCAATCCAGTCAATTGTGGATCGCCAAGTGACCAAGTTTGTGAGGTTTTGGAAGTGTTCCCTGAAGACTTACCACGAGAGTTGAGCGAGGACTGTGTGTTCTTAGCTCAAGGAGAATACGGTAGGGACTGTGTGTCTTTTGGTTTCAATACCAAGCCGCTCCAAACCAGATGTACAACTGTCACAAAAGTTGGAACTGGGTCATCAACCACTGTCTTCGCTGTGAAACGGGTTCTATTTCTTCAACTCTTTCAATTCCTCACTTTTGTTGAAGATTTTCATTGTCACTGTTTGATGAATTTGCTGAAGACTTTCTCTGAAATTCCTCAACCCCAAATTCTTCAGACAAGTTACTCTTCACCCGCTATCTATGTGCCTGCATTCAGTGCAAACTGGTTTTCATATTCTTCACCTTGAAAAACTGCTGGAGTGATACTTGCACTCTTGATCCTTTGTTGTTTCCGCTGCAAGTTAGTCATCAGTGAGGAATTTCCTCAATAGGAATTTCCTCAGTGATGAAATTCTAAAAATCTCCTATTCACCCCCCTCTAGTCGATATAACGCACTTTCAATTGGTATCAGAGCAAGGTACTCCCTTGTTCTGTGTGATTTTGGTTTAACCACCTGGAGTTTTGGTTATGTCGACTGCAAGCATGATCAAGGTTACTGCAGGATGTCCTACTTTCAAAGGAAAGGACTTTCCCTTCTGCAAGACCAAGATGAAGATGCATCTACAAGCTATTTACAATTCCCTGGTATATTGTGGAACATGGTGTCCCTATTGTCACTGCTACTGTCTCTGCCGCTGATGTGAAGAAATTCAAGCAACTTGATTCTCAAGCGAAGAATATCATTTGTGGCCATCTGAGCAAGGGCCAGTATGGTAGAGTGAGTGCGTTGAGCTCAGCAAAACATATCTAGGAAAGGTTGTCCAAAGTTAATGAAGGAGTATCAACCCAGCGTGATACTTGTGTTGATGTTCTTAGAAATTTCTTCAATCGCTTCAAGAGGCTTGACAATGAAAGCTGCCAAGATACCTTTCATCGCCTCATTGAAATATCAAATGAACTGCAAGCAATTGGAGCTCGAGACATTACTGACCATGAAGTTGTGAAGAAACTGTAAGATCTTTGGATTCTTCATTTGATACTTTAGTTCTGATGATTCAAGAAAGACCGGACTACAAGATGCTTGATCCGGCTGATATACTCGAAAGAGTCAATACTCATGAATTCCAACAACAAGAAAATAGAGATCTATATGGACCAAGCTATTCGAGACCACGTGCACTGAAGGCCAAAGCAATTTCCTCACCTGAAGAAGAACACTCGGATGGTAGCATTGGTGATCCTAAAGAATTTAGACAGGAGCTTGCAATGCTCATGAGGAAATTCCAAAAGTTTACAAGACGTGGCCAGCTTGGTAAATCTTCAAGAAGAGATATGAGGAAATCAGAATCTTCACTTGAGGACTACAAGAAAAGAACCGGCCACAAATGCAAGAAATCATTGTTAGGGGAAGGAATCAAAGAAGAAGAAAGTTCTAATGACTCGAAGAAAAAGAATAAATCTTCAAAATCCTCATGCTCGAAGTCCTCATCGCAAAAGAAGACTAGTTTCAGAAAGGGCGGGCACTTATTGGCAAGGAAATGGATTCTGAGGCAGAATCCGAGGAATGTGATGAAGAGGAGGGTTCAACCTTGCACTTATTGATGAATAGGAGGGTTTAACCTTGCACTTATAGGCGCGGGCACTTATTGATGAAGACTCAGAATCTGGACAGGTTAGCCTTGCACTTGCAACCACATTCGTCAGCAAGTCAATCTTCAACCTTGAAGAAAATTATAGCACCATCCACACTGATGACTATGCTGATGACTTCGCTCCAACCTATTGCTTCATTGCAAAAGGTTCAAAGGTACCTAATGATGCTTCCTCCTCTGATTCAAGTGACTGTGAACCTGATGATTATAAAAAACCAAGTTACAGTAAACTTGCTATCATTGCAACTAAACAACAAACTTCCATGGAAAAGCTTCAGAACCTGCTAGACAGAAGCGATGATCTATTGAATGATGAAATGAACCTTACCCAAATCCTCACTAAAGATATGAAAAGTCTTCAGTCCAGATTTGATAATGTTCAAGATCGTCATGTTACATTCCTCGCTGATCATGAGAAACTTTCCTATGAATTTATTTAAAGGAAGCTTGATCTTGAGAAGCTGAGGATTTCTCATGATGATCTTCGTATGGAAAATGATTCATTACTAGCTCAACAGATCAGTGTTGCTCAAGCTGAATTCATTCCTCCATGTCTTAAATGCATCGAACATGAAACTGCTAATTCTTCACCAGAATCATCAAATGCTTCTATTGCTACAAATTCTTCAACTGTTCCTTAGTGTCAAATTCCTCACTTGAGGAAACCAAAAATGTCACTGATGAAAATGCAGGGCTGAAGGAATTGCATGTGACAGGCATATACAAAATTCTCAAAGGACACCAAACCCATTGTGATGTGCTCGAAAAGCAGATCTTGAACAGGAAGCCGAGGAAAGAGGGAATTGCCTTTGAGAGGAAATTTAATGTTGATGGATCATATTGGAAACCTGAGAACTATCCCAAAACCTCATGGGTTGCTGCTAAAGGGCGTCCTTTTGATCCATCCAACCTAACAGGATTTTCATGTGAATTATCCTATTCCTGAGATGACTCATTTGACTCCAACTATAAACTGTTCAAAAATCAATCTGGTGAAGTATTTGCTCGATATGTTGGAACTATTTGCTGGAATGGGCCTCCCGTAAGGAAAATCTGGGTTCCCAAAAGTTGCCTTGAAAATCTTCAGGTGAATGTCCTCATGACACCACCTATGAAGAATTTGAACACCAGATCATATTCCTCAGGACACCAAAATCTTCAAGAGGATCAAAATCCTCAACTGGTCAAAACCATGCTCATACCCGGGCTAATGCTTCTGACATGCAGGGAAATTACAAGGAATATGAATATGAGTGCTATTCTTCAAATCATTATGTTCATAAATCCTCAAAGAAATTCTCTGCATATTCATTTGAGTACTTTAACCCCCCTACAGTTAGGAGAAGTGCATTAGCTTCAATGCCTCCTTTCTCATATGGTGCTCGCAGGATGATGAATGCTTTACCACCCCTTCAGATGTGGGTGGTGAAGAAATTGAACTAATCACTTCTGCAGGTCAGGTCTCCAGATGAAAATCATCATCTGAAGAAGTTTCTAGAGACCTGAGGAAATTGCTTGATGGGACGCAAGCTAATATTGATGAAATGAAATGATTTCACACGTCCTTATAATTACTCTTTCTGATGAAATTCCTATCTGATGAAATTGATATCATATTCTTCAAGTCTGAAGCATATGAGATGGTAAGCTATACTAATTCATTTGCAGGATGACAAACCCAAGGGTACTGAGTGGGTTCTTGATAGTGGCTCCACTCATCACATGACTGGTGACAAAGCTTGCTGATGAATATGCCACTAACTCCATCACCCCTGAAGCAAATCACTTATGATGACAAAGGTAAAATCAAGGTATTGGGACTTGGTAAAGTAGCTATTTCCAAGCACAGGCACATGGACAAAAGTGATGCTTGTTGAATCCCTTGGATTTAACCTTATGTCAGTCTCAATGCTTTGTGATCTTGATATGATTGTTGTCTTTGGAAGATATAGATGTGTAGTCATCATGGAATCTGACAGATCCAAAGTCTTCGCATGTGTTAGAAGAGGGGATTTGTACATTGTTGATTTCTCTACAGGTCCTCAACCAGTCATTTGCTTACTAGCAGAAACCTCAGAAGGGTGGCTGTGGCATCGAAGACTTGGTCATGCAGGCATGAGGAATTTGCACACGCTCGCGAAGAAGAAGCATGTCATCGGCATTGAATCAGTCAAATTCCTCAAAGACCACCTCTGCGATGCTCGTGAGTCTGGGAAAATGACCAGATCCAAGCATCCCTCGAAGACCATCATGACCACTACTCGTCCATTTCAATTGCTTCACATGGATCTATTAGGACCTACTCATTATGCCACACTAACAAATGCAGCATCTTTATATGGCTTCGTCATAGTTGATGATTATTCCAGATACACATGGGTGCATATCATTTTGTATCAAATTGAAGCGCAGGAAGTCTTCAAACAATTTTCCTCAAGGGCCTCGACGAACTTCGGCGTCAACATCAAACACATGAGGAGTGATAATGGAACACGGTTCAAAAACACTGGTCTTGATAATTATCTTGATAAACTTGGTATTACTCACGAATTGTCTGCTCCTTATACTCCTCAACAGAATGGTGTCGTCAAAAGGAAGAACATGACTCTGGTTGAGATGGCAAGAACCATGCTTGAAGAATATCAGACTCCTCGTCGTTTTGGCCTGAAGCAATCAACACTTCATGCCATATCATCAACAGGGTATATCTTCACAAATTCCTCAAGAAAACGTCATATGAACTACTAATTGACAAGAAACCCAATGTAAGTTATTTCAAAGTCTTCGGTGCAAAATGCTGGATTAGAGATCCTCACCATAGCTCAAAGTTTGCACCTGAGGCGCATGAGGGTTTTATGGTCGGTTACGGAAAGGACTCGCACACCTACAGAGTCTTCAACACGTATCACAACAAGGTTGTTGAGACCTTAGATGTTCGGTTCGATGAAACTAATGCCTCGCAAAGAGAGAAATTGCCTTCTGATCCAGATAAGCTGTCTTCTGAGTAAGAAATGAAGCTTATAGGTTAAGTATCACACTTAGTTAACTAATGCCTCAGCGACTTATAAATCCTCGATGACATCAGCGCGCCAGGTCCTCTCACTCACTCAAAAGCTTCACACTTAGTTAACTTTTGTGGGAATTTTTCCTTTGTGTCTATCACAGAACCTTCAAAAGTTGCTAAGGCTTTCATGGAACTGGAGTGGATGCAAGCCATGCAAGACGAACTTCTTCAATGCAAGCTGAATGACGTATGGGAGCTCGTCAAACGACCAGATCCTCGCAAGCACAATATCATTGGCACCAAATGGATTTTTCGAAACAAGCAAGATAAGGATGGTCAAGTGGCGAGGAATAAGGCATGACATGTAGCCCAAAGCTACACACAGGTTGAAGGAATTGATTTCGATGAAACTTTTGTACCTGTTGCTACACTTGAAGCTATTCGAATACTACTTGCTTATGATAATCATCATAACATTATCCCATATCAAATGGATGTGAAAAGTTCATTCCTCAATGGTAAGCTTGAGGAACAAGTATATGTGGCTCAGCCCCCAAATTTTGAGGATCCAAAGAATCCACACAAAGTCTTCAGAGTTAAAAAGGCGCTCTATGGTCTGAAGCAAGCCCCTCGGGCGTGGTATGGTACATTGAAGGAATTTCTCATGAAGAAAGGCTTCAAACCTGGTTCACTTGATCCAACTCTTTTCACTAAATCCTATGATAATGAACTATTTGTGTGCCAGATATATGTCGATGACATCAAATTTGGCTGTACTGACAAACGTTATAGCGATAAAATTGCTTACATGATGAGTGAAGAATATCAGATGTCTATGATGGGGGAGCTGAAATCCTTGTTAGGTCTTCAAATTCGTCAACAACGCAATGGAATCTTCATATCACAGGAGAAATACCTCAAGGGTGTACTGAGGAAATTGGACATGCATGAATGCAATGGTGCCAAGACTCCAATGCCTACCAACGGCCACCTTTGCACTGACAAAAATGGTTAAGAATTTGATCAACACGTATATCCCTCCATGATTGGCTCTTTACTGTATTTGTGTGCATCTAGGCCAGATATAATGCATAGTGTTTGCATGTGTGCACGTTTTCAAGCAAAACTGAACGAATCACACCATATGGATGTGAAGCATATTATTCGATACTTAGCTCACACACCAACACTAGGATTATGGTACCCCAAGGGCTCAAATCTTCATCTTGTGGGATATTCTGATTCGAACTATGCTGGTGACCGTGTGGATTGCAAGTCAACCTCTGGCACATGTCATTTCCTTGGAAGATCACTAGTCTACTGGTCCTCAAAGAAGCAGAACTGCGTTTCACTCTCCACTGCCGAAGCTGAGTACATTGCTGCTAGTTCATGCTGTGCTCAATTGCTATGGATGAAGCAAACCCTCAAGGACTACGACATCAACATGAAGAATGTGCCACTCTACTGCGACAATGAGAGTGCGATCAAGATTGCATACAACCCAGTACATCACTTGAAGACCAAGCACATCCTGGTTCGTAATCATTTTGTTTGGGACCATGTCCTCAAGGGAAATATCATCATCGACCATGTGAAGACTGACGATCAACTAGGAGATATCTTCACTAAGCCCTTGGATGAGAAAAGGTTTTGCAAGTTGCGGTGTGAGCTAAATATCTTAGAATCTTCAAATGTTTTGTAAAAACATGCACACATCCTAACACTTATGCAAAATTGATGACTTAGTGTGCAACACATGAAGAATCGATTTTCTTCAACCAATGAAGAATATCACTCTTAGTGTGCGGAAATCAATGAAGAAATTGATTCTCAAGGTCCTACGACAATTGTATGCGGCGTCTGAAATCAACATTCTTATATGGTAGGTCACGCCACCACCCAACTTGAATTTCCTCAAGTTGAATTTCTTCAAAGTTGATTTTCTTCAAAGTTGTTGTTCTTCAAACGTGTCTTTCTTCAAAGCTGAAAGTCATCGACATGACTCTTTGTCACAAAATCCACAAGTTAATCAAAATATTCAAAAAAAACACTTGATGATTTTCATTTGCCTAGATATATTTATAGACAGTGATTTCAAAGTCCTCAACAACATTCACTTATAACTATTTCTTCAATTTTATATTTCATCTAAGTGAATGTGATCGGACCCTACTTCCCCTCTACGCTATTCTCACCCAGTCTATTCAATTCTTCATATGTGTTCTACTTGAAACTTTGTTCGAAATCTTCACTGCGACCTTGTCAGGTCATGATTTTGTAACAAAATCCTCAAATCTTCAAAAATAATTTTTATATTGTTACACAGTAGCTGAACCCCACTTCCCAACATCAGATAAGCATGATCTCCACTGCTTTAAACGGTTGCTACACGTGTCCTGCGGAGATGAAAGGGCAGGGGTAGTTCGGTCCGAAAGAATCGGCCGGGAAGTTTTCACCTGGGCTATAAATATGTCCTTACCCCCTCCGATCAAAAATCTTCGTTCTCTCTCTCGACCTCCTCTCCGCTACAGAAAAGCCCTAGCGCCACCACTGGAAGTTTCGCCACCGGCGAGGAAAAGCTTCACTGCCTCGACCTCTCCGTCGTCGAAATCACGCCGGAACTGGAACGTCTTCATCCGCCGCCGCCGAAGTTGTCCTCTGTTGCCGAGTTAGGGCGCAGTGGACTCGAACCGAAGAGCATCTACTGCTGCTTCTTTCTCTGTTCTTCGTGCACGCTATATAGGGTAAATAAAACCTATTTCTACAGCCCCTTTCGATCTACTATTTTACAGTACATTTGTGAAATCTATTTTTCCTGAAGTGTCTATTCCTCAAACACTGCTTATTCCTCAATTGTAGATGAATTTCACTAAGCATCTAAAAGTCTTCACGAGATTCCTCAATTGTGCAAATTTTCGAATATGTACAACTCTGGAACCCAATATCATAGTGCTTATACAAATTCCTCAACCCACTCGTCAAATTCCTCAACTTTATTTTTTTTCAATTTCATCAAATCTGAGAACGCATATGACCTCTCCAAATTCCTCGCAACTATACTCTGTTCACGGGTACAAAATGTCAGCCGATGAATCTCTAGGTTCTCATCAACTTAACTCATTTGCAGCGTTTCTTGAAGAAAATCTGCAAGTTTCATCAGAATCCTCAAGACTTCAATTTACTCAACAAAAGCCTCAGCTGAAGAAAATGGAAGATGAAAGGAAGCAAAAGGGTGGCAAGAAGCTTGAACAGAACACTGTCATCGATATTCCTGATGACATATACCTGGAATACTGCACACCTGATGAGCGAGAGATAATGCCCAAGAGGAAGATAAGGCTTCAAAAGTTAGAACGCCAGTGGGCTAAGGAGTGGAAAGAATACAGATTCGTCACTCCAAAGTACACGAAGAAATTCACTCTTAAGCCTCCAGGAAAACGGCCTCCTCTCGAGGATTATCAGGCTACACATCCCTCAAGCCTCAAGACAATTCATGACTATGCTGAGGAAAAGACAAAACACTTGTCAAAGCTTCAGAAGCAGGAAGAAGCCGCCGTGAGGAAATTTAATGAAGAATCTGCTGCTGCTACTACTGCCGCCACCTCCTCTACAGCTGAAACTTCTGGCATGGCCATTCCTGAGGTGAAGTCTATGCCGCCAAAACCAAAGGCTTCAAAGCCTCAGGACAAATTACATCAGAAGGCTACACCTGCATCCGCACCAAAACCCTCAGCACCACCAAAGGCTTCAAAGCCTGAACACAAGCAGATTGTGAAGCAGTTGCCGACTGTTTCCAGCTCCTCTGTTCCTTCTGCAACTAGCTCAGAAACAAACTCTTCACCAACTCCAATCAAGACTAAGGTGACCACTGGGAGAGGAACCAGACCAAGCCCAGGAAAAATCATCAAAGTCCCTTCTACATCTGAAGGCAATGATGAATATGATGATGAGACTCTTCAGGCTATCATCAGAAAAAAGCAGGAGAGGGTATCACAAGCTTCAGGCAGCACCATTCCTCTGGCCATGGACCCAAAAGTCCTTTTGAACTACATAAATGTATGGTATGATGACCCCAACACACTTATCGATGACTTGAAGCTTCCCATAGGCATCGGCCACATGGTGGACACCATCATCAATGAGGCCAAGTGGAAGGAGACGCAAGCAAAACAAGCAGCTATTGAGGAAATGCCTCAAGAAAGTCGTGCTGATGAACCAGCTATTGAGGAAATCACCAATGAAACTCCAGCTGATGAAACTGCTCCAGCTCATGACTCTGCTCCAGCTGATGCTTCTAAGCTAGCTGATGACTCTGCTCTAGCTGAAGAAACTGCTTCAGCTGAGGAAACTACCAGGACGGATATGACTTCTCCTCCTGAAGAGAAAATGCCTTCACCAAAATCTTCAAAGGTGAAGAAAATGACTCTGTCTACATCAAACGTGAAGAAAACAAGGGGTGCTAAAAAGGAAGCTAAGGAGAGAAAAGATTCCTCAACAGAAGAATCAACGGAGGCCAAGCGCCTCAAATCCCTTAATGAAAATGCTCCCCTGGATCCTATGCCTCTAAACATTGCTCCTTCCTATGAAATGACTCCCTTCAAAAGAGAAGAGAAGGAGCATATGACTGATCAGGAAATGAAGAATGTTGAGTCTGAGGAACACACTGATGAGGAAATTCAGATTGATAACAGTCCTCAGACATTCATTCCTCCTGATGAAACTGCTCAAGCTCAGGAAATGAAGAATTTGGCTCCTTCACCAAGCAAACTCCTCAAGCTGAGGAAAACCAAGGAGAAAATCCTCAGCCTGAAGAAAATCCAAATCCTGAGCAAAACCCTCAACCTGAGGCACGGGATGAAGAGATTCCTCCTCTTGAGCAAAACCCTCAACCAGAGGCTCAGGTTGATGACATTCCTCACCCAGAGCAAGATCCTCAGCCTGAGGCACAGGAAGATGAAATTCCTCATCATGAGGAACATGCTGAAGAAAATGCCCCTGCGCCAAATCCAGAGAATGCTCTTGTAGTTATCAATCTAGAAACTGTAATGATTGTCTCCCCTCAAAGGAAGAAACAAAACCTTCAGCCGATGCAGCGTTGGCCCTTCTCTAAGCAGCCAAAGTTTCAGAAGGAAGCATTCTTTGTGGAAGGCATGTATTTCATCGGAGAAAATCCTTATGACAAGCCTCGCATTAGGCATATGAAGTTTTGGACCAGGACTCAGCTCAACTACTATGCATCTGTGCTTTGTGGAAGAAACAAAAAATTTCAGCACAAGCATATTCCTCATGTTGAGCTTGAAGAAATTCCTTGCATTGCCCCAGTCATCAACGTTCTTCATGAAGCAGGACTACTCCCTCTGTGCGCTGATATCTGCGATTGAAGAGCGACATCATTATTCAATTCTATGCAACTCTGCACATCTCTGGAGATCCAACAGATATCAACACTTGGGTGCTTGATTGGATGACGCAGCACACACACTTCAAGGCCCCTGCAAATGAGCTGCTGCAAGAACTTCCTGTGTCAATTTCTTCAGAGCAGGTCATGAAGATGTATGATGAACGGGAGCTACCGAATAAGCGGATGGAAGTCCTCATGAAGCCTTTGGCCAAGGGGAAACCACCAAGAACAACCTTCCTGGTCCATGAGCTGAAGTATGAACCCAGGACTATTTACAGAATCCTATGTAGTGTTCTTGCGCCAATCAAGGGCCATGATGATGAAGAAGATGTCGTAGGCATCATGAAGAATATCCTCTTCAACATTATCCATGGCATTCCCATCAACACTCATGATTTCTTCTTGAGGACTCTGGCGGAAAATGCCATGTCCCCTTTTGACCTGAAGATTTACGCTTCATGGATCATGAGATTCGTCATACACAGGTCAGGCATCAACTATCATGCTGATTTCAATAATCACCTTGGATATATGCCTCAAATACGGGTCAACAAGAAGACTTTCGAGCCTATTGAAGGAAAAGGCAAGTTTGTGATCGATGAAGGCAGTCGGCCCCTTGATGGCCAGTTCCGAGACCCAGATGCATACTCTTCATGGGATGACACAGAAACCCAGCCGCCAAGTCCTGTTGCTCCAAGGGTGATGAATACCGGAGAGCTTCTCCTCAGTCTTCCTCGGGTAGATCGAAAATCACAAGTTGGCTAAACGCCAGTTCGGCGCCATTGTGAAAACCCTCAATGAGACTCAGAACGCCATGAAGCTTAATCATCATTATCTTCATGAGGTTTTTAATCGCACCTGGGCCACACTAGCTCATTTGAAGACTCGAGCAGAACTTGAAGAATTGGAGTTTACCCAGGACTTCGACTGGTCATGGCCACCAAAGAAGAAATTCAGGCCAATTCCAGTTCCAAACCTTGAGGACAGTTCGTTTTCTTCATTTCGCACTCCTGAATCAGATGAAGACGAACAAGACACTGCCACTGGTCCAAGGAGGAAGCCTGCTCCCAAGAATCCTCACGCGTCTTCCTCAACTGCCAAGAAGTGAAAGTCTTCACGGGGCGTTAGTCCTTAGTTTGTCCCTTTTTTGTCACTTGATGACAAAGGGGGAGAAATCTGAGAGTTAGTCTTCACGCGGGATATATTTTGGGGGCTTAGGAACTTTATTTAAGTTACAAACTCTTGGCTCTTCTGAAGTGTTTTATGTAATAAGTTGTAACTTAAGCCCGATGGTACTCTGACACTTTTGAACGTTTTTCTTCACATTCTTATTGCTCAAAATATTAATGCACGCATGCTGGAATTCGTCAGATACCATTTCAAAATCATGCATTCTCAATTTCTTCATACTATATGTCATATGTAAGCATGATTTACAAGACTCAGGGGGAGATATCCATGATATAAATCATCAATGTGCATTTGATGTGAAAAGCAAAATCCTCAAGATATGCACATCTTCAGGGGGAGTCTCTCTGAATCTTGATTTCAAATTCCTCAAATGAGTATTTACACTTCATATTTTTATCCCTGTTGAAGACTTAACCTAATTGTCATCAACCACCAAAAAGGGGGAGATTGCAAGTGCATCTAGTGCCCCTTAGTGATTTTGGTGGTTTGAAGACTTATAGGTTAAGTATCTAATGTGTTCACGAGTGTACATAGGATCTATGAGTCGCTGAGGAGTTTGAAATACTCAATGAATATGGACCCCTAAAAATGTATATCTTCGGATGAAGAAATTGGTCTGAAGCTGAAGAATTGAATCACGAAGAAATTGCGATGAAATTGATATTCCTCATGAAGATATTGAAAATGAGGAGTTTGGTGTGTCCTGAAGAAAATCAATCTGAAGACTTTGAAGCATGAAGATTTATCCTTTCCGTTTTATTTTCTTCACACTTGAGTAATACGAACACCGTACTATTAAAGGGGGTCGAGGTAACACTTCAGAATGAATTTCCTCATGATGCTCAACCCAAGCCTAATCCTACCAAAAGCCTCAAATGAGAAATATGAGAGACATGAGGACTCTCACAGTTGATGGTCCCGACCATTACAGCAAGTCGCGCCACATCACTGATTTTATCCACACCAATGGTCATATTATTTAAGGGAATTAATGTCAAATCATGTCGTGATGCTCCCAGGCTATAAAAAGCCGCCCCCACAACCATTAGCTGGTTGGCTGCTTTGTTGGAAACTGACACTTGTCATAAGAGCAACCTAAATTCCCCAGTCTTCGAGAGTAATTCATCAGTGAGGAAATACCCCAAACACCAAACCACAAACCGAAAACCAAGTGATTGAGCATCACTGAAGAAGTTGTTGTTGTGTCGGACTGAAGCCTTTTAACTTTGAGGACTGTGCATCCTCCAGACGGTAATTAGGAGTCATGGTCTAGAGCAATCCAGTAGTCAATTGTGGATCGCCAGGTGACCAAGTTTGTGAGGGTTTTGAAGTCTGCCCTCAAGACTTACCGCGAGTGTTGAGCGAGGACTGTGTGTTCTTAGCTCAAGGAGAATACGGTAGGGACTGTGTGTCCCGGGACTGTGTGTCTTTTGGTTTCAATACCAAGCCGCTCCAAACCAGATGTACAACTGTCACAATAGTTAGAACTGGGTCATCAACCATTGTCTTCGCTGTGAAACGAGTTCTATTTCTTCAACTCCTTCAATTCCTCACATTGTATGTTGAAGAATTTTCATTAAAATTCCTCAACCCCAAATTCTTCACACAAGTTCTTCTTCATCCGTTGTATATGTGCCGGTATTCTATGCAAACTGATTTTCATATTCGTCACTTTGAAAAATTGTTGTAGTGATACTTTTCACTCCTGATCCTTTGTTGTTTCCGCTGCAAGTTAGTCATCAGTGAGGAATTTCCTCAAAAGGAATTTCCTCAGTGATGAAATTCTAAAAATCTCCTATTCACCACCCTCTAGTCGATATAACGCACTTTCAGAGGCGTCCTCCGGCATCCCCCGGCGTGCTTCACGGAACAAGGAGGGAGTATCGGAGGCCTGACTACATCAACCCCTGGAGGTGCGCACTGTTCAACGATGACCTTGTCGGCACATGTGCGGGCTACGGAGGAAGCAGAACAGACCATCCTTGCGGAAGGAGGCACACGCATGACCCCGCGGGCAACCCCCACGCAAACAGGTATGAATAGCACCACGGGGGTGGCTCGCTGAGGTGGCTTCGCAGGGACACCCAGCGTGGGTGTCCTCACGGGTCACACCTGCTGGACCGGAGCAGCTTCGCGTAGCCGTCTGGGTCTCGGGACTGGGGACCTCTTGCCTTGGAAAGGTTGGACGCACCCTTGTATCAAGGCCGAGAGGCCCCGGCTTGGGAACGGAGGGTGCAACTCTCGCCCATGTTCCTGGGCGAGACGATCCTAACCTGGAGAACGGGGGTGGTATATCCGCCCCTACCTCCGGGGGGCGCGACGCCTGGCTGGGGACTGAGGGTGGAACACACGCCCATGTTGCTAGTGCGGGCTTCGTTTGGTCGCCAGCGGGTGTTCGGATACCCACCGTTGCCCTCGGGTTAGGATAGCCCGGCCTGGGGGCATGGCTGTGGGTACCAACATGGGAACCTTGGGGGGCCCAGTGACGCACGTTGGGGCAGCGCGCCTGGGACTCAGGACCTACCGTGTGGGCGAGCTCTCCGACCAGCCAGTGCTGCGGGCTCCTCCCATGCCCGAGGTCTCGCTCAAGGCGGACCACGGCACACCGCTACGAGCCCCGGGACCACGATCGGGGCACGCGCCTGTGTGGCATGGGGCTCCCGAAGCGTCCCCGGGACCTACATCGACTTGTGACGTCTCTGCATCGTTCTTCAGTCCTTCGGGAACCTACCTCATCCCGTGACACTCTCACCTAATAACGAGATGCGGCTCTATACGCCCGGGTCCCCCCGAGGATGCGGAGGGGTCCATCCCAAGCCTAGTGCATGACCTATGCTCCGTGTTGGGTGAAGGCTGTGACACTCTGCCTCAACCCCGAAGAAGAAGAAGTCAGCAGGGTTTACCACTGACCCAAAAGGAATCATGCGCCTATGCCTCGAGGGTAGGGATACTCGCGAGGCCAAAGCGTCCTTGCGGCCTCCCATATAGACACCCAGTGTGACACTCTCACATAATAACAAGTTGTGACTGTATACGCCCAGGGCCCCCCGAGCATGCGGAGGGGTCCCTCCCACGCCGAGTGGAAGCCCTATGCCCCGCGGTGCGGGAGACGGAGGCGGAGAATAGTGTAGGTGCCTGATAACCCACAACTATAGGGGTATCAATTGTAGTCGTTCTCGATAAGTAAGATTGTCGAACCCAACGATGAGCTAAAGTTAGGACAAATATTCCCTCAAGTTCTATCAACCACCGATACAACTCTACGCACACTTTACGTTCGCTTTACCTAGAACAAGTATGAAACTAGAAGTACTTTGTATGAGTGATAGGATAGGCTTGCAAGAAAGTAAAGAACACGTAAATAAAACTAGGGGCTGGTTAGATAAAGGAACAACTACGAGTGTCTAACGAGTGTGGAAAAGTGGTGGTATAAGTTGCGGAATTATCCCTAAGCAATTGACTACGTTACTAGATCGATAGCAAGTTTTATGTGGGAGATGCCTCTGCTAGCATGTCATCCCTTACTTGGAATTCAATGCACTTATGATTGGAACTATTAGCAAGCATCCGCAACTACTAACGTTCATTAAGGTAAAACCCAACCATAGCAATAAGATATATTGGTCCCCCTTCAATCCCATATGCATCAATTTCTATGCTAGGTTTGAAGCTTCTCTCACTCTAGCCTGCCAATACATAGTCCTATCAACATACTACTTACCCTATGGTGTGATCCACGCGTGCGATCATATGATGGGCACCAAAGGACAACAACATAACCACAAGAAAATTAATCCAATCATAGCAATTCATCAATCACCGATAGGACAACAATAGTCTACTCAGACATCATAGGATAGCAACACATCATTGGATAATAATATGTAGCATAAACCACCATATTCAACTAGAGGGTACAGCGGGTTGCGGGAGAGTGAACTGCTGAATATAGATGGGGGAAGATGATGGAGATGTTTGTGAAGATGACGGAGGTGTTGGTCTAGATCGCCGTCACACGATGATGTCCCGGGCGGCGTTTCGGCGCCGCCGGTAGAGAGCGGGAGAGAGCCCCCCTCCTTCTTCTTCTTCCTTGACCTCCTCCCTAGATGGAAGAAGGGTTTCCCCTCTGGTCCATGGTCTCCATGGCGGCGGAGGGGCGAGAGCCCCTCCGAGACTGGACCTCTCTCTCTGTGTCCTTCTGTTTCTGCGCTTCCAGATTCTGCGTTTCACCGTTTCTTAAATTCTCGGAGATACGTAACTCCGATTGGGCTGAAATTTTAACACAATTTTCTTCCGGATATTGAAGAAGGTCCCCAACTGCCTTAAGGAGTGGCAACAAGCCTGCCAGTCGCCACCATACCTCCTGGTGGCGGCTACAGGGCTTATGGGCCCTCCGTGCATCGCCTCGCGTTGATTCTTCTTCCCAAAAATCATAAATATTCCAAAAAAAAATCCCCATAAGTTTTTATTACGTTTGGACTTCATTTGGTATGGATATTCTGCGAAACAAAAACATGCAACAAACAGGAACTGGCACTGGGCATTGGATTAATATGTTAGTCCCAAAAATAGTATAAAAAGTTGCCAAAAGTATATGAAAGTTCTAGAATATTGGCATGAAACAATCAAAAATTATAGATAGGACGGAGACGTATCAGCATCCCCAAGCTTAATTTCTGCTCGTCCTCGAGTAGGTAAATGATAAAAAAGATATTTTTTGATGTGGAATGCTACCTAGCATAATCTTGATCATATAATCTAATCATGGCATGAATACTAAAACACGAGTGATTCGAAGCAATAGTCTATCATTTTACATAAAGACAAAAATATTTCAAGCATACTAACAAAGCAATCATGTTTTCTCAAAATATCATGGCCAAAGAAAGTTGTCCCTACAAAATCATATAGTCTGGCTATGCTCCATCTTCCCACACAACGTATTTAAATCATGCACAACCCCGGTTTTAGCCAAGCAATTGTTTCATACTTTACTGTTCTCAAAGTTTTTCAACTTTCACGCAATACATGAGCGTGAACCATGGACAGAGCCCTATAGGTGAAATAGAATATGGTGGTTGTGGAGAAGACAAAAAAGGAGGAGAAAGCCTCACATCAACTAGGCGTATCTACGGGCTATGGAGATTCGCATCAATAGATATAATTGTGAGTGAGTAGGGATTGCCACGCAACGGATGCACTAGAGGTTATAAGTGTATGAAAGCTCACAGAAGAAACTAGTGGGTGTGCACCCAACTTGCTTGCTCACGAAACCTAGGGCAATTTTGAGGAAGCCCATCATTGGAATATACAAGCCAAGTTATATAATGAAAATTTCCCACTAGTATATGGAAGTGATAACATAGGAGACTCTCTGTCATGAAGATCATAGTGCTATTTGAAGCACAAGTGTGGAAAGTGGATAGTAGCAATTGTCCCTTCTCTCTTTTCTCTCATTTTTTTTGTGGGCTCTTTGGCCTCTTTTTTTATTTTTTATATTTTGGTGGGCATCTTTGGCCTCTTTTTTTCCTCACATGGTACAATGCTCTATTAATAATGATCATCACACTTACAACTCAATACTTAGAGCAATGATGACTCTATACGAAATGCCTTCGGTAGTGTACCGTGACAATGATCTAGCATAGCAATGACATAAAAAATCGGACAAGCCATGGAAACATCATGCTAGCTATTTTACGATCATGCAATGGCAATATGGAAGTGGTGGCACATATCATGAGACGGAACGGTGGTAGTTGCATGGCAATATATCTCGGAGTGGCTATGAAAATGCCATAATAGGTAGGTATGGTGGTTGTTTTGAGGAAGGCTATATGGTGGGTGTAATGCACTGACGAAAGTTGCGCGGTACTAGAGAGGCTAGCAATGGTGGAAGGGTGAGAGTGCGTATAATCCATGGACTCAACATTAGTCATAAAAAACTCACATACTTATTGCAAAAGTATATTAGTCATCGAAACAAGGTACTACACGCATGCTCCTAGGGGAAAGGTTGGTACGAGTTAACCATCGCGCGATCCCGACCTCCACACAAAGGATGACAATCAATAAATAAATCATGCTCCGACTTCATCACATAACGGTTCACCATACGTGCATGCTACGGGAATCACAAACCTTAACACAAGTATTTCTACGAATACACAATTACTCACTAGCATGACTCTAATATCACATAATCATGTTGCAAAACTATTGCAAGGAATCAAACATATCATATTCAGTGATCTACAAGTTTTATGTAGGATTTTATGACTAACAATGTGAATGACAAACTCCTGTTAACTCTCTAAATAGGTATAAGGGAAGCATGAGAGTTTAATTCTTTCTACAAAAGATATGCCCCGCTCTAACAAATATAAGTGAAGCAAAAGAGCATTCTACAAATGGCGGTTTTCTATGTGTGGGGAAACAGGCAATCCAAACTTCAAAATATATAAGTGAAGAACAAGAAGCATTATATAAAGCCAACCAAGGACTATCTCATACCAGCATGGTGAAAAAAATAAAAAGGAAAAAACACAAAAGACGCTCCAAGCATTTGCACATATCATGTGACGAATTAAAATATAGCTCCGAGTAAAACTACCGATAGATTGTAGACGAAAGAGGGGATGCCTTCCGGGGCATCCCCAAGCTTAAACACTTGAGTCTTCCTTGAGTATTACCTTGGGGTGCCTCGGGCATCCCCAATCTTAGGCTCTTGCCTCTCCTTATTCCTTCATCCATCGTGCTCTCACGCAAAACTTGAAACCTGCGATCACACAAAACTCAACAAAACTTCGTGAGATCCATTAGTATAATAAAATAAATCACCACTTGAAGTACTGTTGTGAACTCATTCTAAATTAATATAAGCATTATATCTACTGTAATCCAACTTCACCATGGTTCATACCCCCCGATACTACCCATAGATTCATCAAAATAAGAGAACAATGCATAGAAAACAGAATCTGTCAAAACAGAACAGTCTGTAGCAACCTGTATATTCCGTATACTTTTGATATTTCAAAAAATCTGAAAAATTACGAACGCCTGGAAAATTTTCATATCAATCAGCAGAAAAAAATAATCAACTCAAAACCTCTTCCAGAATAGAAATGAAAATTAATTTTGTGAGCAGAAAGTTTCTGTCTTTTCTCAGCGTGATCAAACAACTATCACCCAAACTAATCGTAAAGGGTTTGCTTGGCACATTATTTTTAAAAACACAAAGGAATTGTACAAGGTCATAATTATTTTTGTGAGAAACTTCCATAAAAAATTCTACATTGTTTTCATGAGCATGAACACAAGTGTTCAAGGTCGACCCTCACTTCCGCAATGCATCACCTTTCAATCGCTTCTCTTTTTGAAACAGTTTTAAGTTCCCCTCTATATTTTTTTGTTTATAAACTGAATAAAAGCACCCAACAGAAATAAATGACTCTCTAAAACTTCCGGGTTGTCTCCCAGGCAGTGCCTTCTTTAAAGCCCTTAAGCTAGGCATAAAGTGCTCAAGTAATGGATCTACCCGGATCCCAAGGTATATCAAAGCCAATTTTAATTAGAAATGATTTGAAATTTAGTAGTGAGCACAAGGTAACATATATCAAGCAATGACGAAGTCTAACTCTCTTCCTATGCATTGGCATGTCATAAAAGAACAATTCATGCACATCAAGTAAAGGCCAATACATAGCATACACAGTTTCTTGCAATTTTATCGTATTGGAAACATAAAGAGGTTGAGATGTAGTTCCTCTCTCATAATAATTGCAAGTAGGAGCAGCAAGCACATGCATATTGTATTCATCAAAATCATCGTGTGTAACATAAGGAACTATAGCTAGCTCATCTTCATAAGCATCATTCATATTGGCATCATGGCCACAAGCGTAGCAAGCATCAAGTTCATCAAAAAGGGATATTTCAAACGAATCCAAGGCATCATAGCATTCATCCTTCGATAAGAGCGAAGGGAAATTAAAAAATGTATGAGTAGAAGAGTTACTCTCATTAGAAGGTGGACACGGGTAGCTAGTCTGTTCTTCCTCCTTTTGTTCTTCGCTCTCCTCGTCATCTTTTTCATTTAATGAGCTCACAATTTCAGCATTTTCTTCTTCCATAGTTTCCTGCAAAATAAAAATCTCTTCTTGGGCAGCATAGGATTTCTCCTTAAATCGTTCAATATGGGCATTATATTCATAATTAGTATAACAATAAAGAAACATAGCCAAATTTTCAGATCGATAAGGAGCATCATCATTATCATCATACCTTTTAAACAAAGCCTCAGTTTCATAAGCACCCATAAAAGCAACAAACTCTTCTATTCGATCCACATCATAGTAATCATACATACCATTAGCATAAGAAACCAAGGTTCTATGATCATTAAACTCACAAGAAAAGGGAAGGTGTGGAGCCTTCATCCTAGAGCAACAAGTAACACCATGTCTCTTGCATAGTTCCCAAGCATACCATTTCAACAAATGGATTTGATCCCATAAAAGTTTCCCTTTTTGAGACAAGCGATAATCCCTAAAGTATTCACGTTGATCCAACGTGTATCCCATTATATAATTGAATGGGGCTTTCTCAGGATTATTAAAGAAGTATATAATATTTTCCACGTAACGAGCATCGAGAGTTTTAGGAGGTTCCCCATCTCCATGAGTAGCAAGTACACCTTTTTTTGGTATTTCGTGTTCCATATCCATAACTAAAGATAGAGAACAACTTAGAACAGCAAATAAATCTACTTAGTGATAAAGCAAACAAGCACACACGAGAATATTCACCCCACGCTATTACTCCCCGGCTACGGCGCCAGAAAAAGGTCTTGATAACCCACAAGTATAGGGGATCAATTGTAGCCTTTCTTGATAAGTAAGAGTGTCGAACCCAACAAGGAGCTAAAGGTAGGACAAATATTCCCTCAAGTTCTATCGACCACCGATACAACTCTACGCACACTTTACGTTCGCTTTACCTAGAACAAGTATGAAACTAGAAGTACTTTGTAGGAGTGATAAGATAAGCTTGCAAGCAAATAAAGAACACGTAAATAAAACTAGGGGCTGGTTAGATAAAGGAACAAATACGAGTGTCTAACGAGTGTGGAAAAGTGGTGGTAGGAGTTGCAAAATTGTCCC
This sequence comes from Hordeum vulgare subsp. vulgare, assembly GCF_904849725.1. Lineage (NCBI taxonomy): Eukaryota > Viridiplantae > Streptophyta > Magnoliopsida > Poales > Poaceae > Hordeum > Hordeum vulgare. Next base: position 247,672,843 of record NC_058522.1, read on the forward strand.
TAAGCAATTGACTACGTTACTAGATCGATAGCAAGTTTTATGTGGGAGTGGCCTCTGCTAGCATGTCATCCCTTACTTGGAATTCTATGCACTTATGATTGGAACTATTAGCAACCGTCCGCAACTACTAACGTTCATTAAGGTAAAACCCAACCATAGCAATAAGATATATTGGTCCCCTTCAATCCCATATGCATCAATTTCTATGCTAGGTTTGAAGCTTATGTCACTCTAGCCTGCCAATACATAGTCCTATCAACATACAACTTACCCTATGGTGTGATCCACGCGCGCGATCATATGATGGCCACCAAAGGACCGCAACATAACCACAAGCAAATTAAACCAATCATAGCAATTCATCAATCACCGATAGGACAACGATAGTCTACTCAGACATCATAGGATAGTAACACATCATTGGATAATAATATGTAGCATAAAGCACCATGTTCAAGTAGAGGGTACAACGGGTTGCGGGAGTGTGAACCGCTGAATATAGATGGGGGAAGATGATGGAGATGTTGGTGAAGATGACGGAGGTGTTGGTGTAGATCGCCGTCACACGATTATGTCCCGGGCGGCGTTCCGGTGCCGCGGGGAGAGAGTGGGAGAGAGCCCACCTCCTTCTTATTATTCCTTGACCTCCTCCCTAGATGGGAGAAGGGTTTCCCCTCTGGTCCATGGTCTCCATAGCGGCGGAGGGGCGAGTGCCCCTCCGAGATTGGATCTCTCTCTCTGTATCCTTCTGTTTCTGCGCTCCCAGATTCTGCATTTCACCGTTTCTTAAATTCTCGGATATCCGTAACTCCGATTGGGCTGAAATTTGAACACGATTTTCTTCCGAATATTTTCTTTGTTGTGGCGAAATAAGGGCTCCAACCGCCTTAAGGAGTGGCCACAAGCCTGCCAGCCGCCACCGTACCTCCTGGTGGCGGCTACAGGGCTTGTGGGCCCTCGGTGCATCGCCTCGCTTTGATTATTGTTCCCAAAAATCATAAATATACAATAAAAAATCCCCGTAAGTTTTTATTACGTTTGGACTTCATTTGGTATGGATATTCTGCGAAACAAAAAACATGCAATAAACAGGAACTCGCTCTTGGCACTGGATCAATATGTTAGTCCCAAAAATAGTATAAAAACTTGCCAAAAGTATATGAAAGTTGTAGAATATTGGCATGAAACAATCAAAAATTATAGATATGAGAGAGACGTATCAGTGCCGGACGCGGCCATTTTCTCGTTCCGTCCTGTCGTTTCAAGTTGTGACCCTCAAGGGCCTCCCCTTTTGTATTTTGAGCTATCGAAGTGTCACACCCTATTTTTACCTCATTTCAAGTGTAGTTTCAAAATATGAGTTTTTTTTAAAACCCGATGTTGTGAGTTCCATGATTGTCATTGTGTATTTGTATGCTTGAATGAGTGGATTCACAAACCATATTTTCATAACATGATTATTTCCAAAGATTCTTTTTCTTATTTTTGACTATTTCAAAACCTTGTTTGGGTTGCACTACAAGACCCTGATGACAAGGGAGTGCCTTTACCCATGGATGGTAATCTAGTTTTAAAACTATTTTAACTCTCTAGTATCAGAAAATAATTATTTTTCAATTTATTTTCCTATTTGCATGTCAATTTCTGAGGCTAGGAATGATATTCTATATGAAAAATTACACTTCTTCCTTGGAAAAATCTGAGAACATTAGAACATATATTTTTCATACATAAGATTTTCAACCCCTATTTATATTCAAATTATTTTAGAAAACCCTAGAAAACTTATTCCGTATGTTTAGATCTTTTGAAATATCCAATAAATTACTAGAAAATTCCAGCAACCTTCCCAAGCTCTATTTGGTGGCCACACCCAGTTTCACCTCATTCCAAGGTGGTTTGGTTCACTAAATAATCCTAAAACCCTCTTTGTCCACAATCAAGTTGAAACATCTCTACATTGCAAAGTTTATCCAAATGGGTTGAAACTTCGCAGGAGTGTTCAACACCCCAAATGAGGAGTCTCTGCCAAAAATGGGATTTGCACGGGGTAACCTACCCAAATTCCATTTTGAAGGGACATATGTGCCCATTTGGGGGTGATTTCAAGTTGGCATTGCCAAACTTGTCCAGTGAAGCTCAAATTTGGTGGAGCATGCTATTTTTGCATCAAATTCAACCGTGTTAACTTTCATCACCAGTGGTAAAGTGTAGCTACCCCAAACACCTGTCGAACACCTTCAGCTCCTACCTCACTACACACCCATACACTTCCCTCCAAACACATTGACCAAACAACCAGCACCATTCCCCAACTACAGGAGAGTTTACCCTCCTTGAATCCAAGCAGAAAAGCCAAAAACCCCATTCTAATTTCTGGTTCAACGCTGACATCACTCCTTTAATCACTTCCCTTGGCCAGCAGAGAGTCTCTTGGCTCTCAAACGTCTAAGCATCTTCAGACCCAGCCCTAGGACACACCAGACACTCCCAAGGCGCCCTAGAGCACGCCAGTGTATGATTTTGGACTCTCAAAAAACCCTAAGGATTCGAGCTCAGGGGAGCACGCGATGACCACTCAACATATCCGGTTTACCGGACTCGCTAAACGTTGGGAAGGCTAAGAACTCACGCGATGGTGAGGGGAACAGAGAACACAGTAGTTTACCCAGGTTTGGGCGGCTACGAAGCGGAAAACCCTACTCCTGCTTTTGGTGGATTGCCTCTCACGGAGGTTGATGGATGAGGTAGTACAGAGCTCTCACGCCTCCGGAGGCCAAGTGTGTGTGTGTGTGTGTGTTTTTCTAGGGTTTCGATTCTCACCTCCTTGCAAAGTATCCTACCCTCTCTATTTATAGTGGAGGCCAGGGTCCTCTTCCCTTATCGTAGGCAGGAAAGGATCCCACAATGGCCAGTTTCGGTGGGAGACAAGGGAACATGCTTCCCTTGTCAAAAGTGGTCTTCTCCTGGAAAGTAATTGTCCGCGCTGCAAAGACGGACCCATGGTGACGTCTTCCCTACTAACAGGTGACGGGCGATTCATTGCACCAGAAGGGAAACCTTTGGAAGATGCCTTTGGGACTCATGTACACTCCTGCACTCTTTGCACCAAAGGGGGGACTGCCCCGCTCTGCGATCTGCTGTTTGCCTGTCCTTTCCGAGTGTCACCCTTGACTCCTGAGGCTGGGCCTTGCCTTAGAATGTCCGCCGCTCCGGAGTGGTCCTGAGGGGATCTCCTACGGGTCTTGATGTTGTTCCTCCTCGTGAGGCCCGGCCCCTCATGAGGGCGTTGTCGAGCCTGCCGATGCTTGGTCGATCTGGTGGGCCAGCCCTGGGCTGCACACAGGCGAGTCTGGGTACCCCCGTTCCTAGAACGCCGACAGTAGCCCCCGGGCCCAAGGAGTGCACGGGCTCGCTTCCTGGCAAAGCCTTGGAGGTAGTCCAAGGCGGCGTAGGCCCTAAATGTCTGTGGGTCACGCTTCGTGCGCCGGGCAGCCTAGTGACATCACTTAAGTTCTGAGGCACCCAGGAGCGCGCCTAGTCAAACTGATGTGACGCCTAGGTGCTGCTCCGACCATCATTGTCCGTTGGAGACGACGCCTATACGCCCGCCACGTGGGTGCGTCCCCTCGCGAATTGCGCGGGCCCGGGTATGTGAAGGGACGCCAGCCCGCTGTGGGCTACCTATTTAACTCGGCGTGCGTGATAGGACTTGCGTCGCACAGTCTTCTTTGCCTCCCTCATTGATCCCTTTCTCCCTCAGCATGGCGCGGATGAGGAGATTCTTTGCTGCCGGCAAGGGGAAGGCCCGTGGCGAAGGTCCTACCGCCCCTCCTCCCAAGAGGGGTGGGGCCACCATCGGAAGTACGTGACGGGGCAGGCAGTGGCCTCCAGCGGTCGTGGCATGGTTCCACCCGCCCGGGGATCTCCGTCGGCGGTAATGGCGGGGCATCGGCTGGAGCGGCTGCCCGTAGCGGTCGGAGTGGGTGTCGGGGATGGCCACCCGACCGTCTCGCCCCTGGCTCCACTCGGCTGATACAGCGATGGAGTTCATGATGTGGGTGGAGAGGTTGAAAATCGCTTGGCTCCAGCTTCCGAACTTCTTCGCGCAGGCACTGCCGGCCGGCGGGCCTCGGGGCCTCTCGTTGTAGGCCGACGGCTGCTGCGCCGGGGCATCCTGGGTGGAGGTCGAGGTCACCCCCGACGGTTACGTGTATCTGAACCGCGGGTGGCAGACCTTCATCCGCGTCTGAGGCCTTTAGGTGAGGCGCTACCTCCTCTTCAAGTACGACGGCGAGGCGACGCTCTTCATCAAGATCTTCGGGGTCGAGGCGATCACCTGGGTTGCTGCCCGGAGGACGCCGCCGTGGCGGCCCGGTAGACGAGCCCGCCTCCAATGGCGGGCGCCAATCCCCCAGCAGCGGCGACACTTCTTCAGGCAGAAGCCCAAGCGATAGCAGCTATGGCGAGCTGCCTCGCCGCCATGTCCGAGCCTCGGGGAGGTGCCCCCAGGCGCAGCGCCGCCCGTCTTCTCCTGCGGCGCCTATGAAAGAGGAGGAGGATACGGACTGAGTGTCAGCGTCTGGGTGCCGGGCATCAGCGGCGGCACCCCTCCTCCGGGATCTCCATCGCTAGCTGCCTTCTCCTTGCTTTTAACCCTACATGCACAGGAACAGGGACAGACCCTTCGGGCATCTAATGGATTTATGCGGCAGCCCCCTTCTTGTTAATGAAGTTGTTTCTCTGCTGGTTTACATACTTAGCTTGGTATGCTTGCGGGGAACTCCTTTGTTGCGATGCATGACTATGGTGCTCGGGAGGGGCCTTGTTGGTTGGTTGGTATTTCCCTTGCTGCAAGTGAAGTGGGTCGATGCTCTATGTCGACTGTCCGCGATCCCGCACATTTCCCTACCGCCATGGGGTGCGACCCGTTACCAAGGTCGTTCCTCACGAGGAAAAGCCCTGGCATCAGGGTGCCAGGTGGCTTTGTTACCGGTAAGGCTCCTGAGGCGCTCTTCTCAGGAGCCCCCTTAGACATTCAAGCAGCTCTACGTCGACAGGTCCCAGTCCCGCACATTTGCGTGCCTCGAGGCGCGACTTTTCAAGGTCTCCCCTCGTGGATCAAGGCCGTGGCACCCGGGTACAAGGTGGATTTGCGACCGGTAAGGTTCCTGAGGCGCGATGCTCAGGACCCCCCTTAGATGTTCAAGAGGCCCTCGCGAGTTTTGGTTTTGGAGGTCCCTAATCTGCATTCAGGAAGCTCTCCGTCGGTATGTACCAGTCCCGCACATTTCCCCACCGTCGTGAGGCGCAACCCGTTACCAAGGTGGACCCTCACGGGGCCAGGTCCCGGCACCGGGGTGCCAGGTGGCTTTGTGACCTGTAAGGCTCGTTAGACATTATGTTCAGGAGCCCCCTTAGGCGCTCAAACTATCCCAAAATAAACAGTTGTTGTGAGGAAAAACCAAATGTTGTTCCCTCTCCCGAATGGTGCGCCGAGCCGCGAATAGGCCTCGTAAGCGAGTGCTAGTTGGCATGAGTCTGCCGATTCATCAGTGAGTACCACACATGCATTCGGGTGCCAAGGCCTTGGCGAGGTGCCAGCACCGTGCCCCCAGCCCCTGCTCGCAGGGTACGAGCAGGTGAGGGCAGATGGATGCTCGACTTAGGGGAAAAAGCGCGGTGCGAAAAGTTGCAGGTAATTAAGTTTTTGCACAAAGATTCATTTGGAAAGGCCTCGATTTTTGACTTCATAAATAACATTAAATCCAAGCCAGAAAAAAGCTAATGCAAGCTGCGTCCGGCACCTAATCTATTCTCCGCCTCCATCGCCACTCAACGCTGAGCTAAGGTCTTCCACTCAGCGTGGGGTGGAACACTTCCGCGTCCTCGGGGGGGGGGGGGGGGGATGGGCGTATACAACCTTGGCTCGTTATTACGTGAGAGTGTCACGGTGGGGGTGTATCTGGGAGGTCGCGAGGACGCTTTGGCCTCACGTGTGTCCCTACCCCCGAGGCATTAGGCGCCTGGTTCCGACAGTCATTGGTGGACTGTGCTGATTTCCTTCATCACGGCGTATACAGCCCCGGCTCATTATTACGTGAGAATGTCACGAGATGAAGTAGGTCCCGGAAGAATTTAAGGATGATGCAGGGTCGATGCAGAAGCGGCGAGGATGTTCCAGGAATTCTGGATGAGGACTCCATCTTGAGTCTCTAGACGCACGGAGCCAGGCCTGGAGACGTGGACGACCTTGAATGGGCCTTTCCACATGGGCGAAAGCTTATGAAAGCCTTCCCTGGATTGGACCCGCCTCAGGACGAGGTCACCGACTTCGAGGGTCCTGGAGCAGATGTTGCGGCAGTGGCATGGAGAGAGGCTCGAGGGCGCACCTCCTCTCCAAGTACGAGGTTTGTCCCCAGCGCAACCTCCTGACGCTCCTCATCAAACGCCAGGACCCGCGAGGAATGGTGCTTTATTTCATGGGGAAGAACCGCCTCTGCTCCGTAGACGAGGAAGAATGGGGTCTCCACGTTAGGCTTTGTTGCAATGGTGCAGATGGACCACAGTACCGACGGGAGCTCATCGACCCAACCTCGGCGACAAGCCTCGAGCTTCTTCTTGAAACTCCTCATTTTGAGACCCCACATGACCTCCCTGTTGGCACGGTCTGCCTGGCCATTGCTCCGCGGATGTGCCATCGATGCGGAGCATATCTATGTACCGAGGTTAGCACAATAAATCTTGAAGAGCTGACTGGTGAACTGCGAACTGTTATCCGTGATGATGCGGCTGGAGATGCCGAAGAGGCTCACGAGGCCCTTGATGAACTTGACGGTGGACCTGGCCGGGATGGTGCGCATGGGCTCCACCTCCGCTCACTTGGTGAATTTGTTGATGGCGACGTAGAGGTAGTGGAAGCCCCCCGCGACCCGTGGGAAGGGCCCCAATATGTCTAGACCCCAGACCGCAAAAGGCCAGGTGAGCGGGATGGTCTAGAGACCCTGCGCAGGCTGGTGGATCTGCTTGGCAAGGAACCGGCAGGCCTCGCAAGACCTGACTAGCTTGGTGGCGTCGTCTAGAGGTGTGGGCCAATAAAACCTGACCTGAATGCCTTACCTGCAAGCGTGTGGGAAGAAGAGTGATGTCCGCAGTCCCCTCCATGAATGTCGGCGAGTAGCTCGCGCGCCTGCTCACTGGAGATACACCATAGTGCGATGTCGTTCGGGCGCCTGTGATAAAAGGCGCCATTGCGCACGTAGTAAGGTGAGCCTTGTCATACTACGCGTTCCGCATCGTCCTCCTTCTCCGACAATGTGTCGCGGAGCAGATATGATCCGTGTTCCTGCATCCAGTCGTCATCTTGTACCTCCACGGCCAGGAGCAGTCCAGCCCCTGAGGCTTGAACACATTCCGAAGCCCCCAAGGGTGTTGCTGGGGGAGCACCTTTCCGTGCGGAACAGGGTCCTCAGGTGACAGCATCGTGGAGGGTTTGAAGAGTCGCTCCTCAAAAACGCCTGGCTCCTAAGCCTTGCGACGCGAAGCTCTTTTGGCGATGTCATCCACCTCCTTGTTTTCGCCTCGCGAGACGTGCTGCAGCTCCAGGCCGTGAAATCGTTTCTCGATCTAACGTACCTCCTGTAGATACGCCTCCATATGCTCGTCCTTGGGTGTGTACTCCTTGTTGGAGAATTTGACGAGGAGCTGAGAGTCTCCCATCAGGGTGAGGCGCTGGACCCCCAAGGTCGCCGCTACCTTGAGGCCGGCGATGAGGCCCTCATACTCCGCTATGTTGTTGGAGACCTTCTCCCCCCGCTGGAAGCAGAGTTGCATGGCATAGCGAAGCTTGTCTGCCATCGGGAAAGTGAGGAGGACAACAGCCCCCGCTCCCATTTGCGCGAAGGCTCCGTCGAGTTGCATTGTCCATTCCTTGGGCGCCTCTACTCCGGGGGAAAGGGATTGGTTCCCTTCCAGCTCTCGGTGAGGCGCATCCGTCCATGCTGTCATGAAGTCGACCAATGCATCTCCTTTGATGACTCTGGTCGTGTAGAATTCGAGGTTGAAGGCCTGGAGCTCGATGTGCCACTCAACAACTTCTCGTGCCGCGTTTGGGTTGTGCAAGATCTTCTCCAAGGGGTAAGCGGAGACGACCTTGATCGGGTGTCCTTGGAAGTAGCGACGCAGCTTGCGTGGGGCGACGAGGAGCGCCAGAAGGATTTTCTGCTCCATTGGGTAGCGCGAGAGGGCGTCCCCCAGTACCATGCTGACGAAGTACACGGGGTGCTCGACGAGTACGCGACCGCCAGGGGCGTCGTGATCCTTGGTGGCTTCAGGAGGTTGGGACGCTTCGTCGTCCGGAGGAAAAGCCGGGGCCTCGGAAGGACAAGGCTCTTCATGGCCTGATTGGCCAGACTGGGCCTCAGGTTCCTCTGCTCGCGGGAGAGTTGGAGCTTGCGTGTCGCGCGAGCCCTCAGGAGCATCGGGCGAGGGCCCACCGTGGCTTCCCAAAGTAGCACCCTTGTCGGCTCGATCCTTCCTTACTGCCACCAAACCGGTGCTGGCGGAGTGTGGGGTAGAAGCGAGGCACAGAAACAGGGGCTCCCGCGGGCGAGGCGCCACCATGACCGGAGGGCTCGAGAGGTAACTCTTGAGCTCGTCGAAGGCAGCGTCGGCCTCCGGGGTCAACTCAAAGGGCCCCTTCCTTTTCATCATTTTGAAGAAAGGCAGGGCCCACTGCCAAGCTTGGAGATGAAATGACCCATGGAGGTGAAACACCCTGCCAGCTTATACATTTCCTTGGGTTGTGGGCGCGCTCATCTTGTTTATGGCATTTACCTTTACTGTATTAGCCTCGATCCCTCGGTGCGGCACGAGGAACCCGAGTAGCTTGCCTGATGGGACTCCGAAGACACACTTCTCGGGTTTGAGCTTCTGGTTCACCTCTCGCAAGCTGGTGAAGGTCTCTTCCAAGTCCTCCACCAAGGTTTTGGCTTGCCATGACTTGACCATGATGTCGTGGACATAAGCCTCCACATTCCTCCCGAGCTGCGGCCCCAAGGCAATGTGCATCAACCGTTGGAAGGTCGTCCCAGTGTTCCATAGCCCGAAATGCATACACTCATAGCATTACACCCCGCACGTAGAGAGGAAGGCCGTCTTCTGAACGTCCTCCACCGCCATCTTGATCTGGTGGTAGCCCGAGAAGGCGTCCAAGAAGCACAGAAAATCACACTTTGTGGTGGAGTCCATGATTTTGTCGATGCGTGGTAGCGGGAACGGTTCCTGAGGGCAGACTTGTTGAGGTTCGTGAAGTCGACACATATGCTCTTCTTCCCACACTTCTTCGGGACAACCACCGAGTTTTCCACCCACTCCGGGTAGCACACCTCCCTTATGACCCTTGCTTCCTTAAGCTTACGTACCTCCCGAGCTACGAAGGCTTGCTTCTCCGGAGCCTGCCTCCTTGCCTTCTGCTTCACCGGGCGCGCGTTTGGGCACATCATGAGGTGGTGCTCGATGACGTCCCTCGGGACCCCCACAAGGTCGGAGGCACTCCAGGCGAGCGTGCTCTTGTTTGCCTTGAGGAAATCCACAAATGCCTTCCTGGGAAAACAACTGCTTCTTCTTCAAGGGCGCGATGTCGAGGGTGTCTCCTGGGTCCCCCGCGGCAAGCGCCTCGCCCCTGGAGTTAGGACGCGCTGCGAACGCGGCCTTACGAGATAAGTCGAGCACCTGTGAGGCGAATTTGATGTCCCACACGACGGTAAGCACACCGCCGCTCCCTGGCATCTTGACGATGTTGTAGCCCGGGTGTGTCGCTGCAATGAACTGCGCGAGGGCCGGGTAGCCGAGTATAGCATTGTACGGAAGGTGGATGTGAGCGACGTTGAAGTCGATCTTCTCGGTGCGGAAGTTGGAGAGGGTGCCTAACGTGACCGGGAGGATCCGTCCAACGGGAACGACAGATCGTGCCCCGACCCCAAAAAAGGGCTTCGAGGGCGCGAGCTGCTCTCGGGGTAACCGTAGTGTGTCGTAGGCCTCCACTGAGTGACGCTCAGGCCGGGCCGCCATTGGTGAGTTTCTTAGAGAGAAACACGCTGGATATGGTCTTTGTGCACAACATGGGAAGTGCCCCGGCAGCCGTCGTGGCTTTAGGGTGGTCGTCGGGGCCGAAGGTGATGTCGACCTTTGGCCACATACGACGTTCCAGGGAATCGGGCCTTAGGCAGGCCTCCCACCCCCCCCACCACCACGATGCAAGAAACGCTTGACGTGGCGGCTGGAGGGTGACGCCTGCGATCCGCCGAGAATGCAGGTGACTGCAGGGGTGGCCCTGCTTGCTCGGATATCGTCCGCCGACGGGGACCGGCGGTTTTCGATGGTTGCACTTGCCATGGTGCTGCTGACCTGAGATCTGGTTCCTGTTTTTGATGGGTAACGTAGCATAAATTCAAAATTTTCCTACACATATTCAGATCTTCTGATAGAGAGACTAGCAACGAGAGAGGGGTAAGAGAATCTTCATACCTTTGAAGATCTCTAAGCGGAAGCATTGCTAGAACGCGGTTGATGGTGTCGTACTCGCAGCGATTCCGATCTAGTGCCGAACTACGGCACCTCCGCGTTCAACACACGTGCAGCCCGGTGACGTCTCCCGCACCTTGATCCAGCAAGGAAGAGGGAGAGGTTGGGGAAGAACTCCAGGAGCACGATGGCGTGGTGTCAATGGAGAGACGAGGTCTCCCGGCAGGGCTTCGCCAAGCACCGACAGAGAGGAGGAGGAAGAAGGGCAGGGCTGCGCCGAGGGAGAGGGAGAAGTCTATCTCCCAAGGGCCAAAACCCCTCTCTATTTGTAGGAGGAGGGAGAGGTGGTTGCGCCACCCCTAGGGCTCCCCCTAGGTGGTGCGGCAGGCACCAGATGGGAAAGGGGGGCGACGGCTAGGGTGGGAGGGGGTGGCGCACCACCTGGTGGGCCTAAGGACCACCAACGCCCAGGGTTGCCCCCTCTCCCCACCACTTGCGCATTGGGCTGGGTGTGGGAGGTGCACCAGCCCACCTAGGGGCTGGTTCCCTCCCGCACTAGGCCCATCTAGCCTTTTGGGGTCGTTGCCCCCCTTCGGTGGACCCCCGGGGCCACCTCCGGTGGTCCCGGTGGTCCCGGTGGTCCCGGTGACGCCCGAAACACTTCCGGTGTCCAAAACCATCCGTCCTATATATCAATCTTTACCTCCGGACCATTCCGGAGCTCCTCGTGACGTCCGGGATCTCATACGGGACTCCGAACAACTTTCGGCAACCTCGTATAACAATTCCCTATAACCCTAGCGTTATCGAACCTTAAGTGTGTAGACCCTACGGGTTCGGGAGATAGGCAGACATGACCGAGACACCTCTCCGGCCAATAACCATCAGCGGGGTCTGGATACCCATGGTGGCTCCCACTTGCTCCACGATGATCTCATCGGATGAACCATGATGTCAAGGATTCAATCAATCCCGTATACGATTCCCTTTGTCTGTAGGTATAGAACTTGCCCGAGATTCAATCGTCTGTATACCTATACCTTCTTCAATCTCGTTACCGGTAAGTCTCTTTACTCGTTCCGTAGCACATCATCATGTAACTAACTCCTTAGTCACATTGAGCTCATGATGATGTTCTACCGAGTGGGCCCAGAGATACCTCTCCGTCACATGGAGTGACAAATCCCGATCTCGATTCGTACCAACCCAACAGACACTTTCAGAGATACCCGTAGTGCACCTTTATAGTCACCCAGTTACGTTGTGACGTTTGATACACCCAAAGCACTCCTACGGTATCCAGGAGTTGCACAATCTCATGGTCGAAGGAAAAGTCACTTGACATTAGAAAAGCTTTAGCATACGAACAATACGATCTAGTGATAGGCTTAGGATTGGGTCTTGTCCATCACATCATTCTCTCAATGATGTGATCCCGTTATCAATGACATCTAATGCCCATGATCAGGAAACCATGATCATCTAATGACTAATGAGCTAGCCAACTAGAGACTTGCTAGGGACACATTGTGATCTATTTATTCACACATGTATTTCTGTTTCCTGTTAAGACAATTATAGCATGAACAATGGACTATTATCATGAACAAGGAAATATGATAATAACCATTTTATTATTGCCTCTAGGGCATATTTCCAACAGTCTCCCACTTGCACTAGAGTCAATAATCTAGTTACATTGTGATGTATCGAACACCCATAGCATTATGGTGTTGATCATGTTTTGCTCGTGGAAGAGGTTTAGTCAACGGGTCTGCAATATTCAGATCCGTGTGTACTTTACAAATATCTATTACTCCACTCTGGACATGGTCCTGGATGGAGTTGTAGCGGCGTTTGATGTGCTTCGTCTTCCGGTGAAACCTGGGCTCCTTCGCTATGGCAACGGCCCCAGTGTTATCGCAGAAGAGTGTCATTGGGCCCGACGCGCTTGGAACCACTCCAAGGTCGGTGATGAGCTCCTTCATCCAAATTCCTTCATGAGCCGCTTCTGAAGATGCTATGTACTCCGCTTCACATGTAGATGCTGCCACGACTTCTTGCTTGCTGTTGCACCAGCTCACTACCCCACGATTCAAAACATATACATATCCGGTCTGTGACTTAGAGTCATCCGGATCTATGTCGAAGCTAGCGTCAGCGTAACCCTTTACAACGAGCTCTTCATCACCTCCATAAATGAGAAACATTTCCTTAGTCCTTTTCAGGTACTTAAGGATATTCTTGACCACTGTCCAGTGTTCCATACTGGGAGTACCTCCCTACCAAACTTATGGCAAGGTTTATATCAGGTCTGGTACATAGCATGGCATACATAAGAGAGCCGACGGCTGAAGCGTAAGGGACAAAACTCATCTTCTCTCTATCTGCTGCCGTGGTCGGTGACTGAGCCTTACTCAATCTCATACCTTGCAAAACTGGCAAGAACCCTTTCTTTGAGTTTTCCATATTGAACTTCTTCAATATCTTGTCAAGGTATGTACTTTGCGAAAGACCTATGAGGCGTCTTGATCTATCTCTATAGATCTTGATGCCTAATATGCATGCAGCTTCTCCAAGGTCCTTCATTGAAAAACTCTTGTTCAAATAGGCCTTTGTGCTCTCCAACATATCTATATTATTCCCCATCAATAATATGTCATCCACATACAGTATGAGGAAGGCTACAGAGCTCCCACTCACTTTCTTGTACAGACAGGCTTCTCAGTAAACCTATATGAACTCAAACGCTTTAATCATCTCATTAAAGCGAATGTTCCAACTCCGAGATGCTTGCACCAGCCCATAGATGGAGCGCTGGAACTTGCACACTTTGTTAGCACCCTTAGGGTCGACAAAACCTTCTGGTTGCATCATATACAACTCTTCCTTAAGGTTCCCATTACGGAACGCTGTTTTGACGTCCATTTGCCAAATTTCATAATCATAAAAGGCGGCAATCTCTATCATGATTCGGACTGATTTCAGCTTCGCTACGGGAGAGAAAGTCTATTCGAGTCAACTCCTTGAATTTGACGAAAACCCTTTGCAACAAGTCGAGCTTTATCAACGGTTACATTACCGTTTGCATCAGTCTTCTTCTTGAAGATCCATTTATTTTCTATGGCTCGCCGGTCATCCTGCAAGTCCACCAAAGTCCATACTATGTTCTCATACATGGATCCTATCTCGGATTTCATAACTTCAAGCCATTTGTTGGAATCCGGGCCCGCCATCGCTTCTTCATAGTTTGAAGGTTCACCGTTGTCTAACAGCATGATTTGCATCACATGTTTGCCGTACCACTCTGGTGCGGAGCGTGCCCTTGTGGACCTTCGCGGTTCTGTAGTAACTTGATCCGAAGCTTCATGATCATTATCATTAACTTCCTCTTCAATTGGTGCAGGCGCCATAGGAACAACTTCCCGCGCTGCGCTACTATCCTCTTCGAGAGGGGGTGTAATTACGTCATCAAGTTCTACCTTCCTCCCACTTACTTCTTTCGAGAGAACTCTTTCTCTAGAAAGGATCCGTTCTTGGCAACAAAGGTTTTACCTTCGGATCTAAGATAGAAGGTATACCCAATAGTTTCCTTAGGGTATCCTATGAATACGCATTTCTCCGCTTTGGGTTCGAGCTTTTCGGGTTGAAGTTTCTTCACATAAGCATCGCAGCCCCAAACTTTAAGAAACGACAACTTAGGTTTCTTGCCAAACCATAGTTCATACGGTGTCGTCTCAACGGATTTAGACGGTGCCCTATTTAAAGTGAATGCTGCAGTTTCTAATGCGTATCCCCAAAATGATGGCGGTAAGTCGGTAAGAGACATCATAGATCGTACCATATCTAATAAAGTGCGATTACGACGTTCAGACACTCCGTTGTGTTGCGGTGTGCCAGGCGGCGTCAGTTGTGAAACGATTCCACACTTCCTTAGGTGTGTGCCAAACTCGTGACTCAAATATTCTCCTCCACGATCAGATCGTAGACATTTAATTTTTCTGTCATGTTGATTCTCAACCTCACTCTGAAATTCCATGAACTTTTCAAATGTCTCAGATTTGTGCTTCATCAAGTAGATATACCCATACCTACTCAAATCATCGGTGAGAGTGAGAACATAATGATAGCCACAGCGAGCTTCAACGTTCATTGGACCACACACATCAGTATGTATTATTTCCAATAAGTCGGTTGCTCTCTCCATTATTCCTGAGAATGGAGTCTTAGTCATCTTGCCCATGAGGCACGGTTCGCATGTGTCAAATGATTCAAAGTCAAGAGACTCTATTATTCCTGAGAATGGAGCTTCATCATGCGGTTAACGCGGATATGACCAAGGCGGCAGTGCCACAAGTATGTGAGACTATCATTATCAACTTTACATCTTTTGGTACTCACACTGTGAATATGCATAACACCACGATCGAGATTCATCAAGAATAAACCATTCACCAGCGGAGCATGACCATAAAACATATCACTCATATAAATAGAACAACCATTATTCTCTGACTTAAATGAGTAGCCATCTCGCATTAAGCAAAACCTCTGATACAATGATCATGCTTAAAGCTGGTACTAAATAACAATTATTAAGGTTTAAAACTAATCCCGACGGTAGATGTAGAGGTAGTGTGCCCACGGCGATCACATCGACCTTGGAACCATTCCCGACGCGCATCGTCACGTCGTCCTTGGCCAGTCTCCGCTTATTCCGCAGTTCCTAGTTTGAGTTGCAAATGTGAGCAACAGAACCGGTATCAAATACCCAGGAGCTACTATGAGCGCTGGTAAGGTACACATCAATAACTTGTATATCACATATACCTTTAACGTTGCCGGCCTTCTTGTCCCTAAGTATTTGGGGCAGTTCCGCTTCTAGTGACCTTTTCCGTTGCAATAGAAGCACTCAGTCTCAGGCTTGGGTCCATTCTTTTTCTTCTTCCCGGCATCTGGCTTACAGGGCGCGGCAACATCTTTGCCGTCTTTCTTGAAGTTCTTCTTACCCTTTCCCTTCTTGAAACTAGTGGTCTTGTTGACCATCAACACTTGATGCTCTTTCTTGATTTCTACTTCTACAGACTTGAGCATCGAGTACAACTCGGGAATGGTCTTCTCCATCCCTTGCATGTTGTAGTTAAGCACAAAGCCTTTGTAGCTTGGTGGGAGAGACTGGAGGATTCTGTCAATTATAGCATCATCCGGAAGTTCGACTCCAAGTGAAGTCAGACGACCGTGTAACACAGACATTTTGAGTATGTACTCACTGACAGAACTGTTCTCCTCCATCTTACAGCTAAAGAACTTGTCGGAGACTTCATATCTCTCGACACGGGCATGAGCTTGAAAAACTAGCTTCAGCTCATGGAACATCTCATATGCACCGTGTTGCTCAAAACGCCTTTGGAGCCCCGTTTCTAAGCTGTATAACATGCCACACCTAACCAGAGAGTAGTCATCACTCCGCGTTTGCTAGACGTTCAGAATGTCCTGGGCTGCTGCGGGAGCGGGAGGGTCACCTAGCGGCGCATCAAGGACATAAGCCTTTTTAGCTGCTTCAAGGATGAGCTTCAAGTTGCGAACCCAGTCCGCATAGTTGCTACCATCATCTTTCAGCTTGTTTTTCTCTAGGAATGCGTTGAAATTGAGGTTGACGTTGGCCATCTACAATATTTATAAAGATAACTTTTAGACAAAGTTCATGACAATTAAGTTCATTTAATCATATTAAGTGTGAACTCCCACTTAAATCGACATCCCTCTAGTCATCTAAGTGATACATGATCCATGTTGACTAACCCGTGTCTGATCATCACGTGAGACGGACTAGTCACCATGGTGAGCAACTTCACACTGATCGTATTCAACCATACGACTCATGTTCGACCTTTCGGTCTCTTGTATTCGAGGTCATGTCTGTACATGCTAAGCTCGTCGAGTCAACCTAGGTGTTTCGCGTGTGTAAATCTGGCTTACACCCGTTGTATGCGAACGTTAGAATCTATCACAGCCGATCATCACGTGGTCCTTCGAGACAACGAACCTTTGCAATGGTGCACACTTAGGGGAATACGTTCTCGAAATTTTAAGAGGGATCATCTTATTATGCTACCGTCGTTCTAAGCAATAAGATGAACAACATGATAAACATCACAATGCAATCATATAGTAACATGATATGGCCATTATCATATTTGCCCTTTCGATCTCAATCTTCAGGCATCGCATGACCATCATCGTCACCCGCGTGACACCATGATCTCCATCATCATGATCTCCATCATCGTGTCTCCGTGAAGTCATCACGCCAACTACTACTATCACTACTACTATAGCTAACCGTTAGCAATGAAGTAAAAGTAGTAAGCACATGGCGTTGCATCTCATACAATAAATTAAGACAACTCCTATGGCTCCTCCCGGTTGTCATACTCATCGACATGCAAGTCGTGAAACCTATTACAATAACATGATCATCTCATACATCATACATGAAACATCACAACTTTGGCCATATCACATCACATGCCAAACCCTGCAAAGACAAGTTAGACGTCCTGTAATTGTTGTTGCAAGCTTTACGTGGATGATTTGAGTTTCTAGCAAGAACGCCTTCTTACCTACGTGATAGCCACAATGATGATATGCCAAAGCTATTTACCCTTCATAAGGACCCTTTTCATCAAATCCAATCCGACTAGAGTAGGAGAGACAGACACCCGCTAGCCACCTTTATGCACGGTGTGCATGTCTGTCGGTGGAACCAGTCTCACGTAAGCGTACGTGTAAAGTCGGTCCGGGCCGCTTCATCCCACAATACCGCCGGAAAAGAATAAGACTAGTAGCGGCAAGCAAATTGACAAATCATCGCCCACAACTTTTGTGTTCTGCTCGTGCATAGAATCTACGCATAGAAAACCTGGCTCGGATGCCACTGATGGGTAACGTAGCATAAATTCAAAATTTTCCTACGCATATTCAGATCTTCCTATGGAGAGACCAGCAACGAGAGAGGGGTAAGAGCATCTTCATACCTTTGAAGATCGCTAAGCGGAAGCGTTGCTAGAACGCGGTTGATGGAGTCGTACTCGCAGCGATTCCGATCTAGTGCTGAACTACGACACCTCTGCGTTCGACACAAGTGCAGCCCGGTGACATCTCCCGCACCTTGATCCAGCTAGGAGGAGGGAGAGGTTGCGGAAGAACTCCAGCAGCACAACGGCATGGTGTTGATGGAGAGACGAGGTGTCCCGGAAGGGCTTCGGCAAGCACCGGCACAGAGGAGGAGGAAGAAGGGCAGGGCTGCGCCGAGGGAGAGGGAGAAGTCTATCTCCCAAGGGCCAAAACCCCTCTTATTTATAGGAGGAGGGGGAGGGGGTTGCGCCACCCCTAGGGTTCCCCCCTAGGTGGTGCGGTAGCCACCAGAGAGGAAAGGGGGGCGGTGGCTAGGGTGGGAGGGGGTGGCGCACCACCTAAGGCCCACCTACGCCTAGGGTTGCCCCCTCTCCCCACCACTTGCGCATTGGGCTGGGTGTCGGAGGCGCACCAGCCCACCTAGGGGCTGGTTCCCTCCCGCACTAGGCCCATCTAGCCTTTTGGGGTCGTTGCCCCCCTTCGGTGGACCCCCGGGGCCACCTCTGGTGGTCCCGGTGGTCCCGGTACGTTACCGGTGACGCCCGAAACACTTCCGGTGTCCAAAACCATCCGTCCTATATATCAATCTTTACCTCCGGACCATTCCGGAGCTCCTAATGACGTCTGGGATATCATCCGAGACTCCGAACAACTTTTGGTAACCTCGTATAACAATTCCCTATAACCCTAGCATCATCGAACCTTAAGTGTGTAGACCCTACGGGTTCGGGAGACATGCAGACATGACCGAGACACCTCTCCGGCCAATAACCATCAGCGGGGTCTGGATACCCATGGTGGCTCCCACTTGCTCCATGATGATCTCGTCGGATGAACCACGATGTCAAGGATTCAAGCAATCCCGTATACGATTCCCTTTGTCTGTCGGTATAGAACTTGCCCGAGATTCGATCGTCGGTATACCTATACCTTGTTCAATCTCGTTACCGGTAAGTCTCTTTACTCGTTCCGTAGCACTTCATCGTGTGACTAACTCCTTAGTCACATTGAGCTCATGATGATGTTCTACCGAGTGGGCCCAGAGATACCTCTCCGTCACACGGAGTGACAAATCCCGATGTCGATTCGTACCAACCCAACAGACACTTTCAGAGATATCCGTAGTGCACCTTTATAGTCACCCAGTTACGTTGTGACGTTGGATACACCCAAAGCACTCCTATGGTATCCGGGAGTTGCACAATCTCACGGTCGAAGGAAAACACACTTGACAGTATAAAAGCTTTAGCATACGAACAATACGTTCTAGTTCTATGCTTAGGATTGGGTCTTGTCCATCACGTCATTCTCCCAATGATGTGATCCCGTTATCAATGACATCTAATGCCCATGATCAGGAAACCATGATCATCTATTGACTAACGAGCTAGCCAACTAGAGACTTGCTAGGGACACATTGTGATCTATTTATTCACGCATGTATTACTGTTTCCTGTTAATACAATTATAGCATGAACAATAGACTATTATCATGAACAAGGAAATATGATAATAACCATTTTATTATTGCCTCTAGGGCATATTTCCAATAGTTGTGGCTTCAACGCGCGCCCCCTACCTGGCGCGCCAAATGTCGGGTTTCGGGCTCCGCAAAACCGTGAGGATTCGAGCTCAGGGGCACACACAGAGACCACTCAACAGATTCGGTTTACCGGACTAGCTACACGTTGGGCAAGGCTAAGAACTCATGCGATGGTGAGGGGATCAATGAATACAGTAGTTTACCCAGGTTCGATCCGCTGCGAAGCGTAAAACACTACTCTTGCTTTTGGTGGATTGCCTCTCATGGGGGTTGATGGATGAACTAGTACAGTGCTCTCGGGCCTCCGGAGGCCAAGTGGGTGAGTGTGTTGTTCTAGGGTTTCAATTATCTCCTCCTTGCCAAGTATCCTACCATGTCTATTTATAGTGGAGGCCAGCGTCCTCTTCCCTTATTGTAGGCGGGAAGGGATCCCACCATGGCCAGTTTTGGTGGGAGACAAGCGAACATGCTTCCCCTGTCAAAAGTGGTCTTCGCCTGCAAAGTAATTGTCCGCGCTGCAGAGACGGGCCCGTGGTGATGTCTTCCCTACTAACCGGTGGGGGCCGCTTCATTGCACCAGAAGGGAAACCTTTGGAAGATGCCTTTGGGACTCATGTACGCTCCTGCCATCTTTGCACCAAAGGGGGGACTGCCCCGCTCTGCAATTTGCTGTTCGCCTGTTGTTTTCGTGTGTCGCCCTTGACCCCTGAGGCTGGGCTTTGCCTCGGAATGTCCGCCGCTCCGGAGGGGTCCTGAGGGTTGGGTCTTGATGTCCTTCCTCCTTCTGAGGCCCGGCCCATCACGAGGGCCTTGTCGAGCCTACCGATGGTTGGTCGATGGGATGGGCCAGCCCTGGGCCGTAGACAGGCGAGTCTGGGTACCCTCGTTCCCAGAACGCCGATAGCCAACATATCGTGGCATGCCAAAACTGCGTTCTGGGCATGCTACAGGTGCACCCGAAGCAAAGGTGGCCAGCCCCGGTCAGTTCAAGCCTCCCCCCGTTGCCCATTCACGTCTCCGACAACCCATCTGTATCAGGGCAGCCTCAAGGCCCCTCCTCCCTCGCTCTGTTGACCAGAGCGATGCGTGCCCGTGCACGCCAGATTTAGACAGAAGACCACGACCACGCATGCACGCTCCTCCTCACTCACTCCCCCTCTCAGTGAGTCACAGGGATCCTAAACCACGTCCACAATACCGTGGTTTCGACCCCGAGCTCTCACTGCCCCTCCTCCGAGCCATGATGAAACCACCGGCGCTTCCAGCGTGGTGCACCGTTGGGGGCCTATAAATAGGCCTTCCCCCTCGCTCCAACACCCTCATCCCACTTCTCCAGAGCCTAAATTGCACCCCTAGACACCCTATTCGAGCATAGTGAGCTCTTGTGCTCGAGATCGACCACCGAGGCCCTGCTACTTCGGAGCTCCGTCGATCTCGGGCTACATGCCATCTCCGACGCTCCTCTCTCATTCTCCGTGACCCTAGCAGCTTCAGGGAGCTTCCCCATCACCTCCCCGAGCTAATCCCTGCCCGTAGCACCTAGTTCATCAATCTCCCGAATCAGCTCCGTCGCAGCCACCTCATCGCCGGTGAACTAAGGCCTCCCCATCAACCCCTCGACCAACAGCAGGTAGGCGACGGTGAGCTGGTTCCATTCCTGCCATCAGTTGGGCTCGAGGGCACCAGTGGCATCGCTGGCGTGCCTTCCCTCCCCTTTGTCCAGAGGTGGAAGACGACCCCGACAGGTGGGGCACACTTGTCGGTGGCTCTTATCTCTCCCCCACTCTCCTCTCTGCCGCTGATCGCACGGGCCCACACGTCACGTTTGAACCTGGCCGTGCGCGCGCCTGGGCTAGCTGGCTGGCTGGCCAGCTGGGCTGGCCCAAGCCAAAGGCCTAGCGAGGCCTGAGCCATAGCCCATTCTTTATTTTTTGTTTAATCCAGTTTTAAAGGATTTTTGTGAAATTTGTAATCCTATATTATTTATTTATTTTTCCACCACAATTCCCCTAAAAATGAGTAGAATTTAATAGAGCCCTTGCACAAATTTTTTAGACAAGTTTTTTGTATAACAATAATTAAAAAGAGCTATTTTAAATATTTTAGCTTCTCTTAAAATGATTTTTGAAATGATTCCTTCACCAAAACCAGAGACAAATATTTTAAAAATGATAATATAGATTTATCAGAATAGAGCAACATTTTAATGTGAGTTTGTGCTATGTTCTTGAGTGAGCTATGCTACCTCTTGAGCTTGCGTTGGTTTTTCCCTTGAAGAGGAAAGGGTGCTGCAGCACAGTAGCAGTAAGTATTTCCCTCAGTTTGAGAACCAAGGTATCAATCCAGTAGGAGTATCAAGACAAGTCACCAATGTACCTGCGCAAAAACAAACAAACTTGCACCCAACGCTATAAAGGGGTTGTCAATCCCTTCACGATTATTGGCAAGGTGAGATCTGAAGTTGGAAAGTGCAACAAAGTAAAAGTGTAGAGCTAAAAATATGATGTGAAGTAGACCCCGGGGCCATAGTGTTCACTAGAGGCTTCTCTCATGATAGCAAGTATTACGGTGGGTGAATGAATTACTGTCTAGCAATTGATAGAATCGCACAAAGTCTTGATATCTAAGGCAATGATCATACATATAGGCATCACGTCCGAGACAAGTAGACCGATACTTTCTACATCTACTACTATTACTCCACACATCGACCACTATCCAACATGCATCTAGTGTATTAAGTTCATAACAAATGGAGTAACGCCTTAAGCAAGATGACATGATGTAGAAGGATAAATTCATGCAATAGATATAAACCCCATCTTTTTACCCTTGATGGCAACAACATAATGCGTGCCTCGCTACCCCTTCTGTAACTAGGTGAGGATACCGCACGGTATGAACCCAAAATGTCGGTGAATACTCACAACATATGCCATAGGTAGGCTAAAGTCGGTGATAACCGAAGGGACAAAGGAGGGCGTGATGACCCACAAGTATAGGGGATCAATCGTAGTCCTTTCGATAAGTAAGAGTGTCGAACCCAACGAGGAGCAGAAGGCTCTGATAAACAGTTTTCAGCAAGGTAATAACAGCAAGCACTGAAAGTAGCGGTAACAAGTGATGGTGTAGTCAGGTGAAACGTAGCAGATGAAAAGTAACAAGTAGTAGCAACGATGCAGCAAAGTGGCCCAATCCCTTTTGTAGCAAGGGACAAGCCTGAACAAAGTCTTATAGGAGTAAAAACGCTCCCGAGGACACACGTGAATTTCTGTCATGCTAGTTTCATCATGTTCATATGATTCGCGTTCGTTACTTTGATAGTTTGATATGTGGGTGGACCGGCGCTTGGGTACTGCCCTTACTTGGACAAGCATCCCACTTATGATTAACCCCTCTCGCAAGCATCCACAACTACGAAAGAAGAATTAAGACAACGTCTAACCATAGCATTAAACTAGTGGATCCAAATCAGCTCTTTACAAAGCAACGCATAGACTGGGGTTTAAGCTTCTGTCACTCTAGCAACCCATCATCTACTTACTACTCCCCAATGACTTCCTCTAGGCCCAAATATGGTGAAGTGTTATGTAGTCGACGTTCACACAAGACCACTAAAGGAAAATACAACATACATCATATCAAAATACCGAACGAATACCAAATTCACATGACTATTATCAGGATGACTTATCCCATGTCCTCAGGAACAAAAGTAACTACTCACAAAGCATAATCATAATCATGATCAGAGGTGTAATGAGTAGCATCAGGGATCTTAAAATAAACTCTTCCACCAAGTAATCCAACTAGCATCAACTCCAAAGAGTAATCAACACTACTAGCAACCTTACAAGTACTAATCGGAGTCGCGAGACGGAGATTGGTTAGAAGAGATGAATTAGGGTTTGGAGAGGAGATGGTGCTGATGAATATGTTGATTGAGATGACTCCCCTCAGACGAGAGGAGTGTTGGTGATGACGATGGCGACGATTTCCCCCTCCGGGAGGGAAGTTTCCCCGGCAGGATCGTCCTGCCGGAGCTCTAGATTGGTTCTGCTCAAGTTCCGCCTCGTGGCGGCGGAGAATCCACGAAAAAGCTCCACATTGATTTTTTCTGGACGAAACCCTTCATATAGAAAAAGAGGGGGCCAGTGGGCCACCAGGGTGCCCACAAGCCCTGTAGCCGCTGCCAGGGGGGCAGGTGGCGGCTACCAGGCTTGTGGGCCCCTGGTAGCTCCCCTCTAGCACTTCTTTCGCCCAGTATTTTTTATATATTCCCTAAAAATTGCACGTTGATTTTCAGGGCATTTGGAGTTGCGCAGAATAAAGGACTCAGACTTGCTCCTTTTCTAGTCCAGAATTCCAGCCGCCGGTATTCTCCTTCTTCAAATAAACCTTGCAAAATAAGAGAGAAAAGGCATAACTATGGTACCACATAGTAATATAACAGACCAAAAAGAGATAAATATCAACATGAAAGCATGATGCAAAATGGACTTATCAATTCCCCCAAGCTTAGACCTCGCTTGTCCTCAAGCGAAAACCAAGATCCATAAACATGTCCACAAGTTTAGGGATGAAGGTGTTGATGAAACATAATACGGACATGAGGGCATCATGATCACACATAGAACAACAATACACCATAAAGATTCTTATGGGAAAGTATCAATTCCTTCACAAAGCAAAGTATGAAACAAAAACCTTACCGAGAAGTAGCTAACAACAGTCCATAGTCATTGAAGCAGTTGCAATTTATCATAACATCAGAAAGTGTCAAATAAGAGCTTGTAAAGCAAACCCACATACTCAATCATCTCTTTTGTTTTACACAATTGTTACAACTCACGTGGTACTCATGGTATCAAAGTTTCAGCTGGATACAGAGAAAGATAGGGGCTTATAGTTTTACCTCCCAACCATTGACCTCAAGGGTAAAGTCAACAATAATAAAGCATAAGTACTCATCTCCAAGTTGATATATGAATATAGATCTTTCCCTAGCATGTGATGGTAGCCAAGACAAAGGCAAAATAAGGAATTGGTGAAGATCACCATGACTCTTTCAAGGGTAAAAAGTAAAGGTACAAGATAGACCCTTCGCAGAGGGAAGCAGAGGTTGTCATGCGCTTTTGAGGTATGGATGCGTGTCCTCTTAGTGCGGAGGAATGTCACTTTATATTGGCTCCTGTGATAAAGAACTTTATTATGCAGTATCTCGCTTTTATGTCTTCCTCATCATAGGTTCGTACAAAGCTTATTTTCCACACACTAATAGATCATACATATTAGAGAGCAATTTTTAGTGCTTGCACCTATGACAACTTACTTGAGGGATCTTATTCAATCCATAGGTAGGTATGGCAGACTCTCATGGCAAAACTGGGTTGAAGGTTTATGGATGCACAAGTAGTATGTCTACTTGGTGCGGGAGTTTTGGCTAATATGAGGTGGAAGCAATCTTCACATGCTAAGGGATCTCTAAACATATAACATTGTTTGGAACCAATCAAACACAATTCATTATGTTGTCTTCCTTGTCCAACCTCTACTTCGCATATAATAGTTTGGTGAGTGCTCACAATTGTAAAAAGTGTCTAAGATGATATATTTATATGTGAACCTCTCTTTCCTTATTACTTCTTATTAATTGCAGCAATGACTGGGGTCTATGTTGGTCTATTCTCAACAAGTTTCAATCATCATACTTGTTATATGTGAAGCTATCACTTTCCATAAGATCATCTCATGATCTTTCATGGTGTCGTTCTTTTAATACTTTTGATCACGGCACAAAACAAAGCCCTTGACTAAGATACTCTTTATTATATAGCTCGCAAGCTCGAATACATCGGGGGAGACACAAGGCAAAAGACTCAAACTAAACACTAAAGACTTATTCCACTAAGAGAAGAAATAAAAACTGAAAAGGAAAGAACTAAAACACAGGTAAAAGCAGAATATATAAAGGTGATACGATACCAGGGCAACTCCCCCAAGCTTGGCAAAAGCCAAGGGGATTGCCCATACCAATGCTTAGTTTTCTTCCTTTGGTGGTGATGGTGGTGGAGTCTTGGCCTTTGATTCCAAGAGAGCTATCAATCTTTGATTTATACCTTGGAGATCTGCGACATGATTCTCCAGCAAAACAACTTCACGAGAAAGGAAAATATTGCGAGTACGAGTTGTTTCAAAAAACCTCAAGAGTTCAATCAAGGATGGAGTAAACACATGGAGGAAGGGTTGGAGAAAGTCCACTCCTTCAACGTCTTCAATGTTGAACATAGGTTGAACTTCCTCCCTAGCTTGGGTTTTCTCCTTAGCTTTGCCCCTGGCTTCCGTGACTTCTACTCTTTTTAGATCAGCATCTACTTCTTCATGAACTTGAGGGAGATTATTCTCCTCAACAGATTCCTGAGACATCTTTGCTCTAAATCTGCGGCACACAACAGGCTTGAAACGAAAACAGAGGAAATCTGCACGATACAGAGATCAAAACCCTAGGGTGTATATATAATGATTTTTTCTAGACTAGAAGGAGTGCTCCACAAGAAAACGGAGTCCGGGAGGCACATGAGGTGCCCACAAGCCTTGTAGCTGCCGCCAGGGGGGCAGGTGGCGGCTACCAAGCTTGTGGCCGCCACGTGCGCTCTCCGGACTGCTTTTTATTTTTCTATTTTTCCATAAATTCCAAAACGGAGAAAATTTCCTATTGGAAAAGTTTTGGAGTCCAATTACTTCCCGAAACACATACCTCTTCGTTTTCAGAGTCTGAAACAGGCTGATAAACATCCCTTATTTACTCCACTGGAGTTATGATATCGATGATATTGGTCTCAACATTTATGGGAGTACCGGAGATATAATGTTTGATTCTCTGCCCATTTACCACTCTAGGAAAATTACCTTCCGTGTTATTGATTTTGATGGCACCGGAACGATATACTTCCTCGACAACGTAGGGACCTTCCCATTTAGAGAGAAGCTTGCCTGCGAAGAATCTTAAGCGAGAATTGTATAGCAGGACATAATCACCTACATTGAACTCACGTTTTTGTATTCTTTTATCGTGCCATCTCTTAACCTTTTCCTTGAACAACTTGGCATTCTCATATGCATGGGCCCTCCATTCATCTAATGAGATGATATCAAACAACCGCTTCTCACCGGGAAGTTTGAAATCAAAGTTGAGCTCTTTGATTACCCAATAAGCTTTGTGTTCTAGCTCAAGAGGTAAATGACAGGCCTTATCGTAAACCATTTTATACGGCGACATGTCCATGGGATTCTTATAAGGAGTCATATAAGCCCATAGTGCATCGTCAAGTTTGCTAGACCAATTCTTTCGAGATCTATTGACAGTCTTTTGTAAGATCAATTTGATATCCCTATTACTCAAATCCACTTGACCACTAGACTGAGGATGATAAGGAGATGCAACTCTATGGTTGACATCATACTTAGCAAGCATCTTGCGGAAAACACCATGAATGAAGTGTGAACCGCCATCAGTCATCAACTATCTAGGGACTCCAAATCTTAGGAAAATGGGTTCTTTAAGCATCTTAATAGAGGTGTGATGATCAGCATTTCTAGTGGGGATAGCTTCTACCCACTTAGTGACATAATCAACAGCGACTAAGATGTGAGTATACCCATTGGAACTCGGGAAGGGTCCCATATAATCAAAGCCCAGACATCAAACGGTTCAATGACAAGTGAATAGTTCATAGGCATTTCCTGATGTTTACTGATGTTCCCTATTCTTTGGCATTCGTCACAAGACAAGACAAACTTACGTGCATCCTTGAAGAGAGTGGGCCAATGGAAACCTGATTGCAATACCTTATGAGTAGTTCTATTTCCAGCATGGTGTCCTCCGTAGGCTTTGGAATGACACTTCTGCAGGATCTGTCCCTGTTCATGTTCAGGCACACAACGTCTAATAACACCATCTACTCCTTCCTTATAAAGGTGAGGATCATCCCAAAAGTAGTGACTCAAATCAAAGAAGAATTTCTTCTTTTGCTGGTAGGTGAAACTAGGTGGTATGTATTTGGCTACGATATAATTTGCGTAATGAGCATACCACGGTGCACTATGTGAAGTGCGGATGACATTTAATTGCTCATCAGGAAAGCTGTCATCAATAGGTCGTGGGTCATCAAGGACATTCTCTAGCCTGGACAAGTTATCTGCTACAGGGTTATCAGCACCCTTTCGGTCAATAACGTGCAAATTAAATTCCTGTAGCAGGAGAACCCATCTGATTAGCCTAGGCTTAGCATCCTTCTTCTCCATAAGGTGCTTAATAGCAGCATGATCAGAGTGAATAGTGACTTTGGAGTCAACTATACAAGATCTGAACTTTTCACATGCAAACACGACTGCTAAAAACTCCTTTTCCGTAGTGGCATAGTTTCTTTGGGCACTGTCTAGAGTTTTACTAGCGTAGTGAATAACATTCAACTTCTTGTCAACTCTTTGTCCTAGAACAACACCAACAGCATAATCACTAGCATCGCACATGATTTCAAAGGGCAAGTTCCAATCAGGCGGTTGAACAATAGGTGCGGTTATCAAGGCCTTCTTAAGTATTTCGAAAGCTTCCTCACAATCCTCATCAAAAACAAAAGGAACATCTTTTTGCAAGAGGATGGTAAGAGGCCTAGAAATCTTAGAGAAGTCTTTAATGAACCTTCTATAGAAACCAGCATGGCCTAGGAAACTTTGTATACCTCTGATATCTGTGGGGCAAGGCAGTTTCTCAATTGCATCAACCTTAGCCTTATCAACTTCAATGCCTTTCTCAAAGATTTTGTGACTAAAGACGATGCCTTCATTAACCATGAAGTGGCACTTCTCCCAGTTCAAGATGAGGTTGGTATCTTTGCTTCTCTATAAGACTCGATCAAGGTTGTTGAGGCAATCGTCAAAGGAAGAACCGTAAATGGAGAAATAATCCATGAAAACCTCAAAAATCTTTTCACAGAAGTCAGAGAATATAGCCATCATACATCTCTGAAAGGTGGCAGGTGCATTGCATAAGCCAAAAGGCATATGTCTATAAGCAAAGGTACCGAAGGGGCAGGTGAAAGTGGTTTTCTCCTGATCAGATTGTGCAACAGGTATTTGAGAGAAACCTGAATAACCGTCTAGAAAGCAGAAGTGTGTGTGTTTAGATAGCCTTAATAGCATTTGGTCGATAAACGGCAAAGGATAATGGTCTTTCCTGGTTGCCTTGTTCAGTTTCCGGAAGTCTATCACCATCCTATAGCCAGTAATAATCCTTTGTGGGATTAGTTCATTCTTATCATTAGGAACGACGGTGATACCTCCCTTCTTAGGTACGCAATGTACTAGACTTACCCAATCACTATGAGAATAGGATAAATGATTCTTGCTTCCAGAAGATTTACTATTTCTTTTCTCACGACCTCTTTCATCCTAGGATTTAATCTCCCTTGATGATCACCAACTGGTTCAGAATCAAGATCAGTTTTAATCTTGTGCTGACATAGAGTGGGACTAATACCCTTAAGATCATCAAGAGTATATCCAATAGACGCACGGTGCTTCCTCAAAGTTTTTAATAACTTTTTCTCTTTGTGATTCGAGATGTGAGCACTAATAATAACAGGATATATCTCCTTCTCATCAAGGTAGGCATACTTAAGAGTATCTGGTAACTGTTTTAGCTCGAACACATGATCACCCTTTCGTGGGGGAGGATCCCCAAGCAGTTCAACAGGCAGATTATTCTTGAAAATATGATATTGTTCTAAAACAATTTTATCTATCTCATCTCTTTCATCCATATGCATATCATTTTCATGCTCAAGCAGATATTGCTCTAAAGGATCCGTAGGAGGTACGGTAATAGAGGCAAGAGCAATGAATTCATCCCTACCAGACGACTCTTTTTCATGGGTTGTCTTCCAAACTTGGAGAAGTTAAATTCATGAGACACACCCTTGAAACTAACAGTGACATTCTGTTTAATGCAATTAATATGAGCATTGACAGTGTTGAGAAAGGGTCTACCAAATATGATGGGACAAAAGCTATCTTGTGCAGTAGCAAGGACGAGGAAATCAGTAGGGTACTTCATCTTACCAAACAATACTTCTACATCTCGCACAATTCCCACAGGGCAGATAGTGTCTCTATTAGCTAGCGTAATAGTGACACCAATGGATTCTAACTCAGCAGGTGCAATCTCATCTTTGATTTCATCGTATAGGGACCGGGGTATTGCACTGACACTAGCACCCATAACATATAAACCATGATAACAGTAATCTCCTATCTTGACAGAAACAACGGGCAGGCCAACTACAGGTCTGTATTTGGCTTTCGTGTGAGGTTTAGCAATTATAGCGGAGTCCTCACATAATTTTATAACATGCCCACCTATGTCTTCGGTTAAGAGATCTTTGATAATAGCAACACTAGGTTCAACTCTAGTTTCCTCATGGGGAGCAAGTGGTCTAATGTAACCCCTACGTATCATAGTTGGAGCTTTAGAATAATCCTTTTTCCTAGCAGGGTAAGGTGGGTTCTCAGCATAGGCACAAGGAACAATAGGATCACTAAAGGCAATGACTTTCTCTTCAACTAGATTGGGTTTAACTATGTTGACTTCTACAGGAGGATGATACGTAAACCACTTCTCTTTGGGAAGATCAACTTGAGCAGCAAAAGATTCACATAGAGAAGCTACTATCTTAAAGTCAAGTCCATACTTAGTGCTAAAATTTCTATAAGTGTTTGTTTCAACAAAAGATTTAACGCAATCAAACTGGAAATTAATACCTGACTCCTTACCTTCTTCAAGCTCACAATCTTCAGAGTTACGTTTGACTATTTCCAATAAATTCCACTTGTGGTCAATATCCTTCTTCATAAAAGAACCGGTACAAGAACTGTAAAGCATGGTACGATCATCTTGAGAAAGCCGAGCATAAAAGTTTTGAGTGATAATTTATCTCGAGAGCTGATGATTGGGGCATGAATATAGCATTGATTTAAGCCTCCCCCAAGATTGAGCTATGCTTTCCCTGTCACGAGGCCAAAAGTTATAAATATAATTCCGATCATGATGTACTAAATGCATAGGATAAAACTTTTGATGAAATTCCAATTTCAACCGATTGTAGTCCCATGATCCAGTATCATCACATAGCCTATACCATGTCAACGCCTTATCCTTCAAAGATAAAGGAAAGACTTTCTTATTTACCTCATCCTCGAGCAAACCTGCAAGCTTAAATAAACCACAAACTTCATCTACATAGATTAGATGAAAGTCTGGATGTGAAGATCCATCTCCTGTAAAAGGATTAGCCAGCAGTTTCTCAAGCATACCGGAAGTAATTTCATAAAAGATATTTTCAGTAGGTACCTCAGGTTGAGGAGCAACTCCTCGTGCTTCCGTTCGTGGTGAAGATACCCCGAACAAATTTCTCAAAGGAACAGTTTCCATAGTGACAAGTGAAAATAAATTTCAGCACCGTATATAAATGTTTCCTTACCAAATTCCACTTACCAAAGACACTTCACTCCCCGGCAACGGCGCCAGAAAAGAGTCTTGATGACCCACAAGTATAGGGGATTAATCGTAGTCCTTTCGATAAGTAAGAGTGTCGAACCCAACGAGGAGTAGAAGGCTCTGATAAACAGTTTTCAGCAAGGTAATAACTGCAAGCATCGAATGTAGCGGTAACAAGTGATGGTGTAGTGAGGTAAAACGTAGCAGGTTAAAAGTAACAAGTAGTAGCAACGGTGCATCAAAGTGGCCCAATCCATTTTGTAGCAAGGGACAAGCCTGAACAATGTCTTATAGGAGGAAAAACACTACCGGGACACACGAGAATTTCTGTCATGCTAGTTTCATCATGTTCATATGATTCGCGTTCGTTACTTTGATAGTTTGATATTTGGGTGGACCGGCGCTTGGGTAATGCCCTTACTTGGACAAGCATCCCACATATGATTAACCCCTCTCGCAAGCATCCGCAACTAAGAAAGAAGAATTAAGACAACGTCTAACCATAGCACTAAACTAGTGGATCCAAATCAGCCCCTTACGAAGCAACGCATAGACTGAGGTTTAAGCTTCTGTCACTCTAGCAACCCATCATCTACTTACTACTCCCCAATGCCTTCCTCTAGGCCCAAATATGGTGAAGTGTTACGTAGTCGACGTTCACATAACACCACTAGAGGAAAAGACAACATACAACATATCCAAATACCGAACGAATACCAAATTCACATTACTATTATCAGCATGACTTATCCCATGTCCTCTGGAACAAAAGTTACTACTCACAAAACATAATCATAATCATGATCAGAGGTGTAATGAGTAGCATCAAGGAGCTGAACATAAACTCTTCCACCATGTAATCCAACTAGCATCAACGACAAAGAGTAATCAACACTACTAGCAACCTTACAAGTACCAATCGGAGTCGCGAGACGGAGATTGGTTACAAGAGATGAAGTAGAGCTTGGACAGGAGATGGTGCTGATGAAGATGTTGATGGAGATGACTCCCCTCCGACGAGAGGAATGTTAGTGATGACGATGGCGACGATTTCCCCATCCGGGAGGGAAGTTTCCCCGGCAGGATCGTCCTACCGGAGCTCTGGATTGGTTCTGCTCAAGTTCCGCCTCGTGGCGGCGGAGAATCCACGAAAAAGCTCCACCCTGATTTTTTTTCCGGACGAAACCCTTCATATAGCAAAAGAGGGGGGGCGTTGGGCCACCAGGGTGCCCACAAGCCCTGTAGCCACCGCCAGGGGGTAGGAGGCGGCTACCAGGCTTGTGGGCCCCTGGTAGCTCCCCTCTGGCACTTCTTTCGCCCAGTATTTTTTATGTATTTCCAAAAAATTCCACGTTGATTTTCAGGGCATTTGGAGTTGCGCAGAATAGAGGACTCAGACTTGCTCCTTTTCCGGTCCAGAATTCCAGCTACCGGTATTCTCCCTCTTCAAATAAACCTTGCAAAATAAGATAGAAAGGCATAAGCATGGTACCACAAAGTAATATGACGGTAGGTAGTACGACCGCCTCCACTGTTCCCCACGCCGACTGCAGTAATGGAGTGGGAGTGTGACGGTCCGACACTATGCCAGGTGATGGATCAGAGCCGGGGTAGATCAACGGCGTGGCCGTCGACGCTCGTACCTGCCAGACACTCTGATCCAGTACCTTTGCTCATGCATAGCTACCTTTAATTGTTAGGTCTCATCCTGACCTACGATTCGATGTGACTTGTGATCCCCAGCCGGCTAGCCTGCTTGGCCAGCCGGCTTGGGCACGGCCGCCTCGCTCCTAGCCGGCCGGCTTGATCAAGCCGGTCAGGAAGCGGTTGCCGTCTCGACCCTAGCAGACAGGGATTGCCTGGCCGGCCAGAGAGATGGACGCCTCGTCCTCTAGCCAGTAGGCGCAGCCTAGCTGGCGAGAAGACTTGGGCCTTGGGAAGTTGTACTTGTTCATATCCTTTGGGCACGAAATGAAGGAGCAGGCTTGATGAGCCTACCCCGGGGTTATCCCCCCGACAGTAGTCCCCGAAGCTGGAGAGGCCTGCCGTCTGCGGACGGGCGGCCTCACCGGCTTGATGATTTGTCTTGGTGTTTTTGCCGCTATTCGCGACGCGGAGCACCGACTCGAAACAGTTTGGCTTCGAGGAGACGCCTCGACTTCGTCGTCGTTCACCCAGAAGGTGCCACGTGACAGGCCCCGCCCGACGTAATGATGGTGATTACTGGTGATGGGACCGGGCCTGGGCCCTGGGTCCCGCCACGATGCCCCCTCGGCCTTCGTGCGAGAGATCGTCTGCGGATTTACTCCGCGATAGTTGGGCTTAGGGAAGCATTACCACCCGTAATACACGAGGTTAGTGGGGGTTCTGCGTGCACCGGATCCCCTCCCCACAACGCTTCGTGGGGTTTAAATGGGATGCGGGGGTTCCGAGGAAGCCATTCGCCCCCCTTCTCGCCCCGCATCGACGCTCTCTTCCTCCCTGAGCCCAGAGAGAAAGAGCTCGCCTTCTTCGTCTTCCTCGCCTTTGTCGCCGCTGAGCCACCAGCACTTTTGAGCTTTAGCCGCCCGTAGCCATGGCCGGCCGCTCCACCTCAAAAAAGTCCTCGTCGCAGAAGGCCTCATCGCAGGGAGCTTGGCTGGGCAGTGAGATCTGCGAAGGTCACGTCGAGGCGCTCCGCCATTACCGGCTACTGCCCCCAGCCTCCCAGGTGCTCGTGCGAATCCCCGGCGCCAAGACCTCTCCCACACGTGCCGTGGGAGAGGTCGTGGTCTTCAACGAGCACTTCTACACGGGCTTTGGGCTTCCGGCCACCGCCTTCTTCTCCGAGTGGCTTCGCTTCTTTGGCCTGTAGCCGCATCACTTGGCTCCGAACGCCATACTGCAGCTATCGGCCTTTGTGATCCTGTGTGAGGGCTTTGTGGGGATCGAGCCCCGCGTCGACCTCTGGCGCAGCTCGTTCTTCTTCAAGAAGCAATCCATCGCCATGGAGAAGTCCGAGGTGGACAAGCTCGCTGGACCGCGCCCAATGACGCCGTGCATCACCGCGCTGGTGCATCACCGCTCGAAGTCGGGCTTCCCCCAGATGCTGCTGCAGGAGTCCATCAAGCAGTGGCAGAGGGGCTTCTTCTATGTGAAGAACGCCGACCCCGCCCAGGACGCCCTCAACATGCCCTCATTCAACATCGACCCATCGACGAAGTTGAACTGGGCGGCGAGGACCCCCAAGCCGATTCCCGAGGTGGCGCTGATCTGCGCCCACCTCGAGATTCTGGAGAAGAGCGGCCTCCTCAGCCGCGACCTTCTCACCACCATGGTGACCCGCCGGATCCTGCCGCTATAGAGGCGGCCACATCTGGTCTTCCAGATGAGCGGCCGGCATGATCCCTGCAGGCTGTCCACCAAGAGGTTCACACCCGGCACGGTAGTGCGAAGGGTGAACCTGATCTCCACCGCCCACATGGACGATAGGGGGAACTGGTCGTGGGGGATGACCCCCTTCAACAGGTCCCGTCCGCCTCCAATGGTGAGTGGTTTCTTTGTTCTTCGATGTTTGTCTTGCAACCGACCGTCTCGCTGAGCTGGCTGTCGAATCCTTTTTCGTAGATGTTCGAGAAGCTGCAGGGGTCCCTCCATCCGCCCGCTCCCGACATGGATGTGTCCGACGCCTCGGAGATTGAGAACGAGGGCATGATTGAGTCCCGCTCAGACTCCTCCGCGGGCTTGGAGAATGCCTTGGAGTCGGAAGGGACAGAGCCGTCTCGTGAGTACCCGCGGCCCTCCGCCGCAGACTGGACGGATGACGACGAGACTCCCTCATTCCTCTCTGATGCAGCCTTCGAGGAGGACTCCGATGGGGTGGAGGAGGTTACCAGCCCGCCACTGACGCATGGTCGGCATCAAAGGTCCGGGGCAACCGCCGCTGATGAGGCGGCTGGGAGGAAGGGCAAGGGTGCCACAGCATCCATGCCGGCTTCTAAGCGGCCGACGCCGGGCCCTCCAGCCGGAGCACGGGCAAGCGGCGCCAAGTAGCGCCATGGCGCCGGCAGGAGGCAGGTGCCCATGGTCGCGGGGTAAGATTCCCGCCCCCTTTTCTTCGTTTATCTTGTGGGAAGCTTCGTTCCTTAAGAACTTCGCTCGACAGGGAGGCGGAGGACGTGGAGAAAGATATCGCCTCCGTAGCCGAGCGGGCTGGCTGGGGAGCAGTCGATGCTGCCCAGAGCGAGCTTGAGGAGAAGTCCAAGCGCCGGTGGGACGCGGCCGTAGGGAAGACGACCGAGGTCCAGTCTCGCCCCAGCCAGGCCGAGAGGCCGGCGGAGCAGTGTGCGAAGGCTAGACATGACCCCTCTGCCGGTACGCGCGTGGAGCCGGCTAGCGAGGCGGCTCCGAGGCATGCCCCAAGGACTGAGGGGGCCTAGCCCTCTGACTCGGATGCTTCGGCATCGGTGGACTTGGAGACGATCCCCGACTCCCCCAGGGTCGAGGCGGCGCCCGACGCGCAGGAACTGATCCTGGACGTGCCGGACGCGGCCCCTGATGCGCCGGCTATGGCCATGGATGCGTCGGATGCGGCCAACCCACCTCCCGTTAAGGAGGCAGCGCCAATCGGTGATAATGGCAGAGCCGGCCGCCGAGCCGACACCTGGAGCCGGCGCCATCGCCATCCCCCACCACGGTCCAGCTGCACCGGGAGCTGGAGGCCAGCCGGGAGCCGGCCCGTGAAGTCGTGGCGGGCTGCCAAGTCGGCGCGTGCGCGACTGCCTGCAGGCACTACGCTCACCGGTGTCCCGCAGCTGGTGTTGCTGTTTTCCAACAGCCGGTCCAAGGTGGAGTAGTCGGCCCCGTGGTGTGCGGCGACTTGGAGCGCTTGGAGGCCTGCACTAAGGTAAGTACCTCATCTTGGTTTTGAATTTTTTCCTTTCGCTAAAGTGGGGGCGCGCCAGCGCAGCCACTCGGCGTAGCCCCCGAGAATCGGGCCAGCCGATCATCGGCCGGCCGAATCTCTTTGAGCCTCTTTTCTTGTCTTGCTTCTTTAGTGGGGGCGCGCCAGCGCACCCACTGGGTGTAGCCCCGAGAATCGGGTTGGTTATGTCTTAACCAGGCCGAATCCTATACCTGCTTCTTCTTTTCTTTTTGGCAGGAGCTTTATGATGCTCAGGCGCAGGCTTATAATGAGCTGCGGACTCAGCACCAGGCAGCTGATGGCCAGATCGCCGAGCTCGAAGCTCGGCTGGGTGAGGTCGCCATGGAACAGGACGCTCTGCGAGGCGCTGGCGATAGGCTCCAGGAGCAGCTGGCTCTTCTCGAGACGGAGAAGAAAGAGCTCGAGGCGGCCGGCCAGGTCAAGTTGGAGCAGCTGCACGACACGCTGCAGGAGAAGGAAGCCTCCTATTCTGCCGACGTGGATCGCCTTGCGTCGGTTCATCTCAAGGAGATGGAGCTCCAGGATGCCGCCTTGAGGGACAAGGAGGGGGCCCTTGTCGAGATGCAGTCACAGCTGGCCAAGGCCCTGGAGTCTATGGCGACTCTCCAGGAGGAGGTTGCCCGTGTTACTCATGCGAGCAAGGTGCGGGAGCTCGAGGTCCTGGAGAGCGCCCATGAGACCGATGGTGCCTTCCATCGTGAGTCTCTCCCTTTTGTTTTTTCTTAAGCTTTCTTAGTCGTCTCCTCTTCTTACTCGCTTCTACGCCCTTGATTTCCTGTCTCGGGCCTCTTCCCTGCGACCCAGGTCGCAGCCGACACGGCCGCCGAGTTAAGCCGTGAGGAGCGCCGCGCGGCTGGGCAGGAGGTAGATACTACCTCCGGCTGGAGCGTGCTGGAGATCGGGCTGGGCCTCCGGGCCCGCCTGCACGCCTTGGGCGAGTCTGTGGCTCAGCTCCAGGTTGCAGACTCGTCGATGGTGGCGGCGTTGTGGCCGGATGGCGTGGAGCCGGCGTCGATGAGCCGACTCTCCCGCTGGCTTGCAGCTGGCGATGAACGCCTGGATGCCTGGCGCGCCTCTGTCGCGCATGCTGGAGCTTACATGGACCTACGCTTTGACAAGTCCTGGTGTCGAAACCTGGACTTGGGCAAGCTCGTTGCTCAGCGCGACGGCTCGGAGGCGGAGCTGCAGGCTGTGGAGGAGGCGATGTGCGTGAGGGCCAGCGGCATTGCCGAGTACACCACTTGGCACGAGCTCGTTTTGGAGCGGGGTGAAGAAGGCGGTGTGATCGCTGAAGATCTGCACGGCCTTCAGCCCTATGACCCCGATGGCAGCTCCGACGATGCGGCCCACGGTGTGGATTCTGCTGCCACCTCCAGCGGTGCGGCATACGCCGACTCCGGTGCGGATGGATCCGGGAGCCCTCGTGATGGAGACAGCGCAACCGCCTCGGGAGCAGCCGGGGATGGTGAAGCCACCACCTCAGGAGCAGCAGCCGGGGCGACCGATGAGGCCGCAACCCATAACCGGTGTCCTGTTTGTTGTCTGCAATTTTCTTGTCAGTCCAAAAGTTCCACCCACTGGGGGTGTAATGAATCTCGGCCGTGGGCCCATGCATTTTGAATGTATGTATTCAGCATTATATTCATATTGCCATGCGTCTTGTATCATATCTTTATCTTTTGATTCCTGGTTGACTTCTTTTTCTCCAATCCATGTATTCCCAAGTTTCCACCCCGCCAGCCCGACAGCCGGGAGCCGGTCTGTGACTGGGTCGAGGTTTCTGGCCATAGAACACAAGACTTAGATTTTTCGAAGCCATCAAGACTTAAAGATTAAAACATAAACCAGGAGAGGCCGGCCTGAATGAGATCGTAGATTTGATCGAGCCAACCCGAGCCGGCAACCCTTTTGTATTCGAACTTTGCATGCATCCGGCCTTACCTGGTGTCGCCTCGCAAGCCGGATTGCCAGAGCCGGTCTGCAAGCTGATACGAGGTGACCAGGGATCGGTCCGGCTTACACTATGTGTTCTTCTACAACATAGGGAAGGCGTCCGGGCGGCTAGCGAGCCCCCGAGCTTATTAGAGCCAGCAAGGGGCATACACAGAGTGAGCACTCTAGATATGAATTATAAAAGGAAGCACGAGGCATGCTCTTTATATTGAATTCATTGAGGATCCCTAAAGAGGGAGAAAGATTCATATGCATGCTCTTTCCATTGTTTGATACTTGCCTTCTAGCAGTAGAATGGGCGAAGCAACACCGCATTCCATGGACATTCCGTCTCCTGGCCGGAGTCGTCCCTCTTGCACTTCCTTTGCTTTTGGGCATCGATCAAGTAGTAAGCGTTGTTGTGCAACGCCCTACTGATGATGAAGGGTCCCTCCCATGGGGATGAGAGCTTGTGGTGGCCGGCAGTGCGCTAGATTCTTCTGAGGACCAAGTCTTCCTCCCTGAAAGAGAGAGGCTTAATGTTTTTGCTGTGGTAGTATCTGAACTTCTGTTGGTAGATGGGCGTCCGGCTCAAGGCCAAGTCCCTTGCTTCTTCGAGGAGGTCCACACCATCTTCTCTTGCCTCCTTCGCCTCCGTTTCCATGTATAGGGTGACCCGAGGCGAGTCGAACTCGATATCCGTGGGAATAATAGCCTCGGCCCGTATACGAGGAAGAACGGAGTGAAGCAAGTCGACCGGTTGGGCGTGGTGCGGAGGCTCCATAGTACAGCCGGCAGTTCTTCGATCCAGCAGCCGGCCGATCTGACAAGTGGTGCCACTAGTCTTGGCTTGATGCCGGCCAGAATCAGGTCGTTGGCCCTCTCCGCTTGGCCATTCGACTGGGGATGTGCCACTAATGCCAAATCGAGCCGGATGCCTACCTTGGAAAAGTAGAGCGCCAGAGCGCCTTTGGCGAAGTTGGTGCCGTTGTCGGTGATGATGTCGTGGGGGACGCCATATCGAACAGAGATGTCCGTGATGAACTTGAAGGTCGTGGGGCCATCAAGCTTCTTGATAGGTCTAGCTTCAATCCAGTTGGTGAATTTGTCGACGGCTACCAAGAGATGAGTCATTCCACCACGAACCGTCTTGAAGGGTCCTGCCATGTCCAGCCCCCAGACGGCGAACGGCCATGACAGGGGGATGGTTTTGAGGGCTGAAGGCGGCATGTGGCTCTTTGCGCTGAAGAACTGGCAACCTTCGCATTTGTCGACCAGATCCACGGCCTCCTCGAGGGCCGTGGGCTAGTAGAATCCTTGGCGGAACGCCTTGGCCACCAGGGTTCTAGAGGCGCCATGATGCCCGCACTCCCCCTGGTGAATGCCTTTGAGGATCTCTTGTACCTTTTCTGATTCGACGCAGCGTTGGAACACGTCGGTCGCGCTGCGCGGCACCAGCTCACGATTGATCATGGCGTAGGCTGCAGACCTACGCTGGATCTGCCTCGCCTCCGCCTCATCTTGAGGAAGCTCGCCGCGAAGGAGGAAGGCCAGGATAGTTTGAGCCCATGACGGAGCTGACACAAGGGCTGGCTCCGCCTTGACCTAACTGTTAGGGGCTTCTGCAGCCCCCGTGCTTGGTGGAGCATCGGTCGTGGACTCGAGACGATGTGTCTCTGGTGCTGCTGTGGCAGCCAGCTCGCCGTCTACCTCCATGACGTCCACCCACTAGGTGTCGAGACGACAGGATTTGAGGCAGGGCGGAGCCGGAGTGGTTGTTGTAGCCGGTGCCGCTATTGGAGTCGGCATGGCCAGCATAGCCGGCGTAGCTGGTGGAACCGACGGTGCTTGCACCATGGACTCAGCCGGTGCCGCTATTGGAGTCGGCATGGCCAGCCTAGTCGGCACAGGAGCTGTAGCCGGCGTAGCTGGTGGAGCCGACGGCGCTTGCACCGTAGAATCAGTAGGCACAAAGATCGATGCCGACTCAGGACACGGCCTGATAGACGGCTTGTGGACTTGCTCGAGGGAGACGCCGGCTGGGATAGCCTGTCTCATGGAGCCGATTTTGGCCAGTGTATCATCCGCCTCATTGTCTGCTCTGGGAACATGGTGGAACTCGTAGCCCTCGAAGGGGCCGCTGAGCTGCTGGATGAGGAAGCGGTAGCTTGCCATGTTGGGGCCCCTGGCGTCCCATTCGCCAGAATCTTGCTGTACGAGCAAGTGTGAGTCACCGAAGCATATGAACTGCTGGATGCCAATCTCCTTGGCGAGCCGTAGGCCGTGACCAGTGCTTCGTACTCGGCAACGTTGTTGGAGGCGGCGAAGTGGATTTGGAGAGCATACTTGAGCTGGTCTCCTTTCGGGGACGTCAAGACGATGTCGGCTCCCAGACCCGTCCTCATCTTCGAGTCGTCGAAGTGCATCCGCCAATGCATAGAGTCTGGAGGCAGTGGCTCGAACTGGGTCTCGGCCCAGTCGACTAAGAAGTCGGCCACCACCTGAGATTTGATGGCGGTGCGAGGCTCGTACGGAATATCATGGTCCGCCATGGTGATGGACCATTTGGCAATCCTGCCCGTTGCATCATGGTTGCCCATGATCTCTGAAAGTGGAGCAGTGCTCACCACAGTGATGGCATGCTCTTGGAAGTATTGCTTCAACTTCTTTGCATCAAGGTAAACACCATAACACATTTTTTTGGTAATATGGGTAGTTCTGCTTGGAGGCGGACAAGACCTCGTTGAGGTAGTAGACAGGGCGCTGCACTGACAATACCTTGCCCTCCTCCTTGCGCCGACTTACCAACACTACACTAACCACGCGTGTGGTCGCTGCAATGTATATGACTATGGGTTCCATTTCAGCCTGCGCTGCCAAGATTGGCAGGCTCGAGATGACCCGCTTGAGGTCGCGGAAGGCTTTGTCCGCCTGGTCGTTCCACTCGAATTTCGTCGTCTTCTTCATGAGCTGGTAGAGTGGAAGGGCTTCTCGCCAAACTGGCTGACGAACCGGCTAAGGGACGCCAGGCAACCGGCGAACTTCTGTACGTCTAGGATTCGAGCCGGCTGCACCATCCGCTCGATGGTTCCGATCTTC
Organism: Hordeum vulgare subsp. vulgare; assembly: GCF_904849725.1. Classification (NCBI taxonomy): domain Eukaryota; kingdom Viridiplantae; phylum Streptophyta; class Magnoliopsida; order Poales; family Poaceae; genus Hordeum; species Hordeum vulgare. Next base: position 247,713,556 of record NC_058522.1, read on the forward strand.
TCAGGGTTCGCCTCGATGCCACGAGTGGACATGAAGAACGTCTCCCGCAGGTCATCGAGGAGGCTGAAGTGTTGCTTCGTCTTGACGACGATGTCATCCACATAGACGTGGATGTTTCTGCCGATCTGTGGAAGTAGGCACTGCTGCATGCAGCGTTGGAACGTCGCACCAGCGTTCTTCAGGCTGAACGTCATGGTGGTGTAGAAGTAGGCCCCGAAGGGCGTGATGAAGGAGGTCTTCAGGCTATTAGCTGGATCCAGCTTGATTTGATGGTAGCCTGAATAAGCATCTAGAAACGACAGCAATTCGCATCTTGAAGTGGAGTCAGTCACTTGATCTTTCCTAGGCAACGCGAACGGGTCTTTCAGACAAGCCTTATTCAGGCTGGTGTAGTCAATAGACAATCGCCAGGTGTTGTTCTTCTTCAGCACCAGGAGTGGATTTGCCAACCAGTCGGGGTGGTAAACCTCCATGATGAAGCCGGTCTCAAGGAGCCGGGTGATCTCTTCTCCAATTGTGCGCCGCTTCCCCTTAGCGAAGCGGCGCAAAGGTTGTTTCACCGGCTTTGCATCCGGTCGCACATGAAGTTTGTGCTCGGTGTACTTCCTCGGAACACCCGGCATGTCCTTGGGGGCCATGCAAAGATGTCCCGATTCTCACGGAGGAAGTCGACGAGCTCGACTTCCTATTTGGGGCTGAGGCCAGCCCCGATGGTGACGCACTGCTTGGGGTTGGCAAGGTCGAGTGGGACCTGCTTGGTCGCTTTGGCCGACTTCAAAGAGCCCTCGCCGGCTGACTGGGACGGAGGAGAAGGAATCGTCGACTGCTCGGTGGCCTGGGCCACGAGCCGGTCGATCTGCCGCTTCTCCTCAGCGATCACCAGGGCTTCGGCGAGGCGGCTTCTATCTTGGGCACACTCGAGCGACTTCTCTTAGTCTCTAACAACAGTGATGATGCCCTTGGGACCCGATATCTTCATCTTCAGGTAGGCGTAGTGCGGAATAGCCATGAATTTGGCCAGAGCCAGTCTGCCCAGCAGCGCGTGATATGGGCTGCTGAGGTGCACTACCTTAAACCATATGGACTCTCGGCGGAAGTGAGCTTTGTCGCCGAAGAGGACGTCCAACTGGATTTTGCCAATGGGCGAGCAGGACTGCCCAGGCACGATGCCGTGGAAGACAGTACTAGTCGGCAGGACGTCCGTCTCCTTGAGCCCGAGCTTGAGGAGAGTGTCGAGGTAGAGGATGTTGACCAGCACCCGGGAGAACCGGCAGGTGAGCCTCTTGGAGGAGAAGGTGGGGTCGAGGACGAGCGTGTATGAGCCCGGGTTGGGCATCACCGCAGGATGGTCCACCCGGCTCCATGTGATTGGTTTGTCAGACCAATGCATGTATTGGGGAACCGGGGAACCGTGGCATTCACCTCGCGCCGTCTCTGGTGCAGGCTGTGCTTCATGTCGCCTTCGCTGGTGAAGATGACGAATGCTCCGTCTAGATGAGGGTAGTCGTCGTCGCAGGCGGCGGTGGTGGAGCCGGAGTAGGACCAGGAGCCGGTGCGCGAGGCGCCGCCTGCGCACCTGGGGGAGCCGGCAGGCTATCCTCTTGTGACAACCGGCTTGCAAAGCTGCACTGTCGAAGGATTTGGTTGGACGGCTCCGCCCCAGAATGTATCTTGCACGGGGCGTCGAGCAGTTGCTCGAAGGACTGCTTGGGCAACCAGTTGGCGTTGTTCCTATTGGAACGCTTCCGCGGAGGGCCGGTTTGAGGAGCCGACGTCTCGCCCTCCACGCTGGCTACCAACTTCCTGTTGGAGCGCGAATTCATCTGATCCTCCTTGCGCTTGTTGTTGTTCTGGCCGCCTCGATTGTCTCCAGCCAGCTTAGGAGTAGCCGATGTAGGGACAACCTTGTCCGAGGAGGTCCCCTTGACGCGCATCGCCGAGTCGGCCGTGGCGTACTTGTCCGCCTTGTCCACGAGCACCGCCAGAGAGGTGGGCTCGGAGCACATAAGCTTGTGCTTGAGGAGGGTGTCATCTCGGCAACCATCGATGAAGTACTGGATGGCTTGTACCTCATGCACCCCCTCGCAGGAGTTGCGGAGCTCTGTCCACCGGGTGACATAGTCGCGAAGGGGTTCGTCGGGCCTCTGGACACACATGGCCAACTCGCGAGGCCGGCCAGGGCGTTTGTAGGTGCCAGTGAAGTTGCGGACGAACGCCTCCTCGAAGTCCACCCAGGAGTTGACGCTGCCGGCCGGAAGGCTGTTAAGCCAAGTCCGAGTCGAGCCTTCCAACATGAGTGGCATGTAGCGGACTGCTACGCGCTTGTTGCCCCTAGCTATGCCGACGGTCGTGGTGTAGTCGATCAGCCAGTCCTCTGGCTTGGCCGTGCCGTTGTATTTGGGTGTGTCCCGAGGCAAGGTGAAACCTTGGGGGAACGGCTCCCCTCGGATCCGGGGGCCGAAGCACGCCGTACCGATGGGACCGTCCTCCTCCAGGAGGGCCGACTGGGCCAGGACGATGAGACGCCTGCGGGCGTCCCGATCATCTTGGGGAGTCCGAGCACCAATCCGAGTAGCGAGAGCGGAGGCGCCTCGTGAAGCAGAGACATGAGTTCTTCCCGGGTGAAGAACCTCACACTCTGAATTACCCTCGTCGCCTCCGCGACGCTTGCTCGAAGTGTGCTCGCTGTAGCGCTGGGAGCGCCGGTCTTGGCTTCCTTCGTCCCTCCAGCCGGAGGTGCGATGCGAGGAAGAACCTTCTGCATGATTCTGACCGCTAGGGTTTCGTCGTGCTCCGGAGTTGGGTCCCGGAGACTCTGACTGGGCCTGACCGGGGTCAAGCCGAGTCTGTTTTTTGTTGGCGACGTCAAGGAGATCCTTGACCAGCTTCTCCTGGAAAGCGCGCTCCTCGCCATCCAGGCTTGCCATCACCTCCATCGCTGCCTGCACCGCCCGCATGTTGGCTGTAGGGGTCTCGTAGGTGGGCTGATCGCCGCCTGGGACCTCGGCAATGAACCGGCCGCGGCTGCGGACCGATCCAAGCCGTCTAGGGGCCTCAGAAATCAGAGTGAGGCCGTATGCGGAGTTATACTCGCGCTGCATGGCCTCCCTCTGACATTTTGCCGAGGCGACGGCAATGCCCTCCTCCAAGATACGCTTGCGAGCCTCCTACAGTGAGGCCCGGGCGTCGTTAGCGTTCGCGGAAGCAGTGACGGTTGTTTTCAGGCCGACGATGGCATCCTGAAGAGTATCAGCAGTGGCAACAGCTGGCTCACCAACGTCCGCTGACGCCTTGCCAAGAGCCGCCCTGGTGCCAGTGCCGATAACCATCACCTCCACAATGTTGGAGATGGTGGTGACATGGTATGGGGTGAAGAACCCCACCGACGGCGGAGGGCCGTCGAAGACGAGGACGTTGCTGGGGTACACGTCATGGGCAGGCATCTCAGCGATAGAGAGACTGCTGAAGCTGGCGCAGAGCGCCTCAACGTCAAAGTCCTTGACGAAGTAGCAAGGACCGTCGTTGAGACGTAAGTCACTAAAGAGAATGCTGAGGTTCTCCATAGCAGCGACGATGATGCTAGGAAGTGCCTCGTCATCAGAATCTTCGCACGAATCCGCATGGCGGACGGGGACGTCGATCATCATTGGTGTTGCCTCGTCGAAAGTGGGCTCCACGGGCATGCAGACCGATCCGGACGCGATGCATTCGGTGGCGTAGGTGCGGGGCCCTGCCCAGCGAGTAAAGCCAGCCGATGCCGCGATCGGCCCCACGGTGGGCCCCAAATGTCGGGGAATACTCACAACATATGCCATAGGTAGGCTAAAGTCGGTGAGAACCGTAGGGACAAAGGAGGGCGCTGGGAACGAGGTTGGTACAAGCATGGAACGCACGATGTACCCAGGTTTAGGGCTCTCCGTAGAGATAAGACCCCTAGTCCTGCCGGAGTGTTTGATGCGTATGAATGGATTACAAGGATGCTCCTAGAGCTGTGTTGGGAGGAGGAAGAGGGGAGCAGCCTGCTCGTCTCTGCCTCTCTCTATGTGGTTGGTGGATGTGAAGTGTTCGACCCTCCTGCATGAAGGGTGACCCGGGGGTTTTATAGAGGAACCCTCCAGCCTACAATATGGATAAATGGTACAAGAGTGGGACCCGGCTGGCATCCTCGCCGGCTGACCAAGGGCCCACGAGAGTCTTGTCTTGTCGCTTGAGGGGCCCGCCGGTTGCATGGTCTAGATTGGCTGTGGGTCCCGCCGGCTGGCCAATGAAGCTCTCGCGTAAGGTTGACGCTGAGCACGCGTTGTACGTCGAGCGTCGTCCAGCAACATTCGTCATGGGTAGGCAGTACGACCGCCTCCACTGTTCCCCACGCCGAGTGCTGTAACGGAGTGGGAGTATGACGGTCCGACACTATGCTAGGTGATGGATCAGAGCCGGGGTAGGTCAGCGGCGTGGCCGCCAATGCTTGTACCTGCCGGACACTCCGATCCAGTACCTTTGCTGACGCGTAGCTACCTTTAATCGTTAGGTCTTATCCTGACCTATGATTCGATGTGACTTGTGATCCCCAGCCGGCTAGCCTCCTTGGCCAACCGACTTGGGCACGGCCGCCTCGCTCCTAGCCAGCCGGCTAGATCAAGCCGGTCAGGAAGAGGTTGACGTCTCGACCCTAGCCGGCAGGGGTTGCCTGGTCGGCCAGAGAGATGGCCGTGTCGTCCTCCAGCCGGTAGGCGCGGCCTAGCCGGCCAGAAGACTTGGGCCTTGGGAAGGTGTACTTGTTCATATCCTTTGGGCAGGAAATGAAGGACCAGGCTTGATGAGCCTACCCCAGGGTTATTGTTGGAATTATGCCCTAGAGGCAATAATAAATATAGTTATTATTATAATTCCTGTATCAAGATAATCGTTTGTTATCCATGCTATAATTGTATTGGATGAAGACTCATTTACATGTGTGGATACATAGACAAAACACTGTCCCTAGCAAGCCTCTAGTTGGCTAGCCAGTTGATCAAAGATAGTCAGTGTCTTCTGATTATGAACAAGGTGTTGTTGCTTGATAACTGGATCACGTCATTAGGAGAATCGCATGATGGACTAGACCCAAACTAACAGACGTAGCATGTTGATCGTGTCATTTTGTTGCTACTGTTTTCTGCGTGTCAAGTATTTGTTCCTATGACCATGAGATCATATAACTCACTAACACCAGAGGAATACTTTGTGTGTATCAAACGTCGCAACGTAACTGGGGGACTATAAAGATGCTCTACAGGTATCTCCGAAGGTGTTCGTTGAGTTAGTATGGATCAAGACTGGTATTTGTCACTCCATGTGACGGAGAGGTATCTCGGGGCCCACTCGGTAATACAACAACACACACAAGCCTTGCAAGCAATGTAACTTAGTGTAAGTTGCGGGATCTTGTATTACGGAACGAGTAAAGAGACTTGCCGGTAAACGATATTGAAATAGGTATGCGGATACTGACGATCGAATCTCGGGCAAGTAACATACCGAAGGACAAAGGGAATGACATACGGGATTATATGAATCCTTGGCACTGAGGTTCAAACGATAAGCTCTTCGTAGAATATGTAGGATCCAATATGGGCATCCAGGTCCCGCTATTGGATATTGATCGAGGAGTCTCTCGGGTCATGTCTACATAGTTCTCGAACCCGCAGGGTCTGCACACTTAAGGTTTGACGTTGTTTTATGCATTTTTGAGTTATATGGTTGGTTACCGAATGTTGTTCGGAGTCCCGGATGAGATCAGGATGTCATGAGGGTTTCTGGAATGGTCCGAAAACGAAGATTGATATATAGGATGACCTCATTTGATTACCGGAAGGTTTTCGGAGTTACCGGGAATGACGAATGGGTTCCGGGAGTTCACCGGGGGCGGCAGCCCACCCCGGGGAAGCCCATAGGCCTTGAGGGTGGCGCACCAGCCCTTAGTGGGCTGGTGGGACAGCCCAGAAGGGCCCTATGCGCGTTGGAAGAAAAATCAAAGAGAAAAGAAAAAAAGGAGGAGGTGGGAAAGGAAAGAAGGACTCCACCCACCAAACCAAGTAGGACTCGGTTTGGGTGGGAGTCCTTCCCCCCTTTGGCTCGGCCGACCCCCTTGGGGCTCCTTGAGCCTCAAGGCAAGGTCCCCCCCTCTCCCACCTATATATACAGAGGTTCTAGGCCTGATTTGAGACGACTTTTCCACGGCAGCCCGACCACATACCTCCACGGCTTTTCCTCTAGATCGCGTTTCTGCGGAGCTCGGGCGAACCCTGCTGAGACGAGATCTTCACCAACCTCCGGAGCGCCGTCACGCTGCCGGAGAACTTTTCTACCTCTCCGTCTCTCTTGCTGGATCAAGAAGGCCGAGATGATCGTCGAGCTGTACGTGTGCTGAACGCACAGGTGCCGTCCGTTCGGCACTAGATCGTGGGACTGATCGCGGGATAGTTCATGGGGCGGATCGAGGGACGTCAGGACGTTCCACTACATCAACCGCGTTCACTAATGCTTCTGATGTACGGTCTACAAGGGTACGTAGATCACTCATCCCCTCTCGTAGATGGACATCACCATGATAGGTCTTCGTGCACGTAGGAATTTTTTTGTTTCCCATGCGACGTTCCCCAACAGTGGCATCATGAGCTAGGTTCATGCATAGATGTCTTCTCGAGTAGAACACAAAAGTTTTTGTGGGCGGTGATGTGCGTTTTGCTGCCCTCCTTAGTCTTTTCTTGATTCCGCGGTATTGTTGGATTGAAGCGCCTTGGACCGACATTACTCGTACGCTTACGAGAGACTGGTTTCATCGCTACGTGTAACCCCGTTGCTCAAAGATGACTGGCAAGTGTTGGTTTCTCCAACTTTAGTTGAATAGGATTTGACCGAGGAGGTCCTTGGATGAGGTTAAATAGCAACTCATATATCTCCGTTGTGGTGTTTGCGTAAGTAAGATGCGATCCTACTGGATACCCATGGTCACCACGTAAAACATGCAACAACAAAATTAGAGGACGTCTAACTTGTTTTTGCAGGGTATGCTTGTGATGTGATATGGCCAACGATGTGATGTGATATATTGGATGTATGAGATGATCATGTTGTAATAGATAATATCGACTTGCACGTCGATGGTACGGTAACCTGCAGGAGCCATAGGGTTGTCTTTATAGTAATGTTTGTGCTTGCAGATGCGTTTACTATTTTGCTAGGATGTAGCTTTAGTAGTAATAGCATGAGTAGCACGACAACCCCGATGGCGACACGTTGATGGAGATCATGGTGTGGCGCCGGTGACAAGAAGATCGTGCCGGTGCTTTGGTGATGGAGATCAAGAATCACGTGATGATGGCCATATCATGTCACTTATGAATTGCATGTGATGTTAATCCTTTTATGCACCTTATTTTGCTTAGAACGACAGTAGCATTATGAGGTGATCTCTCACTAAAATTTCAAGACGAAATTGTGTTATCCCCGACTGTGCACCGTTGCTACAGTTCGTCGTTTCGAGACACCACGTGATGATCGGGTGTGATAGACTCAACGTTCACATACAACGGGTGCAAAACAGTTGCGCACGCGGAACACTCGGGTTAAGCTTGACGAGCCTAGCATGTGCAGACATGGCCTCGGAACACATGAGACCGAAAGGTCGATCATGAATCATATAGATGATATGATTAGCATAGGGATGCTTATCACTGAAACTATACTCAACTCACGTGATGATCGGACTTGAGCTAGTGTAAGTGGATCATGAACCACTCAAATGACTAGAGAGATGTACTTTTTGAGTGGGAGTTTAGCGAATAATTTGATTAAGTTAAACTCTAATTATCTTGAACATAGTCTAGGTCCACTTTGAATATATTTGTGTTGTAGATCATGGCTCACGCGACAGTCACCCTGAATTTTAATACGTTCCTAGAGAAAGCTAAGTTGAAAGATGATGGAAGCAACTTTGTAGACTGGGCTCGTAATCTTAAGCTAATCTTACAAGATGGGAAGAAGGATTATGTCCTTAATGCTGCGCTAGGAGATGAACCACCCGCTACGGCTGATCGGGATGTTAAGAACGCTTGGTTAGCACGTAAGAAGGAGTACTCAGTAGTTCAATGTGCAGTCTTGTATGGCTTAGAACCGGGACTTCAACGTCGCTTTGAGCGTCATGGAGCATTTGAGATGTTCCAGGAGTTGAAGTTTATCTTTCAGAAGAACGCCCGGATCGAGAGGTATGAGATCTTCGATAAATTCTATGCTTGCAAGATGGAGGAGAACTCGTCTGTCAGTGAACATGTGCTCAAAATGTGTCGGTACTCAAACCGTCTAGCTGAGCTGGGGATTGAACTCCCGCAAGAGGCTATCACTGACAGAATCCTTCAATCACTACCGCCAAGCTATAAAGGCTTTGTGTTGAACTACAACATGCAAGGGTTGAACAAGTCACCCGGCGAGTTGTTTGTGATGCTGAAAGTCGCAGAGTCTGAACTCCGTAAAGAGCATCAAGTGTTGATGGTGAATAAGACCACTAGTTTCAAGAGAAATGGCAAAGGCAAGAAGGGTAATTCAAAGAAGAGCGGCAAGCCTGTTGCCAATCCGACGAAGAAACCCAAAGCTGGACCTAAGCCTGAAACAGAGTGTTACTATTGCAAGGGTATGGGTCACTGGAAGCGCAATTGCCCCAAGTATCTGGCAGATAAGAAGGCGGCCAAAGAAAAACCAGGTATATTTGATATACATGTTATTGATGTGTACTTAACTGGCTCTCGTAGTAGTGCCTGGGTATTCGATACCGGTTCTGTCGCTCATATTTGCAACTCGAAACAGGAACTGCGGAATAGACGAAGGCTGGCGAAAGATGAAGTGACGATGCGCGTAGGAAATGGTTCCAAGGTTGATGCAATCGCCGACGGCACAGTTTCACTTCAGTTACCATCAGGATTAGTTATTAACTTGAATCATTGTTATTTAGTGCCTGCGTTGAGCATGAACATTATATCTGGATCTTGTTTATTGCGAGATGGTTACTCTTTTAAGTCAGAGAATAATGGTTGTTCTATTTCTATGAGTAACATCTTTTATGGTCATGCACCCAATGTGAGAGGATTGTTCATATTGAATCTTGATAGCGATACACACGTACATAACATTGAGACCAAAAGAGTTAGAGTTAACAATGATAGCGCCATATTTTTGTGGCACTGCCGCTTAGGTCATATTGGTGTAAAGCGCATGAAGAAACTCCATGCCGATGGACTTTTGGAGTCACTTGACTTTGATTCACTTGACACGTGCGACCCGTGCCTCATGGGCAAGACGACTAAAACTCCGTTCTCCGGAACAATGGAGCGTGCAAGTGACTTGTTGGAAATCATACATACCGATGTGTGTGGTCCGATGAGCGTAGAGGCACGCGGCGGATATCGTTATTTTCTCACCTTCACTGACGATTTGAGTAGATATGGTTATGTCTACTTAATGAAGCACAAGTCTGAAACATTTGAAAAGTTCATGCAATTTCAGAGTGAAGTTGAAAATCATCGTAACAAGAAGATCAAGTTCCTACGGTCTGATCGTGGGGGTGAATATCTGAGTTTCGAGTTTGGTGCTCACTTAAGACAATGTGGAATTGTTTCACAGTTGACACCGCCTGGAACACCACAGCGTAATGGTGTGTCCGAACGTCGTAATCGTACTTTATTAGAGATCGTGCGATCTATGATGTCTCTTACTGATTTGCCGTTACCGTTTTGGGGTTATGCATTAGAAACAGCTGCATTCACTTTAAATAGGGCACCATAAAAATCCGTTGAGACGACACCATACTAACTGTGGTATGGCAAAAGGCCAAAGTAGTCGTTTCTTAAAGTTTGGGGATGTGATGCTTATGTCAAAAAGCTTCAGCCTGAAAAGCTGGAACCCAAAGCGGAAAAGTGCATCTTCATAGGTTACCTAAAAGAGACAGTTGGGTACACCTTCTATCTCAAATCCGAGGGCAAAGTGTTTGTTGCTAAAATGGAGCTTTTCTCGAGAAGTAGCTTCTCTCGAGAGAATTGAGTGGGAGGAAGATAGAACTTGACGAGGTTGTCGAACCTCTCATCCCTCTGGATGGTGGCGCAGGGCAAGGGGAAACATCTGTCGTTGCAACGCCGGTTGAGGAGGAAGTTAATGATGATGATCATGAAACTCCGGTTCAAGTTTCTGTCGAACCACGCAGGTCGACGAGACCATGTGCTGCTCCAGAGTGGTACGGTAATCCCATCTTATCAATCATGTTGTTGGACAACAATGAACCTGCAAATTATGAAGAAGCAATGGTGGGCCCAGATTCCAAGAAATGGCTAGAAGCCATGAAGTCCGAGATAGGATCCATGTATGAGAACAAAGTGTGGACTTTGGAGGTACTGCCTGAGGGCCGTAAGGCTATTCAGAACAAATGGATCTTTAAGAGGAAGACGGACGCTGACGGCAATGTGACCATTTATAAAGCTCGACTTGTGGCAAAGGGTTTTTCACAAGTTCAAGGAGTTGACTACGATGAGACATTCTGACCCGTAGCGATGCTTAAGTCCGTCAGAATCATGTTAGCAATAGCTGCATTTTTTGATTATGAAATCTGGCAGATGGATGTCAAAACGGCGTTCCTTAACGGTTTCCTTAAGGAAGAATTGTATATGATGCAACCCGAAGGTTTTGTCGATCCTAAGAATGCTAACAAGGTTTGCAAGCTCCAGCGATCCATTTATGGACTGGTGCAAGCATCTCGGAGTTGGAACAAACGCTTTGATGAGGTGATCAAAGCATTTGGGTTTATACAAGTGGTTGGAGAATCTTGTATTTACAGGAAAGTGAGTGGGAGCTGTGTGGCGTTTCTAATATTATATGTGGATGGCATATTGCTAATTGGAAACAACGTTGAGTTTTTGGAGAGCATAAAGGATTACTTGAATAAAAGTTTCTCTATGAAGGACCTAGGAGAAGTTGCTTACATTCTAGGCATTAAGATCTATAGGAATAGATCAAAACGCCTGATAGGACTTTCACAAAGCACATACCTTGATAAAGTTTTGAAGAGGTTCAAACTGGAACAGTCCAAGAAGGGGTTCTTGCCAGTTTTACAAGGTACGAGATTGAGTAAGACTCAGTGCCCAGCAACTGATGAAGATAGAGAGCATATGCGTTCCGTCCCCTATGCTTCAGCCATAGGTTCTATCATGTATGCCATGCTGTGCACTAGACCGGACGTTAGCCTGGCCATAAGTATGGCAGGTAGGTTCCAGAGTAATCCAGGAGTGGATCACTGGACAGCGGTCAAGAATATCCTGAAGTACCTGAAAAGGACTAAGGAGATGTTTCTCGTGTATGGAGGTGACGAATAGCTCGCTGTAAAAGGTTACATCGATGCAAGCTTTGACACAGATCCGGACGACTCTAAGTCGCAAACCGGATACGTATTTATTCTTATGGGGGTGCGGTAAGCTGGTGCAGTTCCAAGCAAAGCGTCGTAGCAGATTCTACATGTGAAGCGGAGTACATGGCTGCCTCGGAGGCTGCTAAGGAGGGTGTCTGGATGAAGCAGTTCATGACGGATCTTGGAGTGGTGCCAAGTGCACTGAATCCAATAACCTTGTTCTGTGATAACACGGGTGCCATTGCCTTAGCAAAGGAACCACGGTTTCACAAGAAGTCCAGACACATCAAACAACGCTTCAACCTCATCCGCGACTACGTCGAAGGAGAGGACGTAAATATATGCAAAGTGCACAAGGATCTGAATGTAGCAGACCCGCTGACTAAACCTCTTCCACGGCCAAAGCATGATCAACACCAGAACTGTATGGGTGTTAGATTTATTACAATGTAATTCGCATGATGATGTGAGGGCTAGATTATTGACTCTAGTGCAAGTGGGAGACTGTTGGAATTATGCCCTAGAGGCAATAATAAATATAGTTATTATTATAATTCCTGTATCAAGATAATCGTTTATTATCCATGCTATAATTGTATTGAATGAAGACTCATTTACATGTGTGGATACATAGACAAAACACTGTCCCTAGCAAGCCTCTAGTTGGCTAGCCAGTTGATCAAAGGTAGTCAGTGATTTCTGATTATGAACAAGGTGTTGTTGCTTGATAACTGGATCATGTCATTAGGAGAAACGTGATGGACTAGACCCGAACTAATAGACGTAGCATGTTGATCGTGTCATTTTGTTGCTACTGTTTTCTGCGTGTCAAGTATTTGTTCCTATGACCATGAGATCATATAACTCACTAACATCGGAGGAATACTTTGTGTGTATCAAACGTGGCAACGTAACTGGGTGAATATAAAGATGCTCTAGAGGTATCTCCGAAGGTGTTCGTTGAGTTAGTATGGATCAAGACCGGGATTTGTGACTCCGTGTGACGGAGAGGTATCTCGGGGCCCACTCGGTAATACAACATCACACACAAGCCTTGCAAGCAATGTAACTTAGTGTAAGTTGCGGGATCTTGTATTACGGAACGAGTAAAGAGACTTGCCGGTAAACGAGATTGAAATAGGTATGCGGATACTGACGATCGAATCTCGGGCAAGTAACATACCGAAGGACAAAGGGAATGACATACGGGATTATATGAATCCTTGGCACTGAGGTTCAAACGATAAGATCTTCGTAGAATATGTAGGATCCAATATTGGCATCCAGGTCCCGCTATTGGATATTGACCGAGGAGTCTCTCGGGTCATGTCTACGTAGTTCTCGAACCCGCAGGGTCTGCACACTTAAGGTTCGACGTTGTTTTATGCGTATTTGAGTTATATGGTTGGTTACGGAATGTTGTTCGGAGTCCCGGATGAGATCACGGACGTCACGAGGGTTTCTGGAATGGTCCGGAAACGAAGATTGATATATAGGATGACTGCATTTGATTATCGGAAGGTTTTTGGAGTTACCGGGAATGTACCGGGAATGACGAATGGGTTCCGGCAGTTCACTGGGGGGCAACCCACCCCAGGGAAGCCCATAGGCCTTGAGGATGGCGCACCAGCCCTTAGTGGGCTGGTGGGACAGCCCAAAAGGGCTCTATGCGCATTGGAAGAAAAATCAAAGAGAAAAGGAAAAAAAGGAGGAGGTGGGAAAGGAAAGAAGGACTCCACCCACCAAACCAAGTAGGACTCGGTTTGGGGGGGAGTCCTTCCCCCCTTTCGCTCGGCCGACCCCCTTGGGGCCCCTTGAGCCCCAAGGCAAGGTCCCCCCTCTCCCACCTATATATACGGAGGTTTTAGGGCTGATTTGAGACGACTTCTCCACGGCAGCCCGACCACATACCTCCACGGTTTTTCCTCTAGATCGCATTTCTACGGAGCTAGGGCGGAGCCCTGCTGAGACGAGATCATCACCAACCTCCGGAGCGCCGTTACGCTGCCGGAGAACTCTTCTACCTCTCTGTCTCTCTTGCTGTATCAAGAGGCCGAGATCATCGTCGAGCTGTACGTGTGCTGAACGCGGAGGTGCCGTCCGTTCGGCACTAGATCGTGGGACTGATCGCCGGATAGTTCACGGGGCGGATCGAGGGACGTGAGGACGTTCCACTACAGCAACCGCGTTCACTAACGCTTCTGCTTTACGAAAGGGTACGTAGATCACTCATCCCCTCTCGTAGATGGACATCACCATGATAGGTCTTCATGCGCGTAGGAAATTTTTTGTTTCCCATGCGACGTTCCCCAAGAGTTATCCCCCCGACATAAAACCAAGCAGTTCTACCATTGCAAGAATTATAGATAAAGTTGGCCAAACGAAACCCACAAGTCGAAGAGAACTACAAGGATACGAAATCATGCATATAAGAGATCAGAGGAGACTCAAATAACATTCATAGATAATCTGATTATAAATCCACAATTCATCGGATCTCGACAAACACACCGCAAAAGAAAGTTACATCGGATAGATCTCCATGAAGATCATGGAGAACTTTGTATTGAAGATCCAAGAGAGAGAAGAAGCCATCTAGCTACTAGCTATGGACCAGAAGGTCTATGGTGAACTACTCACGCATCATCGGAAAGGTAATGCTGTTGATGAAGAAGCCCTCCGTGTTGGAATCCCCCTCCGGCAGGGCACCAGAACATGCCCCAGATGGGATCTTGCGGAGACAGAAGCTTGCGGCGGCGGAAAAGTATTTTCGTGGCTCCCTCTGGTGGTTTTCGATTTTTGGAGAATTTATAGGCGGAAGAAGTAGGGCAGAGGAGCCACAGGGGGCCCAGAAGCCTGCTAGGCCCGCCCCCTAGGCCAGGGCTAGTGGGCTTGTGACCTCCCCCGAGGTCCTTTGCCTTGGTTCTCAAGTTCCCTGTGTGTCTTCTATTATGGAGAAAATCATTCCACAGGTTTTATTCCGTTTGGACTCCCTTTAATATTCTCCTGTGAAAAAAGGTCAAAAACACGAAAAAACATAAACTGGCACTTGGCACTGAGTTAATAGGTTAGTCCTAAAAAAGATATAAAATAGCATATTCATGCATAAAAAACATCCAAAGTTGACAAGATAATAGCATGGAACCATAAAAAATCATAGATACGTTGGAGACGTATCAAGCTACTTATTATTTTATTATTTACTACGACGATAGATACCACATTTGACGAAGGAGTTGGACTTGAAGACCCCAAAGACCCCGGATACATAGTTGATCAAGGCAATCAGTCCTTTGACCATGTTTGACCAAAATATTATTTGCATGCTAAGTAGAGAAATTATTTATGTTGCATACGATCATGAGTATTCGCAAAATCATGGATATGATGTTTCTGATGGCTCCTCTAGGGCACTTGCATTTTGAGCATGATCCTACCACCTATAATGGTCAAGCTAATATCATGTTGACAAGTAAAGATAAGCATAGTAGAAGCATGAGCATGACAATGGTAAAGATCAAAGGTTTATGAAAACCCCATCGGGTGCCACTAATGCCCGAGGGTGATGATGAGTTAGGTTGCCACTTGTGAAGAAGTGGTGCACCAGGTGTATTTTGGTGTGAGTGGTTTCGAAAATGGGATTTGATTTATGATGTGTCGACCGTCCCAACCTTACATGTGCGACTACATTACCCCTTTATGGGACGGGGATTTGTTGAGTACTAGTGGCGGGAGTGATGTGTGGTCACTCCCGTGGCGTCATGCCAGGTATTGCGATTATGCCGTTTTTACGTATTCAGGGCAGACTGTTGGTCCCCACGTGGATGGTACTGTCGAGAGTTGGTGCTCGTAAGACGTACATGATGTGGGATGGGTACCAATCGAGTGAACCTTTTTGTCTAGTATCATCACGGGAAAGGCATTGATCAGGTACTTACCTCGGGTATGTTATATACCACTTGTCGTGGATGACACGAAAGTTTCTCGGATCTCGTGGTTACAATGTACAACCTCTGTAGAGTGTAAAACTAATTGAATAGCCGTGTCCATGGTCCAGGACAGTTGGGTGGTGTTGCTTAAACTACGTCCAATCGTTTCCGCATAAAGCAAGTGTGTGGGTGTGTGTTTAAGGAGCTTTGTGAAAGAGTTGATATGACCAAGTTTCATGACTTCTCATATCAGGTGAACCCGAAGTGTTCCGCCCGTAAGAGATATGTTGATATCTGTAACCTATTTTGCATGTCCATCTATGATCATGTTTATTTAGATTTAAGCTGCTACCCGCCATTACTCCATATTACTTGTTATCGTACATACTGCATTATATATATCATAGGTTGTTTGCGAGTACATTCATAGTACTTACTGGCTTGCCACTGGTTATGTTATTGACCAGAAATGGAAGGACCGGAGTTTGGAGAAGAGTACATCATCGGAGACGGACTTGCAAACTAGGACGCTTCCCAGTCACAATGCATGTTGGTGTAGGATGATGGAAAGGGCACCCGCTTAGCCCCAAGATTTCTGCTAGTAGATGCATCGGTCTGATTTGGCCTTATAGGCCTTACTTATGTGAACTTGACCTTGATAGTCATTTGTTGTATCATTTGGGTATGTTGGATGTAAGACTCTTAATATTCAGTATCTGTGTGTTCGGTGAGCATTGATCTATGGGATCACTGAGCACGTTCATTCGGTGATCTCGACTCGTAAGTCGGGTTCCCCACACGAAGGCTCGAGGATCTCTTTGCTTAATGTTTTGAAAACAAAAGAAGGGTGGGAATTTCTTCTCTATGTTCTCTCATTTTACCAAACTCGAGTTCTCTTTCTCCCTTGGTTTTGATTGGTGTTTTGTGGAAACCTCACTAGACCGCCGGGCCTCCCGAGGCAACCACAAGAGGGGCGGAATGGGGAATCGCTCGAGCGCCCAAGGGGACTCCAGAGGCGCGCCTCAAGAGCCTTACCAGTCATTAGGCCACTTGCCTTCATTGATGCCGTCCTGGAATTCCGGTCGGTGTCACGGGAGGCAGGGCCCCGATCCTTGGACGCGCCCTTCTTGGCCATACCTAATGGTGGTGGGGAAATGTGCGGGACTGGGACCTTTCGACATAGAGCGGTTTGAATGTCAAGGGGGACTCCTGAGCAACATGCCTCAGGAGCCTTACCGATCGCAAGGCCACTCTGCCACCCAGGTGATGCACATGTCGGCACCAAGGGCGTCGGGCTTTGCACCGTGAGGAACAACCTTGGTAATGGGTTGTGCCTCACGGTGGCAGGGAAATGTGCAGGACCGGGACCTGCAGACAAAGAGTGACGAAAGGGTCCTCAAACCGCCCCACAAGTAGGGAGGAAGCGCCACGAACAGAGCCATGCTCGCGGGCTAGACCGTCGGCGTCACGACATCACGGGGGTGGCAGCGGCCACGGCGAGGAGGAAAGCATTTTGCACGTCTTCAGAGAATGCATTGAAAGGTACCCTCCAGATACATCGAAGTTGTTGTTAAACCTAGTACATAACCCTATCTGGAGAACAAGGCAGCGGATCAGGAGGACGCATCGTCGCCAGAGCTCACGCTGCAGCCTTCGGGAGCAAGCCTTGCCACCAGGTCTTCCACGTGGACCTCAACCCATTCGGCCAGCGGCGGCGCTGATCATCTCTGACACCGGATCCAACACCGCGGCGAAGTCAAAGTCTGGGTCGAGACGAAGGAGGTGGCTGAAGACGTTCGAGGCCGCTTGACCCAAGAGGTCACGGCTCTTCTCCTCTGCGAGTGTGTGGGACTTCTCGGCACCCACCTCTAGACATTCCACAACATGGAAGAAAATGCCCAGGTACCCAACGTCGTCGGGGACCAGGGGCTTGAGACACCCTCGCCATAGATGTCGCTCAAAGGACGGGACGCTCTCCTCTGGAGGGATTGGAACATCCAAGAGCGTTCAAGCAGGAGTTTGCGGGCATGGATCGCCTCTTCGGAGGCCTCTCCAACGAGGGAAGCCGCGCGTTTCACCTATTTGTAAAGAAGAGACAGTTTACCTTCGACAGTAGCCTGGGCGTCTAGTGCGACCTACCGACGTTTTACTTCCAGATCCAACCATTTCTGGAGGGCATCGACCTCATTTTTCAGGTGGCCGCGGCGCTGGCAGAAGAGGGACTCCTGGAGCCTCAGCTTCGCACGGTAGTCAAGAAGATGAGAATACAGGGCCACTGTCACCCCCTGCTGATTTACTCCTGAAGCTTCGCCTCACGAGAGGCAAGGGATTCCTCTGCAAGCGACACCTGGCGCTCCCTCACCTCCAGACGCGCCTGCTCCAGGCTCTACTCCACCTCTACAAGCGCCAGTGAATCGGCGGATGCCCAAAAGCCCACACCTACATGGAAGAACTCAGCAGGTGGACGCCCTAGGGTGGCCCTAATCTGAGCCTACTCTTCAACATCGTCATTGAGGGTGCAAAACTCCCTGTGTCGATCCTCATGGTCCTGCGCTGACAATCAGCCTCCTGAGCCTCGGAGATAGCACGCTCGCGGGCTTCCGCCGCCGCGGCAAGGGACCCCTCTGCCTCCGCGCGGGCACGCTCACGCTGCAGACGGACAAAGCTCACGGCAACTTCAAGTTGGCGCTACCACGACGCAAGGTGGCAGCGCTCACCTTCGAGGCGGGCTTCATTGCTGGCAAGCCCAGCCCACAGACGTTGAAGCGCGTCTGCCAAGGTGCGGAGCAAGCCCCATGGTGCGGCACGCGAACCTTCGACGGGTTCCAGCGGCTACCGGGAGCTCTTGCCTTCCTCGTGGCGGACAGGAGAAGGGCACGAGGGGCCCCATAGCCTGGTCCTATGCTCGGGGGCTCAGGGCTCCCATGCACGCGCTGCGTCGAAGGGAAGCGCCCCCTGAGGTCACACATCGCCAAGTAGGACGGGGCTGGAAGGGGTGCGCAACATGGCTCTAGAAGGGGCCGCAGGCAAGGGGAACAACCCCTTCCCGGGGAGCCTCATGCCAGGGGCGAAGAAGACCATGGCAGGCTCAGGCGCCGGGGGCTTGGGAGGAAGGACCCCGGGGATTACGAAAGAAGAAACCACGTGACGCTCGACAGACATAGGGGCGGGCAGTGCTGACTCGCCTCTCGTGTCACAAGTAGGGAGCATGCAGAACAAAGGCTCAAGACGGAGGTGCTTAAAGAAAGAAGAAAAATGGGCTCGAGCGCTTAATCGTCCATGACGACCCGTTTCCTCTTCACTGGGGGCCCATCGCGTTGAAGGACGGCCGTCCTTCGGGGACCTCCACTTTTGGCCGACATGGGGGAATTGGTGCGGAGGCCTAGAAACTCACAACCGAAGCTTCGAGATGGGGATGACAACTTCAGCCATCAGCCGATCGCCATCGCAGGCCCCGGCTCAACCCGGAGCAAGACCCACGGAAGCGGGAGGCAAAACACCACTCGCCCTGGTTGCGGAAGAGGCAGCATGACTGGAGCTCATGAAGGCTTTAACCCAAAGGTTGGGGCTCCTCGGGGGGGGGGGGCGTCCCTCCTAGGGAGGAACCCCCTTTCGTCGAAGAGTGGCATCTCCACGATGACGGCTTCCGGGGCCTTGAGTTTGTACAGGGGAATACCGTTCATGCAAAACTCGTCGGGATCGCCGCCCGTCAGCCGTCGAAGCAGCTCACACAAGACATCAGGAGGATGCGGCAAAACCTAGATCCTCATTGTGTCCCAAGCCCCCTGAAGGACCACATCGGGCGGGAGTGGGTGCTGGAGGGGAGCAATCCGCCGACAGATGAAGTCCCGCACCACCATCACCATTGTCACCCCCGCCCGCTTCAGCTCATCTAGCCGAGTCAGAACCGGCATGAATCGAGAGTCGCTGAGTACCCAGTGTGCCCACCCCTGATTCGATGTTGCACGTGTCGATGGAGCTCGAAACAGAGCTCCCGCCTCGGCCGCTTCGACCGGTACCCACTGCCGCCGGAACCCTTCCGCCTCAGGAAGGAGCATGGCATTGAGAGCCCGTGGGGCTAATGCGTCAACCGCCTTCAATGACGCGCACCCAGAGCATTGTTGTTTAGAAACCAGTTCGAGAGAAATGAAGTGGCGAAGCAATGCCACGGAAGGGGTAACGCCTACAAAAGCCTCGCACAGAAATACGAAGGTCGAGAGAAGAACAAAAGACATGGGGTCAAGGTGGAGCGCATGGATCTGGTAATGCGAGAGCACTGCCATGAGGAACCTCGAGAATGGCGGCAGTACCCAAGTGAGAAGAGCATGGATATGAAGGGTAATCTTCAGAACCGCCATCTCGCCACAAGGTCACGAGCCTGGCCAGATCCTAGAAGCCCCCCCACTCGTTGGAGCCGACAACGACTGCCAGGCGAACCTTCTCCAACCCCTTGGAGTTAACTACCGTCAGCTGGCGCAGCACGGGCTGAGGCGCCGTCGGATTGATCGGATCACGCGGACCCCCTTTTTCCCCCCTTCGGAGGCATGACAAGGAGGATGGAGGGGAAACAAACAACACGACGCGAGGCTCGGAGAGGAGAACCGGGACCGAAAAGGAGGAAGAACCGGCGACGAAATCGACGGGAGGAGGAGGCGGCTTGCAGACGTGGGTCGGGAGGTTCTGCGCGGAGATACTGGACCGTTTTTAAAAGGCATGGCCCGCAGGCATTTCGGGCCCGCAACGCTTCAGGACGCCCTCAAGGCTTCGCCGAGAAGCCAGCCCAGGCGCGCCTTGGGCCCGGGGGCTACTGTCGGTGTTCTAGGAATGGGGTACCCAGACCTGCCTGCCTTCGGCCCAGGGTTGGCCCACTTCAACAACCAAAAACCAATAGGCCCAGCACCACTCAAGGCAAGGCCCTCGCGAGGGGCCAAGCCTCGCGAGGAGGAACATCATCAAGACCCACAGGGGGGCTCCTCAGGACCCCTCCGGAGTGACGGATATTCGGAGGCGAGACCCGGACTCAGGAGTCGAGGATGATGCGGGGGAAGGACAGGCGATCAACGGACAGCAGGACGACGCAGTTCACCCTTTAGTGCAAAGGGGGACAGGACACATGCAGGTCGCCAAGGCATCTCTCAAAGGTTTCCATTCTGGTGCAACAAGGACACCACCGCCCACCAGCAGGACGAACGTCATCCCAGGACCCGTCCCTGCTGCGTTGACATCCACTTTGCAGGCGAAGACTAATTTTGGACAAGGGAAGCAGGTTCCGGTGTCCCCCTTTAAAATTGGCCACTTTGGGATACCTTCCCGCCTAAACGATAAAGGAAGAGGACCGGGGCCACCACTATATATAGAGAGTAGGTTACTTCATAGGGAGGGGGATTCATTCACTCGCCCACTGGCACCACACAAAGGCCACCCAACCCGCAGAGGCCCTCGAACACTGTACTAGTTCATCCATCAACCTCCACGAGAGGCAATACACCAAAGCAGGAGTAGGGTATTACGCTTCCCAGCGGCCCAAACCTGGGTAAACTACCATGTTCTCCGTCTTCGTCACAATCGAGTTAGTTCTGTGCCATCCCAAGTGAGTAGCGAGTTAGGTGAGGCGAGCCCGCGAGAGATCATCGTACGCGCCCCTGAGTTCGAATCTTTGTGGTTTTGCACAGCTCGAAATCCGACACAATCCACTTGGTGAACTTGTCGACGCCTACCAGGAGATGCGTCATGCCGCCTTGAGCGGTCTTGAATGGGCCTACCATGTCTAGCTCCCAAACTGCGAAGGGCCATGAGAGGGGAATGGTCTTGAGAGCCGAGGCCGGCAAGTGCCTTTGCATGCTAAAGCGCAAGCATCCTTCGCACTTATTGACCATGATTGTGGCCTCTTTTAGGGCCGTGGGCAATTAGAATCCATGGCGGAATGCCTTGGCACCAGGGTTCTGGAGGCAGCATGATGCCCGCACTCACCCTGATGTATGTCCTTGAGTATTTCTTGCCCTTTCTGCGATTTGACGCCGCATTGAAATACGTCTGTTATATAGTGTCGAACCAGTTCACAGTTGATGATGACGTACGCGGGAGATCGGCTCTGGATCTGTCGTGCTTCTACCTCATCTTGAGGGAGCTCGTTGCGAAGGAGGAAACCTAGGATGGGGTATGCCTATGAGGGAGACGGCTTTGGCTCGGCCTGAAGGTTAGGGGCAGTTGAAGCCCACGAGTTTGTCGTTGTGGTCCTGGGATCGAGACCTTTTGTCTCCGGCACCATCGTGGCAGCCTTCATGCCATCAACCTCCATGGCGGCCACTCACTAGGTGTTGAGCCAACTGGGTTCGAGGTCTGGTGTAGCCGGCGGAGTCGCTGGAGCAGGTAAGGCGGCTGGAGCCGACAAGGTTGCCGGAGACGACGGAGTTGATGAGTCCGGCAGTTTCTCCGGATGCAGAGTCATTGGGACGGTTGGGTCCGCAGGCAGGAAAATTGATGATGACTCCGGAAACGGCTTGATGGAAGGCTTGTGCAGCTGCTCGAGGGAGACGCCGGCCGGGATTGCTTGCCTTGTGGAGCCTATTTTTGCCAATGTGTGTGCCGCCTATTTGTCCGCTCGGGGGACATGATCGAACTCGCAGCCCTCGAAGGGACCACTGAGCTCCTGGATGAGGAAGCGATAGCTGGCCATGTTGGCGTCCCTGGCATCCCACCCGCCAGAGACTTGCTGCACCACAAGATCAGAGTCACCGAAGAAAATAATCCTCCGGATGTCGATCTCTCTGGCGAGCTAGAGGTCGTGTGCGAGCACCTCATACTCGGCGACGCCGTTGGAGGCGGCGAAGTGTATTCAGAGAGCGTACTTGAGCTGGTCCCCTTTCGGGGACGTCAAGACAGTGTCGGCTCCTAGTCCGGTTCGCATCTTTGAGCCATCAAAGTGCATCCGCCAATGTGTGTAGTCGGGAGGCAGCTGCAGGAACTGGGTCTTGACCCAATCGACTAGGAAGTCGGCCACCATCTGAGACTTGATGGCGGTGCGCGGCTTGTAGCGGATGTCATGGTCGGCCATGGCGATGGACCACTTGGCGATCCGGCCCATGGCATCACGGTTGCCCATGATTTCTGAAAGTGGAGTTGTGCTCACCACTGTGATGGCATGCTCCTAGAAGTATTGCTTCAGCTTCTTAGCGGCAAAATACACACCATAGCACATGTTTTGATAGTGGGGGTAATTTTCCTTGCAGGCGCACAACACTTCGCTCAGATAGTAGACAGGACGCTGAATCAGCAGCACCTTGCCCTCCTCCTTTCGCTCCACCACCAAGACGACACTGACCATGCCCGTGGTTGCCGCAATGTATATGTGTATGGGCTCCCATTCTGCCGGCGCGACCAAGATGGGCGTGGTACAGATCACACACTTGAGGTCGCAGAAGGCTTCGTCTGCTTGATCATTCGACTTGAATTTGGTTGTCTTCTTCATCAGTTGATAGAGTGCTAGCGCCTTCTCACCGAGCCGACTGAAGAACCGGCTGAGGGATGCTAGGCAGCCGGCAAACTTCTGAACGTCGAGGAGTCGAGCCGTCTTGGCCATGTGCTCGATTGTTCTGATCTTTTCGGGGTTAGCTTCGATACCGCGAGCCGACACGAAGAAACCCAGGAGCTTGCCGTTTAGTACTCCAAAGATGCACTTCTCCGGATTGAGCCTGATCTGGTACTCGCGCAGGTTGGCAAACGTCTCCCGCAAATCGTCGAGGAGACTGAAATGCTTCTTGATTTTGACGACGATGTCGTTGACGTAGACGTGAATGTTCCTGCCGATTTGTGGCAGGAGGCATTGTTGCATACAACACTAGAAGGTGGCGCCGACGTTCTTCAGGCCGAACGTCATCATTGTGTAGTAGTAGCCTCCAAAAGCTGTGATTAAGGAGGTCTTGAGCCGGTCGATCGGGTCCAGCTTGATCTGGTGGTAGTCGGAATAAGCTTCCAGAAAGGACAGCAATTCACAGCCAGCCGTGGAGTCGATCACTTGATCTATCCGAGGGAGGACGAAGCGGTCGTTTGGACCTGCCTTATTCAGGCTTGTGTAGTTGATACCATGTCCCATGTCTTGTTCTTCTACAACATCAGGACTGGGTTGGCCAGCCAGTCCGGGTCGAAAACTTCCATTATGAAGCCGGTTGTGAACAGCCGGGTGATCTCTTCTCCAACTGTGCGCTTCTTCCCTCACATGAAGGTTGTTTGACCGGCTTTGCGTCCGGCCTCACATGAAGCTTGTTCTCATCGTACTTCTTCGGGACTCCTGGCATGTCCTTTGGGGACCATACAAAGATATTTTGATTCTCACAGATGAAGTCGACTAGCTCGCCTTCCTATTTGGGGCTGAGGTTGGCACCGATGGTGACACACTGCTTGGGATTGGCTGGGTCGAGCGGCATTTGCTTGGACTCCTTGGACGGCTCGAACAACGCCTTGGACTCCTTGCTCCGACTAGGACGATGGAGTGGGCAGGTCAGGCTACTCGGTGGCCCCGAGCCATGAGCCGGTCAAGTTACCTTTTCTCCTCGGCAATCACCAGTGCATCGGCCAGCCGGTTGTTGTCGTGCACGCATTCGATCGACTTCTTGTAGTCGTCGGCAACAGTGATAGTGCCCTTGGGACTCGACCCTCTCATCTTGAGGTAGGCGTAATGGGGGATAGCCATGAACTTGGCCAGTGTCGGCCTGCCTAGCAGCGGGTGGTAGGAGCTGTTGAGGTCCACCACCTCGAACCGGACCGGCTCACGGCGAAAGTGCGACTGGTCGCCAAAGAGGATGTTGCTACAGTAACAAAAGTCCTTCCTTGGTGCTAGGAATTCTTCTTGCTACTTCTCTTGTTTGCGTCGGTTTTTCCCTTGAAGAGGAAAGGGTGATGGAGCACAGGAGCAGTAAGTATTTCCCTCAGTTTGAGAACCAAGGTATCAATCCAGAAGGAGGGTCTCGTCAAGTCCAGAGTACCTGCGCAAACACAAACAAACTTGCATCCAACGCTTCAAAGGGGTTGTCAATCCCTTCAAGATTGTTGGCAAAGTGAGGACTGAAGGCGAAAAGTGCAACGAAGTAAAAAGTGTAAGGCTGAAAATATGGTATAGAGTAGACCCGGGGGCCATAGTGTTCACTAGAGGCTTCTCTCAAAATAGCAAATATCACGGTGGGTGAACAAATTACTGTCGAGCAATTGATAGAACCGCGCAAAGTTATGACGATATCTAAGGCAATGATCATACATATAGGCATCACGTCTGAGACAAGTAGACCAATACTTTCTGCATCTACTACTATTACTCCACACATCGACCGCTATCCAACATGTATCTATTGTATTGAGTTCATGACGAACAGAGTAATGCCTTAATCAAGATGACATGATGTCGAGGGATAATCTCAAACCAATGATGAAAACCCCATCTTTTTACCCTTGATGGCAACAACACGGTGCATGCCTCGCTACCCCTTCTGTCACTAGGTGAGGTCACCGCACGGTATGAACCCCAAACCAAGAACTTCTCCCATTGCAAGAATCATAGATCTAGTTGGCCAAACTAAACCCACAACTCGAAGAGAATTACAAGGATATGAAATCATGCATAAGAGAGATCAGAAGAAACTCAAATAAGATTCATAGATAATCTGATCATAAATCCACAATTCATCAGATCTCAACAAACACACCGCAAAAGAAGATTACATCGGATAGATCTCCATGAAGATCATGGAGAACTTTGTATTGAAGATGCAAGAGAGAGAAGAAGTCATCTAGTTACTAGCTATGGAGCCGTAGGTCTATGGTGAACTACTTACGCATCATCAGAGAGGTCATGGTGTGGATGAAGAAGCCCTCCGTGTCCGAATCCCCCCTCCGGCAGGGCACCAGAACGTGCCCAGATGGGATCTTGCAAAGAGAAAAGCTTGCGGTGGCGGAAAAGTAATTTCGATGATCTCCTCATTTTTTTTGGGATTTTTAGGGAATATATAGGCGCAACCCCTAGGGCAGAGGGCGCCCAGGGGGCCCACAAGCCTGTGGGTCGCGGCCTCCCCCCTGGCCGCGGGGTGGGGGCTTGTAGGGCCCCTGAGGCTCCCCTGCCTTGGCTCTCAAGCTTCCCGATATTCTCCCATTACGGAAAAAATCTTTTCGGGGATTTTCTTCCGTTTGGACTCTGTTTCAAAATCTCCTCTGAAAGGGGTCAAAAACATGAAAAAAACAGGAACTGGCACTTGGCACTGAGTTAATAAGTTAGTCCCAAAAAATATATAAAAGGCATGCACAACATCCAAAGTTTGACAAGATAATAGCATGAAACCATCAAAAATTATAGATACATTGGAGACGTATCAGATGTCCAGCTGGATTTTGCCGATCGGCGAGCAAGACTGCCCCTGCACAATGCCATGGAAGACAGTCCTGGTTGGCTGTAGGTCCTTCTCTTTCAGCCCGAGCTTTAGCAAGGTGTCTCTGTAGAGGATGTTGATGCTGTTGTCGCCATCAACCAAAACCCGCGAGAACCGACGGGTGAGTCTCTTGGAGGCGAGGGCGGGGTCGAGGACGAGCGTGTGTGTGCCGGGGTTCGGCATCACCGCAGGATGGTCCGCCCGACTCCATGTAATTGGCTTTTCAGACCAATGCATGTATTGGGGAATTGAGGGGACCGTTGAATTCACCTCATGCCGGCGCCAACGCTAGTTGTGCTTGTCATCGCCCTCACTAGTGAAGACGATGTCGGTCCCGTCTTGCTCGGGGAATTGGTCGTGGACACGGTCGTCATTGGGAGGCGGTTGTGGTGGGGCCGGACCTGGCCCGGGAGCCGGACCTCGAGGAGGCGCCCCTGGGGGAGCCGGCAGACCCTCGCCCCGGGCCAGGCGCAATAAGAAGGTGCACTGCGGGAGTGT
Organism: Hordeum vulgare subsp. vulgare; assembly: GCF_904849725.1. NCBI lineage: Eukaryota > Viridiplantae > Streptophyta > Magnoliopsida > Poales > Poaceae > Hordeum > Hordeum vulgare. The sequence continues at coordinate 247,739,820 of NC_058522.1, forward strand.
GTAGGTGGCAGGCTTCGCCCCGGTATGCATTTTGCAGGATGTGTCGTGGATCTGCTCGAAGGTGAGCTTGGCCTGGCAGGTGTTCTTACCGGTTCGCTGCCACTGAGCGCCGGCCTGAACAACCAGTTGCTCTTCCTCCACATTGGCCACATGCTTGCTCCCAGTACGCGGGTCTAGCTGATCCGCCTTGCGCTTGTTGTTTTTCCCGCCTCGGTTGTCGCCAGTCGTCTTAGTTGTAGCCGGCGGTTGGACGGGCTTATCCACAGCAGAGTCGGCAGTGGCGTACTTATCCGCCTTGTCCATGAGTGCCGCCAAAGAGGTAGGCTCAGAGCACATGAGAATGTTCTTGAGAAGGGTGCCGTCTCGGTAGCCTTCTATGAAGTACTGAATGGCGTCTACTTCATGCACTCCTTCATAGGAGTTGCGCAACTCCATCCAGCGCGTGACGTAGTCGCGGAATGGTTCGTCGGGGTTGTGAACGCACATGGCCAGCTCGCGGGGGCGGCCAGGGCGCTTGTAGGTGCCGGTGAAGTTGTGGATGAAAGCCTCTTAAAAGTCAACCCAAGAGTTGACGCTGCCGGCTGGCACGCTGTTGAGCCAAGTTCTTGCTGAGCCGGTCAGCATGAGTGGCACGTAGCGGACGACTACATGCTTGGTAACCCGGGCGATGCTGACTGCAATGGTGTAGTTGATCATCCAGTCTTCCGTCTTAGTGGAGCCACTATACTTTGGAGTATCACGGGGGAGGGTGAAGCCGGAAGGGAATGGCTCCCGTCGGATCTGGGGGCCGACGCATGCCGAACCGATGGGACCCTCCTCTTCCAGCAGGGCCAACTGCGCCTAAAGGTCAAGGCGGGTGCGAGCATCATTCTCGTTGAGATGGACGCGAGGGCCGATTCGAGCCGCGAGCTCGGGCCGGATTAGGGGCATGAGCGTGTTAGCCCTTTCCCGTTAAGCAGGCGGGGGAACTTCATGGACCGAGCCTCCATCTTCTCCAGCCGCCTCGTTGTGCCGGCTAGATATAACCCGTTGCATGCTCCAGCGTTGGGAACACCAGTCGTGGCTTCCCTCGGCCATCCTGCCAGAGGTGCGAGGGGCTGAAGAATGATGAGCTTGCTGATGGCCACTGGCGATGTGGTAAGCCTCGAGGTCGAAACCTGGAGACACGGAGAAAGCACGAGCAGGATCGAGGCGAGCCTGCTGCTCGTTGGTAGCATCGAGGAGGTCCTTGACGCGCTTTTCTTGGCACGTACGCTCCTCACCCTCTAGAGCACCCATTTCTTGTACGGTCGCGTGGGCGGCCCGCATGTTGGATGCAGCAGTGTTGTAGATGGGCATCTTGCCGCCTAGGATTTTGGTGACAACCCGACCGCAGCCGCGGACATCTCCACACCTGCCGGGTCCATCAATGGCCGGGGTGAAGCCGTAGGCGGAGTTGTACTCACGATGCGCGCCCTCCATCCGGTGCTTGGCGGTGGCAAGGGCGATGCCCTCTGCTAGTAGTTGTTTGCGAGCTTCCTCTAGCTCAGCCCTTGCCATCATTGCATTACCCGTCGTGGCGATGGGACTAGTCAGCCTAGCAAGGGTGACATGAAGCGGGTCGGAAGGGCTCGGAGGGGGCGCAGCCGCATCCGCTGCAGCCTTGGCTTTGCCTGAGATGGTGCTAGTGCCAGTAACCATAACCATCATCTCCATGAGGTCAGAAGTAATGAAGAGGTCGCGAGAGGCAAGACACCACGCGAACGATGGTGGATTGCTGCAATCTAGTACGTCACAGGGGTACTCGTGGGGTGTAGGTACATCTTCGATACTGAGTCTGTTGAAGAGCACGCAGAGAGCATCGATTTCGATGTCCCCACCAAGGTGGCAAGGCTCCTCGTTGAGGTGAAGGTTGTCAAAGAGAACGCAGAGGCGAGCGACGTCAGGGGCAACGTCGCCGCTAAGCGCTTTGTTGGCAATCTCAACGACAAAGCCTATAACACGGGTTGAGCCGTCGATCAACACGAAGGAAACCTCCACAGGGGCAGGCTCCATGGGCGTGCTAATCAATCCGGACGGAAGGCATCCGGTAGGATTGGCGAAGGGTCCCACCCGTAGTGTAACTCCGACCGCTGGCACGGACGGCCCCACGGTGGGCGCCAACAGTCATCGTTTTCTCACGAGAGATGCCATGGGTAGGCTTATCAAGAGTGGTTGGGACAGAAGGGACACCGACGGGCTCCGGGAATGAGATAGGCAGCTAGCAATGCAAGACACACGATGTACCTAGGTTCAGGGCTCTCCGTGGGCTGTTTGACGGAGTACTGCCAGAGTGGTTGATGAACCAAGGTAATTACAGGATGCTCCTTGAGGTGTTTGACAGAAGAGGAAGAAGGAGCAGCTGGCTCGCTATCTACCTCTCCTATGTGGTGTGTGTGTGTGAGAATGGCTGACCATGCATGGAGGGGGGTGGGTGATTTTATAGTCAAACCCACCGGCCTAGAGAATGGGTAATAGGTACATTGTCGAGGGGTCGGCTGGCAGCCTCTCAGTCCGGCCAGGGGGCCCACTGAGGTTTAATCTTGTCGCTTGAGGGGCCCGCCGGCTGCAAGGTCCCATCTGGTCATGGGGCCCGCCGGCTAGCCTATGGGATTGGTGCGTGCTCCCCATGTAGGGCGTGTGTGGTACGACTGATGTTATCTTGCGGTATCCGGCGCCGGTCAGCGGTACGGCCGCCTCCAATGTAGCCACGTCGGGCCGGGTAATGGAGTGGGTGGTGGCGCGCGGGCACTCTATGTTGGGGATTGTAGTAATTTCAAAATTTTCCTACGCCATGCAAGGATCTATCTATGGAGAAAACAACAATGAGAGAGGTTGTAGAGCATCTTCATAACTTTGAAGATAGCTAAGCGGAAGCATTACTAGAACGTGGTTGATGGAGATGTACTCGCAGCGATTCAGATCGCGACGGATTCCGATCTGTACGTCGAACGTTGGCGCCTCCGCGTTCAACACACGTGCAGACTAGTGACATCTCCAACGCCTTGATCTAGCAAGGATGGAGGAGAGGTCGAGGGAGTTCTCTGGCAAAACGACGGTGTGGTGACAGTGGACCTAGGTGGTACTCCGGCCAAACTTCGCTAAGCACTACGGAGGAGGAGGAGGAGGAGGAGGAGGAGGAGTATGGCTGCACCGTGGAGAGATCAATTATGTGTGTCAAAAGGGCCAAAACCTCAAGTATATATAGGAGGAGGGAGAGGGATGGCTGCCTTGGCCCCTCCTTCAAGGAGGAGGAGTTCGGCCGTACTAGGGTGGTGTCCACCTCCCACAAGGGAGGTGGATTCCTTCCTTTTAAATCCTTTTTCCTTGTCTCTTTATCCCTAGCCGCATGGGCCTTCAAGGAAGGCCTTGTCCATCCCAATAAGAGCTGGTCCACCTCCTCTAACATCCCATGAAGTCCTTTGGTCGTCACACGCCTCCCGGGGGTCCTCCGACACCCTCCCAACACTCCCGGTACACTACCGATGAGCCTGAAACTTTTCCGGTGACCAAAACAGGAGTTCCTATATATTAATATTTACCTCCAGACCATTCTAGAGCTCCTCGTGACGTCTGGGGTCTCATCCGGGACTCCGGACAACCTTTGGTAACCACGTACACCAATTCCCTGTAACCCTAGCGTCATCGAACGTTAAGTGTGTAGACCCTACGGGTTCGGGAGACATGCAGACATGACCGAGACCTTCGGTATGTATTATTTCGAATAAGTTCGTTGCTTGCTCCATTGTTCTTGAGAACAGAGTCTTGGTCATCTTTCCCATGATGCACGGTTCGCATGTGTCAAATGGTTCAAAATAAGTGACTCCAAAAGTCCATCTGTATGGAGTTTCTTCATGCGCTTTACGCCGATATGACCATGGCGGCAGTGCGACAAATATGTGTAACATCACGATCGAGATTTATCAGGAATAAACCTTTGACAAGCAGGGCATGACCATAAAACATACCACTCATATAAATAGAACAACCATTATTCTCAGATTTAAATGAATAGCCATCTTGCATCAATTGAGATCCTGATACAATGTTCATGCTCAAAACTGGTACTAAATAACATTTATTAAGGTTTAAAACTAATCCTGAAGGTAGATCTAGAGGTAGCATGCCGACAGCGATCACGTCGACCTTGGAACCATTCCCGACGCGCATCGTCACCTTGTCCTTAGCCAGCCTACGCTTGTTCTGCAGCTCCTATTTAGAGTTGCAAATGTGAGCAACAACACCCGTATCAAATACCCAGGAGCTACTACGGGTGCTGATAAGGTACACATCAATTACATGTATATCATATATACCTTGGATACTGCCAGCATTCTTATCCGCTAAGTACTTGGGGCAGTTCCGCTTCCAGTGACCCATTCCCTTGCAATAATATGACTGAGTCTCAGGCTTGGGTCCTTTCTTTGGTCTCTTCCCGACAACTGGTTTACCGGGCGCGGCAACTACTTTGTCGTCTTTCTTGAAGTTCTTCTTTCCCTTTCCTTTCTTTAAAATGGTGGTCTTATTCACCATCAACACCTGATGTCCTTTCTTGATTTCCACCTCCACTGATTTCAGCATTGAATACAACTCCGGAATGGTTTTCTCCATGCCTTGCATGTTGTAGTTCATCACGAAGCCCTTATAGCTTGGTGGAAGCAACTGGAGGATTCTGTCAATGACCGCATCATCTAGAAGTTCAACTCCTAGCTGAGTAAAGCGGTTGTGCAACCCAGACATTCTGAGTATGTGCTCACTGACATAACCGTTCTCCTCCATCTTACATCTGAAGAACTTGTCGGAGACTTCATATCTCTCGACCCGGGCATGAGCTTGAAAAACTAGTTTCAGCTCCTGGAACATCTCATATGCTCCATATTGCTCAAAACGCCTTTGGAGCCCCGGTTCTAAACTATAAAGCATGCCGCACTGAACCATAGAGTCGTCATCACTCCGTGCCTGCCAGGCGTTCCTAATGTCCTGGGATGACACGGGCGCGGGAGGGTTGCCTAGAGGTGCACCAAGGACATATGCCTTCTTGGAAGCCATGAGGATGAGCTTCAACTTGCGAGCCCAATCCACATAATTGCTACCATCGTCTTTCAGCTTGGTTTTCTCTAGGAATGCGTTGAATTTGAGTGGGACATTTGCGTTGGCCGTTGGATCTACAATATTATAAAGACAATTTTATACTAAGTTCATGATAATTAAGTTCATCTAATCAAATTACATAATGAACTCCCACTTAGATCGACATCCCTCTAGTCATCCAAGTGTTACATGATCCAGGTCGACTTACCCGTGTCTGATCATCATGTGAGACGGACTAGTCATCAATAGTGAGAATCTCAATGCTAATCGTATCAACCATATGACTCATGTTCGAACTTTCGTTCTCCCGTATTCGAGGCCATGTCTGTACATTCTAGGCTCGTCGAATCAACCTAAGTGTTTTGCATGTGTAAACTGGCTTACACCGGTTGTATGCAAACATTAGAATCTATCAGACCTTATCATCACATGGTGCTTCGAGACAACGGACCTTCGCAATGGTGTACACTTAGGGGAATACTTATCTTGAAATTTTAATGAGGGATCATCTTATCTTTCCTACCGTCATCCTAAGCAATAAGATGAAAAACATGATAAACATCACAAGGAATCACATAGTGACATGATATGGCCAATATCATCTTCCTCCTTTGATCTCCATCTTCGGGGCACCATGATCATCATCATCACTGGCATGACACCATGATCTCCATCATCATGATCTCCATCATTGTGTCTCCGTGAAGTCGTCACGCCAACTATTACTTCTATTACTATAGCTAACCGTTAGTGATAAAGTAAAGTAATCAACATGGCCTTGCATCTCATACAATAAATTAAGACAACGTGTATGGCACCTGCCGGTTGTCATACTCATCGGCATGCAAGTCGTGAATCCTATTACAAAAACATGATCAATCTCATACATCACATATGTAACATCACATCCTTTTGGCCATATCACATCACATGCCATACCCTGCATAAACAAGTTAGACGTCCTCTAATTGTTGTTGCAAGTTTTACGTGGCTGGTTAGGGTTTCTAGCAAGAACGCTTCTTACCTACATGACAGCCACAACGTTGATATGCCAATGCTATTTACCCTTCGTAAGGACCCTCTTCATCAAATCCGATCCGACTAAAGTGGGAGAGACACACACCCGCTAGCCACCTTATGCAACTAGTGCATGTCAGTCGGTGGAACCAGTCTGACGTAAGCGTCGTGTAAAGTCGGTCCAGGCCGCTTCATCCCACGATGCCGCCGAATAAAGATAAGACTAGTAACGGCAAGAAATTTAGAAACCAACACCCACAACTTCTGAGTTCTACTCGTGCATAGAATCTACACATAGAACCTTCGCTCGGATGGCACTGCTGGGGATCATAGTAATTTCAAAATTTTCCTACGACATGCAAGGATCTATCTATGGAGAAAAGAAAAACGAGAGAGGTTGTAGATCATATTCATACCTTTGAAGATCGCTAAGCGGAAGCATTACTAGAACGCGGTTGATGGAGTCGTAGTCCCGGCGATTCAGATCGCAGTGGATTCTGATATATGCACCGAACGTCGGCTCCTCTGTGTTTAATGCATGTGTAGTCCGGTGAAGTCTCCAACGCCTTGATCCAACAAGGAGGGAGGAGAGGTTGAGGGAGAGCTCCAGCAACACGACGGTGTGGTGACGGTGGAGGTACGTGGTACTCCGGCACAGCTTCGCTAAGCACTACGGAGGACGAGGAGGAGGAGGAGTATGGTTGCGCCGTGGAGAGATCAATTGTGTGTCTCAAAAGGGCCAAAACCTAAAGTGTATATAGGAGGAGGGAGATGGAGGGCTTCCTTGGCCCCACCTCCAAGAAGGAGGAGTTCGGCCGAACTAGGGAGGAGTCTACCTCCCACAAGGAAGGTGGATTCCTTCCTTTTCAATCCTTTTTGCCTTATATCTTTATCTCTAGCCACTTGGGACTTCAAGGAAGGCCTTGGCCATCCCAATAAGTGTTGTTCCACCTCCACTAACAGCCCATGAAGTCCTTTGGTCATCACACCCCTCCCGTGGGTCCTCCGTCACCATTCCGACACTCCCGGTACACTACCGTAAGTCTGAAACTTTTCCCGTGACCAAAACAGGACTTCCTATATATCAATCTTTACCTACGAACCATTCCGGAGCTCCTCGTGAAGTCCGGGATCTCATCCGGGACTCTGAAAAACCTGTAACCACGTACACTAATTCCCTATAACCCTAGCGTCATTGAACCTTAAGTGTGTAGACCCTACTGGTTCGGGAGACATGTAGACATGACCGAGACATCTCTCCGGCCAATAATTGTAACACCCTATGTTTAGCTTTCTTGACTAATTAACTTATTTAAAAAATTAGTACCAATTAAAAAATTTGTGAATGCTTGTGATGCTTGAAGTGACTCTTGTTTGTTTGCTTGCTTGTATGCTTGTGTTTGATTCTCAATAATTCCTGTTACTCTCGAGACTCGCCTCCATAGCCCAAAACTCCTGCCTAATGATCATGCCATGTGTTTAGGACCAGAAACTATTTTTACCAAATATTATTTTCACTAAAAGCATTTCTTTGAATTAAGCTTCCAAAACCTCTGAGGTGAGATTTGTACTACAAGTCCTCAAATTAGGGAATTTATTTTACACCAATTATTTTATTTAAAACCCATTATCAGATCAACTTCCCAAAACCACAATATTATTATTTTAAAGGTTATTTTACTATTTTATTTAAATGCCTTTTTGTGAGGCCTGAAATGGTCTCTTATGTAGGAAAGTTATTTTTATTGCTTCCAAAATATTTTAGAAAAAATAGGGAAACTGAGTGGACATATAAATGAGTTTCAACACATGGTCATGTTCAAAATATTGGGCAAACCTCTTCGAAACCCTTCCTGCCTATTTCAAGATTGTGGTATATTTCTATAAGAAATATAATCAATAAATTCATTTAAAATTCTAGCATGTCACCTATGATATATGTGATGATCTTTCCAAGTTTCATCTTAATCCAAGTTTATTTGATTCCCCTAATTATTCTAAAACCCTATCTGTCAAGATCCAAATTTGAGCAACTCTACATTGTCATGTATCTGCCATTGTGCTCAAATTTGGTAGACATGTTCTGATCCTCCAATGTTGCATCCACACCAAGTGGTGCATCAAGGAGAATAGAGGAACTTGTCCCAAGCCCCTCAAAACCCTTTTTGTTGATTTCTGACTTTGGGAAACTTTACACTATAAAGTTTCTCCAATTGACCCCAAACGTTTTGGGCACGCCTTAATGCTGAAATAATGCCCCCACACCAAATATTGGATTTGTGGGAATTAATGTGAATGGTTTTGTAAGCAGAAAGATATTTGTGCTCATTTCATTGGTTTTCCAAGTCTACATTGGAAACCTTCTCCACCAAATCCCAAATTTGGTGTGGAAGCTTATTTTCATCTATTATTTGATCCTCTTAAGTTTCATATCAATTGAAGTTCATTTGGTTGCCCTGACACTCATCAAACACCTTGTATGCACTCACCAAATTGGCTCCTTCGACACGTTGTGTGCACTCACCAAATTTTTACCACAGCCTCCCCTAGTTACCTTTTTACGCGAGTAGCTTTTCCTTGTCCACTGGTCAATTGTTGGAGGGAGACCCCTTGTAGCTAATCTTCATTTTCACCATGGTAGCACCCTTTTTACTCCTCTTGCCCCACTTTTCTTAAGTCAAAGCCCCCATCTCTTTCCAGAGGCTCCCTAGCATCCCAAGGCATCATTTCAAACCAAGTTATGGCATGCTCATGTGAGGAAAATGAGAAGCACATCTACAAGTTGAATTATGGCTGAAACGTAGCCTTGTGCAGCAAGTACTAGCTACCCTCATCTGCTTGAGCTCAAACTTCAAAGTGTTGTAGTCCTTGCATAGGAAACACTACTAGACACAATTTTCCCAAAGATTCCCCATGTGAGACCCACTTTTATTACCTCTAAGTTTGTTGTTACAAACTTAACCTCAGTCAAAGACCAATCAAACTAACTCCACTAAAGAACAAACTCGTCACTCACAATCCAGATAACATGCCCCACATCCCATACATCTTTGACTGGTCAAGCTGCCGGAGTAGGCACAGGTAGGCATGGTGACCACCACCCTGGCATGCAAAACTCGTGCTCTGCACCTCAACCTTGCCCAACAGCTCTAATCAGGCAACCACTCCATGTCTGAGCATGTATCAGCACCTCCTCTTGACCCTTCCAAGCACTCCCCATCACCAGCTAGCTTCCAAGCTCCTTCCGGGGTGCCTGGCATCCATGCACTAGGAACCTCCAGAGAGCTCCCGAGCTCTCTCTCTCCCTCTCCCCCTCTTATGTCCTCTCTCCCCGAACCTGTGCTGCTCTTGAATATTTCCCCCTCTCCCTTGGGCTCCTCCAGAGCTTACCCTTGAGCCCCCTCTCCTCCCATGGCTGTCATGGCCAGCTTCGGCCATGCTCACGCCTGGGCTCTCCAACCCCCTCCTCTCCTCCTTTGGCTGCGTAGAAGTGCCCCAGGAGCCCTGCAACCCCTCCACTGGTTCCCCTCCTCCTTTGGTGGCCATGGCGCCCCGTATTCTTCTCTGATCGCCGTGCTTTCCTTGCCAGATGTCGGCTCAGTCGTTGCTCCATAGTGTGCGAAGGAGCCCCACGGTGGAGCAGCTCACCACCACGAGCGCTCCGATGGCCGGAGCACCACCGGAGGTGGCCAGAGCCGCCGGGACGAAGCACCGGAGCAGCTTTCCGTGAATCAAGATCGATATTAAATTCATTCTTGCTCCAAATATAATGATTCAAATTTCTACAGGTTCCTAAATTCTAGATCTATCCAAATATGTGCATGACACATTTTTCTAGAGCAGCTTTCTGTGGTGTTTTTATTTAAATCCAAATCCGGATATTTTAAGCACCACCTTGTGAAATCCCTAGAGGGCTCAAATCATCTCCAAATGGAGTGATTCCAATTTGCACAGACATATTAAATCATTCCCTAATTTCCTAGCCAAGGTGGACATTTGTCTCTGCCTTGTTTCTGTTGCACTAAATAAATAGTGCCTATTCTTGTTTATTCCATATTGTAAAATCAATAGAATATTCAAACCAACTCCAAAGCCAGTGAAACAACTTCCTAAATGTTTCCAAAATCATGCTCTCTTAAATGAGTGCTTCCACTCATTTTTATCATGATATTTTCTATGGGCTTCATAAAGGATCCCCTATTCTTCCCTTCGTCCATTCAAAATTCCCTGATGATCCAAATCTCCTATAGAAAGCTTCCGGTATTTTTCATATGACGAGAGAGGTCCAAGAAAAATATAACTTCTATTTATGTAGCACTTTTATTTATGCTTTTTGTGTGGCTTACCGTGGTTGTTTTCGACGATAGTTGGCGAAGAAGGTGGAGTACTCGGAGTTGGATTGAAAGACCTCGAACAACCCGAGGAGTTATGTGAGCAAAGGCAAGCAGCCTTTTGACCATGATTGAGCATATGTCATATTGCATGCTAGTATAGCAAATATTTCCATTGCATGTGATCATAAGTACCGATAAATCATTGAAATGATGTTACCGACGGCTCCTCTGGAGCACTTGCATTTTAAGCATGATCATACCACCTATGAGGGTCACGCTAATATCATGTTGACAAGTAGAGCTAAGCATAGTAGCATGAGCAAGATGACGGTATAAAATCAAAGGTTTATGAAAACCCCGTCGGGTGCCACTAATGCCTGAGGGTGATGATGAGTTAGGGGGCCACTTTTGGTGAAGTTGTGCACCGGGTATTTTGTGTATGTATGGTTCCGGAAATCAGATTAGATTTATGATGTGTCGACCGTCCCAACCTCACATGTACGACCACGTTACCCCTTTATGGGATGGGTATTTGTTGATTACTCTAGTCGGTGCTAGCAAAGAGCTACATTACTAGTGGTGGGATTGATGTGAGGTCACTCTCGTGATGGGGTCGTGCCAGGTAGGGAGACTATGCCGTTTTCACATGTTCCAGGCACACAGTTGGTCCCCGCATGGATGATACTATCAAGAGTTGGTGCTCGTAAGACATACATCATGTGGCTGGGTACCAATCGAGTGGACCTCTTTGTCTAGCATCGTTAGGGGAAAAGCATTGATCGGGTACTTACCTCGGGTATGTTACATACCGTGAGTCGTGGATGACACGGAAGTTTCCCGGATCTCGTGGGTCCATCGTACTACCTCTACAGAGTGTAAAACTATTCGAATAGCCATGTCAACGGTCAAGGATAGTTGGGTGGAGTTGCTTAAACTACATCCAGTCGTTTCCGCATAAACCCAGTGTGAGTGTGTGTGTGTGTTTAACAGTGATATCTGAGAAAGAGTTGATATGACCAAGTTTGGTGACTAGCATACCGGGTGAACACGGAGTGTTCAGCCCTTGACAAATATATTGATATCTGTAACCCGTTCTTCTAAATACCATCTAGCTTATATTGCACACCCATGATCATGTTCATTTACAGTTAATCTGCTATCCACCAATACTGCATATTACTTGTTATCACACCAACTCCATTATCCATATCATGTGTTGTTTGCGAGTACATTCAAACTAATCATTGGCTTGCCACTGGTTATTTCATTGACCAGGTATGAGAGAACAAGATATGGTGAAGAGTAACTTGGTGACGTTCCTGCGAGCAAGGAGGCTTTCCAGTCAGAATGCTTGTAGGTTAAGGTTGATGGCATGGGTTCACGCCTTCGATCAATATTCCTGCTATTGGTCCAGTCTAGTGTGTTGTCCCTCGAGGCCCTATATATGTAAGACTTGACCACAATGGTCATTTATTGTATCAAACGGTATGTATGGATGTAAGACTCTTGTTATTCAGTTTCTATGTGTTCGGTGAGCATTGATCTCTTGGATCACTGAGCACGTTCATTTGGCGATCTGACCCGTAAGTCGGGGTCCCCACAATAACCAACAGCGGGGTCTGGATATCCATATTGGTTCCCACATGTTCCACGATGATCTCATCGGATGAACCACCATGTCAAGGATTCAATCAATCCCGTATGTAATTCCCTTTGTCTATCGGTATGATACTGGCCTGAGATTCGATCGTCGGTATCTCTATACCTTGTTCAATCTCGTTACCGGCAAGTCTCTTTACTCGTTCCATATAACATCATCCCATGGCTAACTCCTTAGTCACACTTCGCTCAATATGATGATGGATTACCAAGTGGGCCCAGAGATACCTCTCCGTCACACGGAGTGACAAATGCTAGTCTCGATTTGTACAACCCAGCAGACAGTTTTGGAGATACCTGTAATGCACCTTTATAATCACGCAGTTACGTTGTGACGTTTGATACACCCAGAGCACTCCTACGGTGTCTGGGAGTTTCACAATATCATGGTCTAAGGAAATGATACTTGACATTCAAAAATCTTTAGCGGACGAACAACACAATCTAGTGATATGCTTAAGATTGGGTCTTGTCCATCACATCATTCCCGAATGATGTGATCCCGTTATCAATGACATCCAATGTCCATGATCAGGAAACCATGATCATCTATTGATCAACGAGCTAGCGAACTAGAGGCTCACTAAGGACACGTTGTGATCTATATACTTACACATGTATTACAGTTTCTGGTTAATACAATTATAGCATGAGTAATACACAATTATCATGCATTGGAAATATAATAATAACAACTTTATTATTGCCTCTAGGGCATATTTCCAACAGTGTACATGTTTGACGGGTCGGAGCCGACGAAGGTCAGCGGTACGACCGCCGCCAGTGTAGCCATGCGTGTGCTTCTCCATCGTACCCGTGTTGAGGTACCTTCACCTTTAATCGAAGGCCACCGTCACCTCCTTCGGATTGATGCGACAGGTTCCCTTCGGCCGGCTGGCGGCTAGCCAGCCGGCCATAGAGTAGATAGCTACGCTCCTAGCCGGCAAGGACTTCGTAGCCGGATAGGAGGAGCCGACAGTTGAGGAAGCTCTCTCTCCCTTCTATATCGAAGTATAGAGGAGTAGGCTTGATGAGCCTACCCCGGGGTTATACCCCCGTCACCTTCGGCAAGATTCACATCTTCATCGAAAAGATTAGAACACCGGTCCTCGAGCCGGCTCGTTTCGCCCAACCCGCCAAGCCTTAGAATGGGTGGCATCGCGTCTTCATTGGCTTTACGCAGGGGGTTGGCCTCTTGGATGAACCGGTAACCGATGGAGACACCGCAGTCAAGTCGGACGGTGAGTCATCCATGGGAGCTACAGATTCAGTCTGCCCTCTCTACGAGGGAAGGCTTGCGGGCTTTCCTGAGGCGGCGATCTCCGAAGGGCCACAGGAACCACCACGCCAAGTCGCCATCTACATGGCGGGGGCAGCGGGGCCTCAGAATCAGCCACATGCGGCGACCACTAATGGAGCGAGCGGATGTAGAAAAACACCGACCCAGGCCATGACGGATCTGATGGTTGAGATGTCAAAACGCATAGCAGTCGCCATGGTGACTGATAATCAGGTGGAAGTCAACGCAAAACTGACAAAACCACGAGAGGAGATGGCTCAGATACAACGTGTGATTGATGCTGAGAACGCCCGGATGGTGGATCAGCAAGCTCGGATTAACGAAGAGGTAGAATGCTTGAAGACGGAGGCGTGGTGACTTGAGCGTCAACGAGTCGCGTCTGATGCGGTGCACCATAGGAGGCATCAGAGTCATGTCCCAGCCAATCCTAACCCCACTCGTTTATTTAGGAACCCACATCCGCCTGGTGTGGAGGATACTTGCCTCGTCACACCAATCCGCAGGTCGAGGTCGTTCAGCAACCGACTCAGCCCCCACCGATCCAGCAGGCGGCTCAGCACTTCCAAACACCACAAGGCCACTTCTCCAACCGCGTACATAACATGTTGGATGCAACCCGCCACTTGGAGTCTCATCCTATTCGTGGAAACACCGTGCTTGAGGTGGAAGTAAGGAACGCCATTGAGATGCTGAAGACGGTGGTGGTCTTATAACCCTCAAGTATAGGGGATCGCAACAGTTTTCGAGGGTAGAGCATTCAACCCAAATTTATTGATTTGACTCAAGGGGAAGTGAAAGAATATTCTCAAGTATTAGCAGTTGAGTTGTCAATTCAACCACACCTGAAAGATTTAGTGTCTGCAGCAAAGTATCAGTAGCAAGGTGGTTTGAAAGCAGCAGTAGCAACAGTAACCAGTAGCAGCAAAGTAACAACAGTAGCAATAGAGTAACAGTAGCAGCAGTGACAGCAGTAGCAGCAAAGCAACGTAGCAAGAACCTGTAGTAAAAGACTCGTAGGCATTGGGTCGGTGATGGATGATTATGCCAGATGTGATTCATCATGTAATAGCTATAAGACGGAGAGATAAGTAACTAGCTCCCGTTCGTCAATCTAATGTAGGCATGTATTCCGTATGTAGTCATACGTGCTTAGGGAAAAGAACTTGCATGAAATATATTGTCCATCCCTCCCGTGGCAGTGGGGTCCTAATGGAAACTACGGGATATTAAGGTTCTCCTTTTAATAAAGAACCCTACCAACGCATTAACACTTGGTGAATACATGAACTCCTCATACTATGGTCATCTCCGGGAGTGGTTCCGGCTATTGTCACTCCGGGGTTGCCGGGTCATAACAAATAGTAGGTGACTACAACTTGCAAGATATGATCTAAAACACATATGTATTGGTGACAACATAATAGGTTCAGATCTGAAATCATGGCACTCGGGCCCTAGTGACAAGCATTAAGCATGGCAAAGTAGTAGCAACATCAATCTCAGAACATAGTGGATACTAGGGATCAATCCCCGTCAAAACTAACTCGATTACATGATAGATATCATCCAACTCATCACCGTCCAGCAAGCCTACGATGAGATTACTCACGAACGGTGATGAGCATCATGGAATTGGCGATGGAGGAAGGTTGATGATGATGATGGCGACGATTTCCCCTCTTCGGAGCCCAGAACATAATCCAGATCTGCCCTCCAGATGAAGAACAGGAGGTGGCGGCGCCTCCGTATCGTAAAATGTGATGAATCCTTCTCTCTGATTTTTTTTCCGGGCAAAACGGAAAATATAGAGCTGATATTGGAGGTGGTGGAACCTCGTGGGCCCAACAAGCCTTCCTGGCGCGACTAGGGGGGTGGCCGCGCCATCTGGCCTTGTGGCCCACTGGCTCACCTCCTCCGGTGGATCCTTGTGCAAATATTTTTCATTAATTCCAGAAAAATTCTCCGTAAATTTTCAGGTCATTCCGAGAACTTTTATTTCTGCACAAAAACAACACCATGGCAATTCTGTTGAAAACAACATTAGTCCGGGTTAGTTCCATTCAAATAATGCAAATTAGAGTCCAAAACAAGGGCAAAAGAGTTCAGAAAAGTAGATACGACGGAGACGTATCATGGTCCAGCAGGCATAGTTTTCATACTGTCGTGATCGACTGCACTCCACACCACATGCAAGCCACACTAAGAGCCGCCCAGATGATCCCCCAGTGGTTTCCAGCAGTGTTCACCGACAACAACTTCAAGTCAACCCGCCCGAGCTGCCAACGTCAAACGCTCACGCACTTGTGAATGCTGCACGAGCCGCCCGACAGGTAGAAGCCCAGGCAACGGCGGCACTGGTAGGCCAGGTAGTTCCAACTTATACCCAGGCAGCGCCCACGTATAGTGGATCAGGAGGAAGGAACGTAGGTGTCCCTTGCCTATCGTTTGCTCTTCGCAATGAGCGCACGCCCAGAGACTTCAAGGGCCCTAGCAAAGGTGCCCAATTATACACCCGATCTTGAGGCTGGTGCATGGGCTGAGACTTACGAGATGGCTATGGACATGCCTGGTGCCAGTAATGCAGTCTGCGCCACGTGTTTCACCATGATGTTAGAGGGGCCGGCTCGCACGTGGTTGAAAATATTACCACCCAACTCCATCAACACTTCGACATAATTGAAGGAGCGATTCGTTAAGAACTTCCATGGAACTTGCAAGCGCCTAATGACGATTGTAGATCTACAACATTGCATTCAACGGGTAGATGAGTCAGCCCACCATAGGACAAGGAGGGTTGCGGAAATTATCCATTCATCGGATGACATCACGGCGGCTCTGGCCGTGTTGATCAAGGAAAAGGATGTTGGGGAACATTGCATGGGAAACAAAAAAATCCTGCGCACACGAAGACCTATCATGGTGATGATCCTCTATGAGAGGGAGATCGGATCCACATACCCTTGTAGATCTCTAAGGGGAAGCGTTAATAAACACGGTTGATGTAGTGGTACGTCTTCACGAACCGTCCCACGATCTGTCCCACGAAACGTCTCGTGATCCATCGCGATCAAGTGTCGAACGGACGGCACCTCCGTGTTCTGCACACGTATAGCTCGATGACGATCTCCACCTTCTTGATCCAGCAAGAAATACGGGGATGTAGATGAGTTCCCCGGAAGTGCGATGGCACTCCGGTGCTGGTGGTGATCTATTCCTGCAGGGCTCCGCCCGAGCTCCGCGGAAAACCAGTCTAGAGGAAGAACTACGAAGTAGAGGAGAGGGCAACACGTGGAAAAGTTGTGTCACAAAAAGCCCTAAACCTCTAGTTTATATAGGAGGAGGAGGAGGCAGCCTTGGCGCCACAACGGAGGCTTTCCTGGGTCAGCCGAAGTGGAGGAGGGAGGAGTCCTCCTCCAATCCCACTTGGATTAGGACCCCTTCCTTAATTCCCACCTATTTTGGATTTTCCACTTTTTCCTCATGGGATTTCTTGGATGACCTTGTCAGCCCATTATTTCATATTGTGCATCCAATAAACCCACGTGGACTCCTTGGGGCATGGTGGGCCCACCCAGTGGCCCCCTGGAACCCATTTGTCACTCCCGGTACACTGCCGACAATGTCC
The DNA here is from genome assembly GCF_904849725.1 of Hordeum vulgare subsp. vulgare. NCBI lineage: Eukaryota > Viridiplantae > Streptophyta > Magnoliopsida > Poales > Poaceae > Hordeum > Hordeum vulgare. Next base: position 247,756,864 of record NC_058522.1, read on the forward strand.
GAAAACCTTCCGGAATCCAAATACCGACTTCCTATATATCAATCTTCATTTCCGGACCATTCAGAAACTCCTCGTGACGTCCGAGATCTCATTCGGGACTCTGAACAAAATTTCAGTCACCAACACATATAACTCAACTATACCGAAACGTCACTAAACCTTAAGTGTGGAGACCCTGCGGGTTCAAGAACTATGCGAACATGACCTGAGACACTCTCTGGTCAATAACCAATAACGTGACCTGGATGTCCATATTGGACCCTACATATTCTGTGAAGATCTCTATCGGTTGCACCTCTATGTCAAGGATTCAGTTAATCACGTATGCTGTTCCCTTTGTCCTTCGGTATGTTACTTGCCCGAGATTCGATCGTCGGTATCTCCATACCTAGTTCAATCTCATTACCGACAAGTCTCTTTACTCATTCCGTAATACAAGATCCCGTAACTAACGCCTTAGTCACACTGCTTGCAACGCTTGTTGTGATGTTTTATTACCGAGTGGGCCCCGAGATACCTCTCCGTTACACGGAATGAAAAATCCCAGTCTTGGTCCATGCCGACGGAATAGATACCTTTGGAGATACCTGTAAAGCACCTTTATAGTCACCCAGTTACGTTGCGACGTTTGATAACCCACAAGGTATTCCTCCGATGTCCGGGAGTTGCATGATCTCATGGTCATAGGAACACATACATTGACATGCAGAAAACAGTAGCAATAAACTGACACGATCATATGCTAGGTTTATAGTTTGGGTCTTGTCCATCGCATCATTCTCCTAATGATCCCGTTATCAAGTGACAACACTTGTCTATGATTAGTAAACCTTAACCATCTTTGATCAACGAGCTAGTCAACTAGAGGCTTACTAGGGATAGTGTTTTGTCTATGTATCCACATATGTATTTGTGTTTCCAATCAATACAATTATAGCATGGATAATAAGCTATTATCATGAACAGAGAAATATAATAATAACTAATTTATTATTGCCTCTAGGGTATATTTCCAACAGTCTCCCACTTGCACTAGAGTCAATAATCTAGTTCACATCACTATGTGATGGCAACGAACCTAACACCCATACAGTTATGGGGTTTGATCATATCTTGCTTGTGAGAGAGGTTTTTAGTCAATGAGTCTGAACCTTTCAGATATGTTTGTGCTTTACAAATCTCTATGTTATCCTATAGATGCTGCTACTACGTGCCATTTGGAACTATTCCAAATGACTGCTCCACTATACAAATCCGCTTTACTACTTAGAGTTATTCAGATTAGTGTCAAAGCTTGCATCGACGTAACCCTTTACGACGAACTATTTAATCACCTCCATAATCGAGAAAAATTTCTTAGTTCATTAGTTACTAAGGATAACATTAACCAATGTTCAGTGATTCAATCCTGGATCACTCTTTGTACCCCTTGACAGACTTATGGCAAGGCACACATCAGGTGCGGTACACAACATGACATACTTTAGAGCCTACGTCCAAGGTTGTGGTCGGGTTTTGAGTCTTACTCAAATTCAAACCTTACAACATAGCCAAGACCTCCTTCTTTGCATATCTATTTTGAACACCTTCAAAAACATCTTTGCAACAAGTCGAGCTTTTCTTAATGGTGACTTTTCACCATCATCGCATGTCTTCCTTTTAAAGATCCATCTGTACTTAACAGTCTTACGGCCATCAAGTAGTTCTTCCAAAGTCTACACTTCTTCTGATACATAGATCCTCTCTCGGATTTCAAGGCCTCCAGCCATTTTTCGGAATTCGGGCCCAACATCGCTTCTCCATAGCTCGTAGGTTCATTCTTGTTCAATAGCACGACCTCCAAGACAGGGTTACCGTACCACTCTGTAGTAGTACGCGACCTTGTCGACCTACGAGGTTTGTAGTAACTTGATCTGAAGCTCAATGATCACTATCATTAGTTTCACTTCAATTGGTGTAGGTGGCACGGGAACAACTTCCTACGCCCTATCACACACTGGTTGAAGTGACGGTTCAATAACATCATGAAGTTCCACCACCCTCCCACTCAATTCTTTTGAGAGAAACCTTTCCTCGAGAAAGGACCCATTTCTATAAACAAACACTTTTCTTCCAGAACTGAGATGGGAGATGTACCCAACTGTTTTGGATATCCTATGAAGATGCATTTATCCGCTTTGGGTTCAAGTTTATCAAACTGAAATATTTCACATAAGCATCGTAGCCCCAAACTTTCAAGAAACGACATCTTAGGTTTCTCCAAACCATAGATCATACGGTGTCATCTCAACGGAATCATATGGTGCCCTATTTAAAGTGAATGTGGTTCTCTCTAATGCCTAACCCAAAACGATAGTGGTATTTCGATAAGAGAGATAGTAGTATGCGCTATATCCAATAGGGCGCTGCTATGACGTTTGGACACACCATCACACTATGGTGTTCTAGGTGGCATGAATTGCGAAACAATTTCCATATTGTCTTAACTGTGTACCAAAACTTGCAACTCAGATATTCATCTCGATGATCATATCGTAGACAGTTTATCCTCTTGTCATGACGATCTTCACTGTGAAATAGCTTTGAACTTTTCAATATTTCAGAGTTGTGATTCATCAATTAAATACTCATGTATCTAATCAAATCGTCAGTGAAGTAAGAACATAACGATATCCACTACGTGCATCAGCACTCATTGGACTGCACACATCAAACATGTATTACTTCCAATAAGTTACTTTCTTGTTCCATCTCACTGGAAAAGGAGGCCTTCAGTCATCTTGCCCATGTGGTATGATTTGCATGTCTCAAGCGGTTCAAAATCAAGTGAGTCCAAACGATCCATCTGCATGGATTTTAGTCATGCGTTTATACCAATAGGTATGGTTTGCATGTCTCAAACGTTTCAAAAATGAGTGAGTACAAAGATCCATCAGCATGGAGCTTCTTCATGCATTTTATACCAACACGACTCAAGTGGCAGTGCCACAATTAAGTGGTACTATCATTACTACTTTGTATCTTTTGGCATCAATATTATAAACATGTGTAGCACTACGATCGAGATTCAATAAAGCATTGAAGGTAGTTATTCAAGCAAATAGAATAACCATTATTCTCTTTAAATGAATAATCGTATTGCAATAAACACGATCCAATCATGTTCATGCTCAACGCAAACACCAAATAACAATTATTTAGGTTTAACACCAATCCCGATGGTAGAGGGAGCGTGCGATGTTTGATCACATCAACCTTCGAATTACTTCCAACCAACATCGTCACCTCACCCTTCCTAGTATTGTTTTAATCCATAGCTATAACTTCGAGTTACTAACACTTAGCAACTGAACCGGTATATAATACCCTAGTGCTACTAGGAGTACTAGTAAGGTAACATCAATATCAGGTATATCCAATATACTTCTGTCAACTTTGCCAGCCTTCTCATCTACCAAGAATGTAGGGTAGTTCCGCCTCAGTGACCGTTTGCCTCATAACAGAAGCACTTAGTCTTGGGTTTGGTTTCAACCTTGGATTTCTTCATTAGAGTAGCAACCGGTTTACAATTTCATAAAGTATCCCTTCTTGCCCTTGACCTTCTTGAAACTAGTGGTTTTACTAACCATCAACAATGGATGCTCCTTATTGATTTCTACTTTCGCAGTGTCTAACATCGTGAATAGCTCAAGGATCATCATATCTATCCTTGATATGTTATAGTTCATCACGAAGCTCTAGTAGCTTGGTGGCAGTGACTTTGGAGAACCATCACCATCTCATCTGGAAGATTAACACCCACTTGATTCAAGCGACTATTGTACTCAGACAATCTGAGCACATGCTCAATGATTGAGCTTTTCTCCTTTACTTTGTAGACAAGGAATCTTGTCGAAGGTTTCATATCTCTCAACAAGGGCATGAACATGAAATCCCAATTTCATCTCTTAGAACATCTCATATGTTCCGTGACGTTCAAAACGTCTTCAACGCCTCAATTCTAAGCCGATTAAGTATTACGCACTGAACTATCACGTATTTATCAAAAACGTGTATGTCAGATGTTCGCAACATCCACACACGACGCTCGAGGTTCAGCACACCAGCAGTGCATTAAGGACAAAAACCTTATGTGGAGCAATGAGGACAATCCTTAGTTTACGGACTCATTCCGCAAAATTGCTACTATCATCTTTCAACTAAATTTTATCTAGCAACATATAAAAAAAGTAGAGCTACAACGCAAGCTACAACATAATTTGCAAAGACCTATTGACTATGTTCATGATAATTAGTTCATTTAATCATATTACTTAAGAAATCCCACTCAAATAGACATCCCTCTAGTTATTTGAGTGGCGCAAGATCCAAATCCACTAACTCAAGTCCGATCATCACGTGAGTTGAGTATAGTTTCAGTGGTGAACATCTCCATGTTGATCATATCAACTATATGATTCATGCTCGACCTTTCGGTCTCTTGTGTTCCGAGGCCATGTCTGTACATGCTATGCTCGTCAAGTTTAACCCATCATCGTCGATGTACATGCTATCATCGTGATCTCCATCATCGTGCCGGCATCGAGGTTGTCGTGCTATCTATGCTATTACTACTAAATCTACAACCTAGCAACATAGTAAACGCATCTGCAAGCACAAACGTTAGTTCAAAGACAACCCTATGGCTCGTGTCGGTTGCCGTAGCATCGACGTGCAAGTCGATATTTAACTATTACAACATGATCATCTCATACATCCAATATATCACATCATGTCTTTGGCCATATCACATCAAATGCATACACTCCAAAAACAAGTTAGACGTCCTCTAATTTGTTGTTGCATGTTTTACGTGGCTGCTACGGGTATCTAGTATGATCGCATCTTACTTACGCAAAACCACAACGGTGATGTGCAAATTGCTATTTGACCTCTCTCCAAGGACCACCTTAGTCAAATCCGATTCAACTAAAGTTGAAGAAACATACACCCACGAGTCATCTTTATGCAACAAGTTGCATGTTAGTCAATGAAATCGGTCTCTCGTAAGCATACGAGTAAGGTTGGTCTCGGCCGCTTCAATGCAATAATACCGCCGAATCGAGAAAACACTAAGGAGGGCAGAAAATCAAACATCAACACCCACAAAAACTTTTGTGTTCTACTCGAGATTACATCTACGCATGAACCTAGCTCATGATGCCACTGTTGGGGAATGTTGCATGGGAGACAAAAAAAATCCCTACGCACACGAAGACCTATCATGGTGATCATCATCTACGAGAGGGAGATCGGATCCACATACCCTTGTGGATCGCTAAGCGGAAGCATTAATAAACACGGTTGAAGTAGTGGTACGTCTTCACGATCCATCCCACGAACCATCCCAAGATCCGTCCCATGAACCGTCTCGTGATCCGTCCCAATCAAGTGCCGAACGGACGGTACCTCCGCATTCCGCACAGCAAGAGAGACAGGGATGTAGATGAGTTCCCCGGCAGCGCGACGGCGCTCCGGTGGTGGTGGTGATCTATTCCCGCCGGGCTCCGCCCGAGCTCCGCTGAAAACCGATCTAGAGGAAGAACTACGAAGTAGAGGAGAGGGCAGCACGTGGCAAAGTTGTGTCTCAAAAAGCCCTAAACCTCTAGTATATATAGGAGGAGGGAGGAGGCAGCCTTGGCGCCGCAACGGAGGCTCCCTTGGGTCGGCCGAAGTGGAGGAGGGAGGAGTCCTCCTCCAATCCCACTTGGATTAGGACTCCTTCCTTAATTTCCCACCTCTTTTGGATTTTCCACTTTTTCCTCGTGGGAACACTTGGATGACTTTGTCAGCCCATTATTCCTTATTGCGCATCAAATAAACCCATGTCGACCCCTTGGGGCATGCTGTGCCCACCAAGTGGGCCCCCGGAACCCATTTGTTACTCCCGATACACTGCCAGCAATGTCCGAAAACCTTCCGGAATCCAAATACCAACTTCCTAAATATCAATCTTTGTTTCCGGACCATCCCGGAACTCCTCGTGTCATCCGAGATCTTATCCGGGAATCCGAACAAAACTTTGGTCACCTACACATATAACTCAACGATACTGAAACATCACTGAACCTTAAGTGTGCAGACCCTACGGGTTCGAGAACTATGCAGTCATGACCTGAGCCACTCTTCGGTCAATAACCAATAGCAGGACCTAGATGTCCATATTGCCCCCTACATATTCTACGAAGATCTGTATCGGTTGAACCCCTATGTCAAGGATTCAGTTAATCCCGTATGTTGTTCCCTTTGTCCGTCGGTATGTTACTTGCCCGAGATTCGATCGTCCGTATCTCCATACCTAGTTCAATCTCGTTACCGGCAAGTCTCTTTACTCGTTCCGTAATACAAGATCCCATAACTAACTCCTTAGTCACATTGCTTCCAAGGCTTGTTGTTGTATTACCGAGTGGACCCCGTGATACCTCTCCATTACACGGAGTGACAAATCCCAGTCTTCATCCATGCCAACCCAACAGACACCTTTGGAGATACTTGTAGAGCACACCTTTATAGTCACCTAGTTACGTTGCGACGTTTGATAACCCACAAGGTATTCCTCCGGTGTCCGGGAGTTGCATGATCTCATGGTCATAGGAAGAGATACATTGTCATGCCGAAAACAGTAGCAATAAACTGACACGATCATACGCTACGTTTATAGTTTGGGTCTTGTCCATCACATCATTCTTCTAATGATGTGATCCCATTATCAAGTGACAACACTTGTCTATGGTTAGGAAACCTTAACCATATTTGATCAATGAGCTAGTCAACTAGAGGCTTACTAGGGCTAGTGTTTTGTCTATGTATCCAGACATGTATTTGTGTTTCCAATACATACAATTATAACATGGATAATAAACAATTATCATGAACAAAGAAATATATAGTAATAACTAATTTATTATTTCCTCTAGGGCATATGTCCAACAAAGAACTGCTATTTTCAACCCCTGGTATTTAAGCTCGGCCATCTTAAATGGAAGGTGCAGGATATGGGTGAGTTAACGAACACCCTCACTAGGTACGCCGAGTTAGACGACACGAAGGATGCATACTCCGATGATGATAATGCTAGTGAAGTTAATAATGGAGATGGAGCCAAGAGTCACTTCGAGGCTCATGGGCGCAACGACAACCAAGGAGGTCAAGGAAAGAGAAGGCAGCAAGATGGCGCGTCTGATTTCATTTCTAACGCCAGCACCGGGCCAAGAAACCATCGCCGAGACACTGGTCAAGATCGGGGCTTTAGTGGGAGAAAACAGCGCAATTACGAAGAGCTGCTCAAGGGACCTTGCCCTAAGCACAGTACCCCAGATGCCCCGTCCAACCATTCTTGCTAAAACTGCTTTGTAATGCAGGAATTTTGTCTTCAAGCGTCCAGAGATCACCAAGGGGGAAATGGTGGGGGCCATCCGGGTCAATTCGGTCCTGGCGGATCACGATATGGCTCGTTTGGCGATTTCCCTAGTTCGGGTCCTCAGGGGCGAGGTGGCTCGAAAAATAACAGTGGACAACCGTCTCGCTAGGGTAATCAGAAGTATAATGACCAATGCAGTTTTAAGCAACCAAACAATCAGGGCAGCTTTTAGAGTAATTCAGAAGCAGTTGAACGGCGGTCAGTACAATGTTTTCACCACTAACACTTGTAAAGGGATAAGAAAGTCAAATAGAGGGCCATGAACATGGCTGAACCGGCGGTTCCCATATACCTTAGTTGTTTGAACAACCTGTCACATGGACTAGAGCTGATCATCTGCCCAGATTGATAACTTTGGCGACTTAGCATTGGCGGTGACACCTTAGGTTGGGGCATAAACCCTCTCAAAAGTCCTCATGGATGGAGGTAGCAGCATCAACATCATGTACTACGGTAACTTCCAGCGGATTAATTTTTCTAAGAAAGACTTGATGCCTTCAACCACGGTTTTTCATGGCATTGTGCCGGGTAAGTCGGCGTATCTAGTTGGGCGGATCAAGTTGAATGTATCTTTTGGTGATGAATCCAATTACAGGAGTGAGTCTCTCATATTTGAGGTGGTCAAAATCAAGAGTCCTTATCATGCTCTGTTCGGACGGCTGGCTTATGCCCACTTCATGGCTAGGCCTTGCTATGTGTACCTCAGGCTTAAGATGCCCGATCATAAAGGTATCATCACAGTCAATAGGGACCAAAAGATAATGCATGAAAGCGAGGAAGGAGACGCTGCATATGCCAAGTAGGCATGCACTTTTGACGAATTGAAGTTCCATAAAGCAAATATGGATCCGGCCGACATGAGCCTGCTCAAAAAAACAATAGTTGATTCTGAGTCGCTTCTTAATTTCAAGCGGCAGACAATACCAAGCAAGTTGATTTCACCCGAGGCGACTCTTCTGAGCAGTTTACTATTGGGACCGGTTTGGAACCCAAATAGGAAGGCACACTCATCCAATTCATACGTGAGAATTGGGACATCTTTGCATGGAAACCTTCTGACATGCCGGGAGTACCTAGAGAATTTGCTAAGCACCACCTCAATGTAGATCCCAAGATGAAACCGTTTCGACGGTACCTCCATCATTTCAACGAGGAGAGGCATAAAGCAATTGGGGAAGAAGTCGCCCGGCTCCTGGCCGCTGGGTTCATCGTCAAAGTTTTTCACCCTGAATGGTTGGCTAACCCTTTCTTAGTTCTCAAGAAGAACGACACTTTTCGCATGTGCATCGATTATACAGACCTCAACAAAGCTTGCCTGAAGGATCCCTTTGCCCTTTCCCGTATCGATCAAACCATTGACTCTACGGCGGGTTGCGAGCATTTATGCTTTCTGGATGCATACTATGGTTATCACCGGATCAAGATGGCTAAGGAGGATCAGGAGAAGACAACCTTTATAACTCATTTTGGCGCTTTCTGTTATGTCTCTATGCCCTTTGGGCTTAAGAGTGTGGGGGCGACTTATCAACGTTGTACTCAGAACTATTTGCACAGTCAGATTGGGCGTAATGTTCATGCTTACGTAGATGATATCATGGTGAAATCACAGAAGAAGGAGACACTTATAGGTGATCAGAAGGAGACATTTGACAACCTTCGAGTGTACCAGATGAAGCTTAACCCGGATAGAGCGTGGCATCGGAGCTAACCCAGACAAAATCAAAGCGATAATCTCGCTTGGTAACCGGCTAACATCATCCAAGTCCAGCGCATGGTGGGTCGAATTGCGACACTGAATCGTTTCATAAGTCGCCTTGGTGAGAAGGCCATCCCCCTTTGTCAGTTGCTCAAGAAAATGGATCATTTTGTTTGGACCGATGCGGCCAACGAGGCTTTTTTAGCCCTTAAAAAGCTACTTGTTGAGCCGCCTGTGCTAGTCGCCTCGACTAATAAGGAACCGATGCTCCTTTATATTGCTGCTAACTCTAAAGCAGTAAGAATCGCGGTGGTTTTTGAGCGCAAAGAAGAAGGCAAGGAATATCTAGTTCAGTGGACGGTGTATTTTGTTAGTGAGGTGTTGACTTTGTCTAAGCAGCGATACCCACATTGGCACAATATGGTCTTTGGGATTTTTATGGCAAGTCGGAAGCTGAAGCATTACTTCCACGAGCACCCAATTACTGTGGTCAGCTCGACCCCAGTTGGAGACATTATATAGAACCACGAAGCTACTGGATGGATTGCTAAGTGGGTGATCGAGCTTTGTCCCCACCATGTGAAATATATGCCTTGCACAACTAAGTCTCAAGCTCTGGTGGATTTCATCAATGATTGGACAAAGTTGCAAATTCCACAGGATAAGCCAGATAACACGTACTGGACTATTCACTTTGATGGTTCTAGACAGTTGGAAGGCTCTGGAGCTGGTGTGGTGTAATATTCCCCATGAGGGACAAATTTTTCTATGTTCTATGTCTCATGTTTCCTTGCACCAACAACGTGGATGAGTATGAAGCTCTGCTCCATGGGCTCAAAATAGCTAAGGAGATGAACCTCAGCCGGATCAGATGTTTGGGTGACTTAGATTTAGTGGCTCAGTAAGTCTCTAGAACTTGGGACTCCAAAGATCCACTAATGGCGGCTTATAGGCGCGCAATAACTGAGGTGGCGGGACATTTCAATGGCTACCAGGTTGATCACATTGATCGTCGACAGAATGAGGCGGCTGACGCTTTATCACTACTCGGATCCCAACGCAAGCATGTTCCCCCAAATGTGTTCTTGGATGTCTTGCATAAACCTTCCGTGAAGTTGCTCTATGAAGAGTACATAGCAGTTCCTGACCCATAATCACAACTAGTGGCGGCTCTCCGAGCGGTTCCACATTGGACAGTTCCTTACATGGCTTATCTAGCCCGAGGCGAGTTACCAACTGATGAAATATTTCTTCGACAAATCATACGACGTTGCAAGTCCATGGTTATCCATAAGGGCGACTTTCATAAACGGAGCACCTGTGGGATTTTTCAATGATGTGCTTCCCCGGAGGTAGGACGAGATATTCTTAATGAGATACATGCTGGCGACTGTGGGCATCATGCGGGGTCACGTTCCTTAGTATCAAAGGCTTTTCGGCATGGGTTTTATTGGTTAACGGCTCATGCTGATGCAAGTGTGATGGGTGTCAGAAGTTTGGCCGCCAAGTACACGTGCAACCTCAGGAGTTGCGTATGATCCCAATCACCTGGACCTTTGCAGCCTGGGGGCTTGATATGGTCGGCCCGTTCAAGATGTCTTGCGATAAAAAGGATCATCTATCGGTGGCGGTTGACAAGTTTACCAAGTGGGTAGAAGTATAGCCAATCAGCAATTGTAAGGCAGGGACAGCGGTCAAATTCCTCAAAATGCTGATTTTTCGTTTTTGTTATCCCCACAGCATCAACACTCATAATGGTAGCAATCTATCTAAAGGCGCCTTGAAGGAGTTCTGTCAGTGGGAGCACATCCGACTTGATGTATCTGAAGTGTCTCATCCACAATACAACATACAGGCCGAGCGAGCTAACCAGGAAATCTGGCGTAGGATCAAACCCCGGTTCATGGTTCCTTTACAACACACTCTGGGTTGTTGGGTCGAAGAACTCCCCTCGGTACCTTGGAGCATCAGGACTACACCTAAGAGATCCACTGGTTACACTCCTTTTTCCTCGTCTATGGGGTTAACATTGTTCTTCCAAACGATAAAAGGCATGATTCTCCCAGATTCGCCGCATACGTAGAAGAAGATAAAGAACAAGCTCGTCAAGATTCCTTGGATGCTCACGAGGAAGAGGGTGATTTGGCTGCAGCACGGTCGGCTATCTACCAACAAGACATGCGTCACTACCACAGTCGACGGGTCAAGAGACGGAGCTTCCAGGAGGGCGACTTAGTGCTTCGACTGATTCAAGATCACACATGCATGCACAAGCTAACACCTCCATGGAAGGACCTTTCATCGTCAGCAAAAGCATTCGTAATGGCTCCTACTACTTGATCAACCTTTGTCCAGATAAGCCAACCTCGGAGGAAGAGACGACTCGCCCGTGGAACATTGCTCACCTTCCTCCTTACTACACTAAGAGCCATAGGCTCCTTATTCATGTCCATACTTTAGTCTTTTGTGCCACCACAACAATAAAGCCGACGCCCACGAAATTCGGGATCTTTGCCATTTTAGCCTATATGGTGAGCACGAGTATTTATTGTTTACATAAGCCGCCCAAGAGGACGAGTCTCCACCAAGGAGGTCATTCAAACATGGACGCTATTAGTATCAAAGAGGACGAGCCCCATGTTGCGATCGTTCTAAAATAGATATTAATAAGCCAAAGAGGTCCAATTGCCATGATGCATGGTTCAAACATAGGTGCCAATTTATGATCGTGTAAGATAAAAACCGGCTTACTTGGGGGCTACTAGTCCCTCGGTTATTTAACAGTAATAGCATTGTCTTCTGCAATCCTATGCTCGTTTTTTCCTTGATCATAGATCAGTTGGGGGCTTCTAACTCATAGAGTTCTGCCTTAATACCCTCTTGGCAAGCGAAAAATTAACGCATTACAATGGTTATACTAGATTGTATGTTCGTAGCGACTCCCCTTATTGACCCCATGTACTATTGGCGAGTCAATCCATTCTGGACCCTAAACTTACCAAGGTTAAAACATTGAGGTGTCACAGAGAGCCGACATATGGAAAATAGACAAAGCATTGGTTCATTGAACGTGCTTCACCAAATCTTGACTTGAGCCTGATCCGCGAGTCTAAAACATAAAGATTTTTGCAAAAAAAACTCTTAGGGTATGACTAGAGCCTTGCAAACACATGTACCCGTCGTGACTCACTGAGCCGCTTATTTGTAACCCTATATGGTGTTATATTTTTCAGTCAGAGATTTCATAGTCTTACAGACTCATGCAAAGCTTGGTGACTCTAAAGTCCTTTTTCTCAAAGAGGGGAAAAACAAATTTGCAAGAAGATGACAGCTAAAAATGTGACTTGTATTAAAAGGTAATGCCAGAAAGTTTAGACATCCATACTCGTGCAATTATAGCAGTTTTTTACCCCTAAAAATATTACATGACTCAAGAAGGTCAAAGTTTTCTTTCCACATTAACCAGGTTGCAAGTTTCCTTCGGGTTCAGTTTTTCTCCAGGTTGAAGCTTCAGAAGTCGCCTTGGTTAAGCCGCCTCCAGGTTACCCTGTGCCGAGCTTTCAGGGTCTTGGATCTGGAAGTTATCCATATCCCAGGTGCAAATGATTAAGGCATAAAATTCAGCTTCCTCTGTCAAGATGGTCGACGGATCAGCACCAGAGCCAAAAACGTTCTTACAGTGCTGAGGAGTTAGGTCCATTGGTGCAAAAGTGGGAGGTGGCACACGCTTATGGTTGTCATCATAAGGCTCCTGGTACTTGGTCAGGTCAAGACCCTCGGCAAGCCGGCTCGCTGCATGACGATCCTCCCTTACGCACTAGGCATAGTCTTGCTCAGTGAATTCTGAGCTATCATCTTTATATTTCGGAAACCCGCCTGCTATTTCTTCTGGCTTGAGTTCTGGAGCATAAACCAAAGACCAGCTCATAACAGTGATTCGCCCCTTCCGTGCAGCTCATTTCTTCATTTCTTCTATATGCTTGGGTATGGTCGAGAGCCATTTCAGCATATCACTGATGAACTTTATCGGGTCTGTGTCACCCCACACAGCCTTGATGGTGAATAAGTCGCCAGCATAGAGTTGCTCTGTCAGGGTATATAGCGCTTTCAGATTTAACGCACAGTCATCTCGAGGTTTGGCGGATCCACGGCCTACAAGGAAAAATATGGAATATAAGTCACTCGGCGATTTGTGTTCTTTACAATGGTTGCAATGAACAATGTACTAAATACTTACGAAAGACAGCACTAGTCATCTTGGAGATATGTTGCCGTAGATCAGTCCATTCTTCTGTTACCACTTTACATCGACCCTCTGCGTTTTCATCATGTTTCAACAGGGAGTCTTTGTCATCTTCGGCCGACTCTCTGTATAATATTTTCTCAGCCTTGGTCTTTTCAAGTTCTGCCAAAGAGACTTGAAGTTTTACCTCAGCTGCAGCCCTGGCGTCTTGTTGGTGTGCCAAATATTTCATCATGCCACCTAAGAATGAGTCAACTTGGCCTACAAATTCTTATACAATCAAGCAATATGGATAAATTGGCTCGAAACTAAGCCGACCGTATGGACTAATCCTTTGGTCTCAAGTCTCAAAAAGAGTGCAAGCAATATACTTGACACTTGGGGGCTAATGCATGTTAGTTTTCAATTTTTAACAAGACACGGCTCATCATAAAGAAGATAACCCAGCCCTTCAGGGCTACATGTTGACGCTTTCAAGTTATTCACAAGACCATACACATCTTCAAGAAGATGACCCGGCCCTTCAGCGCTACAGGTTGAAGTTTTCAAGTTATTTACAAGACCCGGCTCATCTTCATGAAGATGATCCGACCCTTGGGGGCTACAAGTTGAAGTTTTCAAGTTATTAACAAGACACGGCTCATCTTCACGAAAATGACCCGGCCCTTGGGGGCTACAGGTTGAAGTTTTCATGTTTTTAACAAGACCGACTCATCTTCCACACGATGACCCGGCCCTTGGGGGCTATAGGTTGAAGTTTTCAAGTCATTAACAAGACCCGACTTATCTTTAAGAAGATGACCCGGCCCTTGGGGGCTATAGGTTGAAGTTTTCAAGTTATTAACAAGACTCGACTTATCTTCAAGAAGATGACCTGGCCTACAGGTTGAAGTTTTCAAGTTATTTACAGGACCAGGCTCATCTTCAACAAGATGACCCGACCCTTGGCGGCTACAGGGGGATATATGGTATAAATTATTACACAACAACATACCTTGTATCTCTTTTTCATCATATTTACCAGGCTCGCTTCCATGTCCCGGCTCATTTAGAGACGGTTGAAATATCCCGCATGCAGTTCTTCAAAGTTTAGTTTCTCAATAATGGGAAGCTCAAGTTTAGCTTTCATTTTTCCATTTCGGTTGGGATACCCTTGGCAGTATGTTTAGCCAGCACATTGAAGAGAGGCGCGGTGTGACTCGTCCCAGTAATCACAACAATTTCTTCTTCCAGCATAACATCTTTGTTTGCCTTCCAAGGGCTTGGCGGGTTGAGATTTTTTCTGTGACTCGCCTCCATGGCCGTATTGTCAACTTCTGCCGGGTCAACTTGAACATCAGGAAAATCATCCGTAACATTCCTTTCAAGAGGCTCAGTATGAGTGTCAGCTCGAGCTTTAGGGATAGAAACATCTACTTCCCCCACATCAGGTGCTTCACTATTTGTAACTGACCCGTCGGCTTTCCTTTTCTTTGCTTGAGCCCTGAAAGATGAAAGGTTTAGGTATATATAATGAAGTATAAAGTACTGAAGAAGCTGATGGATAGACAAATAATGATGTACCCTGAGAGACAAACAAGAGGTGGCAATTTTGAAGATGTCAAGTCGCCCGATGAAGAAGGGGACACCTGTTAAGGTGAAAATCATGTGAGTTTGAGCAATCAGCAAACATAGTTCATTTGATAAGGAAAGAGGAGGCACCTCAGTGCGGCCTTTACGACTGGAGTCTTTTTCGGGCAGACCCACCATAAGATCACCTGAGGAGCTACGGGTGTGGCGTTTTGGAGTATATAAAGTCGTCTTCAAAAGGAAGTTAGGCTCCAAATAAGCATCCGGATGACTCATAGGAACTTTCCTACAAACCCACCTTAGAGGCCATTCCATGGAAATGTTTGAGTCAAAAGAGATTGAAATTACGTGGGCATCCTTAGAATCACTCTCAACGTCGTACCGTCGAGATTTAACTAAATGGTTAGAACATCACGCGTTACACTAAGGGGATAGAATGGACATTTACCTCAGATAGCTCTTCAACGTTCTGTGACTCACCCACAACAGATGACTCGTCCGTTGCTGTTTTGGTCTTCTTCTTCTTTCTGGGGGCGGTTTTGACCTTTTCGACGGGCGGCTTCGCTGGTCTACGCTTGTAGAAGGGCAAGTTTTTCTACATCAATATAAAAAAGGGGGAGGTTAGTTCTCCAAGGAATAAAGGAAATAGAAACTAAGGCGGGTAATGGCTAAAGGTATTTACGTGAGGAGCCGGATTCTGGAGGCAGAATGGTTTGAGACCAGCTTTTGAACAAACTTCTTTGGGCTCGCCACATAGCTTCTTTACAATGCTATTGACTTCCTCAGAGTTTAACATTACATTTGTAAAGCATTGTGCATTGTTTATGTCAACATCATATTGGCACATCAGTCCATCTTGGTGGCTTAAGGGCATAATACACCACTCCACCCAGCATAGGATCAAGTCAATTCCGGTCAAGCCATTAGCATTCAAAGCTCTAAGTATGGGCGTCCTGTTACTTTGAGGTCAGTGCACTGGGAAGTTGGAAATCCATTG
Source organism: Hordeum vulgare subsp. vulgare (assembly GCF_904849725.1). NCBI lineage: Eukaryota > Viridiplantae > Streptophyta > Magnoliopsida > Poales > Poaceae > Hordeum > Hordeum vulgare. The sequence goes on from NC_058522.1 coordinate 247,772,828, forward strand.
GAAGGCTGTCGGTGAATACTCACAACATAAGCCATGGGTAGGCTAAAGATGGTAGGCATCGAAGTGACACCGGAGGGTGCTGGGGGCGAGGTTGGTACAAGCATGGAACGCACGATGTACCCAGGTTCGGGGCTCTCCGTAGAGATAATACGCCTAGTCCTGCCGGAGTGTATGATGTATGTGGATGGGATTACAAGTTGCTCCTGGAGCTGTATCGGGGAAGAGGAAGGAGGAGCAGCCGGCTCGACCCTGCCTCTTCTATGTGGTTGGTGTGTGTGGTAAGTTGACCGACCCTTTCCATGGCGGGGGGCCGGTGGGTTTTATAGACAAACCCACCGGCCTACAATATGGATAAAGGGTACAAGAGTGGGTCCCGGCTGGCCAGGGGGGCCACGGGGGTCTTGTCTTGTTGTTTGAGGGTCCCGCCGGCTGCGAGGCCCCGTCTAGCTGTGGGAGTCGTCGGCTAGCCAATGAGGCTCTCGCGTAAGGTTGATGCAGGACACGTCTGGTACGTCCGGCGTCGTCGAGCGAGATTCCTGATGGGCAGGCAGTACGGCCGCCTCCACTGTTCCCACGCCGAGTGCAGTAATTGTCGGGACCCCGATCCTAAGCCATAGGATTCTAGCCTGTAACACATTGCATCCCTTTGCGGTCTCACGCACGGTTAACTCCACGGCTGCAGCCTTACCTTAGCCGGGACCGTTTGCGTCTTTTGACTCACGTATGCGATAGTGTCGCTAGCATTCCAATGTCAAAGAACCCGGATCGACATGTCTAGTCATAAGCCAAAGTGGCAGTTCCGCACAAGGACAGGCATACATGACCCAACAAAGCAGGTGTCGGTCATCAACGAACGTAGACGAGTCGTAGCAAGCTACAAGGACTCCATTACGTCGCGTGACATTTCCCCAAAGGGGACAGACACAGCAGCTAAGAAGGACACATGCCGGTCAACCAATGTGTCCGGAGCAGTAGCGAACTACCAAGGCTCGCTGGATCACAACGGGGCATTTCCTTGTAGGGAGTGCTACTAAAGTTCACGACTAGGTATTCGAACCCCATACATATCAAGTAAGACAGACGTACGCATGGCATACCGATATGTATAGATACATCGATGGCATCACAACATAACCATAAACATACAAACTTTATTTAGGAGGCTCGGAAGAGCCACACACATAATATTACACATCAAGGGTCTCGCGACCCATAATAGTAGTCATACAATACAAGCCAACGGAAGAGTTATAAACTATCTGGGTACAGACAGAGCAACTAGAAGGCACATGGCCTGACTATACTACAGAGCCGACGTAGGGCCAGATCGTAGCTGGGACACTAGCTACTCGTCGTCGTCGATGTCTACGAAGAACCCTCCATTAGGGTCATTAGCAACCTCTGAAACATTATTAAGCAAACATGAGTACGAAGGTACTCAGCAAGACTTTAGGATGGCTAACTACTCATGCAAGGTATCAAGAAGGTATCGTGGGGTTTCAAGCGGAAAGCCAGCATTTGACTCGTGGCTAGACAACTTGCTTTTGAAATTAGTTTTGACAACTTGATTTCTCGCACACGAGTCCACTAACACCACAACAATACACCATCGTGGAATCATTCCGTCTCCATACGGAAATGCCGTCCACGACACTCACGCTTATCTTGACAATTTTAGGAGTAGCCATTGAAGTTATCTATGAACAACATATGTCTCCAAGTAGTCCATATCCGCGGACGCGGCTATTCGAATAGATCATAACCCTGCAGGGGTGTACTTCGTCACACACGCTCCCGCCACTTATCGCCATGTGCACGTCATGCACCTCGGCAACCTTCAAGCGGAAGCCCAGCGAGGGAGTTGGCCACGACCGTTAACCACACTAGTACCTAGTCCAGGTTTATCGCCTATCTGAGAGTAACCCGTACGGAAGTCCGGCCGAGGTTTCCGCCACGGCCTCAAACGATGTGCGCAGGGTTCCCAAGCCCACCATCCGGGTGCCACTTGGTACACCGTGCCACTGCCTACCGCATCACGGTCCACCTCTCAGGTCAGCACCATGCACGGCCTCCAGCATTACTATATACACCAGAAACTACTTGCAACTCCTGGACCGAGTACTACGCGATTAATAGGCCGAGCGGGGTCATATTTCAGGGCCTAGCATGCGGTAGTATCTAGTCTTGGATTACATACACGGAACTCAGTTCCTAAGGACGGTTCCAATGAAACAACCCGCCATGTACTCCTACACAGCCTTTCACCGGTACCTTTACCAAATCAAGTTCAACACACGACCTTTGCTTACCGAACACATTCCACATTTCTGTTCATCTCCCAGATGACAGACCATACACAACTCTAAGCATAGCATGCATAGCAGGATAAGGCACATCATAGCTCAAGCAACTACCAGGTATGCTAGGTTGCAAGGTTCGGCTATTTACTGTGACAAGGTTAAGTCATGCAAAGGAAGTGGGTCCAACTATCGTGGCAAAAGCAGTTGAAGCATTTGATCCTAATGCATTAAATAGGTGCAAGAGCAAGAACATAGGTGTTATCGGGATGATCAAAAGGGGTGCTTGCCTTGTTGCTCAGAGGAGGAACGATATCCGTCGGACGGATATTCGGTGGAATCCGGGGGTGCGGAGCCTACCGAAATGAACGGCAACATTCAACAACAATCATATGCAATCAAAATGATGCATGAGCATGTCATGAGAATGCAAAGTGATAAGTTATTATAATCAAGATGTTTTAGGTTTAGATTTGATTTGAATCACATTCGAATAACAATTCAAACGGGTATTCCCGGATACCGGTTTAATTGATTCGACCTGATGCTCAGATCAACCTAATGTTAACATGCATGAAATGTCATGTTATGGTACTGATTTACATCTAGGGCAGTGTGTGATCATTGCATTTATAATGAAATTTGGATATTTTTGCAAATTCCATTTATAAAGTGATTAAAAGAATTGAATTATTCCTTATTTCACAATTTAGGGTTCTGTAACTTTTTCAAACATAGTTGAAAATAGCATAATCAGAATCCTTGAATTTTTGTGATACTTTTTCATATATAAATTATTTTCATTGGAGTTACAGATTAATTTCTATGATTTTTGCAATTTTTAGCAATTTCCTGAATTATTTTTATACTGGAAATTCGATTTATTGCATCAGGCTGACGTCAGCAGGTCTGCCGACCTGTGCAGGTCAAACCTAATAGGGGGGCCCCACTGGTCAGCCTCTCTAGGGCTAATCCCGCGCTGACCAGCCCCTAATTGGGGTTTGACCAGGCGTGGGGCCCTGTGTCAGCAACTCAGAGGAGGGCGATTAGGCCCTAATGGCCGACCACGTCGACGGCCACCGGAGGGTGGTCGCCGGCGACCAAACCCGCGGTGGAGGGCTCGCTGGAGGCGACCTAGACGGCGTTGTACCGCACGAAAACGCACGCGGTTGGCAGCTAAAGCAAGCTCGCGAAGTGGCCGATCTGGCAGGACCAACTGGGGAGGCTAGGGTCGCTGGAAGAGGCGTCGGCGACGAGCCGGAGCGGCGGCCGAAGCTCGGGCGTCGTCGGGGGCTTCAAATCAGGGGGATCCATGCTTAGTTATTAGCTGCTACGGCATCTACGCGTCGTCCTGGAGCTTCTGGTGCTCACGGGAGGACGAGCTGGACATCGGAGGGCTACCGGCGACGAGCGGCAGGGGCGGTGCTCGTCGGGCTCCGGTGAAACTAGGGCTAGAGGAGGGGATCGACGGGGAAAGCTTAGGGGAAACCACCGCATGCTCACAGGGAGTGCAGAGAAGAGCTCGGACGGCTCGGGGAAGGCCTGGGGGCGACGAATCGACGGGAGATGTCCGACGGCTGGAGGAAGAAGACGATGGCGTTGCGGGCGTTGCAGGGCTCGAGGGGACTTCGGCTTCTGCACAGATGACCAGGGCGACGAGGCGGAGCTAATGGAGTGCTCGCGGAGGAGATCCTATGGCCAGGGGCACGGCCAGCTCGAGCTCGAGCTCGGCTCTAATGGCGGCAGCAGGGAGAAGGAGGGGATCCGGGCGGAGGAGGAGAACCGAGGCGGGGAATGGATAGGGGAGGCTCTGGGGAGCTTATCCCCGTCGTCGCCAGCGCGAACCGGCGGCCAGGCAGGCACGCAGGTGCGTGGCCGCGCCGGAGGAGGCGGCGGCCACCTCCTGCTGCCTACTGGCGCGGGGAAGGGGACGAGCGGCGAGATGGGCTGGGCCTGGCTTGGGCTTCACGTAAGATTTTCTCTATTTTCTCCTTTTCTGTTTTTCTGTTTTGCTATTTATTGCTTTGCTATTTATTTCAGCTCGAAAACAAAAAGTAAAAACTAATTTTGACCTCCTGAAATATTTGTTATAATATCCCCACTCATTTCCAAGACTTTCAACATTTTTGGAAAATTATAGTTTCTGATTTCAAAATTTTAAATTTGAAACCAGTGGCTTTTGCATTTATTTAAAATGCTTAAAGTGTCAAGAAAATAGTTTTCTCCAATGCTCATTTGCTTTCATGATTTATCAGAAAGTTTGAACATTTCTTGAGGCCATTTTGGGTTCATTGATTTTGAACTAGTTGAATTTTCCTATAATTGAAATGGTGGCTAGGGTTTAGAGTTTTTCCTTTGCCACTTTGTTGTTTTTGTTGGAACTTCTTGGATGCAAATGCAAAGAAGACATGAGCACAATGCTATCTAGCTTAAGGTTTAGGGATGTGACAACTCACCCCCACTCAAAAGAATCTCGTCCCGAGATTTAGAAGTCGTCGGGAATAACGCAGGATATTCAAGTCGGAGACGATCCTCTCTTTCCCAAGTTGCCTCCTTTTCAGAATGATTTGACCATTGAACTTTAAGAAACTTGAGGTTTCGACGTCGAGTGGTACGCTCAGCTTGATCAAGAATACGCACAGGGTATTCTCGGTAAGAAAGGTTATCTTGGAGATCAAGCGTTTCTGGGTCCACTTCACGGATAGGATCCGAAAAGCAACGCCTGAGTTGCGAGACGTGGAAAACATCATGAACTTTGGAAAGATGCGGAGGAAGTTCCAACTGGTAGGCAACTTCTCCTCGTTTGGCAAGAATGCGAAAAGGTCCAATGTAACGAGGAGCCAACTTGCCCTTGATACCGAAACGATGGGTACCCTTCAAAGGTGTAACCCGAAGATAAGCCTTCTCGTCAACTTCAAAGGTCACAGCCTTATGATGACGATCATATTGGCTCTTTTGACGAGACTGGGCTGTTTTCAACTTTTCACGAATAATGCGAACCTGCTCTTCTGCATCCTGCATCATGTCCGGGCCAAAGAGTTGCCTCTCTCCGGTTTCTGACCAATTAAGAGGTGTTCGACATCTTCGTCCATAGAGAACTTCAAAAGGGGCTTTGCCCAAGCTTGATTGATAACTATTGTTATAAGCGAATTCGGCGAATGGAAGGCACTTCTCCCAATTCATACCGAACGAAATAACACAAGCTCGGAGCATATCTTCTAGGATTTGATTCACTCTTTCTACTTGACCACTTGACTTGGGATGGAAAGCAGTGCTAAAAGATAAGTGAGTCCCCATGGCATTCTGAAAACTTTCCCAGAAGCGAGAAGTAAATATGCTTCCACGGTCCGAGTTAATTTCCAGGGGAACACCATGAAGAGACACTATTCGAGAGATATATAACTCTGCTAGCTGGCTAGCTGTTATACTCTCACGAACAGGAAGAAAATGAGCCACTTTGGAAAGACGGTCAATGACCACAAAGATAGCATTGTTTCCTTTCTTGGTCTTGGGAAATCCGGTAATGAAATCCATGCTAACTTTATCCCATTTCCATTCAGGAATAGCTAAAGGTTGAAGGGTGCCAGCAGGCCTTTGATGTTATGCCTTAACTCGACGACAAACGTCGCAGTTAGCAACGAACTCAGCAATTTCCCTCTTCATCCTAGTCCACCAGAACCTCTGGCGTAGGTCCTGATACATCTTAGTACTACCGGGATGAATGGTGAGAGGAGAATCATGAGCCTCCTTAAGGATTAACTGCCTTAGATGTGGGTTCTTAGGAACCACTAAACGATTCTCAAAGAACACCCCACCTTGATCATTCATGGAAAATTCTTTAGCGTTTCCGCTAAAAATATTCTCCTTGATCCGTGATATACCCTTGTCACGCTTTTGGCCAGCTATAATTTGATCCTTAAGAGTAGGCTTCGCCACCAGGGTAGAAAGGAATCCTTGAGGAACGATATGAAGATTCAACTTCCGAAAGTCCTCATGGAGAAGTGGTTGACCTTGTTGTAGCATCAAATTTTTACAATAAGATTTACGACTTAGTGCATCGGCCATAACATTGGCCTTCCCCGGGGTGTAAGTTATCCCTAAGTCGTAATCCGAGATCAACTCAACCCACCGTCTTTGCCTGAGATTCAAATCCGGCTGGGTGAAGATATATTTCAGACTTTGGTGATCAGTGAATATTTCGCAACGATTACCCAAAAGGTAATGTCGCCAGGTTTTTAGTGCATGGACCACAGCTGCAAGCTCAAGGTCATGTGTGGGATAATTATCCTCATGTGGACGCAACTGTCGAGATGCGTATGCGATCACATGACGATCTTGCATGAGAATGCAACCTAATCCTTGTCGCGAGGCGTCGCAATAGATAACAAAGTCCTTAGAGAAATCTGGTGGTAGCAACACAGGTGCGGAAGTCAGGCGTCTTTTCAGTTCCTGAAAACTATGCTCACACTGTGGTGTCCACTCGAACTTTTTATCCTTCTTGAGGAGTTCAGTCAGAGGTTTGCAACCATGGAGAAATTCTCGACGAAGCGGCGAAAATAGCTCGCTAGACCAAGAAAACTCCTAACTTGCTTAACCGATTCAGGTTGAGTCCAATCAAGGACAGCTTGAACTCTCTCGGGATTGACAGCAATACCCTTACCAGAGATTACGTGGCCTAGATAGGTCACTTCTGGTAACCAGAATTCACATTTTGAAAATTTGGCATAAAGGCGATGCTCTCGAAGTTTCATCAATACCAGCCTTAGATGCTCGGCATGTTCTTGTTCATTCTTGGAGTAGATGAGAATATCATCGAGGTATACTACGACGAATTTATCCAAATACTCCATGAAGATTGAATTCATCAGCCGAGAGAAGGTGGCTGGGGCATTGGTTAAACCGAAGGACATAACGGTGTACTCATATTGGCCATAACGAGTAACAAAGGCCGTTTTTGGAATGTCCCCGTTCTTAATCTTGATTTGATGGTATCCCAACCTCAAATCCATTTTGGAGAAGACTGAGGATCCAGCGAGCTGATCGTACAGGTCGTTGATCCTGGGGAGCGGATACTTGTTCTTTATGGTGACCAGGTTAACTGGTCGGTAGTCTACAACCATCCGATCCATTCCGTCTTTCTTCTTGACGAAGAGGACGGGACAAGCCCAAGGAGAAGAGCTAGGACGAATGAAACCTTTGTTCAAGGCCTCATCTAATTGCTTCTTAAGTTCGGCTAGCTCTAGGGGTGCCATCTTATAAGGTCTTCTGGCTATTGGGACAGTTCCCGGAACAAGATCTATCACAAACTCTACATCTCTGTCAGGTGGAATTCCTGGCAGTTTCTCTGGAAAAACATCCGGGAAGTCACGGACTACCGGAATGTCTTCAAGTTCCGGAAGAGGGTTGGCATTTAGGGAATAGAGCTGGCATTTGGCAACTCGAGTAGAGACATTTACTATCTCACCCGAGGGATGGGTAAGCTGGACATTTCTAGAGTGGGTATCAATCTTGGCATAGTGAGCTGACATCCAGTCCATGCCCAAGATGATATTAATATCTGAGGATTTCAATGCTATCAATGAGGCTAGAAAAACTAGCCTGTCTACTAGAATTTCATTGTCATAGGTTATCCTAGAGGTTTTCCATTTGCTACCAGGGGTTTGGACAACCAATGGGATTGGCATATCACAAAATGACATGTTATGCAACTGTGCATAACTTTCTGAAATGAAGGAATGAGAAGACCCAGTGTCAAAGAGAACGGACGCTGGGTGATGATTAACAAGAAGCGTACCCAGCATGACGTCGGGATCCTCTGCAGCTTCTTCTGGTGACACATAGTTCACACGGCCACGTGCAGGAGTTGGCTTCACATAAAATGCTTTGCCCGACTTGGCCTGCCCGACGGACTTTCCGGGTTGCTTGGCACCCACATTCTGAGGACACTCACGGGAATAATGCCCTGGTTCTCCACACTTGTAGCATATCACCTGGTTGGCACGTGGTGCAGCATTGCCAGCTGCACCACCATAAGCTTTTGCTGGAGGGTTGGCCTGATTCGTCTGAGGCGCCATGTAGGATGGCCTCGGAGTGTATCTTGGCGGCAGAGAACTGTTTGGAACCCACAGCCTGCGTTTTGGAAACGCGGAACCAGAAGACGAGCCAAAGTCACGGGAGTGCTTCCTTGTGGCTTCGAAGTCAGTATGACCAGTCTCCGCACTGATCGCTTTGTTGACCAGGGCTTGAAAGCTTGCACACTCATGGACGCGCGGATCTCGAGGGAGCTCAGGGCTCAGACCCTTACGGAATCTTGCTTGCTTCTTGGTGTCAGTAGACACCTCCTCTGTTGCATAGTGGGCGACGTTACCGAACTCGCGGCTATAGGCATCCACAGACAACTTGCCCTGGGTGAAGGCACAAAACTCCTCTCTCTTTCTGTCCATCAGGCCCTCTGGAATATGGTGCAGACGAAAAGCTGCAGTGAAGTCTGCCCATGTGGCCACTGGTTCAGCGGGACGCATAGCTTCAAAATTCTCCCACCACAGATTGGCGGGTCCCTCCAGGAAATACGTCGAGAAGGTCACCTTGTCGGCTTCAGATACATTTGCCGAGCGAATCTTGCGTGAGATGCTGCATAGCGAGTCATCAGCGTCGAGGGGATCGACGGAATGATGAAACTTTGGAGGATTCAGCTTCACAAAGTCATTGAGGGATACTGCAGCATTCCTAGGCTGTCGAGCCGTATTCTGCTCAATACGCTCTAGCAGTCAGTTGGTGTCCCTTTTGTTTCTTTCTGCCTCAAGCATCACTTCTACCAGAGAGGGTGGGTGAGGCAGGTCTTCCTGCGACGCTTGACTACCCTCACCTTGCTCACGAGCTGGGGCACGGTTCAACCTGGTGAACACCATCCTGACAAACAAACTCATAGCTTAGACCAATATCATATCATTACTAGCTATGGATTAAGAATGTACTGAACACACGGAATGCGGAAATGAATATCCGAACAACATGGTAACAAGCAACTGCTATATATGCACCATGGTTCATACACACCCTTACATAGTTCAGTACAAACTTACTCGAAGAGCAAACTACTGAAATGGTGGAACAACTCATCAGAGGCTTACAAGCTTCCTATACATTATTTATCTAGGCCTCCGGAATTCGTTTCACATTACTACCATACTCCACAAGTCACACAGGACTGTGAACGTACGGCTACTACCATACTATCCTTCCGCTCACAGCTCAGGCATCCGCATAGAACATCTCATAGAGATTACCTCCATGACCTGGAAGCTCAACCTGCGGATCAGGAAACACTCTAGCCTGAGATCCCTGGGATCCATAAGGACACGGATGTGGCCTTGGTCCCCTGACTGGTGGTAAGAGGGGTCTCCGAAGAGGTGTGACTCCTCCTATAGCTGGCCAGTCAACGTGGGCCGGAAGATGGGTCCTAACAGGGTTCAGCATCTCCATCTCTCCATACCCTGTCTCGACTACCGGTGCCAGCTGCGTCAAAGCTGTCCACAGGCAGGCACGGGTAGCGTAAAGCTCCATGCGGAGAGCACGAGCATCCCTATCTCTGTACTCTAGCATCTCAACAGTGGTCTGTAGAAGTGGATCCTCCATGGATGAATCAAAATAGACTCCACTGAGGTATCCCTCTTCGCCAGACTGAGAGGCCGGAACATAGCAGAACTCTGAATTCTACAGCAGTGCATGTCTCGCTCTCATAATAGTCAGCATTGAATAGGCAGCATCTTGTACTGCCATGTCAACAGTGACTCCCAACCCATAGGACCAATGGATTGGCTTCTCCGCTCCAGGGTAGTCTGGAAATACCCTAACAGTGCAGATGTACTGGCTCTAGTTGAAGTCTCGGTACTGTTCCTCCACTGTGTACTCGGGGTACCAGCAGTAACCGCACACCGACATCATCCTGACGAGCATGGCCGTATGACCCGGTACATCAATGCACCTGGTCAGACGTACCACCTGACGAGAAGGACGGCCAGGCATCTGTAAATAGAGAGTAATGCAGAAGCATTAGAGCTCTGAATGCAAAATTGGGCAGCATAACGGCTGTAAATGCTCAAAAACAAATTTTGAGACAACCCAAAAATGAAATAGCGTCACCACTCAACTATCAAGTTCAACTCTCTGATCATCAAACTTACTTCCTGCTTCCTAGGAATAAAAGAAACCCAATATCTCTCGACCCGCAGTCCTATAATCTACCGATCAAAAATCCGAGCCTAGGAGAAGATGAGTAACCTAGTCCTTAATTCCCGTAGAAAAGACGAGGATGACCAGAATAGAATACCTTGAGAAGAGAACAAGAGTGTTACGTTCCCTTCCACAAACAATTCCCTTATATATAACTAAAGCAATTCTAGACTCAACTTCGACCAGTTTGGCTTAGTAATCCTACAGTCAGTCAGGCTCTGATACCAACGCTGTCGGGACCCCGATCCTAAGCCATAGGAATCCAGCCTGTAACACATTGCATCCCTTTGCGGTCTCACGCACGGTTAACTCCACGGCTGCAGCCTTACCTTAGCCGGGACCATTTGCGTCTTTTGACTCACGTATGCGATAGTGTCGCTAGCATTCCAATGTCAAAGAACCCGGATCGACATGTCTAGTCATAAGCCAAAGTGGCAGTTCCGCACAAGGACAGGCATACATGACCCAACAAAGCAGGTGTCGGTCACCAACGAACGTAGACGAGTCGTAGCAAGCTACAAGGACTCCATTACGTCGCGTGACATTTCCCCAAAGGGGACAGACACAGCAGCTAAGAAGGACACATGCCGGTCAACCAATGTGTCCGGAGCAGTAGCGAACTACCAAGGCTCGCTGGATCACAACGGGGCATTTCCTTGTAGGGAGTGCTACTAAAGTTCACGACTAGGTATTCGAACCCCATACATATCAAGTAAGACACACGTACGCATGGCATACCGATATGTATAGATACATCGATGGCATCACAACATAACCATAAACATACAAACTTTATTTAGGAGGCTCGGAAGAGCCACACACATAATATTACACATCAAGGGTCTCGCGACCCATAATAGCAGTCATACAATACAAGCCAGTGGAAGAGTTATAAACTGTCTGGGTACAGACAGAGCAACTAGAAGGCACATGGCCTGACTATACTACAGAGCCGACGTAGGGCCAGATCGTAGCTGGGACACTAGCTACTCGTCGTCGTCGATGTCTACGAAGAACCCTCCATTAGGGTCATTAGCAACCTCTGCAACATTATTAAGCAAACATGAGTACGAAGGTACCCAGCAAGACTTTAGGATGGCTAACTACTCATGCAAGGTATCAAGAAGGTATCGTGGGGTTTCAAGCGGAAAGCAAGCATTTGACTCGTGGCTAGACAACTTGCTTTTGAAATTAGTTTTGACAACTTGATTTCTCGCACACGAGTCCACTAACACCACAACAATACACCATCGTGGAATCATTCCGTCTCCATACGGAAATGCCGTCCACGACACTCACGCTTATCTTGACAATTTTAGGAGTAGCCATTGAAGTTATCTATGAACAACATATGTCTCCAAGTAGTCCATATCCGCGGACGCGGCTATTCGAATAGATCATAACCCTGCAGGGGTGTACTTCGTCACACATGCTCCCGCCACTTATCGCCATGTGCACGTCATGCACCTCGGCAACCTTCAAGCGGAAGCCCAACGAGGGAGTCGGCCACGACGGTTAACCACACTAGTACCTAGTCCAGGTTTATCGCCTATCTGAGAGTAACCCGTACGGAAGTCCGGCCGAGGTTTCCGCCACGGCCTCAAACGATGTGCGCAGGGTTCCCAAGCCCACCATCCGGGTGCCACTTGGTACACCGTGCCACTGCCTACCGCATCACGGTCCACCTCTCAGGTCAGCACCATGCACGGCCTCCAGCATTACTATAAACACCAGAAACTACTTGCAACTCCTGGACCGAGTACTACGCGATTAATAGGCCGAGCGGGGTCATATTTCAGGGCCCAGCATGTGGTAGTATCTAGTCTTGGATTACGTACACGGAACTCAGTTCCTAAGGACGGTTCCAATGAAACAACCCGCCATGTACTCCTACACAGCCTTTCACCGGTACCTTTACCAAATCAAGTTCAACACACGACCTTTGCTTACCGAACACATTCCACATTTCTGTTCATCTCCCAGATGACAGACCATACACAACTCTAAGCATAGCATGCATAGCAGGATAAGGCACATCATAGCTCAAGCAACTACCAGGTATGCTAGGTTGCAAGGTTCGGCTATTTACTGTGACAAGGTTAAGTCATGCAAAGGAAGTGGGTCCAACTATCGTGGCAAAAGCAGTTGAAGCATTTGATCCTAATGCATTAAATAGGTGCAGGAGCAAGAACATAGGTGTTATCGGGATGATCAAAAGGGGTGCTTGCCTTGTTGCTCAGAGGAGGAACGATATCCGTCGGACGGATATTCGGTGGATTTCGGGGGTGCGGAGCCTACCGAAATGAACGGCAACATTCAACAACAATCATATGCAATCAAAATGATGCATGAGCATGGCATGAGAATGCAAAGTGATAAGTTATTATAATCAAGATGTTTTAGGTTTAGAGTTGATTTGAATCACATTCGAATAACAATTCAAACGGGTATTCCCGGATACCGGTTTAATTGATTCGACCTGATGCTCACATCAACCTAATGTTAACATGCATGAAATTTCATGTTATGGTACTGATTTACATCTAGGGCAGTGTGTGATCATTGCATTTATAATGAAATTTGGATATTTTTGCAAATTCCATTTATAAAGTGATTAAAAGAATTGAATTATTCCTTATTTCACAATTTAGGGTTCTGTAACTTTTTCAAACATAGTTGAAAATAGCATAATCAGAATCCTTGAATTTTTCTGATACTTTTTCATATATAAATTTATTTCATTGGAGTTACAGATTAATTTCTATGATTTTGGCAATTTTTAGCAATTTCCTGAATTATTTTTATACTGGAAATTCCATTTATTGCATCAGGCTGACGTCAGTAGGTCAGTCGACCTGTGCAGGTCAAACCTGACAGGGGGGCCCCACTGGTCAGCCTCACTGGGGCTAATCCCGCGCTGACCAGCCCCTAATTGGGGTTTGACCAGGCGTGGGGCCCTCTGTCAGCGACTCAGAGGAGGGCGATTAGGCCCTAATGGCCGGCCACGTCGACGGCCACCGAAGGGTGGTCGCCGGCGACCAAACCCGCGGCGGAGGGCTCGCCGGAGGCGACCTAGACGGCGCTGTACCACACGAAAACGCACGCGGTTGGCAGCTAACGCAAGCTCGTGAAGTGGCCGATCTGGCAGGACCAACTATGGAGGCTAGGGTCGCCGGAAGAGGCGTCGGCGACGAGCCGGAGCGGCGGCCGAAGCTCGGGCGTCGTCAGGGGCTTCGAATCAGGGGGATCCACGCTTAGTTCTTAGCTGCTACGGCATCTACGCGTCGTCCTGGAGCTTCTGGTGCTCACGGGAGGACGAGCTGGACATCAGAGGGCTACCGGCGATGAGCGGCAGCGGCGATGCTCGTCGGGCTCAGGTGAAACTAGGGCTAGAGGAGGGGGTCGACGGGGAAAGCTTAGGGGAAACCACCGCATGCTCACAGGGAGTGCAGAGAAGAGCTCGGACGGCTCGGGGAAGGCCTGGGGGTGACGAATCGACGGAAGATGTCCGGCGGCCGGAGGAAGAAGACGACGGCGTTGCGGGCGTTGCAGGGCTCGAGGGGACTTCAGCTTCTGCAGAGATGACCAGGGCGACGAGGCGGAGCTAATGGCGTGCTCGCGGAGGAGATCCTATGGCCAGGGGCACGGCCAGCTCGAGCTCGAGCTCGGCTCTAATGGCGGCCGCAGGGAGAAGGAGGGGATCCGGGCGGAGGAGGAGAACCGAGGCGGGGAATGGATAGGGGAGGCTCTAGGGAGCTTATCCCCGTCGTCGCCAGCGCGAACCGGCGGCCAGGCAGGCACGCAGGTGCATGGCCGCGCCGGAGGAGGCGGCGGCCACCTCCTGCTGCCTACTGGCGCGGGGAAGGGGACGAGCGGCGAGATGGGCTGGGCCTGGTTTGGGCGTCAGGTAAGATTTTCTCTATTTTCTCCTTTTCTGTTTTTCTGTTTTGCTATTTATTGCTTTGCTATTTATTTCAGCTCCAAAACAAAAAGTAAAAACTAATTTTGACCTCCAGAAATATTTGTTATAATATCCCCACTCATTTCCAAGACTTTCAACATTTTTGGAAAATTATAGTTTGTGATTTCAAATTTTAAATTTGAAACTAGTGGCTTTTGCATTTATTTAAAATGCTTAAAGTGTCAAGAAAATAGTTTTCTCCAATGCTCATTTGCTTTCATGATTTATCAGAAAGTTTGAACATTTCTTGAGGCCATTTTGGGTTCATTGATTTTGAACTAGTTGAATTTTCCTTTAATTGAAATGGTGGCTAGGGTTTAGAGTTTTTCCTTTGCCACTTTGTTGTTTTTGTTGGAACTTCTTGGATGCAAATGCAAAGAAGACATGAGCACAATGCTATCTAGCTTAAGGTTTAGGGATGTGACAGTAATGGAGTGGGAGTTTCACGTGCCGGCACTATGCAGGGTGATGGATCACAGCCGGGGAGGTCAGCAGTGTGCACTCTGATCCAGTACCTTTGCTGACGCGTAGCCACCTTTAATCGTAGGTTCTCGTCATGACCTACAATCTGATGTGACTTGAGATCCCCAGCCGGCTAGCCTGCTCGACTAGCCGACCTGGGAACGGCCGACTGGCTTGGTCTAGGAGGCCTGGGGGAGGTAGCCGTTTCGACTCTAGCCGGAAGGTGCTACCTGCCCGGCCAAAAAATTGGCCGTCTCGCCGACCATCCGGTAGGTGCTTCCTAGCCGGCGAGGGGACTTGGACCTTGTGCGATTGTTTTGGTCATTCCTTCTGGGCTGAAGATAAAGGAGCAGGCTCGTTGAGCCTACCCCGGGGTAATCCCCCTCACAGTAGTCCCCGAAGCTGGAGAGGCCCACCGCTTGGTTGCGGGTGGCCTCACTGGCTTGATTGTATGTCGTTGTATTCCTATCGCCGCCTGCGGCAGGGGACGCCAGCTCGAAAGCCGGCTGGTTTCCAAGCGACTCCTCGGCTTCGTCGTAGGCTGCGCAAATCGCGCCACGTGCCAGGACCGGCCTGACGTGATGATGGTTTACGCAGGTGATGGGACCGGGCCTGGGCCCTCGGTCCAGCAACGACGCCCCCTCGGCCGTTGTGCGGAGGATCCTCTGCGGATTTACTCCGCGACGGTTGGGTCCCGGGAAACCGCCCGTAATACACGGGATTAGTGGGTCTCTGCGCACTGGATCCCCTCCCCATGATCCTTCGTGGGGTTTAATTGGGATGCGGGGGTACGGAGGAGGCCATTCGCCCCCTCCTCGCCCCGCATCGACACCCTCTACCTCCCTGAGCCCAGAGAGAAAGAGTCCGTCTGTGTTTGTCTTCGCCCTCTCCGTCGCCGTCGCGCCACCAGTCGCCACTAGTCTTCCCAAGCCTCCGTCTCCCGTGGTCATGGCGAGCGGCTCCTCTTCTAAGAAGGGCTCGTCCCATGGAGCATGGATCGGCAGCGAGATTTGCGACAGCCTCATCGAGGCGCTCCGCCACCGCCGGATGTTGCCTCCGACCTCTCTCGTGATGGTGCAGATCCCCGACGCCGAGACCACCCCGACGCCGCGGGATGGAGAGATCGTCGTCTTTGACGAGCACTTCTACAGGGGCTTCGGGATTCCTGCGAGCACATTCTTCTCCAACTAGCTCGTCTTCTTCGGCCTATAGCCGCACCACCTGGCGCCGAACGCCATTCTCCAGCTGTCTTCCTTCATCGTCCTGTGCGAGGGCTTTCTGGGGATCGAGCGTCGCCTCGACCTCTGGCAGAGCTTATTCTTCCTCAAGCAGCAGTCCAAGAAGATGGACAAGGCCGAGCTGGAGAAAATCGACGGCCCTCGCCCGATGAAGCCGTGCGGAGCCGCACTGGTGCACCACCGCTCGAAGTCCGGCTTCCCCCAGAAGCCACTGCAAGAATCCATCAAGCAGTGGCAGAGAGGCTTCTTCTATGTGAAGAACGCCTGCCCCGCACACGACGCCCTCAACATGCCTCCATTCTACATCGAGCCTCCGATGGCGAAGTTGAACTGGCAGGCAAAGAATCCGAGGCTGATTCCCGAGGTAGCGTTGATCGGCGCCTACCTCGATAGCTTGAAGGGTCACGGCCTCCTGGGCCGTGACCTGCTTAACACCATGGTCTCCCGTAGGATCTTGCCTCTGCAGAGGCGGCCCCATCTGGTTTGCCAGATGTGCGGCCGGTATGATCCCTGCCAGAACTCCACCAAGAGCTTCACAGCCAGCGCGGTGGCGCGGGGTGTGAACCAGATTTCCACCGCCCATATGGAGATGGTGGAAACTGGGTGTGGGGGCTGGCCCCTTATGAAAGGTCCCGTCCGTCTCCGATGGTAAGCCCTCTCGTTGAGGCTGTTCTTGTTGTTTTTCTTGTAGTCGGTCATCTTTTTGAGCCGGTCGCCGACTCCATTGCGTAGATGTTCGAGAATCTGCAGGCACTCAACCCGCCTACCCCCGACGTGGTGGCGTCTGACGCCTCGGAGATCGAGGACGAGGGCATGATCGAGTCTCGCTCTGCCGCCTCCGAAGGTTCGGAGGATGCGCTGGAGTAGGAGGGCACAGAGCCGTCTGGTGAGCATCTAAAGCCCTCCATTGTTGATTCGACGAATGATGATGAGACTCCGCCCTCCTTATCTAATGCAGCCTTTGCGGAAGACTCCGATGGGGTGGAGGAGGTCACCAGCCCACCACTGACGCATGGTCGTCGCCATGTGGCTGAGACGGTCGGTGTTGGTGAGGCGGCCCGAAGGAAAGGCAAGCGTGCTACAGCTTCTAGGACGGCTCCCAAGCGAGTCACGACAGGTCCTCCAGCCGGAGTACGAGAAGGCGGCGCTAAGAAGCGTCGTGCTGGTGCCGGCAGGAGGCAGGTGCCCATCGTCGAGGGGTATGGGTTCCCTTTCATTCTTTTTGCTTTGTCTTGTGTGAAGACATGTTCCTCAAAGCGCTACTTGGCACGGATACGGAGGACGTGGAGGAAGATACCGCCTCCGCCACTAAGCGAGCCGGCTGGCCAGCAGCCGACGCTGCCCAAAAGGAAATTGAAGAACAATCCGCCCGCTGCTGGGAGGTGGCGGTGGAGAAGATGGCCGAAGGCTGATCTCGGCCTAGGTGGGCCGAGAAGCCTGCGGAGAGGCGTACGAAGGCTATACATGACCCCTTTATGCATGCTCGCGTGGAGGAGCCAGCTATCGAGGCGGCCCCGAGGCGTACCGGAGGGCCAAGGCGGCCAGGCCGTCCGAGCCGGACGCCTCTGCAGTAGTGGACCTCGAGGAGATCCCTGAGTCGTCGGAGGCCGAGGCGGTGCCCGATGCGCTGGAGCTGAACCTGGACGCGCCGGAGGCGGCTATGGGTGCGCCAGAGGTGGTCACGGACGCGACGGATGCGGCCAATCCACTTCCTGCTGTGGAGGCGGCGCCGGCTGGGACGTCGGCGAAGCCGGCCGCCACACCGACGCGTGGAGACGGCACCATCGTCGTCTCCAATCGTGGCCCGGCTACTCCAGGAGCCGGTCCCATAGCCGGGAGCCGGTCAATGAAGGCTTGGCGAGCGGCCAACCTTGAGCACCAGACGCTGCCCGTGGGGACCATACTCCAAGGTGTCCCGGAGCTGGTATCGCTGTTTCCCAACAACCGGTACAAGGTGGAGTAGGCAGCCCGCGTGGCGGGTAGCGATCTGGAGCGTCTGGAGGAGCGCACCAGGGTAAGTGCTTAGTCTTTTGCCTCCTCTTTGTCTGGGTTTTTGATTTTTTTCTTCTTCTTCTTGAATCAGTGGGGGGCGCCAACACACCCACTGGGTGTAGCCCCCGAGAATCGGGCCGGCCAAGCATTGGCCAGGCCAAATTTCCTCGAGCTTATCTCTTGCTTTGCATTTTTAGTGGGGGCGCGCTAACGCACCCACTGGGTGTAGCCCCCGAGAATCGGGCTGGTTATGAATTAACCAGGCCGAATCTTACTTTGCTTTGCTTGTAGGTTCTTTATGATGCCCAGGTGCAGGCATATAACATGTTGCGAGCTCGGAACCAGGCGGCTGATGGTGAGGTCGCCGAAGTTCAGGCCCGGCTGGGTGAGGTCGTCTCGAAGCAGGATGCCCTGCGCGAGGCGGACGGCCGGCTCCAGCAGCAGCTGACTCTTCTCCAATCGGAGAAGAAGGAGCTCGAGGCGGCCAACCAGGCTGAGCAGGAGCAGCTGCGCGCCTCCCTACAGGAGAAGGACAACACCCATGCTGCCGACATGGAGCGTCTTGAGACGGTTCATCTCGAGGAGATGAAACTCAAGGACGCTTCCTTGAAGGAGAAGGAGGAAGCCCTCATCCAGAGGCAGGTGCAGCTGGCCAAGGCACTGGACACAACCGCGGCCCTCCAGGAAGAAGTCTCCCGCATCACCCAAGCGAGCAAGGTGCAGGAGATCGAGGCCCTGGAGAGTGATCACGAGACTGACAGCTACTTCGACCGTGAGTCCTCTTTGTTTTGTCTTGAATTTTCTTGTTTGCCGCCTCCTCTTCTTACTCTTCTTTGCGCCCCTTCCCCTATCTCAGGTCTCTTCCCTGAGACACGGGACGCAGCCGAGACGGCCGTCGAGGTGAGCCGCGAGGAGCGTCGCATGGTCGGGCAGGAGGTAGACGTCGCTTCCGGCTGGAGCGTGGAGGAGATCGGCATGGGCCTCAGAGCCCGCCTGCATGCCCTGGGCGAGTCCATGGCACGACTCCAGGTCGCAGGCTCGTCGATGATAAAGGCTCTGTGGCCTGATGTCGTGGAGCCGACGCGATGAGCCGGATCTCCCGCTGGCCTGTGGCAGGCGATGATCGCCTTGACGCCTGGCGTGTTTCGGCCGCGCGTGCTGGAGCCTACATAGCCCTGGGCTTGGCCAAGTCCTAGTACTGAAACCTGGACTTAGGCAAGCTCGTCGCTCAGCACGACGACTCGAGGGGGAGCTGCAGGCCGTGGAGGAGCAGCTGCGCTTGAGGGCCAGCGACATCGCCTCGTACGCCGCCTGGGATTAGCTCAACTTGGAGCGGGATGGAGACGGCAACATGATCCGTGAGGATCTTCACGGCCTTCAGCCCTATGATGCCGAAGGAAGCTCCGACGAGGCGGCCCGTGAGGTGGAACACGCCACCTCCAGCGGCGAGGCATATGCCGACTCCGCCAAGGACGGAGCCGAAAGCCCTCATGGAGGAGACGGCCCCACCGCCTTGGGAGGAGCCAGCGATGGTGAAGCCACCACTTCAAGAGCCGCAGCCGGGGCGACAGACGAGGCCTTCGCCCCTTAGTTGGTCTTGCTTTTTTTGGTTGTCTGCAATGAATTGCCAGTCCAACGGTTCCACCCACCGGGGGGGTGTAATGAACTTCGATCGTGGGCCAATACTTTTGAATGAATGAATTCTGCATTATATTCGTAATGCCATGCGTTCTGTTTTATATCTTCATCTTTTGATTCATGCTTGACTTCTTTTCTGCAACCCCTCTACTCCCCCTAGCGTCCACCCCGCCAGCTCGACAGCCAGGAGCCGGTCTGTGACTGGGTCGAGGCTTCTGTCTTTGGAAATATAGGACTTAGATTTTTTGAAGCCATCAAGACTTAAAGACTCAAACATAAACCAGCATAGGCCGGCTAGAATTGGATCGTAAAAAGATCAAACCAACCCGAGCGGGCAACCTTTTTGTAATCAAGCTTTTCATGTATCCGGCCTTACATGGCATCGCCTCGCTAGCCGAACAGCCGAGAGCCGGTCTGTAGCTGTTACGAGACGACCAGGGATCAATCCAGCGTACACTATGTGCTTTTCTACAACATAAGGAAGCCGTCCGGGCGGTTAGCAAGCCCCCGAGCTTATTAGAGACGGTCAGGGGACTCATAGAGTGAGTTAAAACTCTAGATATGAATCTAAAAAGAAGCATATGCGCATGCTCTTTTCATTAAATTCATTAGAAATCCCTGAAGAGGGAGAAAGATACATATGTGCATGCTCTTTCCATGTTTGATACTTCCCTTCTAACAATAGAACGGGCGAAGCAACGCCGCGTTCCGTAGACGTTCCATCTCCTGGCCGGAGTCGTCCCTCTTGCGCTTCCTTGGCTTCTGGGCATCGATGAAGTAGTATGCATTGTTGTGCAATGCTCTACTGATGATGAAGGGTCCCTCCCATGGGGATGAGAGCTTGTGCTGGCCGACTGTGCACTGGATTCTTCTGAGCACCAAGTCTCCCTCTCTGAAGGAGAGAGGCTTGATCTTCTTGGTGTGGTAGTACCTCAGCTTCTGTTGACAGATTGTCGTTCGGCTTAAGGCTAGGTCCCGTGCCTCCTCGTGGAGATCGACGCCGTCTTGTCTTGCCTCATTCGCCTCCGTTTCCGTGTACAGGGTGACCTGAGGAGAGTCGAACTTGACATCCGTAGGGATGATAGCCTCGGACTCGTATACCAGAAAGAACGGGGTGAAGCCAGTTGACCGGTTGGGCGTGGTGCGGAGACTCCACAGTACTGCCGGCAACTCTTCGATCCAGCAGCTGGCTGACCTGACAAGTTGTGCCACCAGTCTTGGCTTGATGTCAGCCAGGATTAGGCCGTTGGCCCTCTCCACCTGGCCTATGGACTGTGGGTGGCCACTGAATCCAAGTCGAGCCGGATGCCTACCTTGGAGCAGTAGAGCGCCAAAGCGCCCTTGGCGAAGTTAGTGTCGTTGTCGGTGGTGATGGTGTGGGGGACGCCGTATCAGAGAAAGATATTCGTGATGAACTTGACAGCCGTGGGGCCATCAAGCTTTTTGATGGGCCTAGCCTCGATACACTTGGTAAATTTGTCGATGACCACCAAGAGGTGAGTCATGCCACCGCGAGCCGTCTTAAATGGCCCCACCATGTCCAACCCCCAGACGGCTAAAGGCCATGACAAGGGGATGGTTTCGAGGGCCGAAGGCGGCATGTGGCTCTGCGCGCCAAAGCGTTGGCAGCCCTTGCATTTGTTGACCATGTCCACGGCCTCCTCGAGGGTCGTGGGCCAGTAGAATCCATGGCGGAATGCCTTGGCCACCAGGGTTCTAGAGACGGCATGATGCCCGCACTCCCGCTGGTGAATGTCTCTGAGGATCTCCTGTCCCTTTTCTAATTCGATGCAACGCTGGAACACGCCAGTCACGTTACGCCCAACGAGCTCGCGATTGATAATGGCGTTGGTTGCATATCGGCGCTGGATCTGCCTCGCCTCCGCCTCCTCTTGAGGAAGTTCGCTGCGAAGAAGGAAGGCCAGGTTGGGTTGAGCCCATGATGGAGCCGACACAAGGGCTGGCTCTGTCTCGACCTGAGTGTCGGGGGCTTCTGCAACCCCTGCGCTTGATGAAGCAGTCGCGGGATCGAGGCGCTCTCTCTCTGTTGCCGTCACGGCAGCCGTCTCACCGTCTATGTCATGACGTCCACCCACTGGGTGTCGAGATGACAGGATTCGAGGCTTGGCGGAGCCGGATTTGTTGTTGTAGCCGGCGAAGTAGTCGCAGCCGGCGAAGTGGTTGTAGCCGGTGCCGCAATTGTAGTCTGCAGAGCAAGTGCAGCCGGCACAGGAGTTGTAGCCGGCGCAGCTGGCGCAGCCGACAGCGATTGCACCGAGGAATCAGCCGACACGAAAATTGACGCCGACTCTGGAGACGGCCTAATAGACGGCTTGTGCAGCTGCTCGAGGGAGACGCCGGCTGGGATGGCGTGTCTCGTGGAGCCAATCTTAGCCAATGTATCGGCCGCCTCGTTGTCCGCCCTGGGAACGTGGTGAAACTCGCAACCCTCGAAAGGGCCGCTGAGATGTTGGATGAGGAAGCGGTAGCTTGCCATGTTGGCTTCCCTGGTGTCCCATTCGCCAGAAACTTGCTGCACCACGAGGTCTGCGTCGCCGAAACAGAGGAGCCGTTGGATGCCAATCTCCTTGGCAAGCCGGAGGCCGTGAGAGAGTGCTTCGTACGCGGCGACGTTGTTGGAGGCGGCGAAGTGTATCTGGAGAGCATAGTTGAGTTGATCTTCTTTCGGAGATGTGAAGACGATGCCGGCTCCCAGACCAGTTCGCATCTTTGAGTCGTCGAAGTGCATCCGCCAATGAGTGGAGTCTGGAGGTGGCGTCTCAAACTAGGTCTCAGCCCATTCGGCTAGGAAGTCGGCCATCACCTGATATTTGATTTTTGGTTGTCCGCCATAGATATGGAGCACTTGGCAATCCTGCCAATCGCGTCACGGTTGTCCATGATTTCTGAAAGTGCAGCAGTGCTCACCACAGTGATGGCATGCTCTTGGAAGTACTGCTTAACTTTTTTGCGGCAAGGTAAACACCATAACACATTTTTTGGTAGTGGGGGTATTTTTGGTTGGAGGCGGACAAGACCTCGCTGAGGTAGTAGATAGGGCGTTGCACTAACAGTACCTTGCCCTCCTCCTTGCGTTCAACTACCAACACTACACTAACCACGCGAGTGGTCGCTGCAATGTATACGAGTATGGATTCCCTTTCAGCCGGCGTTGCCAAGATTGGCAGCCTCGAGATGACACGCTTGAGGTCGCAGAAGGCTTCGTCCTCCTGGTCGTTCCACTCGAACTTTGTCGTCTTCTTCATGAGTTGGTAGAGTGGAAGGGCCTTCTCGCCGAGCCGGCTGACGAACCGGCTAAGGGACACCAGGCAGCCAGCGAAGTTCTGGACGTCTAGGATTCGAGCCGGCTTCACCATCCGCTCGATGGTGCCGATCTTCTCGGGGTTCGCCTCGATGCCCCGAGCGGACACGAAGAACCCCAAGAGCTTGCCGCCTGTAACTCCAAAGACGCACTTCTCTGGGTTGAGCCGGATCTTGTACTCACGCAGGTTGGTGAGCGTCTCCCACAGGTCGTCGAGGAGGCTGAAGTGTTGTTTGGTCTTGACGATGATGTCATCACATAGACGTGGATGTTTCTGCCAATCTCTGGCAGTAGGCACTGCTGCATGCAGCGTTGGAATGTCACACCAGCGTTCTTCAAACCGAATGTCATGGTGGTGTAGAAGTAGGCCCCGAAGGGCGTGATGAAGGAGGTCTTCAGGCGATCAGCTGGATCGAGCTTGATTTGATGGTAGCCGGAATAAGCTTCCAGAAATGACAGCATTTCGCAGACGGCAGTGGAGTCGATCACTTGATCTATCTGAGCAAACGCGAAAGGTCCTTTCGGGCATGGCTTATTTAGGCTTGTGTAGTCAATACACATTCGACATGTGCTGTTTTTCTTCAACACCAGGACTGGATTGGCTAACCAGTCTGGGTGGAAAACATCCATGAATGTCGCACGTGAAGTTTGTGCTCGGCGTACTTCCTCAGAACACCCGACATGTCTTTGGGGAACCATGCAAAGATGTTTCGATTCTCATGGAGTAAGTCGACAAGCTTGCCTTCCTATTTGGTGCTGAGGCCAGCCCCGATGGTGACGCACTGCTTGGGGTTTGCAGGGTCGAGTGGAACCTGCTTGGTTTGTTTAGACGGCTTGAAGGAGCCTTCCCAGTCAACCGGGATGGAGGAGAAGGGATCGCCGGCTGCTCGGTAGCCTGAGCCACGAGCTGGTCAACCTGCCTCCTCTCCTCACCAATCACCATGGCGTCGGCTAGGCGGCTGCTGTCCTGTGCATACTCGAGCGATTTCTTGTAGTCGCCAGCCATGGTGATGATGCCGTTTGGACCGGGCATCTTCATTTTCAGGTAGGCGTAGTGGGGGATTGCCATGAACTTGGCCAGAGCCGGTCTGCCCAGCAGCGCGTGATACGGGCTGCTGAGGTCCACCTCCTCGAACCATATGGACAGGAGGCAGAACTGAGCCTTGTCGCCGAAGAGGACGTCCAGCTGGATTTTGCCGATCGGCGAGCAGCATTGCCCCAACACGATGCCGTGGAAAACAGTGCTGGTCGGCAAGACATCCGTCTCCTTGAGCCCGAGTTTCAGGTAGAGGATGTTGATGTTGCTGCCGCCGTCAACCAACACCCGGGAGAACCGGCAGGTGAGCCTCTTGGAGGCGAAGGTAGGGTCGAGGACGAGCGCGTATGAGCCCGGGTTGGGCATCACCGCAGGATGGTCGACCCGGCTCCATGTGATGGGCTTTTCAGACCAATGCATGTACTGAGGAACCGGGGGACCATGGCATTCACGTCACGCCGTTGCTGGCGCAGGCTATGCTTGTTGTCGCCTTCACTGGTGAAGACGAAGAATGCTCCTTTTTGATGGGGGTAGTCGTTGTGGAGACGGCCGTCGTCGCGAGGCGGCGAGGGTGAAGCTGGAGCGGGACCTAGAGCCGGAGCCTCACGCGCGGCCTGTGCACCTCGGGCAGCCGGCAGGCCCTCCCCTTGCAACAATCGTCGTGCGAAGCTGCACTGTCGAAGGGTGTGGGTAGAGGGTTGTGCCCCAGAATGCATTTTGCAGGGCGCATCAAGCATCTGCTCGAAGGTCTACTTGGGCTGCTAGTTGCCCTTGTTGGGCCGCCTTCGTTGGGAGCCGACCTGAGTAGCCGGCGCCTCGACCTCCACATTGGCTACCAACTTGTTGTTGGAGCGTGAATCTAGCTGATCCACCTTGCGCTTGTTGTTGTTCTGGCCGCCTCGATTGTTTCTAGCCAGCTTAGGAGTAGCCGGCGTGGGCTCAGCCTTGTCCGAGGCGGTCACCTTGACTCGCATTGCGGAGTCGGCCGTGGCGTACTTGTCCGCCTTGGCCATGAGCACCGCTAGAGAGGTGGGCTCGGAGGACATGAGCTTGTGCTTGAGGAGAGTGTCGTCTCGTCAACCGTCGATGAAGTACTAGATGTCTTGTACCTCATGCACTCCCTCGCAGGAGTTGTGAAGCTCCGTCCAGCGCGTGACGTAATCACGAAGCGGTTCGTCGGGGCTCTGGACGCACATGGCAAGCTCGCGAGGCCGGCCAGGATGCTTGTAGGTGCCAGTGAAGTTGCGGACGAGCGCCTCCTCGAAGTCAACCCATGACTTGACGCTGCCGGCTGGAAGGCTGTTAAGCCATGTCCGAGCTGAGCCGGCCAACATGAGTGGCACGTGGCGGACTGCTACGCGCTTGTTGCCCCTGGCAATGCCAACGGCAGTGGTGTAGTCGATCAGCTAGTCCTGTGGCTTGGCGGTGCCATTACACTTGGGCGTATCCCAAGGCAGGGTGAAGCCTCAGGGAAACGGCTCCCCTCGGATCCGGGGGACGAAGCAGGCCAGGGTGTTGAGACGCCTGCGGGCATCGTGGTCGCCTTGGGGAACGCGAGCACCAATCCGAGCCGTGATCGGAAGGGCACCCTGTGAACCAGTGGCATGGGTCCTCCCCAGACAAGGAACCTCATACACCGAGTCGATCTCGTCATCTCCACGATGCCGGCTCGAAGTATGCTCCCTCTGACGCTGGGAGCGCCTGTCGTGGCTGCCATCGCCCTTCCGCCCGGAAGTGCGATGCGAGGAAGATCCTTCGGCGTGCTGATGACCGCTGGGGTTGCGGCGCGCTCCGAGGTTGGGTCCCGGAGACTCCGATTGGGCTTGACCAGGGTCAAGCCGTGTTTGCTGCTTGTTGGCGGCATCTACGAGATCCTTGACCAGCTTCTCCTAGAAGGCGCGCTCCTCGCCCTCCAAAGTTGGTATTTTTGCCATGGCCACCTGAGATGCCCACAAGTTGGCTGCAGAAGTCTCGTAGATGGGCTGCTTGCCGCCTAGAATCTCGGCGATGACCTGGCCGTGGTCGCGGACCGAGCCAAGCCGGCTAGGGGTCTCCGAAACTGGAGTGAGGCCGTATGCAGAGTTATACTTGCGCTACGTGGCCTCCATCCGGCGCTTAGCCAAAGCAATGGCGATGCGCTCCTCCAAGATCTGCCTGCGAGCCTCCTCAAGCGAGGCCCGCGCGTCGTTAGGGTTTGTGGAGGCGGCGATGGGCGTCTTTAGGCCGGTAAGCACAGCCTGAAGAGTATCAGCGGTGACAGGAGCAGGCTCACCAGCGTCTGTTGACGCCTTGCCATGAGCCGTGCTGGTGCCAGCGCCGATGACCATCACCTCCACGACGTTGGAGACGGTGGCGACATGGTAAGGGGTGAAGAACCCCACAGACGGCGGAGGAATGTCGAAGACGAGTACGTTGCTGGGGTACACGTCGAATGTAGGCGTCTCAGCAATAGAGAGCCTACTGAAGCTGACGCATAACGCCTCAACATCGAAGTCCTCGCCGAAGTAGCGAGGACCATCGTTGAGGCGCAGGTTGCTAAAGACAATGCTGAGGTTCTCCATAGCAGCGACGACGACGCTGGGAGGCGCCTCATCATCGGTCTCCTCGTCCAAAAATGCATGGCGGACAGGGACGTTGCCTTATCAAAGGCTGGCTCCACGGGCATGCAGATCGGTCTCGACGGGATGCATCCGGTCGTGTGGGTGCGGGGCCCCGCCCAGCGCGTAAAGCCATCCGATGCCGCGATCGGCCCCACGGTGGGCGCCAAATGTCGGTGAATACTCACAACATAAGCCATGGGTAGGCTAAAGATTGTAGGAACCGAAGTGACACCGGAGGGCGCTGGGGGCGAGGTTGGTACAACCATGGAACGCACGATGTACCCAAGTTCGGGGCTCTCCATAGAGATAATGCCCCTAGTCCTGCCGGTGTGTATGATGTATGTGGATGGGATTACAAGTTGCTCCTCGAGTTGTATCGGGCAAGAGGAAGGAGGACCAGCCGGCTCGACTCTGCCTCTTCTATGTGGTTTGTGTGTGTGGTAAGTTGACCGACCCTCTGCAAGGAAGGGGCTCGGGGGTTTTTATGGACGAACCCAGCGGCCTACAATATGGATAAAGGGTACAAGAGTGGGACCCGGCTGGCAGCCTTGCAGGCTGGCTAGGGGGCCCACGGGGTCTTGTCTTGTCGCTTGAGGGGCCGCCGGCTGCAAGGTCCCGTCTGGCTGTGGGACCCGCCGGCTAGCCAATGAGGCTCTCGCGTAAGGTTTACGCAGGACACATATGGTACGTCCCGCGTCATCGAGCGAGATTTGTCATGGGCAGGCAGTACGGTCGCCTCTACTGTTCCCGCGCGGAGTGCAGTAATGGTGTGGGATTTTGACGGGCCGACACTGTGCAGGGTGATGGATCAGAGTCGGGGGAGGTCAGCGGCGTGGCCGCCAACACTGGTACCCGCCCTCCACTCTGATCCAGTACCTTTGCTGACGCGTAGCCACCTTTAATCGTAGGGTCTCGTCTTGACCTATGATCTGATGTGACTTGAGATCCCCAGTCGGTTAGCCTGCTCGACTTGCCGGCCTGGGCACGGCGGCCTCGCCCCTAGCCGGCTGGCTTGGCCTAAGCGGCCAGGGGGAGGTAGTCGTCTCGCCTCTAGCCGGCAGGTGCTACCTGGCCGGTCAGAGAATTTGTCGTCTCGCCCCCAACCGGCAGGTGCTTCCTAGCCGGACAGGGGACATGGACCTTGTAGAATTGTTTTGGTCATTCCTTCTGTGCTGAAGATATAGGAGCAAGCTCGTTCAGCTTACCCCGGGGTTATCCCCCCGACAAAGGTGCTCTTCACTAAACCCCGACAGAGGATTTTTTATTGGAAATATGCCCTAGAGGCAATAATAAAATGGTTATTATCATATTTCCTTGTTCATGACAATCGTCTATTGTTCATGCTATAATTGTATTTACACGAAACAGTAATTCATGTGTAAATAAATAGATCACAATGTGTCCCTAGCAAGCCTCTAGTTGGCTAGCTCTTTGATCAATAGATGATCATGGTTTCTTGATCATGGACATTAGATGTCATTGCTAACGGGATCACATCATTGGGAGAATGATGTGATGGACAAGACCCAATCCTAAGCATAGCACTAGATCGTGTTGTTCGTATGCTAAAACTTTTCTAATGGCAAGTGTCTTTTCCTTCGACCGAGAGATTTTGCAACTCCCGGATACCGTAGGAGTGCTTTGGGTGTATCAAACGTCACAACATAACTGGGTAACTATAAAGGTGCACTACGGGTATCTCTAAAAGTGTGTTATGGGTTGGTATGAATCGAGATCAGGATTTGTCACTCTGTGTGACGAAGAGGTATCTCTGGGCCCAGTCGGTAGAACATCATCATGAGCTCAATGTGACTAAGGAGTTAGTCACAGGATGACGTGCTACAGAACGAGTAAAGAGACTTACCGGTAACGAGATTGAACAAGGTATGGGTATACCGACGATCGAATCTCAGGCAAGTTCTATACCGACAGACAAAGAGAATTGTATACGGGATTGATTGAATCCTTGACATCGTGGTTCATATGATGATATCATCGTGGAACATGTGGGAGCCACCATGGGTATCCATATCACGCTAATGGTTATTGGCCGGAGAGTGTCTCGGTCATGTCTGCATGCCTCCCGAACCCGTAGGGTCTACACACTTAAGGTTGAATGACGCTAGGGTTATAGGGAATTGCTATACAAGATTACCGAAGGTTGTTCGGAGTCCCAAATGAGATCCCAGACGTCACCTGCAGCTCCGGAATGGTCCGGAGGTAAAGATTGGTATATAGGAGGATGGGTTTGGACGCCGGAAATGTTTTCGGCACCACCGGCAAAGTGCCAGGACCAGTGGAAGGGTTTCGGAGGCCCACCGGGAGGGGCCACCAGCCCCAGGAGGCTACATGGGCCAAGTGTGAGAGAGAACCAGCCCCTGGGTGGGCTGGTGAACCTCCCACACACAGCCCAAGGCGCCTAGAGAGGGAAAGGGGGGAACCCTAAGTCTGGTGGGCCTTAGGCCCACCAGGGGTGCGCCACCCCCCTCTCCGCCTCCTGGCCGCCACCCCCTCTCCCATCTAGGGCTGCCGCCCCCTTTAGGGTGGGAAACCCTAAAGGGGCGCCACCCTCCCTTCCCCGTATATATAGCAAGGGTTTTTCGCCTTTGAGAACATGGTTTTCCATCTCTCTCGGTGCAGCCCTGTCTCTCTTCTTCCTCCTCTCCCATGGTGCTTGGCGAAGCCCTGTCAGGAGACCTCGTCTCTCCATCGACACCATGTCCTCGTGCTGTCGGAGATCTTCCCCAACCTCTCCCTCCTCCTTGCTGGATCAAGTTGCGGGAGACGTTACCGGGTTGTACGTGTGTTGTAAGAGGAGGTGTCGTGATTCGACACTAGATCGGAATCACACTGCGATCTGAATCGCCGCGAGTACGACTCCATCAACCACGTTCTAGAAACGCTTCCGCTTAGCAATCTTCAAAGGTATGAAGATCCACTCACCCCTCTCTCGTTGCTGGTCTCTCCATAGGAAGATCTGAATATGGCGTAGGAAAATTTTGAATTTATGCTACGTTCCCCAATATTTTCTTCGGCAGGTGCAGAATTATTGCAATAAAAGCAAGTTTTTCCCCAGACCTTGGGGTGACTCGGTAGGGTGATGGCAGGAAAACCACACTCGCGCCGCCTCTGGATTGTACCTCCATCGAGTTCTAATATGGGACCATCGGCCCATTTCGTCTGGCGATTCAAATAGAAGAATTCCCTAAATAAGGGAACAGTGGGTTGTATCTCCAAGTATGCTTCGCAGAAAACTTGAAACTGACATAAATTGCTAACTGAGTTGGGGACCAGGTCTTGAGGGTGAAGGTTGTAGAAGTTCAGAGTGTCTCGAAAGAATTTTGTACCAGGGGAGAAAAGGCTCGTTCTAGATGATTGGTGAAGACCACAACCTCTCTTTTGGCGGGTTGAGGTCATACTTCTCCATCAGTGGCTCTCCATCCGATCATCTCCTTAGAAGCCAAGACTCCTACTAATATGCATCGCTAGAGGGCGGTATCACCAGTTTCTGATGGCAGCCAATCACATTTTGATGGTTTCGACATACCAACATATGCAGGAAGGAAATGGGCTGCATGAATATGTTGGCGGGTTATCTCAATAGTCGGTGATGCTAGGTCGGCACCAATGGGAATCAACGTGAAACGCTTGTGATCGTAGGGCGGGGAAAGAAGACGTCAAGAGCAGATCTAACGATCAACGCCCGACAAGTGTTTTTTACCCAGGTCCGGACCACTTACGCGTAAAACCCTACGTCCTGCTTGTCCAGTTATATTAAGTGTTTTGTTATTTGTTACAATGACTATTGATAACCTTCTTCAGGCCAAATGTCCAAAGAGTCTAACCCCTTGTAAATGAGATAAGGGCCTCCTTTTATAGGAAAAGGAGTCACCTACAGTGCTCGGTGGTAGGTTCACGAGAAGTTATAGTGAACCTAGGGCGGTGCTTATCCATCTACTGTTGTAAGGTGCATTAAAGCACGTCTTGTCCTTGTCAGCAATGTAATGGTGAAGACACGTGTCAAGGTGTTTTGACACCTGCGCACTGAGCTAGCGCATGCGGAATGCGCTGGAACTTGGGGGCGGTGGCACTGTAGCAAGGGCA
Organism: Hordeum vulgare subsp. vulgare; assembly: GCF_904849725.1. NCBI lineage: Eukaryota > Viridiplantae > Streptophyta > Magnoliopsida > Poales > Poaceae > Hordeum > Hordeum vulgare. Next base: position 247,803,710 of record NC_058522.1, read on the forward strand.
GTCGCCCTCCAATGCTTGGCCCTGTCATCCCGGCAAGGGGGGCTTGCCGGGGCCTCAGGTCCTCGTCCCGGCAAGGCAGCTTGTCGGGGGCTTCGGTTGTCATCCCAGCAAGAAGGCTTGCCGAGGTCTTCTACTTGGTGACTCCATCACACCCACTAAATGGGTGTGGCGTTGGTTATCTTCCCGGCAAGGCAGGCTTGCCAGGGGCCTTGGTAATATTGGGGGTGCATCTTGTTTGGGTCCTCCCATGCCCTACCGTAAGGGCGTCTTTGCGCCCTTGCAAAGGTATGGGGTACTAGGGACCCCATTATTTAGTGCACCGAGATCGACGAACAAAACTTGTTTGAAGAAGTAAGGGGTTCACGGAATAAATAATAAGGAAGTTCGCAAAGCTTTGAGTCGCCTTAACGCAAAGGCGGTTCACCGAGATGGCGAGTTACAAATATATCGAAGAAGCCAGTATGAGGGTGAAATCGACTTATGAAGAAACCATGATGTCAGATTCCACTAAATATTGGACAAACAGTTTATCTACTGAACTATGCAGAAAAATGGATCTACCAATGATACGTGAAAAAGAAACTTAATAGTCGTCGATGACAGTAAATATGGATCAGCAACAACTAGTTATCATATGGTTCTCACGAAGCATCCAGGAAAGTTTATACGAGAATCAGATCCCTACATCTGTCGCAACCGATCGCTGGAGAAAGTTTCATCGAAGAACTAAACAGATCTATAATGGTGGCGAACACAAGATGAACCCTATGAACTCCATTGACCTACACCGGACGACCTAAACAGATGGAGGACAAGACAAAAATCTTACCTGATGACGATGAAGGATGTGAACAAGGCTCGTGGTTCGGAGTAGAGATTGTGCTGCAAGGAGCCCTTGTATCGGTTCGCTTGATGATGGGACGCGCGACGGCGGCGTGATGAAAGTCCATGCTCAGGGTGGAAGACGAATAGAGGAGCAAGGTAAAAGTAAAAGGGGTATCCATGTCGATATATAAAGGCCATTGCGGAAATGTATACGACACGCACAGGAATCTAGGAGGCGCAATATATTTCGGAGTTGATGGCGCCTCGATTGTCGGGCTAAATGGATAAGTTAAAAGAGCCATTGCAATGACATCGTAAGATCCCTAAGATCTCGGGATCCTTGACGTCATTAAGAAACAGAGCAGAAGCTCAAGAGTACATTTTAAGTCGGCGTCCTTGCTTTGGAAAACAAAGATTGGGGTTGCATATGAGCCGCCAAAGATTGCAGATAAGGTCTATTGACTTGAATACATTTAAGTCAATCTGGTGCCTAATGTTGGGGATATTATCCCGCCATACGACCTGCCCTAAGAGGCCGGGTCAAGATGGTGGCGTCTCTTGTTCAAAGTTCAAGATGGGCCCTGACTGGTTAATCAAAGGGCACAAGGCGGTTACCAATGAGAGCCGGCAGTGGCTCAAGACACGGAGAGGACAGCTCTTGGCCCATTCGGGGAAGGATGATCAGGAGTTTCCTTCCTTAAGGGGCAAGGTGAGTTAGAGACATATTGGGTCACGGATCATAACGTGACCCAGACTCTTGTAAAACCTAGGACCTCGACCTGTATATAAAGGCTGGTAGATTTAAGTTACAATTAATTGAGAGCTAGGTGCTGCGAATCCGCACCCTTGTAATCGATTTCCACATCAATATACATAGAGCAGGACGTGGGCTTTTACATCTATCACAGGGACCGAATCTAGGTAAATTCGTCTCTCGTTCCCGATCAACCCCTTCGAGTCGCCACACAGTTGTGATGGACCCACCATTAAGCCCTTTCATGAGGACATTTGTCATGATAAAACAACGACACGGTGGTTCTGGTGGCTTGCACGACGGTGCGAGGGGAAGAGGAGGAGGGAATAGGTGATGGCTAGGACAAGAGGGGGCTACAGGGGTGCTTTATAGCTGGAACCATCAGCTGGTGGCCGTCTGATAGATGGGAAGATCGATCAATGGTGGCTAGGTGGTTCGTACACAAGGTAACGCATGCAAGGAGGAAGAAAGGTCCTCCAGTTGGGCTTTGGGCCGAATTCACAGCACCTGGGCTCTCACACTCTCTCTGGTTTAAAATGGTTAAAAAAATAACACATGCTTTAATAAAATCACAAGGGGTAAACGGGAAGGGGTTTGAAGAAAACAAAAATATAATTGGGCGTCTAAAATCTTGCACAAATTTGTAAAAATACATTGGGCATTTTTAGAAGAGCAAATAAATTCCTTTATTAAAAGAAAGGTATTATTTTAGCAAAACCCAAAAGGAAAATACCTCCAACCAGAGGAGGGGCACTCCAAAATATAAAGATGAGTTTTTAAGAGGGGAGCAACATTTTATTGGAACCAAAATAGAAACTTTAAACTCAGCCACTAAATAAATTGGAAGAAGGGGTTTTGTGAGATTTGTTGCAACAACGGGTTTTGAGATGATAAAATAGTTGGAGCCCAACACACAACAATCACATGCCACACTCACATAACACTCACACATTCAATCACCAAAGGTACAACACAAAACAACAAGATGAAATGATGTGATGCATGATGCCATGATGCAACGGAGATGGAGACAAGACAATTCTTATTCAACTTATCATTCAACATAGCAAGGCGGCCATACAAGAAAACATTACAAAAAGGGAAGGTGGTGCATTGGGGATGTTACATTGTCATACTAGCATTCAATGGTGTGGAGCTGTGGACAAATCACAGCATGAATGCGTCAAAAGAAAAACCTCTCGCTGAATAATTTGTGAACAATTGCTGGATGAACTGCTGGAATTCTCTAGTCTGAGAGACATCGTCTTAATAATAATATGCACTATAGGTCGAGCCGTAGCCATACTAATCTGCAGGTCACCATTAGCCCAATACTTTATGCTCGCCCGGTGTCAGGCAGCCGTCTCGCCCGAGAATAATCTCCCTATCTGCAAACACAATAACATCTACACAAAACTAATTCGTATATTCAAACAGAGCCCAAATAAGACCAGCCTGCTATGGACATACGGCTTGCACGTGTCTTAAGGCCAGTCTGCTTTTACCAAACGGGCTATGTGTACAAGAAAGGCATCACCGATGCAAAAGTGCTAGGGATTGCTTCTATTGTTTGCCAATTCAGATCTTCTTCATGACTATGGATGAGTGCACAAGCTTTGGTGATGTGCAGTTTGGACGTTTGGACGGGCAGTTTGCCAATCCAACGGACACCAACCCACTCCCTCCCTCTCTAACTATTTCTCGCTGTCGCGTCCAAACAAAGAGCCGATCCATCCATCCATCCTTTGAACCAAGGGCGATGGTGATGACGAAGCTCCGCTCGCTGGCCACCACTTGACTCGTCCTCGTCCGGTCCACGCAGCCCGCCCGCCACTCCTCGCTCTCCCGCGTCGGCGCCTCCGGCGGCTCCTACGCCGACGAGCTCGTCTCCACCATGGTGAGCACAACCCACCCCACCCACCAAGATGAGGCAGCCGACAAGGCTGGAAAATATAAAACCCTAGACGACTTGGGGAAAAGAGAGGAGGGGAGGCGATGCAAAGACTAACTGCCGGGGAGTAGTACGGTATGCCAGAGGAGTCGGGTGGCGGCGGTGGCTTGGGGAGGACTCGGGTCGCGGCATCTTGGGGAGGAGTCGGGCGGCAGCGTCTTTGACGAGTTGGGCAGCCAAATCCTCGAGCCCCCCCCCCCCTCGAGGGTTCTGAAGCGCCTGGGAATAAGATGATCAAAAGGGAATCGAGTGGGTTGGCCCATGTAACTTCACGTATCAAACTGGTCGTCGGGGTTTCGCGAGGATTCTGGGCCTCACGGGGTTAATCCCCTGAAAACCCCTACGACCAACGGGAAACAAATTGAGGCCTTAGGTTGCAAGAGGACCCTACTGCCATGGGAGGGTATGTAGGACAAACGATATGATGCAAGTTCTTATCTCAAGCATGTATGACTATATACGGAATACATGCCTACATTATATAGGTGAATTGGAGCTAGTTCTATGTTTCCCTAGTGTGTCAATGTTACATGATCGATGTCATCTAAATCATTATCCATCACCAATCCACGTGCCTATGCTTTAGATATACTGAATCTTGATAAGTTACTATTAATGCTGTTGTCACACCTGTTACTCAATTATTACTATTACTACTGTTACAAAATTGCTTCTATCATTGTTGCCTTTACTACTACCATTTTTTGTGCTACTAAATCCTTGATGCAGAGAAATATCTCAGGTGTGGTTGAATTTACAACTCAACTAGTACAACCAATAATTATATTTTGGCCCCCTTGTGTCGAATCAGTAAATTTGGGTGAAATACTACCCGAGAACACTATCGCGGTCCCCTATACTTGTGGGTTATCAAGACCTTTTCCTGGCGCCGTTGCCGGTGAGCACAATTTTATTTATTGCGTTGACTTGAGAATATCCAATTGCCACTATGAGGAAGTTGAAATGTAATCGAACAAAGATCATCCCCTCTCGCAAGAGAGGAAGTAAGGAACTGCCATCTAGCTCTTCTTTTGATTCACCTACTGTTTTGAATCACCTTGTTACACCACCACATGTTGATCGTCTTGGTATCTCACATGAACTTGATGATGCTACCTCTAAAATTAATCATAATACTATTGCTACACATGTTGAAACTGAAATTGTGCCATTGAGTGAATTACTTGATGCTCATATTTCTAGAGCCAACAAAACTAATGAAGACTTTGAATCACCTATTACACCTCTTCCTCCTATAGAAATGAATTGTCGTATGTAACTGAATATTATGTTATGGATGGTGAGGTAGCTAGGTACTTTCTTTCTTGCAAAGATACAGATGATTCGAAAATATTACTATCCAAACTAAAAGAAAAAAAATCTATGATGGAGAAAATGAAACATGATCCTGAATTCGCTACTTCTCCTATATTTGTCACTAATAAGGACTATGAATTTGCTATAGACCCTGACCTAATTCCTATAGTAGAGTCTGATCCTTTTCATGGTTATGATATTGAAACTATGGTCGAACATCCTATGAAACAGAATGATGTTGTTGCTTTGTTCACCAATGATGAAAATATACGCTACTATTTTATCCTCTAGATTTTTCCTTTCTCGCTGAAAGCCATGACCAAGGAATGGTTTCTTTATCTTGCTCCTGGTTGTATGCATAGTCCCATGGATATGATTTATTACTTCTCTGAAAAATCTTTTCTTGTTCGAAAAAATAGGTTTATGTAAACGAAATATTTAAGTTTGTGGAAATCAAAGAAGAGAATCGCCCTCAATCTTGGGGGAGGTTTCTCAAGCTAGTTAGAGCTTTGCATGATTGTTCTCTTGAGAACAATGAAAATCTTGATATCTTTTATAATGAACTAACCGATGCTTCCACGGACTTCCTAGATAGTTGTGCTAGTTGTGTTTTCATGGAAAGAACCGTTGCACAAGCAGAAGAGTTACTAAATAGTATGTTGCAAAATGTCGATGATTGGACACTCCTTGAACCACCACCCGAACCTATTCAAAAGAAGAGAGGTATTGTATTCCTCAGCCCTGAAGATATGCAAGAAGCAAAAAGATCTATGAAAGAGAAAGGTATTAGAATTGAGGATGTCAGGAATTTACCACTGAATGAACAAATACATGGACTTGATACCCCGCACGGATAGTAGATATAAACTCTCTCCGTTCCTTTACTAAAAAAGATATACCTTATGCTAAGACTCTTGATAATTGCATGTATGAATTTGATTGTTACATTGTCAAACAAGATCACTTCAATAACTATTTAAGGATAAATTGAGGAATAACGCCATGATGATAGATCGCTTAAGTGACTTGATGTTTAGAATTGCTAATGATGTGAAACGTCTAGGTAAACATGCTTTTGTGATTCACACCCTACTAGATCAAGTAGCCTAGTCTCAAAATTACTTTCTTACTGAGATGAATAATATTAATGATCATGCTATTAGAATAATGACTTGAGGAGGTAGAGTGACTCGGGAACCTTTTTATCCTGAAGGTCACCCTAAAGGAATAGAACATGATTCTCAGAAAATTAATGATGATACTCCTAGTCCCATTAAGAATTAAAAAAACGATAGGACTTTGCATGCCCCTAGTGAACTTCATATTGAGAAACCTGCTACGAATCGTAATGATGTTTCTACTTCTGACGCGGAGACACAATCTAGTAGTGAACATGAACTTAATAATAATGATAATGATAATAATGATGTTCATGTAGAAGATCCACCTGGTAGTAATAAGAAACCTCATAATGATGTTGAGATAGAACTTGTTGAGTGTCTTGAGAACCGACCTCCTAAAAGTAAACGTTATGATAAGAGAGACTTTGTTGCTAGAAAACATCGAAGGGAAAGAGAGACATGGGTTCAAAAACCCATGCCATTCCCTCAAAAGCCTTTTGAAAGTAGGGACGATGAAGATTTTGAACGCTTTGCTGAAATGGTTAGACTTGTATTTTTGCGCACTCGCTTGACTGGTATACCAAAAATGCCTGTGTATGCAAAGTACATGAAGGATATTATTACGAATAAAAGACAGATACCCGAAACTGAAATTTCCCACTCGCTTGCTAATTACTCTTTTGATGGTGGAATACCTAAAAAGTTTGAAGATCTGGATATGCCCACGATATCTTGCTCTATTAAAATAAATTATGTTAAAACTACTTTATATGATTTAGGCGTCGGTGTTAGTGTTATGCTCCCTTTATAGAAGACTTGAATTGGATAAGCTTACACCCACTGATATATCTCTGCAAATGGCTAATAAGTCCACTGCTTTACCTATTGGAATTTTCGAGGACATCCCTGTTGTGGTTGAAAATGTTACTATCTTAACAGATTTTGTTATTCTTGGTATGCCCGAGGACGACAATATGTCAATCATCCTTGGTATACCCATTCTAAATACTACATGGGCTGTTACTAGTTGAAAAAAAGCAAGGTCACTTTTCATGTTAATGGCAAGCAACATGTTGTGCATTTTCTGAAGAAGCAAACTTTGCTTAACAATATTAATGTCCTTGAGCCTATTCCCACGGTCATCATTGGAAATTTTACCATCCCTCTACCTACCACCAAGAAAAATAAATACTATAATCTTATTGTTGGGGATATGATAATCCCCATTGAGGTAACCTAGTGATATACAAAAATTCTTCGATTTCATGTTTATCAAAAATGATTGTTAATAAGACCTGATCAATCTTATTAATGGATCCTTTTCGACACACATGTGATTGATGAATTAAGTATTCACAACTCTCTATTTCCTAAGTTACTTGTATTTTCTTTTAACTAAATAAAAGTAAAATGCAAGGATTACTCTATTTTCCGAGGTTTCCATACTTCACAAAAATGACCCAAAAATAAAAAGTCATAGAATGCCACAAAATTTTAACTTGATTTTTTCTAAAATAGGTAAGAATTTTTGGCATAAAAGTAATATCAGGGAGACGCACATGTGGGCCATTAGCCAACACATCATCCTCTACCTCTAGAAAAAATTTCCTAGCTCTCTCTCTCCCGCGTTCTTCGTCTAGAAACTGAAATTTTCGATCCCTTTGCTTGGAACCCCATTTTCAAAACAGTTTTGAGGAAATTGTTCCTAGGAATGTGACTCCTCCATCTCTCCAATAGTATTTGCCTCGGTGTTTTATATTCTGTATAAATTTCTTCTCTCTTGGTGCTACAGAAAATGAGCTTGGATGTTAAATTCATTAAGTTCCAAATAGCATGAATGCTTGATATACCTTCTAAGTATCAATATGAGTAGTTGCTATCATTCTCATAAAGTTGTATTGACATAAACTTGAAGCTCAAAAATTTCATAAAGTTGTGCTTAGGGAGATAAGTTCCTCGAGGAGGAGTTCCTCGAGAAAGCATACTTTGGTTGAATCATCGAGTGAGGGCTGGATACGACAAGCTTACAATGAGGCTCGGGCCAATCAGATAGTCATGGATGATGCCAAATCCCTTCGATGGCCAAGCAAAAAGTTGATGAGAAATGCAGGTATCAAGAAGGAATTTGACCATTTCATTCATAACACCGGCCTCACTGACTTCCTTGTACATAAGTGTGTTCAACATTATAACCTTACCCATATATTCACGCATGGATTTCGTTATCTCTCTAGTATTTCTGGCTTTTTATTTAATCTCTATGACAAAGCCTTTAGCATGATCCTAGAAGAATTTTCGGTCACATGCAAGCTCCCACTTTGGGGTTCACTTCAAAAACAATCAAAAAAACTGATTATAATTTGTTCCTCGAGAGCCTCTATGTTGGAGAAAATAAAGGAGTGATGGAGGATATAATTAAAAGCATTCATTTTCACTCTCATTACTTTCCACTATTTAATGGGAAATGCGTAGTAGGGAAACGTGATTGTAGTGCGTTATGTGCCCCTGATTTGGGCCTTATTCACACTGCCATGACTGGTGAACAACACTATAACCTTGGTGCCATTATTGTCCGTAGTTTGCATATTATCTCTAGCAACGGAGAATTGTATGGAGGAATTTACGCCTCCCGCATAGGAGCACAATTGGTAGTGTCACCTCAACTTAATGATCCTATTTTCCTAGATAGATATTTGGATTATGAAGCTCTGCATTCTCATGAGATTATTGTAAATCGTGCTAGACGATATGATTATATCTTAATATTTGTGAAAATACGCATATGCCTCTTACTTTGCCTCCACATGCCCTCTTTAATTTTTAGGCTCGCCAGAGATACTACATTCTTGAGAATGAAGTGCGGGAGTACAATGTTGTAGTAGAGGTTGCTCGCTTGGTAGAAGAGGCAGCCAGGAATGACCCAACAAGCTACTATCTCAACCACTTCCCAAACTACGAGTGGTGATTACCAAGCTACGCAAAATCCTATGCTTGGGGGAGTACGTATTTCTCACCGACATTACATTCATGTTGACACACTTCATATAAATATTTGGTGTTCATCCTATTTCATTTTATATCCATGTTAGCTTTATTTTTCCGCTTTCTTCTTGTGTGTTTGAATTTTTTTTTTAAATCCAAAAATATTTCTCGCTTCCTTTCGGTTTTTCTTTCCCGTTTAATTATGTGTAGTATTAAATGAAACGACAAAAAGATTTCCTCTTGCTTGTCGGGAGCTTCCTGTGTAAATAGTTTTTCTCGTTCTTGTTAGTTTATTTTACTTGCTAAGAAAAACAAAAACTCCAAAAATATTTCTGTGTGTTTCTCTGAATTTATTTTCCTTTTTGTTGAGTCGTGAAAGGGGAAGCCCGGGATGAAAATGATGAGTGGCTCTCATATTCTTTGTTGTGGATCTAATGAAGAGCCAATATTACCATGTCTTCTCCTTTGTTTAAAACTACCCTGCAGATTCCAGCTTATCCCACGACACCATTGCACTTTTATTATTATCACATCATTCGGTCGTGCAAGTGAAAGGCAATAATGATGATATTTGATGAAGTGATCATGGAAAAGGAAACGGGTATGAACTCTTCTTGTTTTTTGGTTTTTGTAAATATGTTGGCTCGTTCGATCATGATTCAGTATATCATGAGTGAACATGTTTGTGATGACAATTAGATATCATAGATTTTGCGCCATGCTTAAATAGCTAGGAGTTGATAATGATTTACCTTGTGTGTCAACATGCATTAAAATGGTTATGATGTGATATGGCAGTATGGTATTTTCCTCTTAGTAATTCGAGTGGTTTGACTTGGCCCATGTGCAAACATGTAGTTGATTCAAAACCAATGCAGCCTTGATGATATTTAAATTCAGAGTGTTTATATCTTGCTCATGCTTTGTCCAAAGATGATTATTTTCAATGCATGTTCATGACTATTGTTGCTCTCTAGTTGTTCGCTTCCCAATCTTTTGCTATCCTTGAGATGTACTTAGTGGGAATGCTTCTTCTGCATCCAATATCCTTAAAACCAAGTTATTCCACATGAGTCCACCATACCTACCTATATGTGGTATTACCATGCCATTCCAAGTATATTTGCATGTGCCACCTCTAAATATTCAAACAAACATCTTTTTGTGCACTTGTAATGCTCATGGAGTGAAGGGCAATCAGTATCATACATGCTACGTAAGATACTCTCACGACGGGCGTTTATTCGTTGTCATTGCACGAGAGAGGTCGGTAACAAGGATGCCGAGTCCTGATTAATTAAAATTAAAATACAACAAAACTCCTTGGGAAAGTTGATATGTTGGAGGGCACCCGTCAATTTGGCTAGCCACGGTTGTGTATGGATGGTGGATAGGATTAAAATTTACAATTCTATTTGGGAACCACGATAATGGGTTTGGCATGGAAGATATTAAAAACCTTGGTTGTAACCTTGACGGTAAAGAACATCACTCAAAATTATATTTTCAATCCTGCTTTAAAACTTGAGCTCTGGCACCTCTTCAAATCAATGCTTCCCTCTACGAAGATCCTATCTACTTACTTTTATGTTGAGTCGTCGCCATCTTACTTAAAGAACCACACTAGAGATTGCTATTGTAATTTTTTTCATTGGGTCTAGTCAATGTTGAATATGAGTATGAATAGGATCTTTTCTATTCTAAATTCTAATATTTAGTCACTACTTTAATCTGAGAGGTGATATGCATTAATTTTAGCGGTCTCACAAGGGGCTAGCGAGATACCATGTCACCATATTATATCGTGATTGTTTTGATAAATTTTTGGCACGTGATATCTTATTATTGCTTGTTACTTGGTTATTTATTTCCATGATTGAATATGATGCTTAATTATTACCATGTATGTGGTTACTTATGAGTCATGCTAAAAACATGAACAATAGCTAAGCATAAGTATAACGACAAGAACAAAAGAGTTTGTAAAAGTTTTCTTTATCACTTTTAGTTTATCAACTGAATTGCTTGAGGACAAGTAATGAGTTAAGCTTGGGGGAGCTGATACGTCTCCAATGTATCTACTTTTCCAAACACGTTTGCTCTGGTTTTGACCTCTAATTTGCATGATTTGAATGAAACTAACCCGGAGTGGCGCTATTTTCAGCAGAACTACCTTGGTGTTATTTTTGTGCAGAAATAAAATTTCTCAGAATCAGATGAAACTCTTTGTGAATTATTTCTAGGATCTATAAGGAATTATGGAGCGAAGACCTGCCGGAGGAGGTGTGCCAAGGGGCCCCCCTCCCAGGCCACTTCCTCCTGGCTTGTGGGGCCCTTGTGGCTCCTATGACCCTAATCGTGTCCTATAAAATCACATCTTCACAGAAAAAATTAGAGAGAATTTTTCATCGCGTTTCATGATACGAAGCCGCTGCCACCTCCTGTTCTTCGTGCGGAGGCTGATCCGAAGTTCGTTTAGGGATCCGGAGAGGGGGATTCGTCGTTGTTGTCATCACCAACCCTTCTCCATCAACACCTCCATGATACTCACCACAGGGAATGAGTAATTATATTGTAGGCTTGTTGGACGATGGTGGGATTGGATGAGATAAATCATGTAATCGAGTTAAGTTTAATAGAGCTTGATCCCTCGTAGCAACTATGTTCTGAGATTGATATTACTATGACTTTGCTATGCTTTATGCTTCTCACTAGGGCCGAGTGCCATTATTTCAGATATGAACCTATTATGTTTTTATGAATATGAGGGTGATTTGGATCCTCTCTTGCAAGTTGTAGTTACCAATTGTGTGTCTTGATCCGCATACCCCAAGTTGATAATAATTGGGATTCATTTCGGTGATTTCCGTAGTTTGAGGGTTCATGTATTCGCCAAGTGTTAATGCTTTATTCCGGTTCTCTATTAAAAGGAGGCATTAATATCCCTTAGTTTTCAATAGGACCCCGCTACCACGGGAGGGTTGGGCGAAAGTGTTGGAAATATGCCTTAAGGCAATAATAAATTGGTTATTATTATATTTCCTTGTTCATGATAATCATTTATTATCCATGCTAGAATTTTATTGATTGGAAACTCAAATACATGTGTGGATACATAGACAACACACTGTCCCTAGTGAGCCTCTAGTTGACTAGCTCATTGATCAAAGATGGTCAAGGTTTCGGTTTCCATAGACAAGTTTTTTCACTTGATGACGGGATCACATCATTAGGAGAATGATGTGTTGGACAAGATGTAACAACTATGATGCGGTCGTTTCCGATTTTGGGAACGAGGCCCCAAAATGGAAAGAAGCGCATCTAAGCGTTTCGCAAGCACGATAACATAGCACATACAAAATAAAGAATGACAAATAGGCAATCTTTTGCCATCTCATAGATAATATCAGAGTTTACATCACACATTTATTCTAACAAGGTAGTACTGCTACGGACTACATAACATGAGAAAAGGCTACGCTACCCTGCATGCTTGCCCACAATCACGACCACGCCTCAGTCTTCTGGATAGTTCACGTATAGGCGGTCGTTCTCCTCATCGTACTGCCACGCCAGCTGCGTGCCAAAGGGATCACCTGTGTCGGGCGTACCTGTACCTGCTGGGGTGTTGAAGTAATCTGTGTGCCACAGGGACTCGGCAATCTATGACCTCGGTGCCAGAACTAGTCAAGTTATTAGGTAAGGAAGGTATATTGTTTAGGTTACAGCATCCTAAGCATTTATGGTGGCTAACTTACGTACAACAAGTTATTGATGGTGGTCTACGCTAGTGGGCAAAAACTAGCTGATCACTAAGTGATCCTGAACACCTACTTACGTCAATCATAACCCCACCGTGTTCCCGATCAAAGAGATGTTAAAAAGGGACAATCCCGGTTACGTCAATCATGACCTCGGTTCCAGAAGGGGACAATCCCGGTTACGCACACGGTTGGCAATTTTATCAGAATTAGTTCAAGTTATCTATAACCGGATGTTAAAAATTATTCCAAGTTCCCACATAACCGTGGGCACGGCTTTCCGAAAGATTAAACCCTGTAGGGGTGCGCCAACTAGTCCATCACAAATGGTCATGGGCCGCAAAGTAATCCTCTATCACGAATCTCGTGATCTCGTCGGATTCCTTAGAGGAAAGCCTCAACTCTGGGCAGAACCAAAGCTTCACCAGGATTCCTATACGCAGGATATATTGCTAAGGTAGGACAAGACTAGTAGGACCTCCCATCATGTCGACGACCCTGATAAGAGCCGCGTATCTCAGTCTCAGGACACGACGGATGAGTCACACTACGGGTTATACCAAACCTCAGGTTGCCCTGTGGTGGCCCCATAGTCTGCTCAATTTGGACCAACACTCATGAGGAGCACTGGCCCGGGTTGTTGATTAATTCCTTGGGGTAGCTATTCCCTATGCAGATTATTATTAAGTGATTAGCAAATTAAAACCAATGTTGGGTCCTGCCGGACAAGTCTTAACACTACACGATTTATCAAGGGGGTCCCCATAACAACCCCGAACGTGTTAGGAGCGATCAGTTATGGAATCAAACACCGGTAGCCGGAAACTATGGCGGCAATAACGGAACAAAACAACTGGCAAAAGGCTAGGCCTTCCGTTATTTACCAAGTATATAGGTGCATTAATTAAATAACAGATTTAACATAACGATATCAAACTCATGTTATCACATGAGACAAATGCACCTACAACTATCAACGCTAACATTAGAATCTGAGCAAGCCTACTTAGCCATTCAATATTTGCTAGGAGGGGAAAGTGTTTGGGTTTCATGGCAATATCAGGAGGCAATTATTTTAGTGGTAGGCAGCGAGCATAAGACGAAGGAAACGTGAATCTAGCATAACAAGTCTAGAGATGGTATCAAGGTCATGTCATCTTGCCTGTGATGTCTTCAGCTTGGAACTGCTCTTGTTCGTCCTGCACATACTCTCCCGAGTCCACGTAATCACTCTCCGATCCCAGTGCTACCCAACATAAAAATAGCATCCAATGAACAACGGCACCACAAGATGCAACAAACACATGATGCATGAGATGAGAATGAACATGCATCTTTATTCTAGTCACTTGCACATGCATGAGAAGAAAATACAAACTTCTGGACAGAACTGCAATCTAAGATATCTTGACATGCATGAGCATGGCATGAATAGATGCATCATGCGATAACGATGCAAAAGCATATAAAAAAAGTTACAATCGGAGCTACGGATCAACCGGAAACAACGAAACAAGAAATGAAGTCCTACAGATCAAATCCATCACAACACACTCCAATGGCATACTTATGGTATTCCCAGGTTGCCAAATCACCAAACAAACAAGTATGGATGGGGTGGTGCAAATAAACTCACCACACCATCAACTATGCACTCACAAGCATCAAAACATCAAAACTATACGTTCTGTCCTAAATAGCATCATAGCAGTTTGAGAGCTACATGCAAAGCACCTACAGGCACCCAAATGTGCCAAATAAGATATGTGGCAGAAGCTATTCAAAAGCTCTACAAGAATGAGAAAAAATATAGTTCAAAGGAGTTCCACACAGAAAGTTCTACAACTGCTAACTTTGACAAAAATATCAGTTTTCAGGGACTAGGTGAAAATCTCAGATTCTCACTAGTTGTTTATACCCTGAAGCATTTTGACAGCACCCAAAACAATATCTATAGGAAGCAAATTGAATGAAATTGATAGAGAGCTAGACAAACACAAAATCTACAACTTTCCAGTTGATTGCAAGGGATGATTCCCAACACATGAACTTTTGCAAGCACAACTACAAGGGAAGAAAATATCACTAGTTTCTCAAACTTAGTGAAAATCACAGATTTTCACTAAGCTGATATTTCCAGCCACATGCCTACCTTGACTAGGCACAACTTGCACATGTAAACTCCTAAGCATGAAACACCACCACCATGCTGTAGAGGGGTTCGCCCTCTACTGCCACAACAAGGAATCAACCTCTTGGGCTCATCACATCACATGGAACCAAGCTCTAAACATTGAACAAAACAGAAATATGACATTGCCAGAAAGTGTTACAAGTGGAATCTGATTCCACCATTGGATTCCTGGGATGATTCTACCCCAAAAACATATATAATACCTAGGTACTTGCATAGAACAAATAGGCACAAACTTGAAAGGAAAATCTACATGGAATCACAAAGAGGTGAATAGTGCTATATCACATGTGCTACTCACTAGTTCATCACGTACACATGCACTTGCACACTCTCATCACACCATTGGTGCACATGAGGGGAACACCTCATGTTCATGTGCCTTAGCACACCACCAAACACACACATACATCAAGCACACATATTCAAGCACCTACACATGCTAGTTAAACACACACACTTATTTACACTCACAACATGCATTCCTACACCTACACATACAAGCTTGCACATAAGTGCTTATCAAGGCACACCATGCCTTGGTCAAGTGTGTGACACACACACACAAGCACACACACACACACAACTCCACATGGAAACCTCACACTCACATGCACTTGTTGACAAACACCCACACACTCCTTGGGTGCTTGCACCACACATGCACACGTGCATATAGATGCTTGCACACACAAATGCTAGCCTCACCTACGCACACACTCATCAACTCTAACTACTACACATGCATATCACACAAGCTTGCATCACACAAATATCACACACAAGCACTAGCTCACTAACATAAGCATTCCAAACTACTCATGCACCTAACTAGAGCAAGGGAAAATATACTGGTTGTGAGGCAAAAATAATATCACACAAGGTGATCTAGCACACCACAGAAACTACATAGCAAACAAAAAAATAGAAAAATAAATGGGCAAAAAAATTAAAAGGCTTGGGGGGGAATCGAACCAAAGACCCCCTGGATCACTCCCTACACTAGCACCATCGGGCTAGTGTGCTCTCGCTCGATAGGAACACGGAAGCGAGCAAGGTATGCTCTCCCCTGAAGCTACTGTGTCGAAAATAATTAGCAAAAAGGGGGGTGGCGCCGCGGGGTTTCGAACCCACGACCACCTGATGCAACAAAACCCTCCTACCACTCTGCTGTGCGCTTGGATCTTAACAGAGTAGAGGGGGAAACTCTACTTAGCAACCCCTTTGGTCGCTCCTCTGCCCGACGGTGGCCGGAACAGGGGAAGCACCATGTCGGCGATCTACACCAAATTGAACTATGGCTCGTCGATGGAAGGGAGAAGGGGCTCCCACGGTTCCATTCCACTAGCTAACTCTCCTCGAGGAGGCCTACATCTACTGCTCGACGACACGCGGCGGCGCCGGCAACAGAGAGAAGAACACGGCGCGGCTTCGGGTTCCTACTCGCGATCTGGCGACGGGGAAGGGGGAGGAAGAAGCTAGCTCACCCACTGGACGAGGACGCCGTGCCTGTCGGAGAGGAAGTAGAGGAAGGAGTGGAAGAAGCCGCGGCGGGGAAGATCGTCGGTGAGGAAGCCGCCGTCGTCGAAGTAGGGGTAGCAGTGCAGATCTGCTCCTCCAAGCTGCGGGAACGGGTCCCTTGGAGGTCCCGCGTGCTCGGTGAAGGGTTGGAGAGGACGCAGGGGCACGACAGCGACGGCGAGGACCTCCTCAAGTCACGGCCATGGCGGAGCAGCCGCTCACTTACCTGCTGCCGACGAGGGAGAGGGAGGAGGAGATGGGGAAAGAGTGGCGACGGCTAGGGAGGAACCCTAGGCCTTGCACGGACGCTAAGGGATCTTTATAGGAGGAGGAGGAGGCGTTGCTTGCTGGCATGCTGTCTCTGAAGAAGTCTGACGGGAAAGCGAAAGAGGAAGGAGACACCATCTACAGGGAAAGGCTAGTGCGCGAGAGGAAGTCGGGCCAGCGAGTGGGAGGAAGCCCACTCGCAGGTGCCAGATAAGAAAAGAAACCCTCAGGTTTCCTTTTTAAAACAAAACAGAAAGAAAACTAAATGCACAGGAAAATCTGTTGAAGCTAAAAATAAAACAAAATGCTCCTAGTCATAAGGGAATTACGACCCATTTAAATAAAATGGAAAATGAATTTTTTGAGCCTTTAAATATTTACAAAATAGAATTAATTGATCTGTTTTGTGAATATTTGCACCACTCCAAACAAAGTTTCAAACACTAAAAACATAACATCCAATCCACCACAATTCATACTAAAGCATGGGCATTTTTGAAACAGGAATGGAGCAACTGAATCTTGAGCTTGAGATAAATGAGAAGGGGTTTTTAAAACCTACTGCAATCCAACATAGTTTCTCCTTACTTCAAACAACACCCCACATCACTTCACACATTATCATCACATGTCACACCACAAACATTGATCACAAGAACAGCCAACACAAGAGACATGGAAAGGAAAGGATGCATGCATGCAAAGGGGAACAAGACATGATCACATGAAATACCACATGGAATATACTCTCATTGCAATCACAAGATGGACCCACATGCAGAAGGTTCCAAATATGGCAAGTTACACTCTTGGGGCATTACAAACGCTCCCACACTACAAAAAGATCTCAACCCAAGATCTAGGACTGGAAGAACTCTGGGAATTCAGAACGAAGGTGATCCTCGCGTTCCCAAGTGGCCTCTTTATAGGAATGGTGTGACCATTGCACCTTGAGAAATTTGACAGTCTTGTTGCGGGTCTTGCGCTCAGTCGCCTCGAGAACCGCACCTGGATGCTCACGATAGGATAGGTCGGGTTGAAGGTCGATGTCCTGAAGATGAACAGTGCGCTCGGGAGTCTTGAAGCATCTCCGGAGCTGAGAGACATGGAACACGTCATGCACATTTGCAAAGTTTGACCGGAGGTCAAGATGATACGCAAGGTTGCCTCTCTTGCCAACAACTCTGAAAGGACCAACAAAACAAGGCACAAAGTTGCCTTTGATGCCAAAGAGCTGTGTATCCTTCATAGGGGAGAACTTGAGATAGACGAAGTCATCGAGCTCATAAGACATGTCACGATGCTTGCTATCATAATAGCTCTTTTGACGGGACTGCGCTGCTCTGAGATTATCCCAAATGACCCGACACATCTCTTCATCTTCTTCTATCAAGTCATTCCCAAGAATCTGACGGTCGCCGGTCTCGGACCAGTTGAGCGGGGTACGACACTTCCTTCCATAGAGAATCTCAAAAGGAACTTTGCCTAAACTAGCTTGATAATTGTTATTATACAAGAACTCAGCGAAAGGCAGGCAGTCTTCCCACTTCATGCCAAAAGAGATAACACAGGCTCTCAGCATATACTCAAGGACCTGATTGACTCTCTCCATTTGACCACTAGTCTGAGGATGAAAAGTTGTGCTGAAGCGTATCTTCATGCCCATAGCTGACTGGAAAGAGTCCCAGAACTTGGAAGTGAAGATACTTCCGCGATCCGAAGAAATCATCATAGGCACGCCGTGCAAAGACACTATCTTGGAAGTGTACAACTCTGCAAGCTGAGCTGCGGAGATGGATTCCTTGACTGGAAGAAAATGAGCCACTTTACTCAACTTGTCGATGACGACGAAGATGGCATCATTACCCTTCTTGGACTTCGGAAACCCGGTGATGAAATCCATCTCAATATGGTCGAACTTCCACTCGGGAATGGGCAATGGATGCAAAAGATCTGCTGGATGTTGATGCTCTGCTTTCACCCTTCGACATACATCACATTCATTTACGAACTGAGCAATTTCACGCTTCATGCGAGTCCACCAGAAGGTCTGTTTCAAGTCATGATACATCTTGTAGCTTCCTGGATGTATAGAGAGCAGAGAGTCATGAGCTTCTTCCATGATTACATTTCTGAGATCACCTTTTGAAACGACAAGGCGATCCTCAAAGAATAATGTGTCTCTGGCATCAACACTGAAGCACTTATATTTGGGAAGTCCCTTTGCCAAGCCAATGTTGACTTTCTTCACCATTGGATCAAGAAGTTGTGCCGCCCGGACCTGATCTTCCATGGTAGGAGAGATCTGAAGATTTGCAAGAAATCCCTGAGGTACTAACTAAAGGATGAGCTTTCTGAAAGATTCACAAAGGTTAGGCTAGAGAGGCTTCAGAATGAGACTGTTGGAGTAAGCCTTCCTGCTCAAAGCATGTGCCACGACATTAGCTTTGCCTGGCGTGTACTCAAAGCTCGGATTAAAATCTTGGAGCATTTCCAGCCAACGAGTTTGTCGGAGATTCAGGTTAGGCTGGGTGAAGATGTACTTGAGACTCTTGTGATCGGTGAACACTTCAACCTTACGTTCCAACAAGAGGTGTCTCCAAGTCATCAGAGCATGTACCACTGCTGCCAGCTCAAGATCATGCACAGGATAATTCTTCTTAGCTGGCTTCAACTTCCTCGAGGTATAAGCTACCACTTTCTTCTCTTGCATGAGAACTACACCAAGACCTTGAAGAGAGGCGTCGCAGAACACTTGGTAGGGTTAGGAATCATCAGGAGGAACCAAGAGTGGAGTAGAGGTGAGCTTCTCTTTGAGTGTGTCGAAGTCCAACTGACACTCTGGAGACCAGACATACTTCACACTCTTCTGAAGAAGACTTGAGAGAGGCTTAGCAATCTTGGAGAAGTTCTCAACGAACCTTCTACAATAGCTTGCAGGCCCGAGAAAGCTTCGAAGCTGCTTCACATTTGGCGGAGGCTCCCACTCAACAATGGCTTGAACCTTCGATGGATCAACTTTGATGCCCTCGACAGAGATGATGTGCCCAAGATAGACGACTTCTTTCAACCAGGACTCACATTTGGAAAACTTGGCATATAATTTGTGCTCTCTCAGCTTATCAAGCACCATCCTGAGATGTTCTTCATGTTCTTCCTCAGTCTCTGAAAAGACTAGAATATCATCGAGATACAGCAAGACGAACTCATTCTTCAACGGAGAGAATATGTAGTTAATTCGACAAAATGTCTGAGGAACATTTGCCAGACCAAAAGACATGACTGTATACTCATACGAGCCACAACTAGTCCTGAAAGAAGTCCTCGGAATATCCTCTTCGCGCATGCGAATTTGATGATAGCCCATTCTAAGACCGAGCTTGGAGAAGATCTTAGCCCCTTTCAACTGTTCGAACAACTCATTTATGTTCGAAAGTGGATACTCGTTCCTGATTGTCTTCTTGTTCAATGGACGGTAATCGA
Organism: Hordeum vulgare subsp. vulgare; assembly: GCF_904849725.1. Classification (NCBI taxonomy): domain Eukaryota; kingdom Viridiplantae; phylum Streptophyta; class Magnoliopsida; order Poales; family Poaceae; genus Hordeum; species Hordeum vulgare. The sequence goes on from NC_058522.1 coordinate 247,823,886, forward strand.
AACACAATCTGTCCATGCCATCCTTCTTCTTGACAAACAGAACTCCACAGCCCCAAGGAGACGAGCTTGGTCTGATCAGACCCAAAAGCTCCTGCTCATCGAGTTGCCTCTTAAGTTCCTTCAGCTCTTCTGGACCCAATTTGTACGACCGTTTGCACACACGCTCGGTACCTGGTTCAAGCTCAATAAAAAATTCAACTTCTCGGTGAGGAGGCATTCATGGCAGTTCTTCTAGAAACACATCTTCATATTCGCAGACCACTGGGACTAGCGAAATAGGATTAATCTCACCCCTTTCATTCAAAGAGAACAGATGGATTGTGTCATCGTGCGGCGCGAAGATAATCACGTCCTCCGAAGAGTGAGTAAGCTTCACTTCTTTAGCTTCACAATCAATCGATGCCTTGTTCATGGCCATCCAGTCCATACCAAGGATCAAATCAATGTCGGAATTGCCGAAGACAATAGGAGATGCCAGAAAAGAATAACTACCCATCTTGACAGAAACATATGGAACAACCCAACGAAAACTCATAAGCATCCCCGAAGAAACAATGTCGAAATACTTAGCCAACTCTTGAATATGGAAATCATGCTTTGCCGCAAAAGGATATGACAAAAAAGAATGCGATGCACCAGAATCAAACAACACTTTAGCAGGAATATCATTGACGAGGAGGTTACCCATAATCACATCTGACGAGTTTTCTGCCTCAGCCGCACTCACCATGTTGACTCGAGCAGACCTGGGGTTGAACTTAACGATAGCATTGCTTGGAGGTTTGCTTGGAGGAGGAGGCGGAAGACGGAGCTGAGAAGTGCACTTGTTGGCATAGCGACCCTTCTGCCCACACATGTGATAAGTAACATCTGTTGGCTAACGGTACTGTGTCTGAGGAAGCCCTTGCTTCTGCTGTTGGAATCTCTGCTGGAAAACTGGGTTGGGTGGGTGGGAAGAACCACGGTCACCAGAATGCTTGAACTGATGTGTGTGCCGAGGAGGAGGAGGAGACACCCAATACTTCTGTTGCTTCTGAAACACCTGAGTTGAGGAAGACGAGCTGGAATCTCTGAAGTGCTTCTTAGAATTCTCCACCCTGAGCAAAGCTGCCTCAGCCCTGAGAGCTAAGTTGTAGAACTTATCGAACTCCTCAGGATCGTGCAAAGCGAGAGCTAACTGCAAATCTTATTTCAAGCCACCTCTGAACTGATAAATCTTGCTCTTCTGATCAGGGATATCCTGCAAGGCGTATCAGTCTAGCTCTTGGAACTCGACGTTGTACTTGTACGCGGAGTTACCACCTTGCTTCAAGCGCCTGAACTTCTCATGCATTTCCTCCACTAATCTGTACGGAATGTAGTGGGATCTGAAGTCACGGCACAACTCATCCCAAGTGATTACTCTAGCACCCCTGGAATCCTTCAACTGTTGCCACCAGATAGATGCTTGCCCCTTAAGCTGGAATGTTGCATACTTGACGAAATCCTCAGGACGAACATTGCTGCATTCAAAGTGCTTGTTCATGTCGCGGATCCAATCCTCAGCATCAAACGGCTGGTCATAGGAAGTGAAAGTCTTGGGCTGATTTGACAGGAACTGACTTAGATTAGCAAATTGATTGCCCCCATGATTGAAGTTGCCTTGCTGCTGATTAGTCCTCTCTTGCAACAACTGTAACAACATCTGAGTGTTTGATTTGTAGGAGCCATCACCGCTTGCCAAGCCTCTGCAGGAGGAGGTGGCGCCAGAGGAGGATTCTCTAGAGGAGGATGTGGTGGCGACACATCCTCACAACCTGGATTCTGACGAGTTGGTGGAGCCATCCTGAAGACGGACAACACATTAGCCCACAGAATAAATTGACGGTATTGTTGAATCAAAAAGGCCGGAATATTAGCAATTGCACTGGAACAAAATAGTAAGAATGCTTCCTCAAAGTGACTGTCGACAAAATTCTGATTAAGACCACTTGCAAACAAGTATGAGCTAGAACTGCTCGAAACAAACATATGATCAAGATTTCATCCGATATCTTCGTGTGTAAGATCGCACGGGCTTGAATTTACAGTAGCCATCGTGTGCAAGGTAGTGCACACGACTTACAAAGTATCCCCGAGTCGTAGCAAGCTACAAGGACTCTTTAAGACACAACGAGAACCGCTGTAAGACGACCATGAACAAACATACCCACCGAATATCGAATCCCAACCTCAGATCATGCATCTATAGGAAGATTGTCCTATAAGTCACTACTTGATATCCCACCTATGAATTCCCAAAATATCTGGTCATGCAATCTGGTACACGGATACAAGGAGTAATATTCACACAACTCCTATACTAACCCATCCACTGTATCACATCCGTCAACACATAACCAGAATCTCGGACCTTCATCTACCACAGACCCTCGTGATCACAACGATACAAAGTATGGCAGTACTCTAGAACAATCTGCACCAGTACTCGGGACATCGGGGTTATGTCGCAACTACTAGTATTGAAGCAATTACGAACATCCTTCGTTCTTAGATACTCAGAAATGTGAATGATGGCGATGTGCACAAGAATCCCCTGGAGCTCAACACCCCGAAAGAAATCCAGGCAGACAGGAGGCACCAAGACAGAACTCTGTCACATCGATATCATATAGATTTCAAAAATACCAGAGTGATCCTAAAAAAATTTGAGCGAGAAGAGGAGTAGAATTAATATTCCTAAGTCTGGAACCTCACCAGAGCATGGAAGAGGAGAAAAACGAATCCTACTCTCCGATATAACTAAGACTCAAAACATTTTACTAGACTCAACTCGACCAAGTACGATCACACAAAGGCTCCTATGGTCGTAAGTCTCTAATTACCAACTTGTAACAACTAAGATGCGGTCCTTTCCGATTTAGGGAACGAGGCCCCAAAATGGAAAGAAGCGCATCTAACCATTTCGCAAACACGATAACATAGCACATACATAATAAAGAATGACAAATAGGGAATCGTTTGCCATCTCATAGATAATATCAAAGTTTACATCACACATTTATTCAGACAAGGTAGTTCCGTTACGGACTACATAACATGAGAAAAGGCTATGCTACCCTGCATGCTTGCCTATGATCACGACCACGCCTCAGTCTTCTGGATAGTTCACGTACAAGCGGTCGTTCTCCTCATCATACTGCCACGCCAGCTGTGTGCCATCAGGATCACCTGTGTCGGGCGTACCTGTACCTGTTGGGGTGTTGAAGTAATCTATGATCCATAGGGGCTCGGCAATCTATGACCTCGGTGCCAGAACTAGTCAAGTTATTAGGTAAGGAAGGTATAGTGTTTAGGTTACAGCATCCTAAGCATTTATGGTGGCTAACTTACGTAGGACAAGTTATTGATGGTGGTCTACGCTAGCGGGCGGAAACTAGCTGATCACTAAGTGATCCTGAACACCTACTAACGTCAATCCTAACCCCACTGTGTTTCATATCGAAGAGAGGTCTTGGAAGGGGACAGTCACGGTTACGCACACGGTTGGCAATTTTATTAGAATTAGTTCAAGTTATCTATAACCGGATGTTAACAATTATTCCAAGTTGCCACATAACCACGGGCATGGCTTTCCGAAAGATTAAACCCTGCAGGGGTGCTCCAACTAGTCAATCACAAACGGTCACGGGCCGCAAAGTAATCCTCTATCACGAATCTCATGATCTTGTCGGATTCCTTAGAGGAAAACCTCAACTCTGGCGAGAACCAAAGCTTCACTGGGATTCCTATACGCAAGATATATCACTAAGGTAAGACAAGACTAGCAGGATCTCCCGTCGTGTCGACGACCCCGATAAGAGCCGCGTATCTCAGTCTCAGGACACGACGGATGAGTCACACTACGAGTTATACCAAACCTCAGGGTGCCCTATGGTGGCCCCATAGTCTGCTCATGGTTGTTGATTAATTCCTCGGGGTAGCTATTCCCTATGAAGATTATTATTAAGTGATTAGAAAATTAAAACCAATGTTGGGTCCTGCCGGACAAGTCTTAACACTACATGATTTATCAAGGGGGTCCCCATAACAACCCCGAACGTGTTAGGAGTGATGAGTTATGGAATCAAACTCCGGTAGCCGGAAACTATGGCGGCAATAACGGAACAAAACACCTGGCAAAAGGCTAGGCCTTCCGTTATTTACCAAGTATATAGGTGCATTAATTAAATAACAGATTTAACATAATGATATCAAACTCATGTTATCACATGAGACTAATGCACCTGCAACTAGCAACGCTAACATTAGAATCTGAGCAAGCCTACTTAGCCATTCAATATTTGCTAGGAGGGGAAAGTGTTTGGTTTTCATGGAAATATCAGGAGGCAATTATTTCAGTGGTAGGCAGCGAGCATAAGGCGAAGGAAACGTGAATCTAGCATAACAAGTCTAGAGATGGTATTAAGGTCATGTCATCTTGCATGTGATGTCTTCAGCTTGGAACTGCTCTTGTTCGTCCTGCACGTACTCTCCCGAGTCCACATAATCGCTCTCCGATCCTAGTGCTACCCAACATAAAAATAGCATCCAATGAACAACAGCACCACAAGATGCAACAAACACATGATGCATGAGATGAGAATGAACATGCATCTTTATTCTAGTCACTTGCACATGCATGAGAAGAAAATACAAACTTCTGGACAGAACTGCAATCTAAGATATCTTGACATGCATGAGCATGGCATGAATAGATGCATCATGCGATAACGATGCAAAAGCATATAAAAAAAGTTACAATCGGAGCTACGGATCAACCGGAAACAACGAAACAAGAAATGAAGTCCTACAGATCAAATCCATCACAACACACTCCAATGGCATACTTCTGGTATTCCCAGGTTGCCAAATCACAAAACAAACAAGTATGGATGGGGTGGTGCAAAGAAACTCACCACAGCATCAACTATGCACTCACAAGCATCAAAACATCAAAACAATACGTTCTGTCCTAAATAGCATCATAGCGGTTTGAGAGCTACATTCAAAGCACCTACAGGCACCCAAATGTGCCAAATAAGATATAGGGCAGAAGCTATTCAAAATATCTACAAGCATGAGCAAAAAGATAATTCAAAGGAGTTTCACACATAAAGTTCTACATCTGCTAACTTGGACAACAATATCAGTTTTGAGGTACTTACACACAAACTTACTTACACTCACAACATGCATTCCTACACCTACACATACAAGCTTGCACATAAGTTCATATTAAGGCACACCATGCCTTGGTCAAGTGTGTGACACACACACACAAGCACACACACACACAAAACTCCACACGGAAACCTCACACTCACATGCACATGTTGACATACACCCACACACTCCTTGGGTGCTTGCACCACACAAGCACACATGCATATAGATGCTTGCACACACAAATGCTAGCATCACCTACGCACACACTCATCAACTCTAACTCCTACACATGCATATCACACAAGCTTGCATCACGCAAATATCACACACAAGCACTAGCTCACTAACATAAGCATTCCAAACTACTCATGCACCTAACTAGAGCAAGGGAAAATATACTGGTTGTGAGGCAAAAATAATATCACACATGGTGATCTAGGACACCACAGAAACTACATAGAAAACAAAAGGAACACAACAAAAGAAATGGGCACCAAAATTAAAAGGCTTGGGGGGGGGATCGAACCCAAGAGCCCTTATATCACCCCCTACACTAGCACCACTGGGCTAGTGTGCTCTAGCTCGACATGAACAAGGAAGGGAGCAGGGTATGCTCTCCCCTCCAGCTACTGTGCCGAAAATAATTAGCAAAAAGGGGGGTGGTGCCGCGGGGTTTCGAACCCACGACCACCTGATGCAACAAAACCATCCTACCACTCTGCTGTGCGCTTGGATCTTAATAGAGTAGAGGGGGAAACTCTATTGAGCAACCCCTCTGGTCTCTCCTTTGACCGACGGTGGCCGGAACAGGGGAAGCACCACGCCGGCGATCTACACCAAATTGAATTGCGGCTCGTCGATGGAAGGGCGAAGGGGCTCCCATGTTTCCATCCCACCAGCTAACTCTCCTCGAGGAGGCCTACATCTAGTGCTCGACGACACGCGGCACCGCCCACGACAGAGAGAAGAACATGGCGCGGCGACGGGTTCCTACTTGCGACCTGGAGACAGGGAAGGGGCAGGAAGAAGCTAGCTCACCCACTGCACGAGGACGTCGTGCCTGTCGGAGAGGAAGTAGAGGAAGGAGTGGAAGAAGCTGCGGCGGGGAAGATCGTCGCAGAGGAAGCTGCCATCGTCGAAGTAGGTGTAGCAGTGCAGATCTGCTCCTCCTAGCTGCGGGAACAGGTCCCCTAGAGGTCTTGCGTGCTCGCCAAAGTGTTGGAGAGGACGCAGGGGCATGGCAGCGATGGCGAGGACCTCCTCAAGTTACGGCCATGGCGGAGGAGCCGCTCACTTATCTGCTGCCGAGGAAGGAGAGGGAGGAGGAGATGGGGAAAGAGTGGCGGCGGCTAGGGAGGAACCCTAGGTCTTGCACGTACGCCAAGGGATATTTATACGAGGAGGAGGAGGCGAGGGACGCGCGGCCTCGACGTCCGTGAGACGGCATGGCTCGCTGGCGCACTGTCTCTAAAGGAGTCTGACGGAAAAGCGACAGAGGAAGGAGACACCGTCTATAGGGAAAGGCTGGCGCGCGACAGGAAGTTGGGCCAGCGAGTGGGAGGAAGCCCACTCGCAGGCACCAGATAAGAAAAGAATCCCACTAGGGTTCCCTGTTTAAAACAAAACTAAATGCACAGGCAAATCTGTTGAAGCTAAAAATAAACAAAATGCTCCTGGTCATAAGGGAATTATGACCCATTTAAATAAAATGGAAAAGGAATTTTTGGAGCCTCTAAATATTTACAAAAGAGAATTAATTGATCTATTTTGTGAATATTTGCACCACTCCAAACAAAGTTTCAAACACTAAAAACATAGCATCCAATCCACCACAATTCATACTAAATCATGGGCATTTTTGAAATAGGAATGGACCAAGTGAATCTTGAGCTTGACATAAAAGAGAAGGGGTTTTTTAAAACCTATTGCAATCCAACATAGTTGCTCCTTAGTTCCAACCACACCCCGCATCACTTCACACATCATCATCACATGTCACACCACAAACATTGAAAACAAGAACAGCCAACACAAGAGACATGGAAAGGAAAGGATGCATGCATGCAAAGGGGAACAAGACATGAGCACATGAAATACCACAAGGAATATACTCTCATTGCAATGACAAGATGGACCCACATACAGAAGGTTCCAAATATGGCAAGTTACACTCTTGGGGCATTACACAAGACCCAAACTATAAACATGGCATATGATTGTGTCAGTTTATTGCTACTGTTTTTCTGCATGTCAATGTATCTGTTCCTATGACCATGAGATCATGCAACTCCGGGACACCGGAGGAATACCTTGTGTGAATCAAATGTCGCAACCTAACTGGGTGACTATAAAGGTGATCTACAGGTATCTCCAAAGGTGTATGTTGGGTTGGCATGGATCAAGACTGGGATTTGTCACTCCGTGTGACGGAGAGGTATCTCAAGGCCCACTCGGTAATACAACATCACAACAAGCCTTGCAAGCAATGTGACTAAGGAATTAGTCATGGGATCTTGTATTACGGAACGAGTAAAGAGACTTGCTGGTAACGAGATTTAACTAGGTATGGAGATACCGACGATCGAATCTCGGGCAAGTAACATATCGAAGGACAAAGGGAATAGTATACGGGATTATATGAATCCTAGATTTAAAGGTTCAATAGATAGATATGTTCGTAGAATACGTAGGAGCCAATATGGACATCTAGGTCACGTTGTTGGTTATTGACCGCAGAGTGTCTCAGGTCTTGTCTGCATAGTTCTTGAACCCGCAGGGTCTGCACACTTAAGGTTCGGTGACGTTTTGGTATAGTTGAGTTATATGTATTGGTGACCGAAGGTTGTTACGAGTCCCGGACGATATTCGGGACGTCACGAGGAGTTCCGGAATGGTCCGGAAATGAAGACTGATATATAGGAAGTCCTGTTTTGGTCAACGGAAAAGTTTCGGGCTCATCGGTAATGTACCGGTATTGTCGGGAGGGTGCCGGGTGACCATCGGGAGGGGTGTGACGACCCAAGAGGCGCATGATCTATGAGAGGAGTTGTATGAGCCCTTTGTGGGCTGGCTAAAGTCTCGCTCAAGGGCCCATGCGAAAATAATAAAGGAAAAAGGCAAAAAGGCCAAATTATGAAGGAGTCCTAATAGGATTCAACCTCCCTTGTGGGAGGTGGATTCCTCCCTTGTGGGTTCGGCGGAAGTGTCTTTGATTGGAGGCCAAGGCTGCCTCCTATCCTATCCTCCTCCTATATATACTAGAGGTTTAGGGCTTTTTGAGACACAACTTTGCAACGTGCAACCCTAAACCTCTACTTTGTAGTTCTTCCTCTAGATCGGATTTCTGCGGTGATTAGGCGAAGCCCTGCAGGAATAGATCACCGCCACCACCGGCACGCCTTCACGCTGCCGGAGAAATTATGTACATCCTTTTCTCTCTTGCTAGATCAAGAAGGCGGAGATTGTCATCGAGCTATACGTGTGCGGAACGCGGAGGTGTCCTCCGTTCGACACTTGATCGGGACGGCACGTGGGATGGATCGAGAAGACGTACCACTAGATCAACCGCGTTTATTAACGCTTCCGCTTAGCGATCTACAAGGGTATGTGGATCCGATCTCCCTCTCGTAGATGATCATCACCATGATAGGTCTTCGTGTCCGTAGGAATGTTTTTGTCTCCCATGCAATGTTTCCCAACAGTGGCATCATGAGCTAGGTTCATGCGTAGATGATATCTCGAGTAGAACACAAAAGAGTTTGTGGGCATTGATGTTCAATTTGCTGCCCTCCTTAGTCTTTTCTTGATTCAGCGGTATTGTTGGACTGAAGCGGCCTGGACCAACCTTACTCCTACGCCTACGAGAGATCGGTTTCATCGACAAACATGCAACTTGTTGAATAAAGATGATTGGCGGGTGTCTGTTTCTTCAACTTTAGTTGAATCAGATTTGACCGAGGCGGTCCTTGGAGAAGGTTAAATAGCAATTTGCATATCACTATTGTGGCTTTGCGTAAGTAAGATGCAATAGTACTAGATACCCATAGCAGCCACGTAAAACATGCAACAACAAATTAGAGGACATCTAACTTGTTTTTGAAGGGTATGCATGTGATGTGATATGGCCAAACACATGATATGATATATTGGATGTATGAGATCATCATGTTGTAATAGTTAAATATCGACTTGCACGTTGATGCTGCGGCAACCAGCAGGAACCATAGGGTTGTCTTTAAACTAACGTTTGTTCTTGCAGATGTGTATACTATATTGCTAGGTATTTTCTTTAGTAGTAATAGCATAGATAGCACGACAACCTCGATGGCGGCACAATGATGGAGATCATGATGATGGAGACCATGGTGTGGCGCCGGTGACGATGAAGATCATGCCAGTGCTTTGGTGATGGAGATCAAGAAGCACAAGATCATGGCCATATCATGTCACTTATGATTTGCATGTGATGTTAATCCTTTCATGCGCCAGTTTTTCTTAGAACGGCGGTAGCATTATAAGGTGCTCCCTCACTACAATTTCAAGATAAAATTGTGTTCTCCCTTACAATGCACATTTGCGACAGTTCGTCATTTCGAGACACCACGTGATGATCGGGTGTGATAGATTCAACGTTCACATACAGCGGGTGCAAAACAGTTGCACACGCGGAACACTCGGGTAAAACTTGACGAGCCTAGCATGTACATACATGGCCTCAGAACACAAGAGACCGAAAGGTCGAGCATGAATCATATAGTTGATATGATCGACATGAAGATGTTCACCACTGAAACTATACTCAAATAACGTGATGATTGGACTTGAGTTAGTGGATTTGGATCATGCGACACTCGAATGACTATAGGGATGTCTATTTGAGTGGGAGTTTATTAGTAATATGATTAGCTAAACTCAATTATCATGAACATAGTCCAAATGTCTTTGCAAATTATGTTGTAGCTTGCACTATAGCTCTACTATTTTTATATATTCCTAGAGAAAATTTAGTTGAAAGATGATACTACCATTTGAAAATCATACACGAAGCCATCCCAAAGACGACATTCGTGACCCGATATGGCCTATGTGAGTACATGGTCATGTCGTTTGGGTGAACCAATGCCCCATCCTACTTCATGTATCTCATGAACGAAATCTTCATGCAGTATTTGGACAAGTTTGTCATTGTCTTCATCGACAACATACTCGTCTTCTCTAAGTTTAAAGAAGAGCATGAGCAACACTTGAGGATGGCCCTAGATAACCTTCAAGAGAACCAGCTTGTCGGGAATACGACACCTATGGTAAACTTTAAGGATCCCTTGATCGTTCGGCGAAGGGAGAGAGGTGGCGCAAGAGTGGAATGAGTGATCAGTACCGGCAAGGTCGTTTACCCAGGTTCGGGACGCTTGGCAAGTAAAACCCTACTCCTACTTTATTTGTATTGGGTGCTTACTGTAGGGTTATTTGCCGTAGTAACTTAGCTGGTGGTCAAAGCGTCTAACCCCAAAAGTTCCAACCCCTAGAAATGAGCTTTGGGCCTCCTTTTATAGGCAAATGGGTCACCAATAGTGTGCGCACGGGTTGCATAAGGTACAGGGTTCACCGCTTATCTGTCTACTGTGGTGTTAGGGGTAGTAAATTCCTTGGCAGGCCCCCTGACCATCATCAAGGTTGCTTCGACACATACCCAAGTGTATTGATGCTTGGGCTTTGTGCTGGCGCATGAGGGATGCGCTGGAGCGGTGGCGGTCGGTGGCACTATGGCACGAGGGACACCTGGCAGGCGAAGGGAGCGTGTCGGCCTGGCATCCTTGCATGCGGCCTAGCCCGTCTTCCCAGCAAGGATGGCTTGTCGAGGCCTTGTACATCTTCCCAACAAGGAGGGCTTGTCGGGGCCTTGCAAGTCTTCCCACCAAGGAGGGCTTGCCGTGGCCTTGTGAGTCTTCCCAGCAAGGAGGGCTTGTCGGGGCCTTGTAGCCTGGGTTGGTTCTTCACACCTTTGGTGGGGTGTGGTCTTGGCGAGGTTGGGGTTTAACTTCCCGTCAGCTCTGTTTGTGTACTATCGCCAGGGTGCAGCTGGTGCCCGTGCACAAGTCTGGAGCACAAGAGACCCTAGTATCTAGTGCACCGACAGGACCCCCGGGCCTGGGCCGCACACGAATGCGAGGCGTCGTTGGGCCAGGCCCAAAGTGGTGCACGGGCTTCTGTGGTAGGGTGCTTGGCACCTTGGAGCCATTGCAAGTGGCCCTTCCCCATGTAGCGCATTGAGCACGCGAGGTGAAGAGGCGTGCGCAGAGTGGCCGTCCCACCTCCCGAAGCATTACTGCCACGCGTGAGGCATGCGCAGTAACGGTCAGGCAAGTGGCGATTGTGACCTTAAAGGTCACAGTCATGGCAAGGCCAGTCCCTGCATGCATTGGTGTAGCAGGGCGTTTCCCTGTTCGCATGTGATCAGGGGTGATTTGGCGAGAGGGGCTGTGGTTTCTGGAGTGAGGAGAGCTAGCCCCCGCACCTCCCCCTCTAAATTAGGAGAATTGCGAGGGGGTTTTGCTCATCCATCCAACTCTTGAATCACTCAGCATCCCCATCTTGTTTTTGTAGTGTCTTCCTTAGCTTCAGGTGGCGCTCACCCCTAACCATGGCTATAGGACGAGGGCATCCACTATCGGCCGCCAAGGCGGCAAGAGGATCCCAGTCGGATCATGCCACAGCTTCAGGGGCCGCAGCTTTGGTGGAAGGCCCAAGCGCCCGAGGTGGCAGAGGGCGCGGGGCCACGGTCGCCGCGGAGGCCGTGGCCGGGGAAGGCAGTGTGTTACTCCCGCACCCCCGTCTTCTCCGAGGCTTCTTCCCGCGGGAACTCATGTTGAAAGGACTCCGTTGGAATTTCTCGTCTAATTGCAAGGCTGCATCAGGACCCGGCTTCAACTCCCCATTGCCTTCGCCAAGGTGATGAGCAAAGAGAAGCTCCTGATGATGTGGTTTCGGGTCCATGGTTGCTGCAATGGCACCATACCGGTGGCCATAGAGAAACTGGGGCCTCGCCTCCTATTCCTCGGCCGCGGGTGGAATATCTTCACCCGTGCCCATAATCTCTGGGAAGGGCATGTTCTTCGCTTCAAGATGATGGCGGACAACATGCTGTCCGTCAAAATGTAGGGGAGCTCAGATGTGCGCCTCAGCTGCTGCGAAGAGAGCTCGAGCGAGACTGAAAGCCGTTCCTCACACGAGAGCGACGAGCACGGGACAGACGGCAGCGACAACGGGTATGGGTTAGACCTTCGGCAGGCTAAGCCTATGTACGAGGATCTGACCTCGGACTGACTATCGGTCGCACCATCATCGTCAGTACATGGCTCTCCTCCTCCTGAGTTGGGAACGACGAGCCGGAAGAACCGACGATGTCGCGTATTGCGGGAAATGCTTGGTTCCCAGCTCCGTAGTCCCTTCTGGCCCCGTTCTCCTCCGCGCAGTGCTGGTCCAGGAGGAGCCAGCCTGGGTTGCACCGGGGGCCATGCCGCTTTTTGTCTTCTTGAACTTCTCTCTGAGCAGCATGTCCCGCGCCAAAACAAATATCATACGTTAGGGTAGTAAAAATCATCCATGTAATATGTCTGAGTTTTGCCTCAAACAGATGAGTGAAATGTTGTTTCCTTTGTGTCTGATCACCCTCTTTGTATGATACACCCTTTGCGTTTTCCAGAAGCTTGCAGGCGTGACTGGTCCTGCCACTAGTGCTTTGAGGAACGGATCCTTAGCAGTTCGTCGGAGGGGTCATTACTGGCAAGACTCCTTGCCGCACTCAGTGCAACCATTAGATCGTCGAGTGTGGCTTGAGGCGATATAAGGCGCTGCGTAGGCGCTTGGTTTGTTGAACCAGTGTGAAATAGTGTGTCGGTGCACTAAAGATTGGGGTCTCCAGTGCCCCAGACTTTTCCGCGGACACCGTCAGCCCCTCCGCAACGGCAAGGCGCGTCGCTGGGGCTTAGGGCGGAAGCAAGACTCAGAAACCACCAAGTGCAGATTGCAAGCCCCAGCAAGCACTCGCTTGCTGGGAAAGAAGAAGAGACCCTGGCAAGAGTCCCCTGTCGGGGAGATAGACCATGCCACGGCGAGACCCTCGCGCCGAGGAAGAAGGACTGAGCCCCGGCAAGCCACCCTTGCCGGGAAGGCTGACAAGGCCTCGTCAGGCCATCACCTCCCTGCCGAGAGGAACAAGAAGAGCCCCGCCAAGGTAACCCTGCCGGGAAGAAAGTGGAAGGCCCGAGGAGAGGCGCGGGCCCATGGAGCCCCCGCGACCTGCGAACGCCTCCACCGACAAGCATGCCATCGATGATGCATGCTCCACGCGAACGCCCGCATGCCAGCGCAACGCCCCAGAGTTGCCACGTGTGGGTACGTCTCCAACCCACCCTAACGAGATCAGGGAAGTCTATCGTAGCATTTATTGCACCTCTGACAAGGCAGTAACACTACAACTGTCCGTCGGCGTTGTTTCACCCGTGAACCCATCGGTCATCCACTAAGCCACTATGGTGACCCCTTCGCCTATAAAAGGAGGCCTGAGGCTTAGTACTAGGGGCTTTTGGATTTTTGATAAACTTAAAGGCTGTAAAAAGGGATAGATCTACAGTAAGCCAAAACGAATAACTAAACGCATGCAGGAGTAGGGATTTATGCACCACACGGCCCGAACCTATGTAAAAAGATTTTGCTGGGCCCAGACTGTTGGTTCTGCTCTTGCCGCGAACCCTCCCCCCGCCAAACAGCAAAAAAGGGACCATTGAGGCCCCCACAGATGTCGATCCTTCACCGACAAAGTGTGAAGGCATTGTTGGCCATTCAGGTCGTTGAACGAGTTCGAAACAGAGCGAAGGTGCACTGATCCTGACAAGGTTCCATCTGCGCGCAGGTTTCTCAAACAAAGATTGCGATTTCTAGAATCTCTATCACTTATCTTTTGTGCCTATCTACTCGTAAATTTCATCTAGAATCTCTATCACTTATCTTTTGTGCCACGACACTTCTTCCCGTGCCGTATGGATCTTTTGTCGGGGCCTCAGATCCCCAGCAAGCAGGGTGTTACACTCTCCCGGCAACTTCCCCACCGGCAAGGTTCTTGCCGATAGTCCTCGACTATCGTATAGGAAAGGGGTTGCGAGAGTATAACTCCTTTTTCCCTTTTGCCAGGCTGTGCTGGTGGAGCCCCCGAGCGCATCTTCGGCAGCGACGCAACGCTCCCAAGGGAGGAAAATGTTTCCGCCAGAGGGCATGCCTGGGCTTCGGGACCTGTTGGTGCATCCTCGACGACTATGCATCACTCCGCGGAGGTGCGTCAGCCGGAGTATGCGTCACAGGCCTCGCCGAAGCCCCCACGGACACTCTCGATAGCAACGTACTATCCTGGAGCGGCGCATCAGCCTGATGCCATCGAACTCAGGGCCTCCGCCTCCTTGGCCTGCGCTCATGCAGCAGCGCGCTCGTGAAGGCTTTAGGAGTCCATAGCCATGTGGAGAAACCACTGCTGCATTCTGCCTTTGGGAACCGTGACGGTGCACTCAAGTTCCCAAGATCTGGTGCCAAGCTTGCTCGAATCTGCTAAAAAGCTCTTAACAGCTCACCCTACCTGGCATGCCGAAGATGTCGAGAAAACGACGTGCTTGGGAGGGCTCTAAGGGTTCCATGATTGTTTGGTGGAGGGAGCTAGGTGGGACCATTATGGGAACTAGCGATCAGCACCGGCAAGTTCGTTTCCCAGGTTCGGGCCGCTTGGCCGGTAAAACCCTACTCCCGCTTTGTTTGTATTGGGTGCTTAGTGTAGGGTTATTTTCTACAGTAACTTAGCTGGTGATCAAAGAGTCTAACCCAAAAGTTCCAACCCCTAGAAATGAGCTTTGGGCCTCCTTTTATAGGCAAAGGGGTCACCAACAGTTTGCTCACAGGTTGCATAGTGAAAAGGGTTCACCGCTTATCTTTCTACTGTGGTGTCACGGGAAGTAAATGCCTTGGCAGGCCCCCTGATCAGCATCAAGGTGTCATCGACATGTACCCAAGTGTATCGACACCTGGGATTTGTGCTGGCACATGAGGGATGCGCTGGAGCAGTGGCGGTCGGTGGCACTGTCACTCCCTATATTCACAAGGGGTTTGTGATATATTGTGATGCATCGAGAACCGAGGTTGGTGGTGTTCTAAGGAAGCTAGGTAGAGTCATAGCATATCTCTCAGATAGCTACATCCTCATGGAGAGAACTACGCCACTCACAATCTTAAGTTGGCACATGTGATTCATGCCTTGAAGACACGGCGACAATAGCTTCCGGGGAAGCGATGTGAGATATACACATACAACAAGAGTTGGAAGTATATTTTCACTCAAAAGGAATTGAACATGTGGGTACCCCGACTTACGAGTCGAGATCGCCGTGCTCAGTGATCCCAGAGATCAATGATCACCGAACACAGATACCAAATAAAAGAGTCTTACATCCAAGTATCGATTATTAGAACACATGACCGAATGGTCAAGTTCACAAGGCAGGGCTTAAGGCCAAATCATTCTGATACAACTAGTAGCGGAAATCACAGGGGCTAAGCGGGTGCCCATGCCATCAAGTCTACACCGATAGGCGTTCTGACTCGGAAGCATCCTAGTTCGCAGGGGCGTCTCCAAAGACGTACTCTTCTCCAAACTCCGGTCCTTCCATGTCTGGTCAATAACATAACCAGTGACAAGCCAATGAGTACTTTGAACGTACACTACTAGAAAAAAACCTATAGCAAATATGGACATTAATGGCGCACCATGCATGTGGTGCGCCACTGCTATATAGTAGTGGCGCACCACATACTCGTGCGCCATTAGTGTCCATATTACTAATGGCGCACCATGTGTCTGGTGCGCCATTACTATCTTTGACCTGGCCCCTCACCCTTTCCTACACTTACCAGTGGCGCACCATGGGAAGTGCGCCATTACTAGTTTTAACTAGTAATGGCGCACCACGTCCACGGTGCGCCGCTACTAATATATGTTTTTCAGTTTTTTTTTAAAACTACTAATGGAGCATTCTTACCAGGTGCGCCATTAGTAACCCTGTTTACTAATGGCGCATTCTTCCTGGGTGGGCCATTGGTAATCTGAGAGGAGTAGGTATTTTGACAGCCCACTTCACACTCACTTTCGACCCACTTCATTCTCTCCACCACTTCACACTCACTAGTCTCGGCTGCCTCCTCCTCCTCACCTCATTTGCACCATATATTCACCCAAATTAAGTGGTTAAATTTCCTTTTTTGATAGGTAAGTAAGGGGAAACCCTTATTTATGTTCTAGATCTACTTTTTTCTCCCTCCAACACGTGTACACACTTTTTATGGCCTAGCTCTTCATATGTTTGTGGTGTTGCATATGTTTGTACCGGTATTTGAAATGCGATAGTTGCCAATATTTTGCCAGAATGTTGATTCATTTCCGTTTCAGCGAGAATTTGGCACTATGCATTCTTTTTTGTCTTATTTTTAGGCAAAGTCATGCCAAAAACAATTTTGGTTCTAACATACTGTTTTGCTCTACCCCGCATGCGACCATGGTCCGCACGATGACCGAAGGCATCGTGAATAGGTTTTTTAGCTCGGCGAAGGCCGAGATGCTTCAAAGGAACGAGATGGAGATAAGATGTCTGTGTCGAAGATGCAAGCTAAAGAGCCTTATGGACCTGGATTCGAGACAGGTGCGGGACCACCTACTCGTGTGTGTATTCATGGATGGCTATCGGTGGCAAGGTGATGAAGATGATTATAAAGTCATCCATGGGGGCCGGGCAAGAAAAAAGTAAGGGTTGCAAGACAATAGCGACGAGGGCGGGCAAGAAGACGAAGAATCTCCAGGACATGATCACGAAGTAGATGCAGGACACAGTGATCATGTAGAAGATGCCGGACATGATGATGAGGAAGATGAGGACAAAGGGCATGATCATGAAGATGAAGATGCCGGAGCAGACGATGATGGACCATTGGTGGGTTGGGTGCAGGACCCTCAGATTCAAGAGCTGTTTCTCAAGCAGACGGGTAAGGCAAGAGTTGTCGCCCGAGAGAAAGCCAAGCTGGATCAACTGGAGATAGACGCGGTTACTCCATTGTATGAAGGATGCAGTCCCGAGGAAGGTAAAACACAAAATGACCGACACATGCTTCGACGAGAACATGTCATTCTGGCACGAACGTCTTCCCATGGGGAACAAGTGCCCGAACAGTTTCGAGGAGGCAAAGAAAATCGTGTGTCCTCTGGATTTACCGCACGTGAAATACCATGTGTGCATGAATGATTGCATCATTTATCGGGACGAGCACATGGAGTCTACCATATGTCCGGTGTTCGGCGTAACTCGATACAAGAAGAGGAAGAAAGCTCCTCAAAAAGTGGTGTGGTACTTTCCGATCACTCCTCGTCTGCAGCGGTATTTCGCGGACCCTAAGCAAGCAGAGCTCATGCGTTGGCACGCGGATATGGAGGAGAAGAAGTGAGAAGATGACGGAAATGATCCAGAGATAAATAAAAAAGACAAGATGCCAAGTCACCCTAAGGATGCGAACCAGTGGCAAGCGTTGAACTTCGAACACCCAGAATTTGGGGACGATCCAAGGAACATCATGTTGGGCGCAAGCACCGATGGAGTCTGCCCGTTTTGCAGCCAGAGAAGCACACATAGCACCTGGCCTATGTTTGTGTGGATGTACAACCTTCCCCCCTGGATGTGCATGAAGAGGAAGTACATTCACATGAGTATGCTAATTGAAGGGCCGAAACAACCAGGGAACGACATCAATCTGTATCTAGGGCTACTGAAAGAGGAGCTAGACACGCTGTGGAAAACGCCAGCCAATACGTGGAATGCCGCAGTGAAACAATATTTTTGTATGAGAGCCGCACTGCTCACGACGGTGCACGACTATCTCGGCTACAGATATGTCGCGGGGCAGGTGGTCCACGGATTTTGTGCATGCGTCAGGTGCATGGATGACACAACGTATCGCCAGCTAGATAGAGTTCCCGAGTCTTCGAAAACCGTTTTCATGGGACATCGAAGGTGGCTTCGCGACGATGGCGCATGGAGAAAACGCAAGGATCTGTTCGATTGTGAAACTGAACCCCGAAGAGCCCACCGCGAGGAAATAGACGAGCTGTTGAAAAATTGGAAAGAGTGCCCACCGCGGGAAAGAAGCGAAAGGCGCCAGAGCCGCTTCTGAAGGTATGGAAAACGAGGTCTGTTTTCTGGGACTTGCCGTACTAGAAGATCCTCCGTGTGCCTCACAGCCTTGATGTCATGCATATCACGAAGAACGTGTGCGAGAGTCTGCTTGGTACCCTGCTCAACATGCCAGAGAGGACCAAAGATGGGCCGAAAGCAAGGGAAGACTTGCAATCAATGGGCATCAGGGAGAAGCTTCACACAAAACGCCCTAATGATGATGGTGATGATGATGAGGCGAAGGACACGGAAAGTCGTCGCAAAGGCAAAAAGGCCAAGAAGATCGAATATGACTGCCCTCCCGCGTGCTTCACTCTAAGTCAAAAGGAGATCGATCAGTTTTTCACCTGCCTCGTAGGAGTAAAACTTCCTTACAGTTACGTGGGGAAGATAAGCAGATACCTAGACTCAGCGATGCAGAAGTTCAGCAGGATGAAGTCTCACGACTGTCACATGCTGATGACGTAGATACTTCCAGTTGCAATCCGTGGGATCATGGATGCGCATGTCCGTGAAACGCTATTTGGCCTATGCAACTTTTTCGATGTCATCTCTCGGAAGTCGGTTGGCGTGACGCAACTCAGAAGGCTACAGGAAGAGATCGTGGTGATACTATGCGAGCTTGAGATGTACTTCCCGCCCGCATTCTTTGATGTTATGGTGCATCTGCTGGTCCATATCGTGGAGGATATCATCCAACTCGGGCCGACGTTCATGCACAACATGATGCCATTCGAAAGGATGAATGGTGTCATCAAAGGATACGTTCGCAACAGGGCACGTCCAGATGGAAGCATAGCCCAGGGCTTTCTGACCGAAGAGTGCATCTCCTTCTGCATGAATTATCTAGGAATCGAGAACCCCGTTAGTCTGCCCGTCAACAGGCACCTCGACAGGCTCACTGGATGGGGTCACCGCGAGGGTCACCACGAAATGCATGTCGACTTCAAGGGTCGACTCGCCGACTTGGAAAGAGCAAACCTAGTCGCGCTACAACGCATAGACGTGGTTGATCCTTGGGTGGTAGAGCACAAAACCTTTATTGAGAAGACGTACAATGACCGAGGCTAACAAAGGACGGACGGAGATATAATCAAAGAGCACAACTCATATTTCACGCATTGGTTCAAGGACAAGCTTCTGTCGTACCCTTTACACGAGGATTCTTCCATGGAAGAAAAACTCATATTCGCCTTGTCACAGGGCGCCGAGCACAACCTGATGACTTATGAGGCGTACGATATCAACGGGTACACATTCTACACCGAGGAAAAGGACATGAAGTGCGATTATCAGAACGCCGGGGTAACGATGGAATCCTACACCGGTAGCGACAAGGATAGATACTACGGAAGAATCGAGGAGATCTGGGAGCTGAGCTACGCTGGAGAGAAGGTTCCGATGTTCCGTGTCAGATGGGCCAAGAGCATCCTAAAAGAAGACCGGTATTTCACCACCATGGTTATACACGAAGCCAAGTCAAAGACCGCGGGCGCAAACCTCACCGCGAAAAATGAGCCATGGGTACTAACTTGCCAAGTGGACCAATGCGTCTTCATTACCGACCCGTCAAAGCCCAGTCGTGTTGCCGTGAGGAGAGGCAAAAGGAACATCATAGAAATGGATGTAGTCGCCAATGAGCAAGACTTCGACAAGTACGGCGACCCGAAGATGGAAGATGACGACAACGATGAAGTAGCACACAGCACAAGAAGAAGCAGGACCACCCTACCTAAAGGACGTCCCTTCAAGAGAAGAATTCAAGGGGTTCCGGGGCTAAATTATTCAACCGCGAGAAAGAAGGGCAAGAAGATCATTGTGAAAAGATAGCTAATTAAGATCGAATCACGACGTGTTAGTTGATTTCACGTTAGTTGATTTCAACCATGTCATGTAATTCTAAATCTTTGCACAATGTGATATCACCTCATAACATGATTTTTTGTAAGTGTCTCTCTCCGTGAGCTTTATGGATGGGTTAGGTGTAAAACATGCTTTTCTCGGGCTACTCGTAAAACACATTAGCTTGTTTGGCTAAACAAGTGGAAAAATGAGTGATTGGCTCTTTTCATAGTTCTTAGTAAGAAAATATATGAAGTAAATACAAAGTATACTAGATAGGTGGCGAAACTATTACATGCATGCAACTAAAAATATAAAAAAAAGGTTAGTAATGGCGCACCAGGGGAAGGTGCGCCATTGCTATCCCTCCCCACTTATGGCGCACCACTAAAAGGTGCGCCATTGCTATCCCTCCTCACTTATGGCGCACCACAAAAAGGTGTGCCACTGATATGCCACTTATGGAGCACCCCTACATGGTGCGCAATTGCTAACCCTCCCTCGTATATCCCCTTCTTCCCTCCCCTCACTCGCCTCTCCCCCGCATCTCCACTCCAACCACCTCTCCTCGATCTCCTCCTCCTCCTCCTCCGGTGACTGCGTCGCCGGTGACTCCCTCCTCCTCCTTCACGGGGACTGCGCCGCCGGGGACTCCCTCCTCCTCCTTCACGGGGACTGCACCGTCGGGGACTCCCTCCTCCCTCCACAGCAGCGTCCCCCTCAACCGCAGTGGCCCCCTCAACGGCGGCGGCCCCCTCAACGGCGGCGGCCCCCTCAACAGCAGCTCCAGCCGCCGGCGCCGCCCCTATCACGGTGCACAACTGCTCCCGCTCCGCAGGATCTAGGTACACACCTGTGAGACGTCTCCTTTCTCCCCTGCCTTCGCAAGAGCAGGAATGACAACAAGATCTAGGGTTTAATTACCTCTGATTTCTCGTGCGATTTGTTGTTCTTTTTGGTACAAAGCTGCGATTAATTTCACCGAAATTTGGCAATTGGATCCAGTGTCTGACAGTAGCAGGAAGTTGCAAGTGTATTAGTGGAAAGTTGAGAGTGTTCAGTTGAATTTTGGTGTTGGTTTGGTGAGAAATTGGGGTTCCGGTCAATTATTCTAAACATGTTCAATAATGGCTCATATAGGTTTGCTCTTTATTATCTTCTTGCTTTATGATTTTATCCAGTTTGTACATTCATTTTAGAACAAACAGTTGGGACCTATATACCAAAGCATTTTATTATGTATTAAAGATGCTCTGCCAGCCTATTAAATGAGACAAGCACCCACGCAAGTAAATCACAGTAACAGAAGTACAAACCGCAAGCTTCTAGCAGAACAATTCTACCAGATGTGGTGTTAGGAGAAAACATAGGTAACACAGAATTTCTTGTTACAAACAGTCAATTCATGATTCAGATGTATACTTAGTAGGTTATAGCTACCACATAGGCACACACAATAGAATATATCTGTCATCTAAAGCTAAAGAAACTAGTCTAGGATCAAGACATTAATCTAACAACTCTACTCTAGGATTAAGAAATTAAAACCCAATGTATTCCTTCATTGCTGCTAGTGTAAGCACTCAACTAACACAACAGTGCTGCAATTATATGCAAACCCTACATCAGTAGAAACTGGGTTCAGTTCCAAAGCCTACAAACCTTTAAGGTTTTTATTTTTATGAACAAACCATTAAGGTTTTGAATACCTGTATTATTGCTTTATGATTCCGGTCAATTTTGGTGCTTGTAGAATCAAGTGTATTAGCAGGACGTAGTGCAAAATGAAACTCCTAGATGCATGTTTACAGTGACGGACAATTATTGAACATGTCAATCCAATAAAATGATGGTCACTCCTGACTAGCTTTCCATGGCATTCATAGTGCCTAACTTCTTCAGAGAAATGGCGAGTGAGGGACATAAGTCAGGGCCTTGGCAAAACAACAATTTAAGATTCCGTTTGATTTGGTTGTGATTAGATGATTATGATACTATGCTATTGTCACTTACTTTTCTGCGGCTATGATAGCCTCTTATTTTGATTTTCACTGTCACTTGAGGATATTAAAAACAGGAACATTTGCTAGGAAATAACATGTCCAAATGTCACACTAAGCATATTTTCTCTTATTTGCCACTAACAATCTATGGATTGGTGTGAACTCATCAATGTGTGTACCTTTCTGGAATCCTATATGAGCTTGATGGAATCGCTGACTCATATTTGTTACCCCTTTCTCCTGAAACATAGATTAATTTCTGTTTCAGTTCAGAATTGGGCACTCGTAGGTCAAGAAAATTAGCAAAGGTCATGCCCAATTTTCTTGACCTAGAAGGTGCCCGATTCTCAACCGAAACAAAATCCTTACCCTTTCTTGAAAACAGAGCTTATTTCTTTTTAATTCTTATGTTTATTTTTTATGTGAGTGAAATGGGTCCAAAATGATCTATTCAAATGTTAGATTACATGACATTATCAATACTACCACACTACTGGATTAGTGTTATCTTGTTATACTAGCACATTATTTTTGTTTTCTTTTTCTTCACTAAAAGGGACCTAAAAATGAAACACTGACTATTACTACTTTTTGGTATGGATACGTTGGAACTTCTCATGTGTCACGTTTTGCGATCCTATGGAGTAAAAGAAAAGTAAAATTGGATACGGTGGAATTATAGTTGGTGATAATTCAACCCCGTTCAATAACTCTAGTAGCCTTTTTTTTCCTATTTAGAGCTAACATGGACAACAACGATGAGGCCGGCGGTTCGGGCAAGCCATTCTTCGAGCTGTCCCAGGAGCTGGAGGAAGAACCTCACCGCTATGAGGATTCCGCGGAGGACACCGATCACGACTACACAACCCCTAGTGGTGTTGGGGATGACACCACTGATGGTGCCGCCGGGGATTCCACCACTGATGATGGCAGCGAACGCACAAATGGTATCCAACCCAAGAAGGAACGGAAGGACCAACGCCCGAACGTGCTCAGCACCGTCAGAGAGGAATTTACTGAAGTGTCCTCCAGTGTGCATCCAACGGCGCCCAAAGAATTAGTCGGTGGGTACGCGGGACAACTCGGGTGCATTCTCAGGTGCACCGTCTTGATCAACACTGAGAACATAAGGCATCAAGGGCGAGCGTATTTGTGCAACCTCCTCTTCACGAAGCTGCACGAATGATACAAGTTCCCCGGTGACATCGCAAACACACGCCTCGCAGGGAATAAAGTGAACAGTGCCGACCTCACGAAGATGAGCACGGCCCTGGATACTTGCAGAGCCTCGGTGAAGAGAAGGATTCTAAGAGGTGATAGTTATGAGAAGATTAAGGAGACAAATCCTTCGATCAACGAAGCTGACTACCAGGAGTTCAAGATCAAGTGTGAGAGCAACGCATCCGCGGAATCAAGTCAGTGGGGGAAAGATATGCGGGACTTGAACTTAGGGGTCCACAAACTCGGTCCCGGCGGTTACAGAGTGGCGGAACCTAAATGGGACAAGGAGGCCACGGAGCGTGCCGAGCAAGGCCTACCGCCCCTCTTCGATAAATACCCTGAAAATCAGACCAGGAACTATGTCAGGGCCACGTACAAGGTGGACCCGGTAACAAATGACCTTACCACGTATCCGAAGGTGAAGGAGCTTGAGCGTGTTCTCGTAAGGAATACACCCCCGCGTAATTAGCTCCATATGGTTGCATTCTAATTAATGAAGCCAAATTTCTAAATGGTTCATGTTCCTTCCGCACGAAACTGAAAGCAGTAGTGCGGAGTCTCCGAGCTCCCCGTATGTCCCTTGGGACATCACTTTAAATAGGGCGTCGAACGTACTGAAACACAATGGTAAGCTCAGTAAGCCGTCGTCAGCTGGTCGTGTGGCCGGCGGAGGCTTGTCCACGAAATGGTCAGAATACTATAAAGCTAGGCGAAAGGACAAAAAGACCAGCTCGGAAAACCAGGAGCGCGAGGTTAAAGAACTCAAGGAACAAGTGGCGCGGATTCCAGAGATAGTCCAAGAGCAAGTGTGAGACCAACTTGGAGCGATGATCATCGCCATTATGCATTCCTTGCTTGAGGGGCTGCGGGGGTGGATTGCGAGCGGCCAAGAGGGGCCGCTCCCGATTCCCAGCTTCACGGGCAGCAACTCGCATAACGCGCTGGCATCGGTGTCTCCGACGGAGGCGACATTGCAAGTGCCTCCGGCGTCGGCGCCGGTATTGGAGGTTAATGCACCCATGTGTGGGATGAATACGCCGGCCGGCACCTCGGCATCAAGAGGCCCCTCTATCACTTGCACGCCCGCCGTTGGCGGTGCCTCGACATTAGCCGAGCTCGACGCCATCACGGTAACTATAAGCCTCGGCCGATTACTTCGTCTCCTTGCCTTTTTGACTGGGCATCTCTGATGCCCTACATGTTTTCGCAGGGCGATGGCAACGTTCCATGCACTCTCCTGCACTTCGTGGAAGGCGAGTTGATCGATGTCTCCAAGGCCAAAATCGTTGAACGGGGCAACCGCGTATTCCACGGTAATCCGATGCCACCCACCGTGTATAGGGTTCAACTGGTTTGGGTGTTGTGGGGCTGCAATGACTTGTTACCTCCGTATCGACCCGTTGGGGCCGACGAAGATGATGTGATGACCCTCAGCGCCTTCTTAAACTAGTCCATGCTTTGGCCAAAGAGCCAGATTCGTTTGGTGGCGGGGGACACCACCCCATAGACAACAACGTCGGTCGTGCCGGCGCCAAGCCATGGCAAGACCGCCGCAATGCTACCGCCGTCAGCTGATCCGGACATGCATATGGCACAAGATCCGTACGACAATGACGATACAATTTCCAACGTCGATAAGTAGATCAACGAACATGGGTACGGTGACGATGACGACTTGTTCGGGCCTCCTTCTCAAGACCCCAACCCTGCCAAAGACGATGGCAATCTAGCTGGTACCGCGGAGAAACCCAATTTCAACAGGCGTCGGCTATTCAGTTCTCACGAGACGCCTCCAGCTCCCGCCTTCACCGAGACTCAAATAGCCGAGGTGCAAAATATTATCAGCCCCAACACACTCAAGAAGGTGGTCTCTGAGCAGAACTCGATCCCATTACAGCAAAAGAAGCAAAACTAACAAGGGTGCGAGCCAGCCGGCACCGAGTATGATCCATGCTCAGGACGGGCCACCAATATCTAAGAATATTGAGAGGAGGGTGCATGTGGCGTGTAGGTGACGTCAGTTGTGCTTCCCTGGCAATGGCTCCAGAAAAGGGCTGATCCTGCAATCTCTGGCGTTAGCTAGAAGAATGCTTATGACAACGATCCTTCTCCTGCAACGCCACCAGAAGAATGCTGCTACCACTCCCCGACAATGAAACTGGAAGAATGGTGTTGACGGCCCACCAGCACGTGGGTTCGCAACAGTTTTCGAGGGTAGAGTATTCGACCCAATTTGTTGATAAGCCCGTTAGGAGGTGAGAGTATACTCTCAAGTATTAGCAGCTGAATTTGTCAGTAGCAACAGTAGCAAGCGAAAGTAGTAGCAGCAGAGCAAAACAAGTAACAGAAGTAGCAACAGTAGTAGCAGCAGTAGCAGAGCAAGACTAGTAACAACAATAGCAAGAGTAGGAAAAACTCGTAGGCAATGGGTCGGTGATTTGTTTGGATGATATTCATCATGCAACAGCTATAACACGGAGAGATATGTGGCTAGCTCCCGTTCGTCAATGTGATGTAGGCATGCATTTTGTGTGTCGTCATACGTGTTTAGGGAAAAGAACTTGCATGACATCTATTGTCCATCCCTCCCGTGGCAGGGGGGTCTAAAAGGAAACTACGGGATATTAAGGTTCTCCTTTTAATAAAGAACCGGACCAACGCATTAGCACTTGGTGAACACATGAACTCCTCAAACTATGGTCATCACCGGGGGTTGCCGGATCATAACACATAGTAGGTAACTACAACTTGCAAGATCGGATCTAAAACACACATATATTGGTGACAACATAATAATTTCAGATCTGAAATCATGGTACTCGGGCCCTAGTGACAAGCATTAAGCATGGGAAAGTAGTAGCAACATCAATCTCAGAACATAGTGGATACTAGGGATTAATCCCGATCAAAACTAACTCGATTACATGATAGATCTCATCCTACTCATCACCGCCCAGCGAGCCTACGAATAGATTACTCACGAACGACGAAGAGCTTCATGGAATTGGAGAGGGAAGAAGGTTGATGATGATGATGGCGACGATTTCCCCTCTCCGGAGCCCAAGACGGACTCTAGATCTGCCCTCCAGATGAAGAACAGGAGGTGGCGTCGCCTCCGTATCGAAAACGCGACGAAAACTTCTCTTTTTTTCTGGGACGAAAGGCAACGTATAGAGCTGGAGTTGGGGGCGGCAGGTGCCTGTGGGCCCCACAAGCCTGCCCACCGCCACCAGGCGGGTGGTGGCGGAGCAGGGACTTGTGGCCCACTGGCCCACCCCCGGAGGTGGAACTTGGCGCAGATATTTTTGATATTTTCCAAAACTGCTCCTCGTAAATTTTCAGGACGTTTGGAGAACTTTGATTTCTGCATAAAAATAACACCAAGGCAATTCTGGTGAAAACAACGTGAGTCCAGGTTAGTTCTATTCAAATCATGCAAATTATAGTCCAAAACAAGGGCAAAAGAGTTCGGAAAAGTAGATACGTTGGAGACGTATCAACTCCCCCAAGCTTAAAACCTTGCTTGTCCTCAAGCAACTCAGTTGACAAACTGAGAGAGAAAGAAAAACTTTGACAAACTCTGTTTGATCTTGTTATTGCAACTATGTCTAACTCATAACCAGAATTTCAGCAAGATCACAAGTTAACCACATAAGCAAATGACACAAAGGTCTCACGGTAAACTAATATCAATGGCATAATCAGCTAACGAGCAAATAATAATGAGTTTCAAATACCAACACTTCAATCAAAGCAAGCATGAAGCAATATGAATAGGTGGTATCTCGCTAGCTCTTTCTGAGACCACAAAATATAAATGCAGAGCACTTTCAAAGATCAAGGGCTGACTAAACATTGTAATTCATAGCAACGAAGATCCAGTCATAGTCATACTCAATATCAATCAAAAGAAAAGCATAAAAATGGCAGAGGTGCTCTCTAATTGGTGCTTATAAAAGAGGAGGATGACCCGACAGGAAAATAAATAGACAGGCCCTTCGCAGAGGGAAGCATTGATTTGAAGAGGTGCCAGAGCTCAAGCTTTGAAAACAGAGATAATAATTTTGGGTGGCATACTTTCATTGTCAACGCAATGACCAATAGTTCTCAATATCTTCCATGCTACTCATGCTATAGGTGGTTCCCAAATAGAAAAGTAAAGTTTTAACTCCCCCACCACCAATCAATCACACTCCACGGCTAGCCGAATCCTCGGGTACCGTCCATACTAACATCAATCCGGGGGGAGTCTTGTTTTACAGTTATGTTTTCGATTTAAGCATGGAACTGGGCATCCCAAATACCGGCCCCTTTCTCATGAATGACTGTGAATAAACACATGTCGAGGATAACACTCCTAGCATGGAAGATACCAATAGCCCTCTGTCACCACATGAGCGGTTTGGGCATGCGAAACAGATTTATTTCTTGAAGGTTTAGAGAGTGGAACATGCAAATTTACTTGGAATGGCAGGTAGATACCGCAGATAGGTAGGTATGGTGGAATCTCATGGAAAAACTTTTGGGTTTATGGAAGTGGATGCACAAGCAGCATTCCCGCTTAGTACAAGTGAAGGCTAGCAAAAGACTGGGAAGCGACCAACTAGAGAGCTACAACACTCATCAAGATGCAATGAGTTTGACTAACATTGAATGCAAGCATGAACAGGATATAAATCACCATGAACACGAACATCATAGAGGCTATGTTGATTTTGTTTCAACTACATGCATGAACATGCGCCAAGTCAAGCCACTTGAAACATTCAAAGGAGAATACCATCCTATCATACTACATCATAGTCATCTCAAAATCTATGTTGGAAATCAAGACAAACCATTATAAGCTCTCAGCTAAATAAGCATGGCATCAGAAACTATGATCTCTAAGTTGTCATTGCAAACATGGTTCTCTCACAATAAAGCTAAATCTGGGTCGACAAGCTAGTCATATTTACAAAAACAAAATAGATAGAGTTCATACCAGCTTTTCAGTCTCATTCACTTCATCATATACCATCATTGTTGCCTTTAATTTTCACGATCGAACGATGAAAACGATAATAAGCACATTGGACTAAGCCGAATCTGCAGGCAAACACAAAGGAGAAGACAAAATATTATGGCTCTTTGAAAGCTAAACAGGTAAGCATGCAAGAACCAATAAGCATTGTAACCAATATCTTCTACCTTGACACAAAGAAAAAGAAAACAATTTACACGAGAAAGCTCCCAACAAGCAAAAGAAGAAAGAAAAAATCTTTTTGGGTTTTCTCAAAAGGACACAAAACAAGAAAACAAAAAGAAACTAGCATGGATAATACAGTGGAAAAAGTGTAAACACCGGCTAACAAAGGGAAAGCATAAGCATGAATGTAAAGTCGGTGAGAACACGTACTCCCCCAAGCTTAGGCTTTTGGCCTAGCTTGGTCTACTCCCAAGGTGGGAAATAACCCGCTCCACGATACTCCGGAGCGGACTGTGGATGCCACTGCTGTGTGAGATCCTCTGGCTCCCACTGATAAACTGGCGTCTGGTACTCGACTGGCGGCTCGGGCATGGGCGCCTCTGGTTGGGCCAAGCCCCAATATGCGTAGATGTCCGCGGGCATAATAGTGTACCTCCTGTATGAAGATCAAACAAAGAAGGAGCAGGCAAAGTAATAGTCTCCCGAGTACCCTGACTAAATACCAGGTTATAAATCATCCGTCTACTAGCATCTCTATCCAGGAAATCATGGCGAACCATGCTGTCATAATCCAGATATCTCTCAGGGAGAAGCATCTCTCCTTCCTCTCCCAGTCTAATGGGTATCTCAAAGTGTCTGGCAAGACGGGTAGCATAGATACCTCCATAGACAACACCTTTAGAACGGTTCAGGTTCAACCGTTGAGCTACTATAGCTCCCAAGCTATAAGGCTTATCGTTATAAAGGCCTTCGTGCAAAACCGCAAGGTCTGGAGAACTAAGTGATCCGGCCTCCCCATGGCCAATCAAACATTTTCCCATAAATAGTGAGAAGTACCGAAGCACAGGAAAATGTATGCTAGCAATTCTAGCACGAGACACTCCTCTCTCCTCTCCAACAACAATAGAACCAATGAAATCCTCCAAGTCCCGTGGATGAGGGTCACGGATATCCCCAACATAAGGTAATTTGCATACATTGCAAAAATCCTGCAGCGTCATGCACTGGGGGACATCGTAAATCATGAACTCTACCATGGGAGGATTCTTCCTCGGATAAAAGTTGAAGCTTTGAACGAAAATATTGGTGAGGAGGAGATATTGTGGGAACTTATCTTCAACAAACGCAGTAAGACCTGCGTTCTCCACCAAGTAATAAAAGTCTTCATAATGTCCGGCGGCGCGCAAAAATTCATCACTTGGCCACTCGCACGCTCGAACTTCTGTGACTCGAGGGACTACGTACTTGGGGTGGTTCTTCTCATCCTCCTTGTGGTTACGGCTTGAAGAGCCTCTCAAGAACCTCCTCATCTCTTCCTTTTTCTAGCTCTGAAAAATTCTGAAATTTTTAGAGACTTTGAAAGAAAAGTGAATAAGGATTAACCCAACTTGTAGCAACTACTCCTACTAGTGCCTAGAGACCGTATCACGCGCTAAAACTACTTGGGACCAGCTAAAATCAACTTTTCTAGCTCAAGAACGGGGTCACCAAGGTAGCAAGAATTCGCGAAGGATAAAGCACTAGAGAAAAAACTAATTGGACCAATGGAGGAGTCACTTACCAAGGAGTAATTTCCCCAAAACGGTTCGGAGAATGGTGCTTTGAGCAAGGAGATCGAAAATCACAGCCAAATGAGCAAGAACACGGGTTTGAGCTGCGAAACATTTTTTTTCGAGAGGTGGAAGAAGAGGCTAGGAGCTGGAATGAGTGGAGGGTGTGCCTGTGGGCCCTGCAAGCTTGCACCCCACCACCAGGGGGGTAGGTGGTGGTGGGGGGCTTGTGGCCCACTGGTCAGGCCCCCGGACCAGCTCTCAGGCCCAAAAAATTTCAAAAATTCCAGAAAAAACATACTAAATTGTCAAGACCATCGGAGAACTTTTATTTTCGAGGTATTTTTCTTCGGGACGCTAAAACAGAAAATATGAAAAGCTAAACTAATTCTATCATTTTTCTTCTAAGCAACAGAAAATGAAGACTCAAAACAGAGGTATGTGGCTCTCTGATTCATCCATTTCATGGTCATCGGAAGAGATTCGTCAATGGGGTTGATCAATTCCTTTTGACAAAACCTTCTCGAATCGCAAGAGAGAATGGAGAATTTTAGAATAGCCACTAAGTCACCTCAATGGGGATATGAATCTCCCCAACAAGCAAATCATACTTCATCTTGACACGAGTAATAGGGCATTCAAAGCTCCCAATAAGAATCGATGAAGTCTTTTCAATAGCATTGATGCAATGTACTGGATATCGTTTCTTCGGAAAGTGCACTATGTGCTCATTACCATTGACGTGGAAAGTGACATTGCCTTTGTTGCAATCTATAACAGCCCCTGCGGTGTTTAAAAAGGGTCTCTCGAGGATGATAGCCATGGCATCGTCCTCGAGAATATCCAAGATAACAAAGTCTGTTAAGATAGTGGTGTTAGCAACCACAAAAGGCACATCCTCGCAAAATGCCGATAGGGAAAGCAGTTGATTTGTCGGCCATTTGCAGAGAAATTTCAGTGGGTGTCAACTTATCCAACTCAAGTCTACGATAAAGAGAGAGCGACATAACACTAACACCGGCTCCAAGGTCACATAAGGCAGTTCTTACGTAGTTTCCTTTAATGGAGCAAGGTATAGTGGGCACTCCGGGATCACCAAGTTTCTTAGGAGTTCCACCTTTGAAAGTGTAATTGGCAAGCATGGTGGAGATCTCAAGATCTAGTATCTTCCGTTTATTAGTCACGATATCTTTCATGTACTTGGCATACAGAGACATCTTGAGCATATCAGTTAACTGCATCTGCAGAAAGACGGGTCTTATCATCTCAACGAAGTGCTCAAAATCCTCATCATCCTTTTTCTTAGATGGCTTAGGAGGAAAGGGCATAGGTCACTGAACCCATGGCTCTCTTTATTTACCATGCTTCCTATCAGTAAAGTCATTCTTGTCATATCTCTTAGGTTGTGGATTATCAGGATTAATCATAGGTTCAATCTCCACATCCTCATCATGGCTAGGTTGAGAATTATTATGAACATCACTCTCCACATTGTCACCAGGTTCATGTTCATCACCTGATTGTGTTTCCGCATCAGACGCAGAAATATCATTAGGTTCTTCAGGTGTGATAGTATTTGTTGAACTGGCATGCAGGTTTCTATCATCCTTCTCCTTCTCCTTAGGATGACTAGGTGTATCAGCATTGATTCCTTGAGAATCTTGATCAATTCTCTTAGGATGACCTTCAGGATACAAAGGTTCCTGAGTCATTTTGCCTCCACTAGTAATGACTCTCACAGAGTTGTCATTCAATTCACTGAGCAGGTCATTATGAGCTTTAAGTACTTGTTCTACCTGAGTAGTAATCATAGAGGCATGTTTACTCAGAAGCTTCAGAGCATTGACATTTATGTCTACACAAGCACTTAGATGGCTAAGTATACGAGTACTTTGTTCCAAATGTCTGCTAACATAATCATTGAAACTCTGTTGTTTGGCAACAAAGTTGTCAAATTCATCAAAGCATAGGCTAGCAGGTTTATCAAAAGGAATATCACTCTCGTCAAACCTACACAGAGAATTCACTTCTACTACCTGTATCGGGTTATCGAGACCGTGGATCTCTTCGATAGGTGGTTGATTTGTGACATCTTCAGATCTAATGCCTTTCTCTTGCATAGATTTCTTGGCTTCTTGCATATCTTCGGGACTGAGGAATAGAATACCTCTTTTCTTAGGAGTTGGCTTAGGAGGTGGCTCGGGAATAGTCCAAGCATTATCGTTGATCAAGAGGTTATTCAGTAGAGTCTCAGCTTGTTCTACAGTTCGTTCCCAAAAAACACAACCGGCACAACTATCTAGGTGGTCTATAGAGGCATCGGTAAGTCCATTATAGAGGATATCAAGTATCTCGTTCTTCTTGAGAGGGTGATCAGGCAAAGCATTCTGTAGCTGGACGAGTCTCCCCCAAGCTTGTGGAAGACTCTCTTCTTGGAGTTGAGCAAAGTTGTATATTTCCTGCAAGGCAGCTTGCTTCTTATGGGCAGGGAAATATTTCTCACAGAAGTAATAGACCATCTCCTGGGGACTACGCACACATCCAGGAGCAAGAGTGGTGAACCAGGCTTTAGCATCATCCTTTAGAGAGAAAGGAAACAACTGAAGGATATAGTAGTGGCGGATCTTCTCCTCATTAGTGAAAAGGTTGGCTATTTCGGATAGTTTGGCAAGATGGGCTATGACCGTCTTAGACTCATAACCGTGAAAAGGATCAGATTCGACTAGAGATATTATCTCAGGGTCGACAGAGAATTCATAATCCTTATCGGTGACAAAGATAGGCGAAGTGGCAAACTTCGGGTCATTTTTCATCCTAGCTTCCCGAGATTTTTCCTTCCACTTGAGAAGTAATTTCTCAGCGTCATAGGCATCCTTACATGCAAGAAAATCCTCAGCTATCTCTCCCTCCATAACGTAACCCTGAGGTATATCAAGCAATTAATATCTAGGAGAGCTAGATCTAGCAGGAGCAAAAGCAGGTTCTATCTCAATAGCATCGGCAATTTCAGAAGCATCGCGAGCATTGGCAGTAACTCTAGCAATATGAGCATCAAGGAAAACTTCTAGTGGAACATCAGGCAAAGGAGCATCTCTAGCTGTATCAAGCATAGCATCATCAGGCAAAATAGCATCTCTAGCATCATCAGGCAAAGCAGTATCAAGCATAACATCTCTAGCAGTATCAGGCATAGCATCGCTAGAAGTATCAGGCACAGTATCAAGCATAGCATCTTCAGGCCTAGTATCACAAGCATCATCAAGCACATGCGACATATCAAGATTTCTAACAGGAGGTGAAGTCGCAAACTTACTCATAACTGAAGGTGAATCAAGTGTAGAGCTAGATGTCAATTCCTTACCTCCCCTCGTAGTTGAGGGCAAGACATTGGTCTTGGATCCTTCAGATTATTCATAGTGATCAGCAGATATAAATCCCAAGTGACTCAGAGAATATGGCAATGGCTTCCCTGGCAACGGCGCCATAAAAATGCTGATGTCAGTTGTGCTTCCCTGGCAATGGCTCCAGAAAAGGGCTGATCCTGCAATCTCTGGCGTTAGCTAGACGAATGCTTATGACAACGAACCTTCTCCTGCAACGGCACTAGAAGAATGCTGCTAGCACTCCCCGGCAATGAAACTGGAAGAATGTTGTTGATGGCCCACCAGCGCGTGGGTTCGCAGCAGTTTTCGAGGGTATAGTATTCGAACCAATTTCTTGATAAGCCCGTGAGGAGGTGAGAGTATACTCTCAAGTATTAGCAGCTGAATTTGTTAGATTCAACCACACCTGAAAGATTAGTATCTGCAAGCATAGTAGTAACAGCAAAGTAGCAAGTAACGGCAGTGTAACGAGCAATAGCAGTGGCAAGGAACAACAGTAGTGACAGCAGTAGCAAGTAGCAACAGTAGCAAGCGACAGTAGTAGCAGCAGTAGCAGGAGAGAAAAACAAGTAACAGCAGTAGCAAAAGTAGTAGCAGCATCAGCAGAGCAAGACAAGTAACAGCAGTAGAAATAGTAGGACAAACTCTTAGGCAATGGGTCGGTGATTTGTTTGGATGATATTCATCATGCAACAGCTATAACACGGGGAGATATGTGGCTAGCTCTCGTTCGTGAATGTGATATAGGCATGCATTCCGTGTGTCGTCATACGTGCTTAGGGAAAAGAAATTCCATGACATCTATTGTCCATCCCTCCCATGGCAGCGGGGTCCAAAAGGAAACTACGGGATATTACGATTCTCCTTTTAATAAAGAACCGGACCAACGCATTAGCACTTGGTGAACACATGAACTCCTCAAACTATGGTCATCAACGGGAATGGTTCCGGTTATTGTCACTCCGGGGTTGCCGGATCATAACACATAGTAGGTAACTACAACTTGCAAGATCGGATCTAAAACACACATATATTGGTGACAACATAATAATTTCAGATCTGAAATCATGGCACTCGGGCCCTAGTGACAAGCATTAAGCATGGAAAAGTAGTAGCAACATCAATCTCAGAACATAGTGGATACTAGGGATCAATCCCCATCAAAACTAACTCGATTACATGATAGATCTCATCCTACTCATCACCGCCCAGCGAGCCTACGAATAGATTACTCACGAACGATGAAGAGCTTCATGGAATTGGAGAGGGAAGAAGGTTGATGATGACGATGGCAACGATTTCCCCTCTCCGAAGCCCAAGACGGACTCCAGATCTTCCCTCCAGATGAAGAACGGGGGGTGGCGGCGCCTCTGTATCGGAAACGCGACGAAAACTTCTCTTTTTTTCTGGGACGAAAGGCAACTTATAGAGCTGGAGTTGGGGGAGGCAGGTGCCTGTGGGTCCCACAAGTCTGCCAACCGCCTCCAGGGGTGGTGGTGGAGCAGGGGCTTGTGGCCCACTGGCCCACCACCTGATGTGGAACTTGGCGTAGATATTTTTGATATTTTCCAAAACTGCTACCCGTAAATTTTCAGGACGTTTGGAGAACTTTGATTTCTGCACAAAAATAACACCAAGGCAATTCTGCTGAAAACAGTGTCAGTCCAGGTTAGTTCTATTCAAATCATGCAAATTATAGTCCAAAACAAGGGCAAAAGAGTTTGGAAAAATAGATACGTTGGAGACGTATCAGTAGGTCGATGCTACCGATTAATATGCTCAATGCTGCAACTAGTACTATGCGGACTCTGCATGACGATGTTCTTTATTTGGAGAAGCGGCGTCTCTCCGAGAATAATGGGGCATACCCGGTTTTCGTGGCAAAGGTGCCAGAGGGCAAGGGCTTTGTCGATAGCAACATCGTGCGTATGATCGTCCTGCGGTTTGATGACATCTTCGCTATGCTTAACCTTTATCCGCTGCACTACACCTTCATTCGGTTATATTCGCTCAGTATGGAGATGCGGATCATTAGAGACAAGACCCCGGACATCGTGATAGTCGACCCCTTCTACATGCGTGCCAAGCTCTTGGACGGCGCTGGGGACCGGCAAGTCGCGAGTTCATACCTCGAATGCGTCATTCTGGCGAATGCAGATAAGGATAACTTCCTCGTGCCTTCTTTTCTGAGTAAGTCATCCCCTCATCGCCCCGTAACTTATGATTTCTTAGATTTCGATCGTTCTTTTTTTCTAACATTTCGTATTTTGTGCAGTGACACACATTGCACACTCATCCTCTTAAGCCCGAAATATTCCATGGCCACGTATTTTGACTAGCACCGTCAGTCGAAGAAAGACTACACAAATATCAAGAAAGTTCTTGATGATGTCCTCCCCGACTATCCCAAATCTGGAGGCACCTTCAGGAGGCCAATTCTTAGGTATGGCAAGCATGTGTACACCCACGTAACGACGTTCCCCTACGTCAAGCAGCGGCCTGGCACTCAGAAGGATGCCTATTACGCCCTCCATCACATGCGGGCGACCGTACGGGACCAGCTTCACCGTATGCTACCAAATGAGCTCAAAGATTGGGCCGCCCTCTTGTCGGCAATCCAGGACGAGGACATCAAACAAGAATTCTTTCGCATCCAGTCGGAGTTGGCGGAAATCATCTATCAAGATGTCCTTGCTAGATCAGGGAAGTTCTACCTAAACTGTCCACCGTCCAACAATGATATTGACACAGTGCTACAAATGCAGGCAGACAACGACCGCACATTCATGACCATCACGAAAGACAGCGGCTTCATTCACGCTCCGGTCCCTGAGTCGATCGAGTCGAAAGTCCTGATACTATGTTGTAATTAAACTTTAATGAACTTGTATGTCTCTTTAGTTTGGATAGTCGTTGAACTTAGATGTGTAGTCGATGCTATTTATTAGTAGGACCATGAATCGTGCTATTAATGTGTTGCTTTTCTCTTCCGATCCTTTTGATGCATACTTATATATTGCTTATATATTATCTGTGAATTGCTTTTGTTTGTCTAGTGCATAGACATGTCGTCGCATGTCGTGTACAAGGGTGAGGTTCCCGGAGTCTACAACGACTGGGAGGAGTGTTGGAGACAGGTTCACCATTTCAACGGTAACAGTTACAAAGGGTACACCACTAGGGAGGAGGCGGAAGCTAGATACGCGCGCTATCTAGCGGGAGAGAGGAGGGAGCGGAGGAGGAACCGGATGAAGATCAGTTTCATCGCGATGATGCTCATCGTGACCGCCACCCTCTTCTATGTGATGGTAGTTTAGATATCGACTTGTAATGTGAAGACAAACTCGCTACTCGCGGTCTCGAGACTTGTAATGTTCTAACTTTGTTCGGTATTTTGAATTCGGAGACTAATATGATGAGTTGTATTCGAAGACTAATCTTCTATTGTATTCGATAAATCTGTTGTTTATATATATGTTGTGCTATTTATATTCTGTGCTATTATGTATATTTTAACCTGTATAAATATCTGAAAAGAAAAAAAATCCTAATATTCATAGTAGGCACCTCCATGAGGTGTGCCATTAGTATATGGGATAGTAATGGTGCACCAGGTGGTGCGCCATAATTGTCTTGGATAGTAATGGCGCACCAGGTGGTGCGCCACTGTTATGTATATTAACAGTGGCGCACTAGGGGTGCGCCATTACTGTTTATAAGTAGTGGCGTGATAATAATGGTGCACTTATAGTGCGCCATTAATAGGTAAAGTGGATGCGCCACTAACAGCCCTTTTTCTAGTAGTGGTACTCGCAAACAGCCCATGATATGAACAATGAGAGCGAAGGACAACAATATCGTGCATCTTTGGTGTAACTCACCTTGGTGGAATGATAATGAAAATGCATCAATTTAAAGAATTACTTATGAAGAACAGGTTACATATATCAATATATCTATCGAGGGCTGAACCGTCTGGGTTCACCCTATATGCCAAGTCACCGAACTTGGTCATATCATTACTTTCATAACAACACCTTTTTCAACAGCACACACACTCACACTTGGTTTATACGGAAATAACTGGACGTAGTTTAAGTAGGATTACCCATCTGTCCTTGACCATGGACATGGCTATTCGAATAGTTTTACACTCTGCATAGGTAGTACACTAGACCCACGAGATCCGGGAAACTTCCGTGTCATCCACGACTCGCGGTATATAACATGCCCGAGGTAAGTACCCGATCAATGCCTTTCCCCTGACGATACTAGAAAAACAGGTCCACTCGATTGGTACCCGGCCCACATGTTGTACATCTTACGAGCACAAACTCTGCACAATACCAACCATGCGGGGACCAACGGTGTGACTAGAACTCATAAAAAAGGCATAAACGTCCTACCTGGTACGACCCCATCACGAGAGTGACCACACATCACTCCCGCCACTAGTAATGTGGCTCTTTGCTAGCACCGACCAGAGTAATTAACATAGCCCGTCCCATAAGGGGTAACGTGGTCATATTGGTAAGGTTGGGACGATCGACACATCATAAATTGAATCCTCTTTTCGAAACCATACTCACGCAAATACCGGGTGCATCACTTCACCAAAGTGACCACCTATCTCATCATCACCCTCGGGCATTAGTGGCACCCGACGGGGTTTTCATAAACTATTGCTTTATGTCATCAACATGCTCATGATAATACTACTTCTACCTTTATTTGTCAACATGGTATTAGCATGACCCTCAAGGGGTAGGATCAAGATCAATGCAAGTGCACCGGGGGAGGCATCGGTAAAATCATATCAAATGATTACCGACACTTATTATCATATGCAACGGAAATACTAGATATCTTAACATGCAAAGTAATATATGCTCAGTCATGGTCAAAGGGCTGCTTGCCTTGGTCAACTAAGTATCCGGGGTCTTCGAGGTCTTCCGACCCGATTCCCTCGTCACACGGATTTTCTATCATCGATAAAACAATAAATAAGAAATAGCTCACACAGAAACAGATCACAAATTCATTTTAAAAATGTTCTTTATTACTGACAAATCTAAGGTATCATTTTGAAAAATATTTACCTTAATTTCCCTTGAAGGGACATTTTTGAAATTAGCCAAACAGAAGCAAAACTATTTCAATTTTAGTCCTTCTTATTATTGTAAAACAGAATAGTTGTAGAAACATTGATTCAAACATATTATTAAATACTACATATTTTTAGAAAAATAACACTGGAAAAATTATATTTTACACTAGTTAAATGTTTTAATAAAAATCTTAGAAACCAGGGTTCAAAAATAAAAAGAAAATTGGCTAAACTCCTGGCCTGCTCGGCCCGGAGCTGGGCTGGCCCATGGCCAGCCGACAGCCTGCCCAGGTGCGCGCGCTGTTAGGTTTGGACCTGACGTGCGGGGCCCTCCGGTTAGTGGCTGAGGATAGCGCGGGGGAGGAGGCTGGGCCACCGAGAGGTGGGTCACACCTATCGGGGTCGTCTCCTACCTCTGGCCAGAGAAGAGGAGGAGCACGACAGCGAGGTTGCCGACGGTCTCAAGCCCCAACAAGGACTGGAATGGGTACGCCTTCATGTCGCCTACTTGCTGGTGGTCGGAACAATGACGGGGAGACAAGAGTTCGTCGGTGACGAGGAGGCCGTGGAGGAGGAGTTTCGGGAGGTGGTCGAGCGGGTGGCTAGAGACACAGAAATGCTCGGGCGAGTTGGGGAAAGCTTCCTGGGGTTGAGAGGGTCAGTTTGGTGGGTTGAGGGGCGCAGGAGCCGTCGTGTAGCCGGAGATCGACCGGAGCTTCGAGGCGGAGGGGCCTCGGTCGATCTCGAGCACCGGGGCTCTGCTGGGTTCCTGGGGTGGCTAGGGAGGGACTAGTGATCGTGGTGAAGCTATCTGAGGGGTGCTGGAGTGAGGGGGAGGGCTATTTATATGCCTGCGACGGTGAGCCGATTCGGGAGCGTCGGTGACTCACCGTGGCACACAAGGGGGTGCGGAGAGACGTTGGGGCCGAAACCACGGTCTTAGGACATGGTTTTGGACTACCAGAGCCATCTGCTGCAGAGGGAGAGAGCGGGAGACGCGCATCCGTGGCCATGCAGCCTTGACCGGTTCTGGTGCGCGCGGGCACGCGTCGCACAAGCTCTAGCGCGGGAGAGGAGGGGCCCTGAGGCTTGCTCGATGCAGAGGGGTTGTCGGGGAAGAGGTTGGATACCTCTGGGGAGGCTGGAACTGGTTGAGAACGTCGCCCCCACCTTGGTGGCTTCCTGTAGCGCGCCCAGAGCGCAGTTTTGGCATGCCACGGCATGCTGGGGCGCTCTGAGGCACTTTGGACATGTATGGCATGTCCTGGCACTGGTTGGGAGTGTGGCTAGCCATTTGGGTCTTGTGGGAACTTCAGTTCGTCAAGGGAGACAAGAAATAGTGGTGGTGTCAGCCTTGAACTGAAATCTAAATTGGGGTTTTGGCCTTTCCACTTTGAACCAGTGAGGGGCAAGTTGACTGGGGTTAGACTTAGATACTGGCCACCTAATCTATGAGTTTGGAGCAAACGGGTTTGGTTTAGCTATGGCTAAGGTGGATTTTTCCTATCTGTGAGAAGGTGTTCGAAAGTGGGTTGAGGGGGTTGTACCCCACCACTGGTGCAGCTACTTAACAGGTTTGTGTTTGGTGGTAAATCATGGGGTTTCACCAAGTTTGAGCTCCATTGGACAAGTTTAGCTTTGTAAACTTGAAAACACTCCAATATAACCAGATGTGTCCCTTCCAAAGGGATTGTGGGAAAAGTAAGTCCCACAAATCCCATTTTTGGTGTGGAACCCTCATTTGGGGTATTAGGCACTCCTGCAAAGTTTCAGCATCATAGGATAAACTTTGCTATGTAGAGTTGCTCTAACTTGATTCTGGACACAAGGGGGTTTTGGGTTATTTGGGGTCCTTATTGACCTTTTATCAAGGTGAAAATTTATGTGGACACCAAATATGGCTTAGGGATATCACTAGAATTTTCTAGGAATTTATTGAGAATATTTCCTTTGGAAATATTTCAAACGGTCAAAACAGACATAAATAGCTTTCATGGTTTTATTCAATAACTATAATATAAAGTGGGGTTTAAAATCCTATTTATGGAAAATATATGTCCTTCTGATCATCTCTAAATTTAACAGATTTTTCTAAGACAGAAAAGTATTTTTCCATGTAGGAATACCAATTCTGGCCTCAGAAATGGACATGTTATTTAATTAGGAAAATAATTACAAAAATAATTATCTCTGTGATTTTGAAATATAAAGATAGGTTAAAATCAGATCACCAACTTTGAGTAGAAGCACTGCTTTCTATCAAGGGCATGTAGTGCAACTCAAGGTAGGGTTTTACCTTGATCAGAAATAAGTAAAGGTTTTTGGAAATCAATGTTATAAAAATAGGGTTTTATCCTCACATGATCAAGCACACAAGCATACAATGTCAATCATGGCACTCACAACATTAGTCTTGAAAAAGTTTTAACAGGCTCAGATTTTCACAATACACATATGTGATAGTAAAAACAAGGTGTGACAGACCTATCCCCCTTACAAGAATCTCGTCCCCGAGATTCCTAACTAGGTGCTAAAAAGGTCTGGAAACTCTGATCGGAGATAGTCTTCATGCTCCCATGTAGCTTCGGCTTCGGTGTGGTTGCTCCATTGAACCTTGAAATACTTGATGGTGCGGCTTCTGGTGCAACGCTCGACTTCGTCCAGAATGCGGATCGGCCTCTCGCGGTAGGTGAGATCAGGCTGGTGGTCAATGTCCTGGTGGTCAATGTCCTTGTAAAGATCGGGATGACTTGGCGCTTGAAGACACTTCCAAAGTTGTGAAACGTGGAAGACGTTGTGCACACCTGAAAGTTCCGGAGGTAGCTCCAACTGATAAGCAACTTCTCCACGCCTTGTCGTGATCATAAAAGGTCCAATGAACCTTGGAGCGAGTTTCCCTTTATTGTGGAAACGCTTGGTTCCCTTGAGAGGTGTGACGCGGAGGTACACCAGGTCTCCGGGAATGAACTCCACATCCCTGCAGCGAGAATCCGCATAATTATACCGTCACGACTTGGCTGCCTTCAGATTTTCTCGGACCAATTGCACCTTCTCTTCTGCCTTGTGCAAGATTTCCGGCCTGAAAATCAGCCCTTCACCGGTTTCAGACCAGTTGAGTGGGGTGCGGCACTTTCGTCCGTACAACTCTTCGAACGGGGCCATCTCGAGACGGGACTGGTAGTTGTTGTTGTATGAAAACACAGCGAACGGCAGGCAGTCTTCTCATTTGGTTCCGTGCGCCAATACGCATGCGCGGAGCATATCTTCGAGTATCTGATTCACTCTTTCCGTTTGTCCGCCCATTTGCGGGTGGAAAGCGGTGCTGAAAGAGACCTTGGTTTCGAGGGCCTCTTGGAACTTTCTCCAAAACCTTGAGGTGAACTGCCTGCCTGGTCAGATACAATCTCCTTGGGAACTCCATGAAGGCTTACTATACGTTCAATATAGAGACTAGCCAACTTGTTCCCATCATAAGTGGTGTTGACAGGGATGAAATGGGCCACTTTCGTCAAATGGTCGACAATAACCCATATCGAGTCATGGCCCCTGCTAGACCTTGGTAAGCCGGTAACAAAGTCGATGCCTACCTTGTCCCACTTCCACTCTGGCACCTTGAGAGGTTGTAGCAGTCCTGCGGGTCGCTGATGTTCAGCCTTGACTTGTTGGCACACGTCGCACTTGGAAACATAAGATGCTATTTCCCTTTTCATGCCATGCCACCAGAATCTTTCTCGGAGTTCTTGATACATCTTGGTACCACCGGGGTGAATGGAGTAGGGTGTATCATGTGCTTCCTGTAGGATTAAGTCCTTGAGTTTAGCCTTGTTGGGTACGCATAAACGTTTCCCAAACCACACCACTCCTTGTTCATCCACCGAGAATCCTGGGGCCTTGCCTTCTTGAATCTTCTTCTTGATGCCTTCAATGCTCTTATGACCCTTCTAGGTCTCCTTGATGTTGTCTACCAGCGTTGGTTTGACTTTGAGATTATCTAGGAATCCTGATTCCACTAGTTCCAACCCGAAGTTCTCCAATTCTCCATATAAGGCGGGCTGCCTTTCCTTGAGCATGACGTTCACGGTTCTGGTCTTCCAGCGTAAGGCATCAGCCACTACCTTAGCCTTACCGAGGTGATATTGAATGCTGAGGTCGTAGTCTTTGATTAACTCTAACCATCTTCATTGCCTCATGTTCAATTCCCTTTGGGTGAAAATATACTTCAGACTTTTGTGGTCAGTGTATATTTCACATCGCTTCCCCAGAAGGTAATGTCGCCATGTCTTGAGAGCATGCACTATGGCTGCCAATTCGAGATCATGGGTGGCATAGTTCTCCTGATGCAGGCGCAGTTGCCGTGACAAGTACGCCACGACTCTGCCATCCTGCATTAGAACCCCACCGAGTCCGGTCCTCAAGGCATCACAATATATCACAAACTCCTGGCTAATATCTGGAATGGCCAATACCAGGGCGGTGGTTACTCTCTTCTTCAACTCTTGGAAGCTCGCTTCACATTCCGACGTCCATTCGAACTTCTTGCCTTTCTTCAAGAGCTGCGTCATAAGTCGAGTGATGCGGGAGAATCCTTCTACGAACTTGCGGTAATATCCCGTGAGTTCGAGGAAGCTCCTGACTTCCTTCACGTCAATTGCCGATTCCTAGTTGGTTATCGTGGTAGTCTTAAAGGGATCAACTGCCAATCCACTTGCTGTCATGGTATGACCCAAGAATCCAACTTCGTTCAGCCAAAACTGGCATTTGCTCAACTTGTCATAAAGTTGGTGCTCTCGAAGCTTCTCCAATACTAACCTGAAGTGTTGCTCATG
Organism: Hordeum vulgare subsp. vulgare; assembly: GCF_904849725.1. Lineage (NCBI taxonomy): Eukaryota > Viridiplantae > Streptophyta > Magnoliopsida > Poales > Poaceae > Hordeum > Hordeum vulgare. Next base: position 247,867,446 of record NC_058522.1, read on the forward strand.
CTCTTCTTCAGACTTGGAAAAGATTAATATGTCATCAATGAACACGATGACAAACTTGTCCAGGTATTCCATGAAGACTTTATTCGTGAGGTACATGAAGTAAGCTCGGGCATTAGTCAACCCAAAAGACATGACAGTGCATTCATACAGACCGTACCGGGTCACGAATGCAGTCTTGGGTATGTCCTCGGGTCGGATCTTCAGTTGGTAATATCCAGATCGGAGGTCGATCTTGGAGAATACCTTAGCTCCATTTAGTTGATCTAACAAATCTTCAATCTTGGGGAGTGGGTACTTGTTCTTGATCATGACCTCATTGAGAGAACGGTAATCGACGCAAAGTCTGATAGTCCCATCCTTATTGGACACGAAGAGAACAGGTGATCCCCAAGGTGACGCATTCGGACGAATAAACCCTTTCCCTGAGTTGCTCATCCAGTTGCTTCTTCAACACCGCTAGCTCTTCGGATCCCATCCTGTAAGGCTTCTTATAGATAGGCCTTGATCCGGGCATGAGCTCAATGATGAATTGATGTCTCGGTCAGGGGGCATCCCTGGTAGCTCATTAGGAAAGACGTCCGGGTATTTACAGACTATTGGTACTCGATTGAGTCCTTCCTCTGACACGTTGTTAACCCGTGGTACTCGAGCGGGTACTGGCTCAGAGACATACTTAAGTTTGACCCCTTGGTCACTTGTCATGGTAATGGCCCTGTTGGCACAGTCCAAGATGCTTTGATGCTTGGCCAACCAGTCCATGCCGAGAATCACTTCTAGGCCTTGCGACTTAAGCACAATGAGATCCGCTAAAAAGCTCGTCCCATTGATAACTATCCCGACCTTCCTACACCCTAGGTTGGTCCTCAAAACTGCTCCTAGGGTTTGAATTGCCATATACCCATGAAGCCAGGTAGGTTCTAAACCACACTTTTCCGCAAACTTTTGCGTAACAAAAGAATGTGAAGCGACACAATCAAACAATACTGTTGCTCGGGTAGAGTTGACGAGGAACATACCCAGAATGCAGTTCAGGTCTTCTTGTGCCTCTTATGTGGAAATATGATTAATCTGCCCCTTGCTGTGATACTGCTGATTGCGGGGAGCCTGATTCCTCCCTGGTGCTCCTTGGCCTAGATTTGGTGCTTTGGGGCGCGGAGCATCGGGTTTCTTGTTGGGGCACTGCCTTGAATAGTGCCCTGTTTGTCCACATCCGAAGCAGGTAACTTGTGCTGGAAGATTGGTCTTGACCCCACCGTTGTTTGGCGGATTGCTTGCTGGCTTGGCGTTGACTTGCTGCTGAGGTTTGTAATTTTGGCGAAATGTCGGATACTTGTACTGTTGCTGCTGATAGTTGGGTCTTGCTAGAGCTGACTGCCATGGTCGTGGCTTCGAGCTACTCGGTCCTCCACTACCCATTAGCTTGCGCTTACGGGTGTCGTCCATGGCACGACGCTTGTCTTCCAACATAAGGGCCTTATTAACCAGGTCGATGAAGGTCCGGCATTCACAAACAACCAGCTGATACTGGAATGACTTCTGCAGTCCTTCCATAAAGCGTTCCACCTTGGCGGCATCAGTGATGACGTCTTCCGACGCGTATCTTCGCATGAGGTTCAACTTCTGCAAATATTCCTTGACAGATCCACTTCCTTGCCTTAAGGCTCGGAATTCCTGCTTCTTAATGGTCATCATTCCAGGAGGAATTTTAGCAGCACGGAATCCATCCTTAAACACAGCCCAAGTGATGACTTGCCCTGCTCGCATGATCTGAAATCCATCCCACCAAGCTCTGGTTGTGCCTCCGAGGCAGTGAGATGCATAGAGGACTTTCTCATGGTCATCGGTGCACTTGACCAACGCGAGGAGGTCTTCGATAGTACGGATCCAGTTATCGGCATCCAATGGTTCAGTCGTCTCCTTGAATATGGGTGGCGTAGTTTGCATAAGTCAAAGAGAGTTGAGCGATCGTTGCCATTCCCGTTCTACAGTGGGTGGTTCACCAAGGTTTGAGTCAACTGCTAGATAGCGTCATTGTTGGCTTGACGCTCCTCTCGAAGCGCTTGAAGGAACTGAGCCACGGTCAAGCTTTCAGGAGGAGCCGGTGGCGGTGGAACATCGTCTTGCCCCTCGTGGTGATATCCAGCTTGAGCTTCCCTCCGGTTCCCTGCTGCTGTCATGAAGAGGCAGAGCCGGGGTTGCCGAAGGTGTTGTTGCGAGTTGCATTCACCATCCTGTCAGGGGAGTAGACAGGTCAATTTGCCGAACTGGGTGAAATCATAAGGGGTGATGTTCTAGTAAATAGGGGGTCTAGTGTCGTGCTAGTGTGAAAAGAAAAATTTGAAGTCAATGTTTTTGAAAAGAACTACTGCATTAATTTCAAAACAAGCGATGTAGTCGCTCACAAGCTGCCTAATGCAGAATGCGACTTGCATCCAACAGGCTTACACAACAACCGGGGTCATACGACCCGATACAAGAACTCCTACGCTCGGGTACATTCTAGTTGCCTACGTTGCTAAGCATCCGACTACGCGGTCTTATAAGCCGGTTCTATGGGATCTTTGTCTTCGTCTTCATCTTCACCTTCATCTTCATTAGTGCTTCCCTTCTTTGAAGGAGCAGGGGAAGGGAGCGGACCATCACAACGTCTCTTGGTTGGAGAGGTAGCGAAGAGTTCAGTGTACTCTTCCGCTGTCAAGCGACGACTCTGAAGAGGAGTGGCATGAAGCAGTGGTATTCCTCCTCGGAAAGCAAAACCAGGTGCTCCTTCTTTCTTCACATTGCAGCTCTTGGCAGATCCTAGTCAACTCCTTGATCAAAAGATGCGTCAAGGTGTCGGAGGAGAGACTGAAGTAGGTCTGAAACCTCAGTGGCGTCCCGTCATCGGAAGATGGGTTGAGTGTCCAACTCCCGTCTACCCCATCCTTAACAAAAGGTAGGTCATGAATAGCTGGCTCATCAGCCATCTTGGGAAGGATGTCGTAGAGTCGCATGAGTGCCTCTCGTGCTGCAGTCTCCACGGCCAACATCAGATCCTCCATCTGTGGTCCTTCAAAGAAAGAGCTAGTCAGGGAGTCGTTAGCCTTCACTATCACGTCCATGTGATATTCCTTAGTGTCGGCGTTGACCCAGTAGCAGTGTAGTGATGTGCGACGTACTTGACACTTCTCGAGGCTATCACTCAAAAGCAAAGAAAAGCCCATCTCAAGAAGCATCTCACGTACGGTGGCCATCTACAAGATGTAGAGTAGAGGGTTAGAAATCTTTTGTGGGTGGAGGTTCTCAGGTTAAGTCTTATGTGCACTAATCGTTTCGGCTATCGTCCATGCTAGAAAGGCTTCCTATAGTCAGGATGGCTGCGATACCAGCTCCGTGGGGACCCCGACTTACGAGTCGAGATCGCCGTGCTCAGTGATCCCAGAGATCAATGCTCACCGAACACATATATCGAATAAAAGAGTCTTACATCCAAGTACCGATTATTACAACACATGACCGAATGGTCAAATTCATAAGGCAGGGCCGAAGGCCAAATCACTCTGATACAACTAGTAGTGGAAATCATAGGGGCTAAGCGGGTGCCCATGCCATCAAGCCTACACCGACAGGCATTCTGACTCGGAAGCATCCTAGTTCGCATGGGTGTCTCCAAAGACGTACGCTTCTCCAAACTCCGGTCCTTCCATGTCTGGTCAATAACATAACCAGTGGCAAGCCAATGAGTACTTTGAATGTAATCACAAACAGCCCATGATATGAACAATGAGAGTGAAGGATAACAATATCATGCATCTTTGGTGTAACGCACCTTGGTGGAATGATCATGAATATGCATCATGTTAAAGAATTACTTATGAAGAACAGGTTACAGATATCAATATATCTATTGAGGGCTGAACCGTCCGGGTTCACACTATATGCCAAGTCACCAAACTTGGTCATATCATTACTTTCATAATAACACCTTTTTCAACACCACACACACTCACACTTGGTTTATGCGGAAATAACTGGACGTAGTTTAAGCAGGATTAGCCATCTATCCTTGACCGTGGACATGGCTATTCGAATAGTTTTACACTCTGCAGAGGTAGTACGCTGGACCCACGAGATCCGAGAAACTTCCGTGTCATCCACGACTCGCGGTATATGCATACCCGAGGTAAGTACCCGATCAATGCCTTTCCCCTAACGATACAAGACAAAGAGGTCCACCCGATTGGTACCCGACCCACATGTTTTACGTCTTACAAGCACCAACTCTGGACAATACCAACCATGCGGGGACCAACGGTGTGACTGGAACTCATAAAAATGGCATAGTCGTCCTACCTGGTATGACCCCATCACGAGAGTGACCACACATCACTCCCGCCACTAGTAATGTGGCTCTTTGCTAGCACCGACCAGAGTAATTAACATAGCCCCGTCCCATAAGGGGTAACGTGGTCGTACTGGTAAGGTTGGGACGGTCGACACATCATAAATCTAATCCTCTTTCCGAAACCATACTCACGCAAATACCAGGTTCATCACTTCATCAAAGTGACCACCTATCTCATCATCACCCTCGGGCATTAGTGGCACCCGATGGGGTTTTCATAAACTTTTGCTTTATGTCATCAACATGCTCATGATAATACTACTTCTATCTTTACTTGTCAACATGGTATTAGCATGACCCTCAAGGGGTAGGATCAAGCTCAATGCAAGTGCTCCGGGGGAGCCATCGGTAAAATCATTCCAAATGATTACCGGCACTTATGATCATACACAACGGAAATACTAGCTATCTTGACATGCAAAGTAACATATGCTCAGTCATGGTCAAAGGGCTGCTTGCATTGGTCAGCTAAGTATCCGGGGTCTTCGAGGTCTTCCGCTCCGATTCCCTCGTCACACGGATTTTCTATCATCGGTAAAACAATAAATAATAAATAGCTCACAAAGAAACAGATCACACAGTCATTTTAAAAATGTTCTTTATTACTGACAAATCTAAGGTATCATTTTGAAAAATATTTGCCTTAATTTCCCTTGAAGGAACATTTTTGAAATTAACCAAACAGAAGAAAAACTATTTCAATTTTAGTCCTTCTTATTATTGTAAAACAGAATAGTTGTAGAAAAATTCATCCAAACATATTATTAAATATTACATATTTTTCGAAGAATAACAGTGGAAAAATTATATTTTACACTGGTTAAATGTTTTTATAAAAATCTTAGAAACCAGGGTTTTAAAATAAAACAAAAATCGGCTAAACTCCTAGCCTGGCTCAGCCCAGAGCTGGGCTGGCCCATGGCCAGCCGACAGCCTGCCCAGGCGCGCGCGTCGTCAGGTTTGAACCTGACGTGCGGGGACCTGCGGTCAGTGGCTGAGGACAGTGTGGGGCAGAAGGCTGGGCCACCGACAAGTGGGGCACACCTGTCGGGGTCGTCTCCTACCTCTGGACACAGAGGAGGAGGAGCACGCCGGCGAGGTTGCCGACTGTCTCAAGCCCCAACAAGGACTGGAATGGGTTCGCCTTGTTGTCGCCTACCTGCTGGTGGTCGCAACAACGACGGGGACACAAGGATTCGCCGGCGACGAGGAGGCCGTGGCAAAGGAGTTTCGGGAGGTGGTCGAGGGGGTGGTTAGAGACACGGAAATGCTCGGGCGAGATGGGGGAAATCTTCCTGGGGTTGAGAGGGTCAGTTTCGTGGGTCGAGGGGCACAGGAGCCGTCGTGTAGCCGGAGATCGACCGGAGCTCCGAGGCGGAGGGGCCTCGATCGATGTCGAGCACCGGGGCTCTACTGGGTTGCTGGGGTGGCTTGGGAGGTACTAGTGATCGTGGTGAAGCTATCTGAGGGGTGCTGGAGCGAGGGGGAGGGCTATTTATAGGTGCGCGACGATGAGCCGATTCGGGAGAGCCTGTGACTCACCGTGGCGCACATCGGGGTGCAGAGAGACGCTAGGGCCGAAACCACGGTCTCAGGACATGGTTTTGGACTACCAGAGCCATCTGCTCCAGAGGGAGAGAGGTGCAGTCGCGCATCCGTGGCCATGCAGCCTTGGCCAGTTCTGGTCCGCGCGGGTACGCGCCGCACGAGCTGTAGCGCGGGAGAGGAGGGGACCTGAGGCTTGCTCGACGCAGAGGGGTTGTCAGGGAAGAGGTTGGACACATCGGGGGACGCTGGAACTGGCCGAGAATGTCTCCCCCACCTTGGTGGCTTCCTGTAGCGTGCCCAGAGCGCATTTTTGGCATGCCACGGCAAGCTGGGAGCTCTGAGGCACTTTGGACGTGTCTGGCATGTCCTGGCACTGGCTGGGAGTGTGGCTAGCCGTTTGGGTCTTGTGGGCGCTTCGGCTGGTCAAGGGAGACAAGAAATACTGTTGCTGTCAGCCTTGAACTGAAATCTAAATTGAGGTTTTTGGCCTTTCCACTTTGAACCATTGAGGGGCCAGTTGACTGGGTTAGACTTAGATACTGGCCACCTAATCTATGAGTTCGGAGCAAAGGGGTTTGGTTTAGTTGTGCCTAAGGTGGGTTTTTCCTATCTATCAGAAGGTGTTCAACAGTGGGTTGAGGGGGTTGTACCCCACCACTGGTACTGCAACTTAACTGGTTTGGGTTTGGTGGTAAATCATGGGGTTTCACCAAGTTTGAGCTCCATTGGACAAGTTTAGCTTGGTAAACTTGAAAACACTCAAATATGACCAGATCTGTCCCGTCCAAAGGGAGTGTGGGCAAACTAAGTCCCACAAATCCCATTTTTGGTGTGGAACCCTCATTTGAGGTATTAGGAACTCGTGCAAAGTTTCAGCATCATTGGATAAACTTTGCTATGTAGAGTTGCTCTAACTTGATTCTGGATAGAAGGGGGTTTTGGGTTATTTGGGGTCCTTATTCACCTTTGATCATGGTAAAACTTTATGTGGACACCAAATATGGCTTAGGGATATCACTGGAAATTTCTAGGAATTTATTGAGAATATTTCCTTTGGAAATATTTCAAAAGGTCAAAACAGACAGAAATAGCTTTTATGGTTTTATTCAATAACTATAATATAAAATGAGGTTTAAAATCCTATGTATGGAAAATATATGTCCTTCTGATCATCTCTAAATTTAATCAGATTTTTCTAAGACAGAAAAGTATTTTTCCATGTAGGAATACCAATTCTGACCTTAGAAATGGACATGTTATTTAATTAGGAAAATAACTACAAAAATAATTATCTTTGTGGTTTTGAAATATAAAGATAGGTTAAAATCAGATCACCAACTTTTAGTAGAAGCAGTGCTTGCTATCAAGGGCATGTAGTGCAACTCAAGGTAGGGTTTTACCTTGATCAGAAATAAGTAAAGGTTTTTGGAAATCAATGTTATAAAATAGGGTTTTATCCTCACATGATCAAGCACACGAGCATACAATGTCAATCATGGCACTCACAACATTAGTCTTGAAAAAGTTTTAACAAGCTCCGATTTTCACAATACAGATATGTGATAGTAAAAGCAGGGTGTGACGGAACATGAGGCAACGAAGATGGTTGGAGTTGATCAAATACTACAATCTCAGTGCTCAATACCACTCCTGAAAGGGCAATGTGGTAGTGGATGCTTGAGCAGAAAGCTTGTTCCTTGAATGCTATGATTAAGAAAAAGCTACCTACCTTGCATGAAGAACTTGAAAGATTTGGGTTGGAACTAGTTGCACCAGGATTTCTGGCCAACCTCGAAGCAAAGCTCACATTTATGGACGATATCAAGGAAGCTCAGAAGGGACGTGAAAGCATTGAAGGCATTAAAAGGAAGATCAAGAAAGATAACTCCCTAGGATTCTCAATGGATGAACAAGGAATCATGTGGTTTGGGAATCGCATTTTTGTACCGAACAAAGTAGAGATCAAGAGCTTCATCTTGCAAGAAGCCCATTACACTCTGTATTCCATCCATCCTAGAGGAACCAAGATGTACCAAGACCTCATGGCAAGATTCTGGTGGCATGTCATGAAAGGAGAAATAGGCTCTTTTGTAGCTAAGTGTGACATATGCCACATAGTCAAAGCTGAGCATCAGCGACTCGCTGGATTGTTCCAACCTCTCAAAGTGCCTAAATGGAAGTGGGACAAGGTTGGAATGGAATTCATCACCGGATTACGAAGGTCAAGCAAAGGACATGATTCCATTTAGTTCATTGTCGATCACTTGACCAAGGTAGCCCACTTCATTCCCGACAAGACATCTTACAATGGGCACAAGCAAGCCAGCCTTTACATCGAACATATTGTGAGCCTCGGCGGAGTTCCTAAGGTGATTGTGTTAGACCGAGGTACTCAGTTCACGCATGCTTATCGAAGATGTTTCAAGTAGCCATGGGAACGAATCTGTCATTTAGCACTACTTTTCAAACTCACACAAGCGAACAAACAGAACGAGTAAACTAGATACTCTGAGACATGCTTCATTTTCGCGTTTTGGCACATGGAGCCAAATGGGAAGATTGCTTGCCCTTTGTCGAGTTCTCCTACAACAACAACTATCTGTCCAGTCTTTAGATGGCACCATTTGTATTGTTGTATGGGTGCAAGTGCCGCACTCCCCTCAATTGGTCAGAAACTAGAGAAAGACCAGTTATCGGACTAGAAATTCACCGTGAAGCCTAAGAGCAAGTTCAACTAGTCATAGAGCGCCTAGAGATCGCCAAGTCAAGATAGAAGAGCTACACCAACTCACACCGCCGAGAAGTGAACTTCTGCGTCGGAGTCCATGTTTATTTGCGAGTCACACCTCTCAAGGGAAACAAGTGCTTCCATGTCAAGGGAAAGCTCGCTCCAAGATAGTAAGCCCCTTCAAGATCACCACAAAGCGAGTAGAAGTTGCCTACCAGCTAGAGTTACCATCTGAGCTTTCCAATGTGTATAATGTTTTCCATGTGTCACAACTCAAGAAGTGCCTCCAACTTCCCAGCCACCCCGTTCTTTACTAGGACATCGATCATCAGGCCATCGACCTCCAGTAGATTTCCTAACGCCCAGCTCCATGACTGCATGGGTGATACACCCACTTACACTCTCTGGACAGCCACATTTCTCTCTTTCTCTCTTCTCTCTCTTACTCATGACTGTTTCCAGGGTATCCAAGGCTCATTCCTAATTGTTTACTCCCCCTCTGGTAAAGTGGACATAAGTGGTCATGCTAGAGCGCGTTAGTGGCATGTCCATGCCGGCCAAAAAGCCACTCTCGAGCGCGCTACAAGACAGGCCTAGGGTTGACCTCGCGCCCTGCCCATGCTCCTCGCCACCTCGAGCCCCTCCCTTACCCAAGTTGAGGCGCCTTTGTATCCCCGACATGCCACCATGTTGGAAGCCACCTCTCCCCATCTCTCTCACCCTCCCCAGCGTGTGCCTTACACCGCCCCGCTCGGCCAATGCATGGCCTCAGCGAGCACCAGGGCCAGGCCACACCTCTCCCCTCTCTCCCTGGATTCCTTCACCACCCCCATGAGCACCCGAGGCTCACTCCCTCCTCCTCTAACGGACGGAAGCACCATTGCCGTGGGTCCCGAGCCCCATGTCCACGGTGCACCAGCGCTCCTACTATAAGATCCCCGCGAGCTCATTCTCTCCCCTCTTTTGGCTCCCTCCCACTCCTCATTGCACCCCTTCTGCACCAGTTCGACCATGGACAGCCCCTGTGCTCGGGGTCGACTGAAGCTCCGTAGCGTCGGGACTCCGTTGATCACCGAGTACGAACCTCCTCTAGGGCTCCATTTTCTTCCTCTGATCTTCCCTCTCCATCTAACTCATTTCCCCCTCTCTCTCCGGTGTGGATTGGTGCAAGAATCATTGGGTTCGACCTCACCCGAGGTAGCTCCGTCATGGCCCTCTCGTCGTCGGCGACCAAGGATTCTTCAGCGACTCCCTACACCTCCACCTTAACAATGACTCGACATTGACTTCATACCTGCCCTCAGCTCTGCACGTCGTGGCCGGAAACCTCGACGGTGGTATCGCCGACCTCCCTGTCGCGAGGTTGGAGATGACACGCAGGCCCCGCCTGTCAGCCGCACCTCTCTCTCTCCCGCCCCTCTTTGTCGCTGTCAGTCAGGCCCTGCCTGTCGGGTTTAAACCAACACACGAGCGCTCGCTTGCTCGCCTAGGCTCGTTTAGCTGGCGAGGCCTAGCTCAGTTGGTTGTTTAGCCCCGGGGCAGCAGTGCCCTTTTACCAGCTGGGTAAAATATAAATACAAATTTAATAATTCCACTTTCTAAAAAATTCAAATATTGCATGCTATTTACTCATGCCACTTGTGCATTATTTTGGTAAGATTTTATGTGCTACTTTTGATTAAAACACTATTTTACATAATGGTGGCCTTTGTTAAAATAATTTTTGTTACTATTAGCACATCAAAACAAATGCCAATTTTTTTTTACAAAATTAATATTTGATACGTCTCCAACGTATCTATAATTTTTTATGGTTTCATGCTATTATCTTGTCAGACTTTGGATGTTTTGCATGCCGACTATATTTTTTGGGACTAACTTATTAACTCAGTGCGAAGTGCAAGTTCAAAATTTTTCCATGTTTTTGTCCCTTTTCAGAGGAGATTTTGAAACGGAGTCCAAACGGAATAAAATCCCCAAAAAGAATTTTTCCGTAACGGAAGAAGATCAGGAGACGTGAGAGCCAAGGGAGTGATCCCCAGGGGCCCCACAAGTCCTCACCCCACGGCCAGGGGGGAGGCCACGGCCAACAGCTTGTGGGCCCCCTGGACGCCCTCTGCCCTAGGGGTTGCGCCTATATATTCCCTAAAAATCCCAAAGAAATCACGAGATCATCAAAGGTACTTTTCTGCCGCCGCAAGCTTCTGTCTTCGCAAGATCCCATCTGGGGCACGTTCTGGTGCCCTGCCGGAGGGGGGATTCGGATACGGAGGGCTTCTTCATCAACACCATGACCTCTCCGATGATGCGTGAGTAGTTTACCATATACCTTTGGGTCCATAGCTAGTAGCTAGATGGCTTCTTCTCTCTCTTGGATCTTCAATACAAAGTTCTCCATGATCTGCATGGAGATCTATCCGATGTAATCTTCTTTTGTGGTGTGTTTGTCGAGATCCGATGAATTGTGGATTTATGATCAGATTATCTATGAATCTTATTTGAATTTATTCTGATCTCTCTTATGCATGATTTCATATCCTTGTAATTCTCTTAGAGTTGTGGGTTTGGTCTGGCCAACTAGATCAATGATTCTTGCAATGGGAGAAGTGCTTGGTTTTGGTTTCATACCGTGCGGTGTCCTCACCTAGTGACAGAAGGGGTAGCGAGGCACCCATCGTGTTATTGCCATCAAGGGTAAAAATATGGGGTTTTCATCATTGGTTTGAGATTATCCCTCTACATCATGTCATCTTTCTTAAGGCGTTACTCTGTTCGTCATGAACTCAATACACTAGATGCATGTTGGATAGCAGTCGATGTGTGGAGTAATAGTAGTAGATGCAGAATGTATCGGTCTACTTGTCTCGGACGTGATGCCTATATGTATGATCATTGCCTTAGATATCGTCATGACTTTGCGTGGTTCTATCAATTGCTCGACAGTAATTTGTTCACCCACCGTGATATTTGCTATTTTGAGAGAAGCCTCTAGTCAACACTATGGCCCCCGGGTCTACTCCACACCATATTTTAAGCCTTATAGTTTTTACTTCGTTGCACTTTCCGCCTTTAGATCTCACTTTGCAAACAATCTTGAAGGGATTGACAACCCCTTTGAAGCGTTGGGTGCAAGCTTGTTTGTGTTTGCGCAGGTACTCTGGACTTGACGAGACCCTCCTTCTGGATCGATACCTTGGTTCTCAAACTGAGGGAAATACTTACTGCTCCTGTGATGCATCACCCTTTCCTCTTCAAGGGAAAAAAACCAACGCAAGCCCAGTCTCCGTCAACGTGTCAATTTCTGGCGCTCTTGTTTGAGAAGTAGCAGAAGGATTTCTGGCGCCATTGCCGGGGAGGAAGATCAAGTCAAGAACTCATCCAAGTAGGTGTTGCAAACTCATCTCTTGCATTTACTTTTTTTGCTAGTTGCCTCTCCCCCACTTCATAATTTGCCTTTTTCGTTTGCCTTTTTCTTCGCCTTTTTGTTCGCCCTTTTTCTCGCCTACTCTTTGTTTGCTTGTGTGCTTGCCCGCTTGCCTGCCTGCTAAAACCCGAATGCCCCAACCAAGGGATTTTCATGCTCACTATGCGAAGTTAGAAGAGATTGAAACTAGTGTTAAAGGCTTCATGTCTACATGGTTTGAATACAACAGTTACTTTCGTAGAGAGCTGAAGGAGCAAAATTCTTTTCTGGCTGTTATGATCAGAGAAGTTGATGATATGGCCAAAGAATTCCTTGCGCTGAATTCTCCGTTGGTAGGCCATATTTCTGATAAGCAGGCTACTTTAGTCAATAAAATGGCTGCTAAACCTGAAACTCGTGATGAGAATCACGAAGATCTTAAAGTGCTTGGTGTGACTCCCATTGAATCTTTAACTTCATGTGTCAAACCTAATGATTATGGGGCTAGATATGAATCCACTTTGGTTGAAAAGTGCGCCAATGATTCGGAGTCCATCTATCTTGATGCTAAAAGCATTGAAAGTGGAGTAGAAGATGTTAAAACTTTAAGTAGTAATGAAATTACTACCATGGATTTCAAGGAATTCAATTATGATAGTTTCTCCTTGATTGAATGCATTTCTTTGATTGAATCCTTGTTAAACTCTCCACACGCTTATAGCCAAAACAAGGCCTTTACCGATCATACCGTCGAAGCTATAATAAAATCTCTTGAAGAGAAACTTGAATAGGAAGTCTCTATCCCTAGAAAGCTTCATGATGAGTGGGAACCTACCATCAAAATCAAAATCCAAAACTATGAATGCAATGCTTTGTGTGAGTTGGGTGCTAGTGTTTCTGTGATTCCAAAGTCTTTATGTGATGTTCTGGGTTTTAATGAGATTGAAGAGTGTTCTCTTAATTTGCATCTTTCTAATTCTACTATCAAGAAACCCATGGGAAGGATCAATGATGTTCTTATTATTGCAAATAGGAACTATGTACCCATGGATTTCATTGTGCTTGACATTGATTGCAATCCTACATGCCTATTATTCTTGGTAGACCTTTCCTAAGGACTATCGGTGCTATCATCGATATGAAGGAAGGGAATATTAGATTTCAACTTTATTTTAGAAAGGGCATGGAACACTTTCCTAGAAATAAAATAAGATTTCCTTATGAATCCATGATGAGGGCCACTTATGGGTTGAGCACCAAAGACGACGATACGTGATTCTATCGCTCTTATGCCTAGCTAAGGGCATTAAACAATAGCGCTTGTTGGGAGGCAACCCAATGAATTTATCTTTTTCTTTCTGTTTTGTTGTGTCCACACCACCACAATTATGTTGTGATTGTGTCTTTTGTGTTTGAGCCAAGCAAAACCTTTATGACAAGTCTTGGTAATGGTTGTTTTCATCCTGCTGGAAAAAGACAGAAACTTTTTGCTCACGAGATGATTTTTGATTTTTATTCAGAAAGAGATTTTGAGTTGATTCTTTTTTCTGCTGGCGGATATGCCTTTTTCCCAGGCCGTTGTAATTATTCAGATTTTGTGAGGTATCAGAAGTATACGAAGTATACAGATTGCTACAGACTGGTCTGTTTTTGACAGATTCTGTTTTTGTTGAGTTGGTTGCCTGTTTTGATGAAACTGTGGTTAGTTTCGGGGGGTACTAGCCATGAAAAAGTGAGAATATAGTAGCCCAACACCAATATAGATAGAATTCAAGTTTTCTATAGTACCAAAATAAGTGGTAGTTTGTTTTCTTGTGCTAATGTTATCACGAGTTTCCGTTTAAGTTTTGTGTTGTGAAGTTTTCAAGTTTTGGGTGATGTTCTCATGGACAACGAGATAAGGAGTGGAAAGATCTAAAGCTTGGGGATTCCCAAGGCATCCCAAGCCAAATTCAAGGACACCAAAAAGCCTAAGCTTGGGGATGCCCCGGGAAGGCATCCCCTCTTTCGTCTTCAATCCATCGGTAACATTGCTTGGAGCTATATTTTTATTCACCACAAGATATGTGTTTTGCTTGGAGCGTCTTGTATCTTAGGAGTCTTTTCTTTTTGTTGTGTGACAATCATCCTTGCTGAACACCTTTTTGAGAGAGAGAGACATGCACTCATCGTGATTTTGCTAGAATGCTTATAGTGCTTCACTTATATCTTTTGAGCTAGATAATTTTGCTCTATGTGCTTCACTTATATCTTTAGAGGACGGCGGTGCGTTATTTGGTAGTTGGCTTATGCTATGAAAGTAGTCCCAAATGTCATAGGTACCCGAAGAGGATGCAAAAACCTCCATCTTCATGTGCATTGAGTAGAAAGAGAAGTTTTGATTCCTCTCGAATAGTTTTGAGACGTGGATTTGGTAAGATTAAGAGCTATGTTAGTAAGGTGTTGTGAATCTAGAAATACTTGTGTTGAAGTTAGTGAATCCCGTAGGATGCACGTATGGTGAACCGCTATGTTAGGAAGTCGGAGCATAACTGATCTATTGATTGTCATCCTTTGTGTTGAGGTCGGGATCGCGCGATGGTTAACACCTGCCAACCTTCCCCTATGAGTATGCGTTTAGCACTTTGTTTGGATTACTAACAAAAACTTTCGCAACAAGTATGTGAGTTCTCCATGACTAATGTGAGTCCATGGTATAGATGCACTTTCACCTTCCACTATTGCTAGCCTCTCTAGTGCCGCGCAATTCTCGCCGGTGCACAAACCCACCATATTCCTTCCTCAAAACAGCCACCATACCTATCTACTATGGCATTTTCATAGCCATTCCGAGATATATTGCCATGCAACTCCCACCGTTCCGTCTCATGACTTGTGCCGTCACTCTCATATTGCCATTGCATGATCGTAAGATAGCTAGCGGGATGTTTCAATGTCATATGCCATGCTAGATCGTTGCACATCCCGGTACACTACCAGAGACATTTCCTATAGAGTCATCATCATTGTGAGCTTTGAGCTGTGAGTAAATAAAAGTGTGATGATCATCATTATTAGTGCATTGTCCCATGTGAGGAAATAAAAAGAGGCCAAAGAGCCCAAAAACAAAAAAGGAGAAAAAAAGAGGCCTAACAGCCCAATTGAAAAAAAGGAAAAGAGAGAAAAAGAGAGAAGGGACAATGCTACTATATTTTTCCACACTTGTGCTTCATAATAAGCACCATGTTCTTCATGATTGAGAGCTTCTTGATTTGTCACTACCATATGCTAGTGGGAATCTTCACTATATAACTTGGCTTATCTATTCCAATGATGGGCTTCCTCAAAATTGCCCTAGGTCTTCGTGAGCAAGCAAGTTGGATGCACACCCACTAGTTTTCCTTTTGAGCTTTCACATACTTATAGCTCTAGTGCATCTCTTGTATGGCAATCCCTACTCATTCACATAGATATCTATTAATGGGCATCTCCATAGCCTTTTGATACACCGAGTCAATGTGACCATCTCCTCCTTTTTGTCTCACAACCACCACCACACTCTATTCCACTTATAGTGCTATATCCATGGATCGCACTCATGTATTGCGTGATAGTTATAAATTTTTTGAGAAAGTAAGAGTGTGAAAAAAAATACTTGGCCAATACCGGGGTTGTGCATGATTTACATTAGTTGTGTGAGGATGATGGAGCATAGCCAGACTATATGATTTTGTAGGGATAGCTTTCGTTGGCCTTGTTATTTTGAAAGTTCATGATTACCTTGCTAGTTTGCTTGAAGTATTATTGTTTTCATGTCAATAGAAAACTATTGTTTCGAATCTTACGGATCGGAACATTCATGTCACGTGAAAGAAGTTGCAAAGGACAACTATGCTAGGTAGCATTCCACATCAAAAATTCATTCTTTATCACTTCGCTACTCGAGCACGAGCAGGAGTTACGCTTGGGGATGCTTGATACGTCTCCAAAGTATCTATATTTTTTATGGTTTCATGCTATTATCTTTTCAGACTTTGGATGTTTTGCACGCCTTTTATATATTTTTTGGGACTAACTTATTAACTCAGTGCCAAGTGTCAGTTCTTGTTTTTTCCATGTTTTTGACCCCTTTCAGAGGAGATCTTGAAACGGAGTCCAAACGGAATAAAATACCCGAAAAGAATTTTTCCGTAACGGAAGAAGATCAGGAGACGTGGGAGCCAAGGCAGGGGGGCCCAGGGGCCCCACAAGCCCTCACCCCGCGGCCCGGAGGGGAGGTCGCGGCCCACAGGCTTGTGGGCCCCTGGACGCCCTCTGCCCTAGGGGTTGCGCCTATATATTCCTTAAAATCCCAAAAAAGTCAGGAGATCATCGAAAGTACTTTTGCACCGCCGCAAGCTTCTGTCTCCGCAAGATCCCATCTGGGGCACGTTCTGGTGACCTGTCGGAGGGGGGATTCGGATACGGAGGGCTTCTTCATCAACACCATGAACTCTCTGATGATGCGTGAGTAGTTCACATAGACCTACGGGTCCATAGCTAGTAAGTAGATGGCTTCTTCTCACTCTTGGATCCTCAATACAAAGTTCTCCACGATCTTCATGAAGATCTATCCGATGTAATCTTCTTTTGCGGTGTGTTTGTCGAGATCCTATGAATTGTGGATTTATGATCAGATTATCTATGAATCTTATTTGAGTTTCTTCTGATCTCTCTTATGCATGATTTCATATCCTTGTAATTCTCTTCGAGTTGTGGGTTTTGTCTGGCCAACTAGATCTATGATTCTTGCAATGGGAGAAGTGCTTGGTTTTGGGTTCATACCGTGCGGTGACCTCACCCAGTGACAGAAGGGGTAGCAAGGCACGCATCGTGTTGTTTCCATCAAGGGTAAAATGATGGGGTTTTCATCATTCGTTTGAGCTTATCCCTCTACATCATGTCATCTTGCTTAAGGCGTTACTCTGTTCGTCATGAACTCAATACACTAGATGCATGCTGGATAGCAGTCGGTGTGTGGAGTAATAGTAGTAGATGCAGAAAGTATCGGACTACTTGTCTTGGACGTGATGCCTATATGTATGATCATTGTCTTAGATATCGTCATGACTTTGTGCGGCTCTATCAATTGCTCGACAGTAATTTGTTCATCCACCGTGATATTTTCTATTTTGAGAGAAGCCTCTAGTGAACACTATGGCCCCCGGGTCTACTCCACACCATATTTTCAGCATTACTCTTTTTACTCCATTGCACTTTCCGCCTTCAGATCTCACTTTGCAAACAATCTTGAAGGGATTGACAACCCCTTTGAAGCGTTGGGTGCAAGCTTGTTTGTGTTTGCGCTGGTACTCTTGACTTGAAGAGACCCTCCTTCTGGATCGATACCTTGGTTCTCAAACTGATGGAAATACTTACTGCTCCTGTGCTGCATCACCCTTTCCTCTTCAAGGGAAAAAACCAACGCAAGCCCAGTCTCCGTCAACGTGTAAATTTCTGGCGCTGTTGTTTGAGAAGTAGCAATATTCACCCTAGTATTTTACAAAAATACGTTGACATTTTTCCGAGTGTTATATTTTTCCTGTTTTGCCGTGGACTTATTTTTACCCATCGTTATCGCGACGATAGATTGCCTTGTAGACCAAGGAGTTGGACTAGAAGACTGAGAACACCCGGGACGACACTTTGTTGATGCACGCAAGCAGCCCTTTGACCATGGCTATGAAACCATTTTATGCATGGCACATATAACTTCATTCTGTTGCATTGCATCATGATGAATCAGTGACCATCATCGTGGGTTACCATCATTACTTTCCTCGTTGATACTTGCAGTGAGCATAACCCTACCTCCTTGTGAGGACTGTGCAGGTGGGAACTAGATAGGATGCTATCTAGTTGCAACACACATGGGATGGGAATATGCATGGTGATAAAAAAAATATGATATCAAAGACTTTTCGAAAATCACGACAGGTGCCACTAATGCCCGAGGGAGATGGTGTTGAGTTAGGTAACTACTTGAGCAATAAGTTGTGTACCGAGGCAAGATGTGTGTGTGTATGTGTGTTTTCAAAACCAGGGAGATTTAAGATGTGTTGACCGTCCCAACCTGACATGTGCGACCACGATACCCTTCATCGGATGGGGCTTTGTTGATTACCTTGGTCGATGCTAGCAAAGAGCTCTCATTACTAGTGGCGGGATAGCCGAGTCACTCTCTTGATACGGTCTCATGCGAGGTAGGGCGACCATGGGTTGTTTTTATAGACACCAGGCACATTGTTGTGTCGCCTCATGGATGGTACGATCTTTAGCGAGTCTTGTATGATGAACATCATGAGGATGTGGGCCAAGGAGTGGAATCTTTCTTTCATGTTGTGAGGGGAAAGGCATTGTTCGGGTGCTTATCTCGCGTATGTAATATACCACGGGTCGTCGATGACATGGAAGTTCCCCGAGTCTTGTGGGTACAATGCGCAATCCGTGCAGAGTGTAGAACTATTCGAATAGTCGTGTCCATGGTCATGGACAGTTGGTGGTCCTACTTAAACTATGTCTGATGTTTTCACAAACTTGGTGTGCGTGTGTGTGTGAGAAAGGAGATACTTGAGCTAAGTCAGATGACTTGATAGGACGAGTGAACATGAGAAATTCAACCCATGTTTACATTGATACATGTAACTTGATCATATGGATATCTACAACCTCATAATGCATGCTATTATGAGTTTATTGATCATATCATGTCTCTTAAAATTAGCTTTCTACAACTTACCTACTTAGTTCTGTATCATGCATCATTATTTCCTTGTTCCAAACATGGGTTGCTTGAGAGTACATTCAAAGTACTCATTGACTTAACAAAGGAGATTTAATTGCCCAGGCACGGAAGAGCAGGAATATGGTGAAGAGTTCATTGGTGACGAACATGCAAACTAGGGCACTTCCCAGTAAGAATGCTTGTAGGTTTAAGGCACATGGCATTGGTTCACGCTTTCAATCTAGATTTCCGCTGGTAGCTATGTTTGATGTGTTGGCCATCGAGGCTCTGTCTATGTAAGACTTGACTATAATAGTACTTATTTGTACCAGACGATATGTATGGATGTAAGACACATGTTACTCATCTTGTGTATTTTCAGTGAGAATTGGTCTCTGGTATCACCGTTCACCCAAGCATTCGGTGCTCACGACTTATGGGTCAGGGTACCCACATACATAAGAAATCAGAGACAATTTCTAGCACATGTACGTGTGCGTAGGAGCTCCTCAATCATTTGTGATAGCACCTTATGTCACACGTGAGCCAAAAGTAAACCATGCCTGATGCAAAGACAATCCCACGCGTAAATATTTCGGGAAACATGTGCAATGATATTGTCACGCCCAAGATGCGACCCTATCCTCAATTTGGCACGGGGGCCTCGTGAGGGATAGAAGCGCATATCGTCGTGTCGCAAGAATGGATATCGTTACAAGTACATGTACTGAAAAGAAGAGATATATAACAGAATTGGCTTACACTCGCCACAAGCTACATCAGAGTCACATCAGTACATTACATATTCAACAAGAGTAAGAGCAGAGTCCGACTACGGACGAAAACAAACGAGAAAAGAAGAACGACGTCCATCCTTGCTATCCCAGGCTGCCGGCTTGGAACCCATCCTAGATCGATGATGATGAAGAAGAAGAAGAAGAAGAAGAAGAAGCAACTCCAAATGAACAATCAACGCACTCGCGTCAAGTAACCTTTACATGTACCTGCAACTGGTGTTGTAGTACTCTGTGAGCCACAGGGGACTCACAATCTCATTTCCAAAGGTATCAAGACTAGCAAAGCTTAATGGGTGAGGTGAGGTTAAGTGGTGAGGTTGCAGCAGCGGCTAAGCATATATACGTATGGTGGCTAACTTACGAGTACGAGAAATAAAAGAGGGAAGATCTATGCATAACGTACGTGAACTACTGATGATCAAATGAATGATCCTGAACACCTACCTACGTCAGACATAACCCCACTGTGTTCTCGACCGGAGAAGGAACTCACGAAAGAGACAGTCATGGTTTCGCACATAGTTGGCATATTTTAATTAAGTTAAGTTCAAGTTATCTAGAACGAGTGTTAAACAAAGTTTCCACGTTGCCACATAACTGCGGGCACGACTTTCCGAAAGATTTAACCCTGCAGGGGTGCTCCAAGTAGTCCATCACAAATTACGACAAGCCGCCTAGAAATCCTCAATCACGAAGCTCACGATCTCATCAGATTCCCTAGTGGAAAACCTTAACTCTGAGATTACCCAAAGCATCACCGGAATCCCGATGCACAAGATATCTTGTAAAAGGTAAAACTAATCCAGCAAGGCCGCCCGGCGTGTCGATGATCCCGATAGGAGCCGCGTATCTCGTTCTCAGGACATGACAGATAAGCACAGCGTATGGTGGCCTGATAGAAATCTCCCGAGTTGCCCCGGGTTGGCCCCACAAACGGCTCTAGTTTTTGACTAGCACCATCAGCACTGGCCCCCCTGGATTATGTGAAATTACTCCTCGGGTTCATGACGCCCTATGCTTTCAGTATTAACAAAGTTATTATGTTGGGCAAATGTTGTACCAATGTTGGACCTGGCCGGACCAGCTTTAATTTAAAACGAATTATCAAGGGGGTTCCCATAACAACCCCGATCGTGTTAGGAGCGCTCGTTTATGGAACATAACACCGGTAGCCGAAACTAAGGGGGCAAAGGTGGAACAAAACACCAGGCTAGAGAGGCCGAGCCTTCCACCTTTTACCAAATATATAGGTGCATTAAATTAAATAGCATTTAATATGGTGATATGACAAGGGACCCATGTTATCACATGGAAACAACTACACCTGCAACTAGCAACGCTAACAACATGGTTAAGCAAGCGGTAACATAGCCAATCAGTGGTTTGCTAGGTCGAACAGGTTGAAGGTTATCATGACATTGTTGAGAGGCTGAAATTTGACATGTGGTAGGCAACGAGACATAATCGATAACATCGAAATAACTAGCATGGCAATGGTAGTAATGGTATCTCGGGAAATGGTCATCTTGCCTGAGATCCCGCTTGGAAGAAGAATGACTCCTTGAAGTCGGCGAACCAACGTAGTCGAACGCGTCCTCACATTCCGACACGCTTGCGAAACTCTATCGAGACGGAGCAAACCGAAAACAAACATCAACACAGATATTCACCACACGATGCACAACATGATGCACAACCTACTATGATGCATGAACAGGTCAAAATTCAAGGCATGGCATGGCAATTCACCTCACACAAACATTACACCTTAAGTGAAGCTCGATATACAATGAGTTGCATATCGGTGAAACTCCACGTTAATTATTTAGTTCGCTCCCGGTTATTTACACGGCAAAATTAAATGTGGTTAACATGGCAAGGGGTGAAGCGGTGATCATACATGACATCCTAGTCGGGTAACACGCGAAACATAGATCGGAGCTACGTCACAGGAAACATGCAACACAAGATATATGTCATGAATGCGTCATGCATGCAAGTTCAAAACATCACGGGCAAGAAGGAAAAGAAACATGTGTCGCCACGCGAGCAAAAGGAACCATGGCGGCACGACGGAAACGATGCCACGACAACGTTCCTATCCCGATAACTCGTCAAGATATCGTGCCAACGTATAGGAAGCGCGGGTGCGGGAACGCTAACTAAAGATTGGGTAATCCCGCTACCGGGTCCCCATGTGTCGGGGCACAACATAAGAAGGACAACATGCAACGGGCAACATATGGAGCAAACATACGATACATCTCATACAACATATGTATACGTTTCACGGCCACGTCTCATCGGTATACCTTCGAAGCGTGCATATCGGAGGGGTTCGGTTCGTAGCGGACGTCGTGGAAGTCGTGGTCGTCGAGGAACTCGGGTCTCGTCGATGGTAGTCGTACTCTTGGCGTTGGTAGACGGTTCTTCAGCGACGGTAGTCGAACACGGGTCCGTAGAGGTCCGGGGTTGTCAAGGTACTCGGTGAACTTGTCGACGATCCACGGTGGCGGGGATGGCGTACGCGGTCTTCGACGACGGTCACAAAAGGCGATAGGGCGAGGCAACACAACAACATCTAGCGGGCAGCGGCCGACTACAACTACAACAACTAGCTTTGGCCACAGCACAACAACTAACAACCGCTACACATGGCAGGCAGGGCAAGCATCAGCAAACGCAACTGGCAGCAGCAAGCACACCAACTAGCAAACGCTAGCAAGCAACCTACATCATCTAGCGAGCATGCTACGACAACTAGCTAGCTAGCAGGCAACCTAGCATGCTCCTGCGGCAGGCATCAGCAACAGCTAAGCATGGCATGGCAGGAAAGCAAGAACATGTGACAGCAAGAGTAACAGCAGCAGGTAATAGCAGCAAGCAGCAAGCCACAGCAAGCAACACCCATAGCATCAGTGGCAGTAATCAACACAACAGCAAAGCATCAGCTACAGCAACTGCAGCACGATCCAGCGACAGCTAATGCCGACAGCAGCAAGCGAAGCAGAGGAACTCCATGGCGCGGCGATGGCGAGCTCCGGCGTGGGGCCGCGGTCGCTGCGACTAGCTCGAGGCCGGCGAGGCTGGCCAGGGAAGGAGAGGCAGGGAGGCGAGGTGGCGAGCGGGCGCGGTAGGGGGTTCGGGCACCTTGGTGCTGGGCGAGCAGGTGTTGCAGAGGCCGGCGGCGATGGCACAGCGGTGGCGTGCAGGGTACGGCGCAGGGGCTCCTGCCGGCGGGGACGCGGTAGAGGAGGTCGGGAGCGAGGCGAGCAGCAGGACGACGGTTGAGGCCGGCGAGCAGGGGGGCTTGGCGCTGGCAGGGGAGGAGCACGGCGGCTGCAGGGGAGGCCGTCGCGGAGGCGCGGGGCACCGGGCAGGCACGGGCGAGGGCGGCACGCGGGATCGAGGGGACCTGGAGGGGATCGGGCATGGGGATAGTTGCGCTTGGGAGGAGAAGGGGAACGAGGAGGGGGTCGGGACGAGCAGGGGAGGACGAGGGGATCGCTAGGGTTGGCCGCCGGTGCCTTGGCCTGGGCCTTGGCCAGGCTTGCTCTCTCCCTCTCTCTTATTTTTTTTACTTTAAAAAGACAAAGCTTAAACAAAAGAAAAACCTTTAAGAAAAATAAAAAAATGCATTTGGCTCTTTTGGAAAAAATAAATAAACACCAACTATAAAATTAGATTGGGCTTTTTAATAGAAATAAAAATGAAACCTTTTTTAAGAATAAAATAAAACCCTTTAACGAGAGAATAAAAATAAACCCCTTTTAAAGGAGAAAAGAAAATGAGACTTTATTTTGTAAAATAAAACAAGAGGAGAAATAAAAGGAAAACCCAAGGGTTGCCCCCACATTTAGTAAAAGGACTTTTATTAAAAAGAAGAAGAACCTTTTTAAATAGGGGTTAAAAGGAAGACTTAGCAAAACGACAAAACGAAATAAGAGGGGAGAGGAGGGAAGTTACTATGACACTAAGACTCGGAGAGCACTCGAACCACATACACTCAAAACACCACACATGACAGACGATGCAAGATGCCATGCATGATGCCACGATGCAAACTAAATGACGATGCAACAAAATAAAATAACCACACGACGGAAACGGAAAATAAAGGGGAATCTTCTGGGGCATCGGCATCGGGCTGTCACAACTCTCCTACACTACAAGAGGATCTCGCCCCGAGATCCAAGAATGAAAGGGGGAGAGGATGAGAAAGAACAAGAGGTAAAAACTTAGTCGCTTCTTTGACAAACGAGTGACACCAACAATCCTTGAAGGTTGCAAAGAGATGAGGACTGATATGAGAAACAAGCAAGAATTCACGGAAAATTTCGACAGCACTTTGGTAGGAAAATGGGACAAAAAAAATTCGATAAGAAAACAGAATTAGACAATATTCACAACAAATAAGTAAATAGAACAAGGGAACACCGTGATGTTGACAGAACAAGATAATAGACCAAAAAGAGCAACATCGCAATGCCTCCGGAACAAGAGAATATGAACTAGCTCAAGCGGATGAAGAGAATGAGAAAAGAATGACAACTACTAACTCCAATGAACTTGGCAAGCATCCTTGCAAGAAGAATTGGATGGAGTTGTTGGAAAAACAACAACGAAAAGAACAAGACAGTAGTGGCTTATGGAAACCTTTTCAAACTAATGATGTGACAACCAGGCACTAGCAGAAACAAGGATTGACTTAGAGAAACAAGATATGAACAATTTCTTACACCAAGAGGATACATTGATAACTTGGATTAATGACAAGCTCCATGATAGCACAATCCATAGGAAAAGCTTTAGGTGAAGTCCAAACCAAGATACCTCAATAAATAAATCATGGGTTGAAAATATCTCATGATCATAGAATTGGTGGGTTTAATTATCTCATACTTGAAAGGAAAACTCTTCGAGGCTCCTACACTACAAGAATGCTATAATACCACCTCAAAGGATAAAGGAATAAAAACGCATTGGAAATGCAAGAGAAAGAATACTTGAGGTACTCCAAAAAGAATCTTGAAGAACGCATGAGAATGAATCACATCCTTGAAGAACCACCGTGACGAGCCTCCGTATCAAAATGAATGATGCAAAGATATGAAGGTAGAAAAGAATAAGATTATGACCTTGCCAAGATTTAGATGAAGCTTCACAAAGAGATACTTGACAAAACTTGGAACTCCGGAAAGAAAAGATAAGAACACTTGAGAAAAAAGAATTGATATTATGAGGCACTCTCGAAGAAAGATTGAAATCACTATGAACCCGAAATAAGAATTATGTTATGCTAGTCCTTCACCAAGTTTAATTGATGAAAAGCAACGGATTAAGCATACAACTTATTCCTCTTGAAAGAATCTTGAAGAGATAGAGAGATAAACACCACTTGAGGCAAAATTGAAGGAAGCACCGGTAAGAATTCACAAATAAAAGGGAACACCACGAATTAATGGAGATACATGAGAATGAAGAGATCATGAGCCACCCGAGAGAAAACTAGAACAAGGCACCGGATAAACGAGAGACGAACGAAGAAACAACAATGGAGAAGAATTAGAGAACGAAAGCTGCAAGCTGAGAATGAAGAAGTATTCTGAAATGATGGCCTTCGGAGGAACGAGAAATAAAAACATCTCAGAAATGCACGGAATAGCTAGAAAGGGATTACTCATGACTCAAACAAATAAGATGACGACACCAAGCTGAAATGAAATCTTCAAGAGAACGGACCAAGATTCGAGAAAACACTGCTTCAGACTGTAAGCTGAGAATGATAACGAGAACAACACCAAGAATTACTGAGACACTCTGGAATAAATAAGAATGAAAGGGTGAGACAAAGAATGAATTAATTCAAATAGATCTTGAAGAAGGGATGTGACTGATGAAAATCATACTTATGTCATAGTTGAAAAGATTTAGAGGTCTCTGGAAAAGATTAAAAGAGCCAGGTAAGATCCTGGGAAAAACCTGTGGGTTATGGGCCCACTCAAAGAAACCACCATTAGAAAAGATTGCTTAGAAGAGAGATATTGCACCGGTATGAAGAGAACTAGATGAGGTTGAGAACCTCGAAATAATTGAAAAGACTAGAAAGAAGAACTACAGAGATAACTTCAACGCTCAAGATCGAAAAGAGAGAAATAAATACCAAGATAGGCTCATAAAAAATTCCGACATGGGAAAGAATTACAAGGATAAATAGGATATTATGAACATAGACAACTGAATTAAATTCACGGAAAAAGATAACCACATTGAAGGAATGATGAACTAGAACTCCTGAAAATCTACACAATGGATCGCCGGGTAAGAGAGAAAAGAACAAACAACGGAAACACAATGAAAAGAAAACTCTTGGATGAAAATTGAATCATTGAAGAAAAAGGGTGGGAGGGCGGGGAAAAACAAAGACAACATGAGACAGATGAGATAACTCCGGAAAGAATTGAGAAAATGATCTGCAAAATTAGAGAGGATTGAATTCACTGAAGAGAAGCACACCGGTTGAATGGAATTGATACAATGACTCCGGTTTAAAAGGAATTGACATGATAATTGAGAGAGGAAAAGAATTAATACTCTCATAAAAATATGAGAACACCTCTTAGAAAAGATCTGAAATCACCACTTGACATCGAAGCAACACGAATTTGTTGGAAGATCGTCCTATAAGTAACTACTTGAATTCCCACCTAAGAATTCCCGAAATATCTGGTCATGCAATCTGGTACACGGATACAAGGAGTAATATCACACAACTCCTATACTAACCCGTCACCTGTATCACATCCGTCAACACACAACCAGAATCTCGGACCTTCATCTACAACAGACCCTCGTGATCACAACGATACAAAGTATGGCAGTACTCCCGAACAATCTGCACCAGTACTGGGGACATCGGGGTTATCTCGCCACTACTAGTATTGAAGCAATTATGAACATCCTTCGTTCTGAGATACTAAGAAATCTGAATGATAACGATGTGCTCAAGAATCCCCTGGAGCTCAACTCTCCGGAAGAAAATCAAGTCAGACAGGAGGCACCAAGACAGAACTCCGTCACATCGGCATCATATAGATTCCAAGAATATCCGCGTGATCCTAAAAAAATTGAGTAAGAAGAGGAGTAGAATTAAATTATTTCGTCAAGATTTCTCACCGGAGCATAGAAGAGGAGAAAAAAGATCCTACTCTCCGATATATAACTAGACTCAAAGCAGTTTTTCACTAGACTCGACTCGGCCAAGCTCGATCAATCAAGGGGGCTCATAGGTCGGTACTGCTCTGATACCAACTTGTCACGCCCAAGATGGGACCCTATCCTCAATTTGGCACGGGGGCCTCGTCAGGGATAGAAGCGCATCTCGTCGTGTCGCAAGAATGGATATCGTTACAAGTACATGTACTGAAAAGAAGAGATATATAATAGAATTGGCTTACACTCGCCACAAGCTACATCAGAGTCACATTAGTACATTACATAATCATAAAGAGTAAGAGCATGGTCCGGCTACGGACGAAAACAAATGAGAAAAGAAGAACGACGTCCATCCTTGCTATCCCAGGATGCCGGCCTGGAACCCATCCTAGATCGAAGAAGAAGAAGAAGAAGAACTCCATATGAACAATCAACGCGCTCGCGTCAAGTAACCTTTACATGTACATGCAATTGGTGTTGTAGTAATCTGTGAGCCACAGGGGACTCAGCAATCTCATTTCCAAAGGTATCAAGACTAGCAAAACTTAATGGGTGAGGTGAGATTAAGTGGTGAGGTTGCAGCAGCGGCTAAGCATATATATGTATGGTGGCTAACTTATGAGTACAAGAAATAAGAGAGGGAAGATGTACGCATAACGAACGTGAACTACTGATGATCAAATGAATGATCCTGAACACCTACCTACGTCAGACATAACCCCACTGTGTCCTCGATCGGAGAATGAACTCACGAAACAGACAGTCACGGTTACACGCAGAATTGGCAAATTTTAATTAAGTTAACTTCAAGTTATCTAGAACCAATATTAAACAAAGTTTCCACGTTTCCACATAACCGCAGGCACGGCTTTCCGAAAGTTTAACCCTGCAGGGGTGCTCCAACTAGTCCATCAAAAATTACCACAAGCCGCATAGAAATCCTCAATCACGAAGCTCGCGATCTCGTCGGATTCCCTAGTGGAAAACCTCAACTCTGAGATTACCCAAAGCATCACAGGAATCCCGATGCACAAGATATCTCATCAAAGGTAAGACTAATCCAGCAAGGCCGCCCGGCGTGTCGACGATCCCGATAGGAGCCACGTATCTCGTTCTCAGGACACGACGGATAAGCACACCGTACGGTGGCCTGATAGAAATTTCCCGAGTTGCCCCGAGTTGGCCCCGCAAACGGCTCTAGTTTTGGACCAGCACCATCAGCACTGGCCCCCCTGTATTATGTGAAATTACTCCTCGGGTTCATGACGCCCTATGCTTTCAGTATTAACAAAGTTATTATGTTGGGCAAATGTAGTACCAATGTTGGGCCTTGCCGGACCAGCTTTAATCTAAAACGAATTATCAAGGGGGTCCACATAACAACCCTGATTGTGTTAGGAGCGCTCGTTTATGGAACATAACACCGGTAGCCGAAACTAAGGGGGCAAAGGTGGAACAAAACACCAGCCTAGAAAGGCCGAGCCTTCCACCTTTTACCAAATATATAGGTGCATTAAATTAAATAGCATTTAATATGGTGATATGACAAGGGACCCATGTTATAAAATGGAAACAACTACACCTGCAACTAGCAACGCTAACAACATGGTTAAGCAAGCGGTAACATAGCGAATCATTGGTTTGCTAGGTCGAACAGGTTGAAGGTTATCGTGGCATTGTTGAGAGGCTGAAATTTAACATGTGGTAGGCAACGAGACATAATCGATAGCATCGAAATAACTAGCATGGCAATGATAGTAATGGTATCTGGGGAAATGGTCATCTTGCCTGAGATCCCGCTTGGAAGAAGAATGACTCCGTGAAGTCGGCGAACCAACGTAGTCGAACAGGTCCTCACATTCCGACACACTTGCGGAACTCTATCGAGACGGAACAAACCGGAAACAAACATCAACATAGATATTCACCACACGATGCACAACATGATGCACAACCTACTATGATGCATGAACAGGTCAAAATGCAAGGCATGGCATGGCAATTCACCTCACACAAACACTACACCTTAGGTGAAGCTCGATATGCAACGGGTTGCATATCGACGAAACTCCTCGTTAATTATTTAGTTCACTCCCAGTTATTTACACGGCAAAATTAAATGTGGTTAACATGGCAAGTGGTGAAGCGGTGATCCTACATGACATCCTAGTCGGGTAACACGCGAAACATAGATCGGAGCTACGTCACAAGAAACATGCAACAAAAGATATATGCCATGAATGCGTCATGCATGCAAGTTCAAAACATCACGGGCAAGAAGGAAAAGAAACATGTGTCGCCACGCGAGCAAAAGGAAACATGGCGGAAAGACGGAAACGATGCCACGGCAACGTTCCTATCCCGATAACTCATCGAGATATCGTACCAACATATAGGAAGCGCGAGTGCGGGAACGCTAACTAAAGATGGGGTGATCCCACTACCGGGTTCCCATGTGTCGGGGCACAACATAAGAGGGACAACGTGCAACGGGCAACATATGGCGCAAACATGCGATACATCTCATACAACATATGTATACGGTTCACGGCCACGTCTCATCGGTATACCTTTGAAGCGTGCATATCGCAGGGGTTCGGTTCGTAGCGGACGTCGTGGAAGTCATGGTCGTCGAGGAACTCGGGTCTCGTCGACGGTAGTCGTACTCTCAGCATTGGTAGATGGTTCTTCGGCGACAGTAGTCGAACACGGGTCCGTAGAGGTCCAGGGTCGTCGAGGTACTCGATGAACTTGTCGACAATCCACGATGGCGGGGATGGTGTACGCGGTCTTCGACGACGGTCCCGAAAGGCGATAGGGCGAGGCAACGCAACAACATCTAGCGGGCAGCGGCCGACTTCAACTACAGCAACTAGCTTCGGCCACAACACAGCAACTAACAACAGCTACACATGGCAGGCGGGGCAAGCATCAGCAAACGCAACTGGCAGCAGCAAGCACACCAACTAGCAAACGCCAGCAAGCAACCTACATCATCTTGCAAGCACGCTACGGCAGCTAGCTAGCTAGCAGGAAACCTAGCATGCTCCTACGGCAGGCATCAGCAATAGCTAAGTATGGCATGGCAGGCACGCAAGCACATGCGGCAGCAAGAGTAACATCAGCAAGTAATAGCAGCAAGCAGCAAGCCACAGCAAGCAACGGCGATAGCATTAGCGGCAGTAATCAACGCGACAGCAAAGCATCATCGACATCAACTGCAGCACGCTCTAGTGACAGGTAATGCCGATAGCAGCAAGCGTAGCAGAGGAACTCCATGGCATGGCGGTGGCGAGCTCCGGCGTGGGGCCGCGGTGGCTGCGACGAGCTTGGGCCCGGCGAGGCTGACCGGGGAAGGAGAGGCAGGGAGGCGAGGTGGCGAGCTGGCGAAGCAGGGGGTTCGGGGCACCTCGGGGCTGGGCGAGCAGGTGCTGCAGAGGCCGGCGGCGACGGCACAACGTTGGTGCGCAGGGTACGGCACAGGGGCTCCTATCGGCGGGAACGCGGCAGAGGAGGTCGGGAGCGAGGCGAGCAGCAGGACGATGGTTGAGGCCGGCGAGTAGGGGGCTCGGCGCTGGCAGGGGAGGACACGGCGGCTGCAGGGGAGGCCGCCGGGGAGGCGCGGGGCACCGGGCAGGCACGGGCGAGGGCGGCGCGTGGGATCGAGGGGACCTAGAGGGGATCGGGCATTGGGATAGCTGCGCTGGGGAGGAGAAGGGGGATGAGAAGGGGGTCGGGACGAGCAGGGGAGGACGAGGGGATCGCTAGGGTTGGCCGCCGGGGGTCTGGGCCTGGGCCTGGCCTGGCCCTTGGCCAGGCTTGCTCTCTCCCTCTCTCTTATTTTTTTACTTTATACACAGAAAGCTTAAACAAAAGAAAAACCTTTAACAAAAATAAAAAAAATGCTTTTGGCTCTTTTGAAAAAAAAAACCCAACTATAAAATTAGATTGGGCTTTTGAAAAGAAATAAAAATGAAACCTTTTTTTAAGAATAAAATAAAACCCTTTAACGAGAGAATAAAAATAAACCCCTTTTAAAAGATAAAAGAAAATGAGACTTTATTTTGTAAAATAAAACAAGAGGAGAAATAAAAGAAAAACCCAATGGTTGCCCCCACATTTAATAAAAGGACTTTTATTAAAAAGAAGACGAACCTTTTTAAATAGGGGTTAAAACCAAGACTTAGCAAAACCACAAAAACGAAATAAGAGGGGAGAGGAGGGGAGTTACTATCGCACTAAGACTCGGAGAGCACTCGAAGCACACACACTCAAAACACCACACGCGACAGACGATGCAAGATGCCATGCATGATGCGACGATGCAAACTAAGTGACGATGCAACAAAATAAAATAACCACACAAAGGAAACGGAAAATAAAGGGGAATCTTCTGGGGCGTCGGCATCGGGCTGTCATAGATATCATGTATGGTAGACGGTTGCGAGGCAAATCTCGTGTGCGATGATGAAAATATCACACACAGTTTCTACCATGCCCCGTGTGGATTAGCTAATGTTTCGCGAATGGTAAAAGGTCAAACACCGTTTGTTTTCCTAAGCAATTATATGTGTTTTACTCATGATAGACATGTGTGGTTGATCCCAAATCCCACAAGTACGCACGAAATATAGTGTGTGCGATATGTTACTACACCACACACAATTATGTTTGGTAGATCATCTGTGTCCATCTTTCACCATTGCCAACATTTTTCCGTGTCGTGTGGGATGGACCCCCCCCCCTTATCGCCCACACATGCAACATGATGGTTTAAACATTCATCATGGAAAGGGGTTAAAAATCGTTAGTATAGCATGTTGATGCACCAGGGAAGCTTCCACTACCTTACAACGGTATACTGGGTTGCCTTGCCCTAGCCAAGTTCATGGTCACATATCACTACGCCTACAACACCTTCATTATGCCAGAACCTATGGAGGTGATAACAATCCATTTCGACAAGAAGGTTATGCTGATCTTTGCCCATAAGCTATTTCAAGAAGCAGTTGTAGCATCTACTGAGAAGGCACTTTCTCCCGGAGATGAAGTTCTCGGGGGGCAGACACACAAGAAAGAAAATAATACCGGCAAGGCTTCCGGAAACCACACTACAGAGTGAAACAAGCCTTTAGAGGAAGTTGAAATATCACAGGCTGTGTTTTGCGACTACTAACTAAGTCACTATAGGTAAAAAATTAGGACCAATTGTTCTTCTGTGTGTTGATTCTAGACTTGATTGCTATTTGCTTGTGTGCTTGCCTCTTTTTAATTCACAAAATTCTCCTTCTCTCAAGACTCATCTCCTTGCTCCAAATATTTGCCTGATGACCATACCATGTTTATAGGACTTAATACTATTTTTACAAAATATTATTTTTGCCAAAGGCATTTATTAAATTTAGCTTTTCAAGAAGCTCTCAATTAAGTTTCGTACTATAAGTCCTCAAATTAGGGAAGATGTTTAGCCCCAAATATTTTATGTGGATCCCATTTTAAAAAATACTTACCAAAACCACGAAATTATAATTTTGAAAGTTATTTTCCTATTTTCTTTAAATACCCTTTTGAGGCTAGAAATGATCTTTTATACGGAAAAATTATTTTATTGCTCCAAAAATATTTGAGAAAATTTAGGGAATCTCAGTGGACATATATTTTTCATATATAAGAATTTCAAAAGGTGATCATGTTCAAAATATTTGACAAAACAATCCAAATCCCTTTTTGTTCATTTAAAGTATTTGAAATATTTCTATAAGAAATATTCTCAAATAATTCTAGGAAAATTCTAGAAAGTCACACATGAAATAGGTGATGATCTTTCCAAGTTTACCCTTAATACAAATTGATTTGACTCACCAAAATATTAGAAAACCCTCTCTGTCGAGAACCAAATTTGAGCAACTCTACATTGCCAAGTGTCTCCTTTTATTCTCACATTTTGTAGACTTATTCCAATACCCTAATGATGCACGCACACCAAGTGGTGCATCAAGGAGAATGGATATGCTTGTCCGAAGCCCCTCAAAACCACTTCTGCTAATTTCTGAAACTCGGAATATTTGCATTGTCAAGTTTCTCCAATATATCCCAACCTTTTGGGGCATGCTCTAATCCCCAAAAAATATTACCACACCAAGTGGCGCACTTAGGAGAATTGTTTAGCATGATCAGATCTGGGGAAAACCATTTTTCCCATTCCTAGGATTTATAGAGTTTACATTCGAAATTTTTACCATGAAATCCCATAAGCGGTAATCAACCTCATTCTTACCTATCATTCACTCTCGTTAAATTTCATAGAAAGGAGAGCAAGTTATCTCTCCCAAGCAGCCATCAAACACCCTCTGGTGAAATAGTAAACGCATTGTTATAACCACTTCCACTATTCCCCTTGCTTTCATCTTTTTACAACAACTCCTCGTGTCCAATTACCTCCTGTAAGGAACCCATCCCCCATACTAATAATTGGTGGGGTAAAACCCCCAATTCTACCCCCTGGACAGCAAAAACCGCAGTAAAAGCCAGCCTCTCACCTACCAAGTGACTTAGAAAGCACTCAAAGCCCACCCCTACTCATTTTGTATACCCCTAGTTCCTATGGACGTGTGTGGGCACGCCCTATGCACCAACAACATGACATGGCATGCAATGGCCTCGCTCCGGACCACTTCTACATTGCGCACCCGCACTGTAGCCACCCCACAATCGAGTGCCCTAACATCTTTTGGAGTTGGGGTCGTGTCCCCTGAGGTACCCTCAACGTCCGGGCCACGCATACATGTCAGCCCCCCCCCTCCTTCTCCTTCTTGCCATACAATATGCACGCACGCCGGTCACCAGAGACCTCCATTGATGTAGCGACATGTTTTTCAAAAAATAATTTCCAGAAAATATGTCTCTGTGTTTACCAGCCCCAGTATTGATGTTAGCTGGTAGACACTTACTTGATACAGAATATCCAAGCAAAAATACAAAAATCTGGGTTACAAACCTGGAAGGTCTACTGGGTTGAACAAAAGTCTGAGGTTGACGACGGAAGCGACTCGAGGAATCCCCAGTGCCCATGGGACTCCATTCCCACAGGAACAGCTGACCTGCATAAATTCCTATCTCACAAGGCTGCTATCCTTGACTCCTTGGTTCCGGGGTTGACGGCATCGTGCTCCTCTCCAAACACAATCTGGCCAAGACAATAGCGAGGGACAAGCCAGTGAGTACTTTGAATATACTCGCAAACATCAAGAAAACAAACATGTTAAGCAGGTGAGATGCATGCAAATTTCCACTAACAATTATATCATGTCTTTAAAGTTTAATTCATGGATGCATTCACGAAGATATGTTATGTTTCCACCAATAATTTACAAACAAGCAAGGATGATAATGCTGAATAAGTAGTAATATGCGTGCCACGGTCGGGCGTCCGAGTGACACCATCTAAAGGGCTTGTATGAAACAATACACATGCCATAGTCGGGCGTCTGAGCGACACCACATAAAGGGCTTATAAGAAATGATAATAAGCATGCCACAGTCGGGCGTCTCAGCGACACCACATAAAGGGCTTATAAGAAATAATAAGCATGCCACAGTCGGGCGTCTGAGCGACACCACATAAAGGGCTTATAAGAAATAATAAGCATGCCATAGTCAGGCGTCTGAGCGACACCACATAAAGGGCTTATATGAAACAATAATAAATATTGAATATCTAGGAGGTAGAACCGTCCTAGGGATATCGAACAACATAATCATAGGGGTTAGTCCAAAGTAATAATAATAATATGATTATCCTCTACATCGTCTTATGATTTTCCACAACCATTATTATTATCACCGTTTATACTCCAAAGATCGACTCTAGGACCGACACTTGATTCGTCAAATAACGTCCTTGACCGGGGACACGTCTACTCGAATAGTTTTGACTCTATAGAGGGTGTACTCTTTGCCCACAGCTCACGGTTTCCGATAGTCGACAAGACTAATCCCGCGTACGGCATTTTAGAAGCGGACACGCAAAATCAGCACACACCAATTTTCCTCGGCGAAGCCCGGCTTCACCCGGACTATGCTGACAAGGCAAAACCATAAGACGGGGAGGCTCCGACCTCAACTAGCATTGGATCGAAAATTTATACTGTGCGCTCACTCGGAAGGGCCATTCCCTTCTGGTCCCACACCGAAACAGCCATGCCACCTGACTGGAAGACTGGATTTATTCTAGGGCGATGGATACCTTCATACCGGGCCCTCTACTTGGTATGTGACTGATAATAGGTCTACAACTGACTTTACCGAATACGTTATCCAGGAAACTGTGGTAGCACGCGATAGAAGTATGACACGGACAAGACTCGATCTAGGTCGATACTGGAGTTAACCAAGTTTTAGCGGCATCATCGTGCACATGTCATGACCAGGCCATAACCTATCACGTTCCGCGTGACTAGGTTATTCCTAGACATCTCATAACTAGCACATGCCACCATCATATTGTTATAATGTGAGTAGAATACATGAATATGCAAAGTACTATTTCATGTGATACTATTATTAATATAACCTCAAATCACGCGATATAATCACCACCACAATCATCACACAACTTATGCAAATATGGATTCAATATGCTTGCCTTAGGTGTTTAGAGAAGTAGATTTGCACTCCAAAACTTTTGAAAGTTTACTTCACTCTCCATCTCCTATTTGAAAATAATGCCATTCAACACGCAATTCCAAAATAGTACATAAAAGTTGTTTGACTTTTTTCAAAATAAATCTTAAAATAAACTAGATGAAATTCTAAACCAGTAGGAAAAAGAATCAATTGATTTGGAGTCTCCTATAATAAGTTATAGCGAGTCAAACTTTTTGGTCAAATCTGCTTTTAAAATTAAAACAAAAGAAAACGTTTCGGGTGCAATACGCTTTCTAACAAAGAAGGCGCAATCACTGAAACTGCCGCGAGGAAAATAAGCTTTGCTACGTAGAAAACGCACCAAGGGGGTTTCGCGCCACTCGGGCTGTGGCTGGCTCATCGACAGGTGGGGGCCACCTGTCGGGTTCTTCCCTCACCTCCCGCGCGTGTTGTGGACAGGAAGAGAGACGCTCCCAACGGCGATTGCTGCCGGCACTGGGCATCTCCCGCCACACTCCGGCTATGCACATGCTTGGGAAGGAGTGCCTCATTCGTTTTTGGAGGTTGGGATCGTGACGGAGCTCGAGGTGGAGGAGGGATTCAACAATGGTGGAAGGAGCTTCTGCCATCTTGCTTCATCAGTCTCAGGTGGCTCCTGGCTATGCTCAACGGTGGGAACGGGTTCCCTGGGGTCTGGGTAGGCTACAAGTGGTACTGGGAGGAGGAGAGGGTCTCGGGGCTGCCGGAATTGAGCAGGGGGTCGACGGTGGCACTGATGTCAGAGAGGTGCACCGAGGGCTTCTTTGGCAAGATTGAGGCGAGGGGAGGGAAGCTACTGGTCTTTGGAGGTCGCTGCGAAGCTCAGGGGGCTCGGGGGTTCCTTAAATAGCCGGAGTATGTTGGTTCCGCGGTGGTCTTCGGATAAGCTCGCTCGGGACAAAGCTCCTGGCGCAACACGGGCGGTAGGAGGGCAGCGGGGCAGCAACAAGGGTAGCAGGGCAGCGGGGTAGCAGCAAACAACGAGGGGGAGGGGTCCAGGGACAGGTGGAGCACGGATGGGGCTCGGGCGGCGCCGACCATGGCATCAGTAGAGGAGGAACGATGGTGTTCCACTGCCGCTGCTCTGCTCGCACAGGGCGATGACCGACTAACGGGGGAGAGAGGGTTGATGCGGTGCTTGCAGCTGGCCGAAGGGCAAGGGGCACGGGGAAGCGGCGACTCGGCATCAACACATGCAAAACGT
The DNA here is from genome assembly GCF_904849725.1 of Hordeum vulgare subsp. vulgare. Classification (NCBI taxonomy): domain Eukaryota; kingdom Viridiplantae; phylum Streptophyta; class Magnoliopsida; order Poales; family Poaceae; genus Hordeum; species Hordeum vulgare. Next base: position 247,904,152 of record NC_058522.1, read on the forward strand.
GCGCTCTGGTGCACCCAGAGCGTGCACGCAGGGTGATCGACGCTATGCCAGTGCACACACCAGTGATCCAATGCCCATGCAAACACATAAGGGTAGGCTAGGTGCTAGGGCAAGATGGCTAGACATGCTGGCTTGAGTGGAGTGGCAACTCCACAATGCAAACTTAAACTCATGCCAAATCTCGTCATGCGCCTAAGTGTTTGACGAAATGCCAGGGACACCTAGGTAGCTCTTCTGGCCACCAAAATTACCAGTCTGGTGTCTCACTAGCTGCTAGCAAGGGTGGTGAGGTTAGTTTGGCAAAAGTGAAAACTAGCCAATGCAATCTTATGAAAAACACATTTCTGGTCAGAAACTTGGAGCTATTATCACATGCACCTACTTTCATCCAATGGGGCTCAAATCCTGGAGTTAATGTTTTAGTAAGGTTGCAAACAAGCATGCCAAATTTCAAAGCAATCAGAGCAAGGAAAAATAGGGTTGTAGTGCAAAGCATCAATCTGGACCAGAATAGAAAAATGGTTGTACTGCTAAAATTTGACAAAGCATATAGTAGGGTTTTTGCATAAAAGTGAATCTCATGATGTACTGGACATCCCCAAATTTTTATGGAATTTATAGAGGATTATTTCTAGGGTTTGTAGTACAAACTCAATTCTGGACCAGATTAGAAAAGCAGTTATTGTGCTCAAAATATTCAAAACACTTGGGTAGGTTTTTGCATAAATATGATCTTGAAACATCACAGGTTACCTACAAATTTTTATAGAATTTTTAGAAGAATTTTTCACAAGGTTGTAGTGCAAAACAGCCCTATAAAGAAAATACAATTCAGTTTTGAATAAAAGAAATCTTGGTTAAAATATTAAAATAAAATATCCCAAGAATTTACCAGAAGAAAAGAAATGTTTTTATGCAAGTATACAGATTCCAACATAACTTATAAAAAAATCTACCTAGGTAAGATATCTTTATAAAGGAAAAGAAGTGTTTCAAGGATTAAGTAAAAATCCAGAAATTCAAATATCAATTAGACATGGCCAAAATAGTATTCCCATCTAATTAAATAATTAATTCAAATGGTCTCAAGTAAGGACTCAAGCATGAAAAGATTTTTGAAAACCACTTGAAATGAAAAGTTTTTGGAAAGAGGCTTTGAAAAGAGCCATGAAGCAAATTGTTTTCTAAAAAAAATTATTTTAGGCAAAATTTTATCTTAGAAAAATATTGTTAAAATTTTGGGGTGTGATAATTGAGCAGCATCACACGCATAGGCTTCTGGTTCCCTCTCGCTCCTCCTATTTCCATCCGCGAGCACGGACCACATCCACGAACGCCGCACACATGGTCTAGGGTGCCCCCTCGTGGCCCACTCTGCTCCCTATCTCTCCCATGGACCCCCCGGAACAGCCCACGACTCGTCCCATGCCCTCCTTCTCCTATGGCCAGCGAAACCCTCCTTGTTTTCGGCTCGAATTCGAGCTCCTTGACGATGCTCTCCCCCTCTACACCACACCAGGATGCCACTGACATCACCGTGAGCCCCCCGAGCTTGTTTTCTTCCTTGCGATGGCCGGAGCACTGCCTCCCACGGCCGCTGTCACCGGTCTCCGCTACCACTGGACACCCTATTTGCTCCAGCACTCCCCGATGGGCATGAGCTAGGCACACTAGTGCGCCTTGCCTTCCTAATCTTGTGCATCACTAGAACCTTGTCGGGGACAGCCCGTAGCTCCGGTAATCGCCGCCGGGAGGCACTCCTCCCCCTTGGTCGGGAGTGAGCCACACGTAGACGATGTCGCATCATCACCCAAGCCACCGACGGGTAGGCCGCGCCCCTATTTAAGTGGTGGCACTTTTCGATTGCATCGCGTGTCCACGCTAGAAGCGGCTCTAGCAAAATCGCCTTCAACTTCTTCACTTCCTTTGCGAGGATGAGCTGCTAAGCCGGCCCAGTAGCCAAGTTACATCGTCTGCGCATTTTAGCTGATTTAGGTGAGGATGTTTTTCCCTTTATAATTTTCTTGAGAGACTAAACAAATCATATTAAATTCATCCTAGCTCCAAAGTTGATGATTCAAATTTCTTCCTCTTCCTAAAAATACCACCAACCTTTTGGTGCTACTCCCATGATTTTTCACCAGAACAATGTTTCTTGTTCAAAATTAAATTTCAACTTGAACTACTAAGAGCCACCTTGTAAAATGCCTAGCACCCTCAAATCAAACTGTGAATGGAGTGATTCCAGTCCCTAGGTGTTTATAAAATCATCACCTATTTTCTAGCCATGGTTAACAATATTCCTATGCAATATTTATGTGGGACAAAATAAATAGCTCCTTTCTCCCATTTAGGCCACCTCAGCAAAATCACAGGGAAATCATCCCAACTCCAAATCCAATGAAATCAGTTTCAAAAGTATTCTAAAATATTTCCCCTATTAAATGAGTGCCTCCACTGATTTCTGACAAAATATTTTATGTTGACTTCTTATAGGTACGCTAATACCTCCATTTCCACCTTTTAGAAGTCCTCGTTGATCCAAATCCATTAGAACCCCTTTAGGTATTGTTCTTGTGACCACTGGTGTCCAAGAAAAATAAAACTCCTATTTATAGAGCACTTTCATTTCTCTAATTGTTGTGTCGATTATTGTCGTTGTTTCCGGCAATAGTTGAGGAAGTAGACAAATTTCTCGGAGTTGGATTACAAGCTCGTAAAGACCTCGAAGACTTTGCAAAACCAGACAAGCAGCCATTTGACCATGACTATGAAACCATTTTATACATGTCATATGGCACTTTATTTTTTTGCATCCAAATCATTTTTAATCGGCGACCACCTTGGTGGGTTGTCTTCGATATTTGCTCGTTTATACTTGGACTGAGCATGACCCAACAATCTTATGAGGATTGTGCATGTGGGAATTAGTTAGGATGCTAAGTAGTTGCTATGTAATTGGGATGGGAATATGCATGGTGACGGGAAAAGGAATGGTTTCAAATACTTCGCGAAAACCCCGGCATGTGACACTAATTTCAAAAATGGGTTGGTTTAAGTTGTACCGAGGCTAGTGAGTGTGTTGTTTTCAAAAACGGAGGGAGATGGTGTTGAGATAGGTAACCACTTGAGAAAGAAGTGGTGTACCGAGGCTAGTGAGTGTGTTGTTTTCAAAAACATATTGGTTTAAGTTGTATCGTTACTCCAACCATACATGTGCGACCAAGATACACATATATGGGACGGGGCTTTGTTGATTACATTGGTCGATGCTACCAGAGAGCCTGCATTACTAATGGCGGGAGTGTCGTGGTCACTCCCGATACGGGGTCGTGTGAACTAGGACGATCATGGGCTATTTTTACAAACACCAGGCACACCGTTGTGTGCCTTCATGGATGGTACGATCTTGAAAGAATTTCATATGATGTACATCATGAGGGATGTCACCAATGAGTGGACTCTTTGTTTAGTGTCACCAGGGGAAAGACATTGTTCGGGTTCTTACCTCGGGTATGTAATATACTGCAAGTCGTGGATGACATGGAAGTTCCCCAGGTCTTGTGAGTACAGTGCACAAACCTCTAGAGAGTGTAAAACTATTCGTATAGATTTGTCCACGGTAAAGGATAGTTGGATGACCGCTCTTAGGCTATGTACATTCCTTTCCAAACTTGGTGTGTGTACGTGAGAAAGATGATCCTTGAGCTAAGTCAGATGACTTGACATGATTAATGAACATGAGGTGTTCAACCCCTGCTTATGATGATATCTATAGCTTGTCCGTATGGATATGTGCAACCATTGACACATGCTTTTACAAGTTGGTTTATCATGACATTATACTCAAAACTAGCTTTCTTAAACTCACCTCCCTAGTGTTATATCATTCATTGTTATTTCCTTGCCCCAAACATGGGTTGCTTGCGCGTACATTCAAAGTACTCATAGGCTTGCCACTGGTTATTTTATTTTCCAGGCATGAGAGAACAGGATATGATCAAGCATACCTTGGTGACATGCGTGTGCGCTAGGATGCTTCCGAGTCAGAATGCCTATAGGTTTAAGGCAGATGGCATGGGTTCAATATATTGATGAACACTTCTCGCTTCAAATATATGAATACTTGGCCATAAAGGCCATATTCAAGCAAAACAATACGTAAAGGATGTAAGCCTCTTGTTATTCAGTTTCTCCGTGTTCGGTGAGAATTTATCTTTGGATCACTATGCACGTACATTCCATGATCATGACTTATGAGTCGGGTCCGCATAGAGTTGGTACCAGAGTTAGATTTACTGTAGGATGCACTTAGACCCCAGAATCACTTGCAAAACTTGTTAGACTTCTCTCCTCCTTTAAATCTAGCCCAGTATAGCCGTTTATACTCACCTCATCCTCTCTTGTCATATTAACCCTCCTCTGACCATCTTGTAGACGGTCGTCGCTCCCATCAGACTCCTCATGACTGGATTCCCACCTCCCCTAAGAAGGTGCCTCCAACAATGCCACTACAATTCAGAGCCGATGTACACCGTGCATGAGTTGAACAATGGCGAATTTGGAACATAATTCTATGCGAAGGTAGTTGTACTGGACAAGACACCACCCGAGAGTTGGTTCTTTGTTGGACCACCTGTGCCAACAAGAGACATGGATATTTAGCATGCAGCCTACGAAGCCTGTTTCTGTCTCCAAGACTTTCTCCTAGAAATGAAAGAAGGACAAGCTACCCGCTACCTACCTAGAAAGAGTGGATTAGGAGCCCCTGCACAAGTGATCGAGTTTCTAGAAGATGAAGACCCAACAGTCAAGCTCCAAGTCCGCTTCACCAAAGTGGCAGGTCACCTTCTCTATTACCTTACTGAAGAATTTCTCAAGTACCGCGAAGATTTCCCTTCACTCCTACACCTCCACTACCTCGAGAAGAAGAAGGTCGTTGAGAAAGAACAACACATTGCTCCCTGCAAGTCTACATCAACAACCAAAAGGAGCAAATTACGTAACTTCGAGATGCCTACAACAGAGCCCCATGCGGAAGGCATAGGAACTGATTTCCATATCCACCACGTGGAGGGCCATCATCAAACGACCGACGTCAAAATTGAAGGCCAAACAACAACCTATGAATTCCGTCACATGTTTCGGATGTGGTGAATATGGGCACCATGTTAGGAGGTGCTCCAAGAAACAGTAGACAACTACATACCCACTGGTGCCCAGGAGGACCTAGAAGCTGAAGATTGAGCATCCTCTCCCCGAAGCATGATGCAAGGCACGATTACTTGAGTCCGAGAACCCCTAGGCTAGGATGAGTCGTGTATCCCATATGCAAAGTCGAGTCCGTGTCATGGTTCATATGAAACCGTGTGTGCTTGTTGTTTGTTTTGTTGTTTGTGTTTTGATGCAGGTCGCGCTTTTGCCTTAGGCAACATGTAAGCGACAATATCTCCTAACTTATCATAATGAATTCTTAGTCTTTTCCGCACTGGTTGATTACACTTGCACCATACCACCCCCTTAGTCACTCCCCTTTATGCTACTTTTCTCTCTTGCATTTCTTGTCTACTGAAGGCCAGCAAGAAAATATGCACCAAGGATAAACATCGACACGCAACTTGCATTGTAGACCTTGGCAACAACCTATTCGGACTAGGTAAACTCAGTAGAGTTATGCTTATCTCTCAAGATTGGAAAACCCCTCCCTACATTTAACCTAGACCTCACCAATTACCCCATCTCAAACCTGTGGCCACGTGTTTAATACATGGATTTTCCAGAGCACCCGTTGAGCCTCAATAACCCCTGCTTACCACCGGGTTTGAGTTGGGATCACACGATGAAAAACGCTTGGTGGCATAGTAAATTGACTTGAAAGTTATATTAGTGGAGTGATGAGGTTATAATAACTACTTGGAGGAACAAGTAGAAATTATTGATGGACACGAGATTGGAAGTAAAATAGGTGACCCTAATAGTGTTAGTGTTAAAATAAGACCACATGTTTCGGAGTAGTTTCGATTTAGTCCAATTATCTTGATTATGGTATCATGTTTCTCGGTGGATGAAAGGTAGAAGTAATTGGATGATGTTAAGAACGATTTAAGTATCAATATAAGCTTGACCTTGGGGTTAACTAGATGATCATGATGGGAATTTGTGGATCTACTATGATAATAATCATTTCAATGATTTGTGGATTATAGGAACTCTACGAGGTCATATGGAACATCATCAATGTTAGGCTATAGGAGCAGTGTGTCATACCATGGGCGATGGGATTGGTGAACCACTTGATTGGGTTCGTAGAAAGGAATGGTATGTTACGTGTTTCCTTATTAAAGTTGTGCAGTACCTTAGATCTTGGATAGGTTAGTAAGGCACTTGGATTTGTAATGTCTTAATCAAGCTTAGCAGCTAGTATGCTTTCCCGAGGACTTTTACATAGGGATACATGTGAGTTGGTTATAGCATACTTATGAGATTCTGGTATAGTACTTCTCTCAAACCTTGGAGTTTCATAGCATAAGAGGCTTTAGAGTTGACTTATCAGAGATGGTAATTTTTATGATTTTGGACGATTCTATTTGGAGGAATAGGTAGGACTATTGGCATCTAAGAACTATGCTCAAGGATAGGATGATAGACGGTCACTCACATCCTGAGCTCCTGGAAACCCCGAAACTTTACCAAGCCATAATACAGTCGGATTACGACCTTAGGTCTTTGCTCTAAGTCATTCGACTATGGCCAATACTACACCTCGACCGCCACAAACCCCTGGAAAAGTGGCGATCCGGTACAAATGCCCGCTCCTCTCACAAAATCTCATGAGCAATGTGCACCTGTGATGGCTGGAGAAATATGTTGTTGTCCTCACGGACGACATACTTATTTGCCCAATGAGAGGAAGCAACATATTAATCCTATTTGGATAATCCCCAGGAGCACCAATTGCCATTCTTCTCCAGTGAAAGGTTTTACCTTCAAAAAGTGGACTGCTTGAAGCATCCTCCAAGCAACAAAAGACATTCTTACCCATGCAAGATGAAGACCCACTATGGCTGGGAAACAACGACGATGAAGAAGAAGAAGAAGGAGCGTTGGAGATCAACTACCACTTATCTACCGGCTACATCAACTATGTCAAGAAGCATCGACGTCCAAGCACGAAGAAGCCTTTCTCCATTGAGGTAAATTAAATAGCCCCTTTTTGGTACAATCAAGGATGTGAACTCCTGACTTGATCATGGTGATACCCTTGTCAAAGGTGGTTCATCCAAGTTGCCAAGTCTGAGACCTTGGGGATTGGATGACTAGTCTATGCTTTTGGGTAGCCAACTCATCTAGGACCCCCAAAGACCCTCCCCCCCCCCCCCGCCCCCGCCCCCTAGGTGGTACGACCCGTTTTGAACATGAGCCTGTGGACTTAGTCTTAGGGAAGAGACTCAGCCAAGACCTTTTCACAAGAAGCTACAAAGAAGCTAGAACACCAAGCACAAGATGACACGGCGGCAACATGCATGCGTGACGACAAAGACCAATGGTCGAAGACAAATCAAGAACATATCGGGGCAACTTAGTCAACAAGATGACAAGAAGTGTATATCAACGCACCTCAACTCTTTGAAGATAAAGACTACATGCCACTAAAGATCACCTGCTTTAAGGAAGTCAAGAATTTCCCTGTTAACGGAAGCTACACCAAAACCTTGACCCGTCTATTCGAACAGGAGGCATCTAGATGTCACTAACCACCATGAGTAACCCAAAGACCAGCACGCTCACACATTGCATGCCACATATTCTCACACTAGAATACACAAGCAAGTCAGGCCATTGCCCGAACCTTGTTAACCAAGCCCTTTACCTCTCGTCAAGCTTAGCATGTTGGAAGAGCCCCGTTCACTCTCAAACAAATCTAAGTGAAGCATTCGAATTTGTATCTGCAAGCACCTCAAGATCCACTAGAGCAATCACATCGAAGAAGGAGCGATAAGGGGAACACGAAGACTACCTCAAACCCGAATTTCTCTATCTCTTCAATGCCTAGCCTAGGAATCTCGGGGACGAGATTCTTTTAAGGGGGTAGGTCTGTCACACTCTGTGTTTTTCCACTACTGACTAAGTCAGCATGTATCAAAAATTTAGACCAATTAATTGTTTTCTGTGCCTCTGATGCTCGACTTGATTGCTATTTGCTTGTGTTTAATTTCACAAAAATTCTCCTTCTCTCAAGACTCATCTCCTTGCTCCAAATATGTGCACAGTGACCATACCATGTGTATAAGACTTAAAACTATTTTTTACGAAATACTTCCTCAGTCCTAAAATAAGTGACTCGATAGTGACTCGACTTTGTAATAAAGTTAGTACAAAACTGTGTCATTTTGAGTCACTTATTTTGGGACGGAGGGAGTATTATCTTGGCCAAAAGGCATTTATTTAATTTAGCTTTTCAAAAACCCTTGAATTAAGGTTTGTACTACATGTCCTCAAATTAGGGAAGATGTATAGCCCCAAATATTTTATTGGGATCCCATTATCAAAAATACTTCCCAAAACCCTAAAATTATTATTTTAAAAGTTATTTTCCTATTTTACTTAAATACCTTGTTTGAGGCAAAAAATGATCTTTTATAGGGATAAATTAGTTTATTGCTTCAAAAACATTTGAGAAAATTTAGGGAAACTCACTGGACATATGTTTTCCATGTATAAGAGTTTTAACAAATGGTAATGTTCAAAATATTGGACAAAACACTCCAAAACCCTTTCTGTATATTTAAAGTATTTGAATTATTTCTATAGGAAATATTCTCAAATAATTCTAGGAAAATTCTGGAAAGTCACACATTACATCTCAATTCAAATTTATATGATTCACCGAAATATTCCAAACCCTCACTATCAAGAACTAAATTTAAGCAATTCTTCATTGGCAAGTTTCTCCTTTTGTACTCACATTTTGTGAACATGTCCCAATACCCTAATTGTGCATCCACACCAAGTGATGCATCAAGGTGAACAGATACACTTGTCCAAATGCCCTCAAAACCACTTCTCTCGATTTCTAAAATTGGGAATATTTGCATTGTCAAGTTTCTCCAATTGATCCAAAACTTTTTCGGCATGATCTAATCCCCAAATAATGCTACCACACCAAGTAGCGCATTTAGGAGAATTGTTTAGCATGATCAGATGTGGGGAAAACCAATTTTTCCCATTTTTAAGGTTTATAGTGTTTACATTGGAAACTTTCACCATCAAACCCCAAAATTGTTAATCAACCTTATTCTTACCTATCATTGACTCTTGTTAAATTTCATAGCAAGGAGAGAAAGTTATCTTGCCAAATCATCCATCAAGCACCTTCTCGTGAAATAGTAAAAGCCTTGTTTTCATCTCTTTACAACAACACCTCCTAGCGTCGAATTACCTCGAGTAAGAAACCCATCCCCCAGCTCAATTTCGTGGGGTAAAATCCCCAAATCTACCCCTCGAGAACAAAAACAACAGTAAAACCGCCCCTCTCTCACCTCCCATGTGACTTCCAAAGCACTCAGAGCCCACCCCTGCCCATTTTCTATACCCCTAGATCCTGTGGACATGTGTGTACATGCCCTAAGCGCCAACAACATTCCATGTTATGCAATGGCCATGTTGTGGAGCACACTACAGTGTGCACCTGCACTATAGCCGCCTTCCAATTCAGTGTCATGACAACTTTTGGTGTGGACTCGTGTCCCCCGAGGAGCCATCAACGTCCGGGACATGCATACATGTCGGCCCCCTCCTCGTTCGCCTTCCTGCCACCCAACTTTGCACGTGCGCCGGTCATGAGAAAGCTCTATTGAGCAGTGTCACACGCGCCGGCTTCTGGCTCCCTTTCGCTCCTCCTCTTTCAATCCGCGGGCTCGGACCACGTCCACGAACACCACAGACACAACCTAGGGTGCCCCCGTTGCGTGTGGCCTCACCCTCGACCTCGCCATGCTCCCTGTCCACGATGAGCACGCCCGAGGCTATTTAGGTGTCACACCCTGTGTTTTGACTCTCCTTACTAAATTAACATAGAACAAAAATTAGAACAAATTAAATTTTTTGTGAGTGCTTGTGATGCTTGATGTGATTGTTGTTTTCTTGCTTCTTTGCTTGCTTGGGTTTAAATCACTAAAATTCCTACTACTCTTTAGACTCACCTCCTTGCCCCCAAGTCTTTGCCCAATGGCCATACCATGTGTATAGAACCTAAAACTATTTTTACCAAATATTATCTTCACCAAAAAACACTTATTTATTTTAGCTTTTCAAAACCCCTGAATTGAGGTTTGTACTAGAAGTCCTCAAATTAGGGAAGATATTTTGCCCTAAATATTATATTTAATCATATTATCAAAAAGACTTCCAAAAACCACAATATTGTCATTTTAGAAGTATATTCCTATTTTATTTAAATACTTTTTTCTGAGGCTAGAAATGGTCTTTTATAAAGAAAATATTTTTCTTGCCTTCAAAATATTTGAGAAAAAATTAGGAAATTCAGTGGACATATATATTCCATATATAAGAGTTTAAGCACATGGTCATGCTCAGAATATTGGACAAAACCCTTCAAAACCCTTTTTTGTCTATTTCGAGCTTTTGAAATATTTCTACAAGAAATATTCTCAATAAATTACAAGAAAATTATAGAAGGTCATACATGATATATGTGATGATCTTGCCAAGTTTCATCTTAAATCCAGGTTGATTTGGTTCACCTAAATATTCCAAAACCCTATCTATCCAGAACCAAATTTGAGAAACTCTAGATTGCCAAGTGTCTCCAATTGTGCTCAAATTTTGTGGACATGTTCTTATACTCTAATATTGCATCCACACGAAGTGGTGCATCAAGGGGATCAGATGAACTTGTCCCAAGCCCCTCAAAACCACTCGTGGAGATTTCTGGAATTGGGAAACTTTACATTATAAAGTTTCTCCAATTGATCCCAAACTTTTTGGGCATGATTTAATACTCAAATAATGCCACCACAACAAGTGGTGAATTAGTGGGAATTAATTTGCATGAATTTATCTACGAAAAGCCATTTCTGCCCGTTTCTTGGGGTTTTCATGTCTACATAGCAAGTGGACTCCATTTTCTATCCCTAACACCAAACAAACACCTTCTGCTCACTTACCAAACTTATTGTTTTGGCCCCTTCCACTATTCTCCTTGAGCTTAAATTTTTACCACAACTCCTCCTAGTCCCCCTTTACCTCAAGTAAGCTTTGCATGGACGTGGCACAAGCATTGGGGGGTAAAGCCCCAAGATTGCCTCTTTTGGACAGTTGTAGCATGACTCTCTTCATCTCTCCTATCATTCAATACATGCTGCTACCCCCAAGTTTTACCATAACACCTCTAGCAAGCCAATGCATATTTACACATCTAAATATGGCATGTTCATGTGGAAAATATGAGCAGTGCATCCAAAACCAGATTATGGCAACCAATGTAGCATTTTACTACAAGTGACGAGTAGAATTGCCTCCCTGGTTTTAAAATTGGAGGGCATGTAGTCCTTGCATAGAAAGGGCTACAAGACGAGGTTCCATGCCAAGTGCCCTCCAGGAAAAAGCTATTTTCTCAGCCTCAAGTTTGCTGCTACAAACATACCCGTCGTAGAAACCCCGCTTTCACTGTCCCATTTCAGGCCAAAATCCACTGGTGCTCTCGTGCATGCATGGCTCCCGCGCTAGACATAGTTGGTCGACGAAAACTTCCCCCTAGACAGGACATGGGATGGTGACCACACTGCAGGCCTGGAGAAACGACGCTCAGCAATTTGGCCTCGTCCTATAGCTCATGTCCAGCAGCAACAGAGGATCCTAGCTCACCAAGGAATCGCTCTCGGCCTCCCATGCCCCTCCGCGATGCCAGCAAGCCTCCAAGGTGGTTCTGACGAGCGTACTCGCCGTGTTGGAGTGCATCCGAGCTCCTCCCCATCTCCGCCTCCATATAAGGCCTCCCCAAGCCCCTACTGCCTGCTTTCTCTTTCCCTCTCCCACGGAGCACCTGGGTGAAACTGTTGGAGCTCCCATACCCACTTCCTCCTCCCGTGTCCATGAGTTCGCTGCCTCGGCCTCGGCTCCACTCACGGCACCCAGCCTCCCTCCTCCCCTCTGAGCACAACTTGCACGCCCTCGCTCTGTGACCACATTGCAGGCCCGGAGTAACGGCGCTCGGCAATTTGGCCTCGTCCTATAGCTCATGTCCAGCAGCGGTAGAGGATCCCAACTCACCAAGGAATCCCTCTCGGCCTCCCATGCCCATCTGCGATACCAGCAAGCCTTCAAGGTGGCTCTGGCCCGTACTCGCCGCGCTAGAGCGCATCCGAGCTCCTCGCCATCGCCCCCTCCATATAAGGGCTTCTCGAGCCCTACTGCCTCCTTTCTCTTTCCTTCTCTCCCACGGAGCACCTGGGCGAAACTGTTAGAGATCCCATGTCAACTTCCTCCTCCCGTGGCCACGAGGTCGCCGCCTCGGCCTCGGATCCACTCACGGCACCCAGCCTCCCTCCTCCCCTCTGAGTACAACTTCCACGCCCTAGCTCTGCCACAGAACCCTCTCTGCTCTCATTTCCCCTCCTCTGAGGCGAGGGCGTTGTGCCCATCGCCACGGCCGGCCAGTTCCACCATGGGCAAGGGTGCAGTCGTCCTTGACCTTTCCCCGGGTCAGAGACCACCCAGGGTGGTGTGGATGTCTCCCCTGAGCACGCTAGTGGCCATGGCGGCACCAGAGGTGTCCGAAGTCATCTGGACGAGCGTCGGCGAGTGTTGGCCCTGCCTCCCCTAGCTCTCCCCGAATCGAGCGGGAGGTAGGGGTGAACCTGACAGGCGGGACTCGCGTGTCAGCGACAGCCGGCCAGGCCCAGTACCTTAAGTGTACGTGACCCTCCTTGTATGCCTCTTCGCCGAGGAAGCGTAATCCCCATAGTGTGCTTCCATTGTGGCCCTTCGCTGGCTGGGTCGTGCAGCTGGGCCAGCCCGGTATGCTGCAGCGCCGAGTTACGCCGAGTGTGTAGCTTAGGCCCAACATTGTATTTCCTTATCCGTTTTCTTTTTGTTTAAAATAAGAACTTCCAAATTCATAATTAATTCTTTCTAGCTCCAAATTTTATTGATTCAAATTCCTACAAACTCCAAATCATGTGCTACCCAAATATGTGCATTGCACATTTTTCTAGAGGAACTTTATGTAGTGTTAGCATTCAAATTCAAATTTGAGTATTTCAAACCCCACCTTGAAAAATTCTTACGGCATCCAAATCAACTCCAAATGGACTGGTTCAAGATCCTAGTTGCCTATAAAATTAAGCCCTATTTCTCTAACCTTAGTCAATATTTTTCCATGCATTATTTCTTTTGCACCAAATAAATAGACCCTTTTTACCATATATCCCACATTACAAAACCCCTAGAATATTCATCCCAAGTGCAAATCCGGTGAAACCACTTCCTAAATGTTTCTAAAAGCATCCCCTAATTGATAGGAACATCCACTCATTTTTATAAAAATGTTTTATGTAGACTTCTCATAGGATCATAAATTCCTCCATTTCCATCGTTTAAAATTCTCCAATGATCCAAATCCATTAGAACAACCTTAGGTATTTTTCTCATGACCACAGATGTCCAAGAAAATAAAACTGCTATTTATAGAGCACTTTGTGTTTTTGCTTGTTGTGTGGGTTACCGTGGTTGTTTCCGACGATAGTTGATGAAGTAGACGAAGTACTTGGAGTTGGACGAGAAGTGTGAGAAGATATCGAAGACTTTGCAGAACCAGGCAAGCAGCGCTTTGACCATGTCTCACAAACTATTTTATGCATGTCATATAGCATATTGTTCTCATGCATTGAATCATGTTGAATCAGTGACCACCTTGGTGGGTTGTCTCCGAAAAACTCCTCGTTCATACTTGCACTTGAGCATGAGCCTACCCCCTATGAGGGTTGTGCGGGTGGGAAGAAGTTAGGTTTCTAGTGGTTGCTAGGCAAATGGGATGGAACTATGCATGGTGATGGTGAAAGAAATGGTTTCAAAGGTTTTACGAAAACCTTGTCGTGTATAATTAATGTCCGAGGCAGATGTGTGAGCTCGGTAGCCACTTTAGAAAGAAGTGGTGTACCGAGGCTAGTGTGTGTGTGGTTTTTGAAATCGGAGTGTTTTAAGCTGTGACTATTAATCCAACCATACATGCCCGACCACGATACCCCTTATTGGACGGGGCTTTCTGATTAATATGATTGGTGCTAGTAAAGATCGTGCATTACTAATGACGGGAGTGACGTGGTCATTCTCTTGATGGGGTCGTGAAAATAAAAGCGGGCGACCATGGGCTGTTTTCACAGACATTGAGTACACCGTTACGTGCCCTCGTGGATGTTACGTGTGATGTACATCATCAGGATTTTTCACCAATGCATGGTCTCTTTTCTAGTATTGTCATGGGAAAGGTGATGTTCGGGTACTTATCTCGGGTGTGAGAAACACCGCAAGCCGTGTCCGTACACGAAAGTTTCCCGAGTCTTGTGGGTAAAGTGTGCAAGCTCTGCCGATTGTAAAACTATTGAAATGGTTGTGTCAATGGTCATGGATAGTTGGATGAATGCTCTTGGGCTTTGTCCATGTTTACCAAACATTGTGCGTGCATGAGAAAGGTGATTATGTGTGGGAAATGATACCTGAGCTATGTCGGACGACTTGGTATGATGGGTAAACATGGGATGTTCAACCCTGATTTGATATTGATATCTGTAACTGTTCACATGGATATCGTTTAACTCATGATGGATGCCTCACAAAAACTTGATCATGTCATTGCACTCAAAATTAGCTTTTTGCAAACATACCTACTTTGTGCTATATCATGCATTGTTATCGCCTTGTTCCAAACATGGGTTGCTTGCGAGTACATTCAAAGTACTCACTAGCTTGCATGTGCTTACTTCATTGACCAAGCATCATAGAGAAGGATATGATGAAGTATATCTTGGTCACGTTCGAGCAAGCTAGGATGCTTCCTAGTCAGAATGGTTGTAGGGTTAAGGATGAACGGATGGATTATTGTTACCAATGAAGATTTTATGTTGCAATATATATGAAGACTTGTCCATGGAGGCCATGTCTGCATAAACGGTATGTAATGGATGTAAGACTTTTGTTATTCAGTTTCTATGTGTTTAGTGAGCATTGATCTCTGGGATCATTGTGCACGTACATTCAGTGATCTCGACTCATGAGTCAGGGTCCCCACAGAGCAGGTATCAGAGCCATCCTGATTGTAGGAAGCCCTTAGTTAGCAGGGACATTAGTTAGGACAAATCTGTTTTTCCAGACCTTTCAAAGCACTTACGAAACCTATATCCTTCTCACCTCTCCAAAATTTCCAAGTGAAGTGTATGCTTGTGCCTTTGCACTTCCACCCTTATTCTCTTGACTCTCCTCATCCTCTTTTTGAAAACTTGCAAATGGTCGCTAGCACTCTTATGCCCGTGACCACTGGATTACTTGAAATCCTCGTGTGTAACTTGGAAGGAAGCAACCTTTCCTAACAATCACCCACATACATGGAAGAGAAGGTTGACAATGCTGTGACAAGATGACACCAACAGAAGCTACCTTCTCGAGGAATGAGGACATCAAGACTCAGAAGATGGTGACACCCTCGACACTGTCCCAGAGTGATGCAACCTTTGCCTACGACGATCAATACATAAGATATGCAAGATCGTGATATGCATCGCTAATAGAGAAACTCTATCCTTATCAATGTTGAGTCGACAACCGTCGGTGGATGACAACCTCGCCATTTGGTGTGCCTCGCCATAGCGAGCAACAAGATGGTTCTCTTCATCCCCGCTTTTGGTGTCGATGTTATCATCGATGCAACCGAAGGGTCAGAACTCTATCATGCCTTGTCCATGTAATTTCATAAAGGATCATCCACTCGGAACTCTCAATGCCTTGGAAGACAAGAAGACGTTGAAATGATTACGAACCCAACATGAGACCCTATGAACGATGGCAATGAGGAACCACCTTCGTCGGGAGCCTACCAGATGAGAAGTTGTCAAGGAATCTTTCCAACTCAACCCGATTCGTTTTGGCAAACAACAACCAGAAACATAGAAAAACCATAAGAAGACCGAGAAGACTGAGCGGACTCCTCTCCAAGACACGAAGCAAGCACGGCTATTGAGTCCAAGAACCCCTAGGGTCGGATGAATCGTGAATCCTCTATGCGAAGTCGAGTCAGTGAAATGGTTCGAATGGAACCATGTTGTGTGATGCTTGTTTTTCCTTGTTGGTGCTTTGATATAAGTCCCGCTTTTGATGTTTGTGTTTGTCCTTTTCGGCACTCATTTGATTACGCTTGCACTATACCACCCCCTTAGGCAATCTCCTATATGCTATTTTTCTCTCTCCCACCTTTCAAGACAACTCGAGACCACCAAGTCAAGATGCACCAAGGATCCACCTGACAGACAACTAACACTGAAGACTATGACTACAACGTGTGCAACCAAACACAACCCCGTAGACTTATGCTTCTCCCTTGAGATTGGAGACCCTTCCTAGACCAACCAAAACCTCAAAAGCTTCCCCAACTCAAACCTCTGATCTCATGTTTAATACATGGGTTTGCCAGACCACCTATTAAGCTCTAATAACTCCTGCTTAGCACTAGGTTCATTATGGAACAAGTAATCACACTGAACAAGTATCCTTCGTTCTTAAGCTAGCACTAGAACCTTTATGCCATAGGAAGGATCGTTCTAAGGCGATAGGATTTGTAGAGAATGATTTGATGTGACCACAATATGTCTTTTGAGGACATAGCTTACCCCTTTGGTGGATTACAGTGACTTTCATGGTGATAAGTGACTTGGTGGAACACAATGATAAAGTAACATAACCTACATATTCCTAGAGTAAATTTGGATTTAGCAAGACAATTATGATCACGAGCTAAATTTCTTGGTGGTATGGTAACTTGATTCTGAGATTAGTGTCATGAACTGATGATGTCACAATAGTGACTTGGAGTACCAAGTAGGATCCTGTTGGACATGAGTTTTTGATTTAAATAGGCAACCTTAATAGAGTATCGATGATGAATGAGATCACATGGTTCACATTAAATAGGATTTAGTCCAGTGATCTTGATCATGATACCATGTTCCTTTGTGGTTGATAGAAGAAGTAATTGGAGTTGTTAAAAATTGATTTACGAATCTATATAAGCTTTACCTTGGAGATTAGTTGGCCATGATATTTGAAGTTGATGGATATACTATGACACAGTCCTTGCAATGATATGTGGATTATGAAGACTCTAGGAGATTTGGCAGAACCCCATCTATATTGGATTTGTAATAGTGATCGGTCGAGTGATGATTGATAGGATTGATGGACCACTTGATTGGGTCCATAGGAAGGAGACAAGATCTTGGATTGGTATATTACGTGTTTCCTTAGCATAGAAATGTAGTACACTAGACCTTGGATATCTTAGCTGAGCACTTGATTTGTAGTGTCTTTATCAAGCTTAGAAGCTTGTAAGCTTTCCCGAGGATTGTTACATAGGGATATGCATGAGCGAGTTATAGCATACTTATGAGGTTTTCGTTTAGTCCTTCACTCAACCTTGGAGTTGAGTAGCATACGTGATGTTGGGGTTGACTTATATGACATGGTACCTTTTATAACATTGGATGATTCGGTTTGGGTGATTTGGTAGGACTATTGGCATCTAAGAAAGTGTGATCAAGGATAAGGTGACGGGTGTTCACTCACATCCTAAGTTCTTTGAAACCCCCTAGCTTTTGCTAGCCATAAAATGGCCGAATTGTGAGCATAGGACTTGGCTCTAAGTCGTTAGACTATAGCCAATACTCCACCTCGACCACAACTAAGCCGTGGGCAAGTGACCACCCATGACAAGTACCTGCTCCTCTCACACATCCGATTAGCATAACGCTTGTGTGATTATTGGAGAAATATGGTGTCGTCCTCATGGATTGCAAGCTTATTTATCCAAGAAAAGTGAGAAGCACCTTGATCGTATTTGGGTAAGCCCCCAGAACCCCGATCACCATGCCTCTCAAGTATAAGGTTTTACCTTAAAGAAGATGGGATCCTCGAAGCACCCTTCAAGCAGCAGAAGACAATCCTACCCAAGAAGTTGAAGAACCACCACAGCTGAGAAGCCACGACAATGAAGATGAGACAACAAGAGTTCACTACCACTCCTCTGCGAGCTACACCAATTATGGCAAGAAGCATAAACTTTGAAGCACGATGAAGCCTTTGGTCATCAAGATAAGTTAAAGTGTCCTTTTGCTCCAATCAAGGACGTCAGTCCTAACTGGATCATGTTTAAACCCCGTCGCACGCGATTCACCCCACTTGCCAAGCCACAGGCCTTGGGGATTGGATGGCTGGTCTATACTTTTTGGTAGCCATCTCATCTAGGATCCCTCAATTCTCTCCTAGGTGATAGAACCCGTTCTAACACCGTGTCTTTAAGCTTAGTATTATGGACGAGACTCAACCCAGACTTTCTCACAAGAAGCTATGAAGAGGCTAGAAGACCAAACGTTTGAAGACACGCCAGAAACATGCATATGTGAAGTGGAAGAAAAATGGCCAAAGAGAAATGAAGTACATACCTGGGCAACTTACTCAAGTAGAAGGTCTCGACGTAAAGCCTACGACGATACACTTCAACACTCTCGAGGATGAAGATCACCTGCGACCGCAGTTCGCCAGCTTTAAGGGAGTCAAGGACTTCCCTGTCAGCGGGGAGCTACACAAACACCTTGACCCTTCTAGACTAACACAAGACATCTAGATGCCACTAACCAATATGAGCAACCCCGGGACCAGCACAAAGACACACTACCTTTCCATGTATTCCGACTTTGGGATACACACACAAGCCAGACCCTTTGCCAAACCTCGATAACCAAGCCCCTGACCCTTACTTCAGCCTAGCTCATTGCAAGAACCCTGCTAACTCTCACATGGAGCCAAGAGAAGCATCCGAAGTTGTATCATCAAGCACTTCAAGATTCACTTGATCAATCACATCGAAGAATGAGCAACATGGGAACGTGAAGACTACCTCGGACCCAAATTTTTGTATCTCTACAACGCCTAGCCTAGGATTATAGGGGACGAGATTATTGTAAGGGGAGTACGTCTGTCACACCCTGTGTTTTGACTCTCCTGACTAAATTAACATAGCTAAAAAAATAGGACCAAATTTTTTTTGTGAGTGCTTGTGATGCTTGATATTGATGTGATTGTTGTTTTCTTGCTTGTTTGCTTGCTAGGGTTTAAATCACTAAAATTCCCACTACTCTTTAGACCCACCTCCTTGCCCCAAGTTTTTGACCAATGGCCATACCATGCGTATAGTTTACCAAATATATTTTTTTCCAAAAATCATTTATTTTATTTAGATTTTGACCCCCCCCCCTAAATTGAGGTTTGTACTACAAGTCCTCAAATTAGGGAAGATGTTTTGCCGCAAATAATTTATTTAATCCTATTATCAAAAAGACTTCCCAAAACTAGAAAATTATTATTTTAAAAGTTATTTTCCTATTTTATTTAAATACCTTTTTCTGAGGCCAGAAATGGTCTTTTATGAAGAAAAGTTATTTTTCTTGATTTCAAAATATTTTAGAAAATTTAGGGAAACTCACTAGACATATATATTCCATATATAAGAGTTTCAACACATGGTCATGTTCAAAATATTGGTCAAAACCCTTCAAAACCCTTTCACCTATTTCGAGCTTTTGAAATATTTCTACAAGAAATTTTCTCAATAAATTCCAAGAAACTTATAGCAAGTCACACATGATATATGTGATGATATTGACAAGTTTAATCTCAACCCAATTTAATTTGGTTCACCTAAATATTCCAGAACCAAATTTGAGCAACTCTACATTGCCAAGTGTCACACCTATTTTCACCTCACTTGTCTTTCTTTCAATATTTGGTATAAATTAAAACTTTTTAAGTGAATGCCATGAGTGCCTTGATTGTCATTGTTGAATGTGTGCTTGTGAGTACATATCTAAAAACAGTTTTCATAAAATGTTATTTCCATAAAAATCCTTTTTGATTATTTTGGTAAATCAAAACCTTGCTTTCGGGTTTGCACTTAAAGTCCGTGAATTTATGGGAGCGCCTTCACCCAAAGATTGTATTTTGACTATAATATTAATATAACTCTTCAAAACCATGAAATGACTATTTTTTAAAGACATTTTCCTATTTTATTTATATGTCCTTTCTAAGGCCAGAAATGGTATTTCTGGGTGGCAATTATTTTTCTACCTTAGAAAAATCTGAGAAAATTTGGGAATACTCAGAGGACATATATTTTCCATACAGAAGAGTCTCAACCCCTATTCCTGTTCAAATATTTGAGCAAACCCTTGAAAACCAATTCTGATTGTTTTGACCTTTTGAAATATTTCCAAAGGATCTCAATAAATTACCAGAAAATTCTAGCATGTCCCACATGCTATATTTGGTGATCATGCCAAGTGTCACATCCATCCAAGGTGATTTGATTCACCAAATAATTCAGAAACCCTTTTCTGTCCAAAATCAAGTTGGAGCAAATGTGCATAGTCAACTTTATCCATTTGGTCTCAAACTTTGCAGGAGTGCTCAATACCTCAAATAAGGAGATCATGCCAAGATTTGGATTTGCGGGAGTTAATTTGCTCACACCTTCTCACAGGGATGCAGATCTGTCCATTTGTGAGTATTTTCAAGATTACATTGTCAAATTTGTCCAATGGAGCTCAAATTTGGTAGAGCCTCCTAATTATACCTAAAACCAATCATGTTAACTTTCAATACATTCGGAAGAGGTTAACTTCCCCAAACATGCATCAAACACCTTCTGCGAGATTAGAAAAACAACATCTAGCAACCAACACACTTACTCCCTTCGCTCCAAACTGCACACGAGAGGCCCATCACTAGTTCAATGAGAGGGAGCCAAAATCTCCATTTTAACTCCTGAATCAAGGCTGAGAGCACCACTTTAACTCTCTCCCCTCGGCCAGCTTGCTTCTTCTCGGTTCCTAGCATCCAAGGAGCATCTACCCCATCTCCCAGACACCCCGGGCACAACCAAGACGCGCCAAAGCGCGCCAGCATGTCGTGGCATGCCAAAGTTGCGATCTGGACGTGCTACAGGGCGCACCCGAGCCCCAGGAGACCAGCGTCGCCCAGTTTTCGCCTCCACACGTTGCCCTTCTTTGACCACACCAACCATCGAGTCCAGGGAAACGTCGGGTTGCACTTCTCCCCCTCTCATCTGCCCCTGGCGATGCGTGCTCGCGCATGGCCAAAGCGGCCAGAAGGACCCCGCGACCTCGTGCTAAGAGGCTGCCCCCGCTCGTCCTGAAGATGTCGCACGATACTAATCTATGTATGCAATACCACGATTACGCGCTCGAGCTCTCTCTCCCTCTCCTCCAGCCGTAGCAAAACCATCGGTGCACCACCGTTCGGTGACTCGTCGGTCGCCTATATGAAGGCTCCACAACACTCCTCCGCACCACCAGAACTTCCCTCTCCACTCTAATCGACCACCCCATGCACCCCCTTGATCTAAGAGAGCCCCGGTACTCGAGATCGACCGAGGCGCCGCCGCATCTGGTATCCGTCATTCTCGGGTTACATGCACACTCAAAAGATCCATTCACTTCCCGGGTGACCACAAATACCTCCCGAGCCTTCTCCGCCACTCCCCCATCCTTCTCTCCGCTCGGAGCACCATTCCCGGCAAGTTTAGAAAGGTCTCCGCCACGGCTTCATCGTCACAGGACCTCGACCCCCATCAGGTAGGCGGAAGTGCCACGAGCCCATTCCCGTGCTCACCTGGCCTCGAGGACCCCGAAGCTGCCGCCCTTGAGCCGCCCCTCTCTTCTGTCTGTAGGTACAAGACGACCCCAAAAGGAGGACCCCACCTGTTGGTGGGCTGTCTCTCCCCCTCTCTCTCCTCTCTCTCGCTTGTCGCAAGGGCCCGTGCGTCAGGTTTGAACTTGACGGCGCGCGCACCTAGGCTAACTGGCTGGCTGGCTGTAACGACTAAGATGCGACCCTTTCCTTATTTGGGGGCGAGGCCTCAAAAGGGAAATAGGCGCAGCTACGTGTTTCACAAGCGAGATAACCATAACAATACAATAACTGGAAGAGTGACAAGTAGGACATACACTTTCTATCTGATAAGATACATAGTCATACAGTCACACATTATTACGAACATGGAAAAGGTCCAGCTACGGACAGATAAACAGGAAAAGCTAAGATATCCAGCATGCTCGCCCCACGATCACGACCATGGCCTCTAGTCCTCCGGATAAGTCACGTACAACCTCCCGCTGTCCTCATTGAGCTCCCACTTCAACTGGCTGTCATCGAGAACTCCTGCATTAGGGGTACCTCTACATGTGGGTGTTTGTAGTAAACTGTGAGCCATGAGGACTCGACAATCCTATGACCTTGGTATCGAGTCTAACTGAGTTAAATGGGTGAGGAAGGTTAAGTTTATGGGTTTGCAGCAACCTAAGCTTGTATGGTGGCTATCTTACGTTGAACAGAGTTATCATATGGTGGCCTACGCAAGACGGTCGAAGACTAGGTTGATGACTAAGTAATCCTGAACACCTACTTACGTCAATCATAACCCCACCGTGTTCTCGATCAAAGAAGGAACTCTGAAGAAGACAGTCACGGTTACGCACTCAGTTGGCAGTTTTATTAGAATAACTTTAACACAGGCCGCATAGTAATCAGAAATTACCACAGGCCGCATAGTAATCCTCTACCACAAAACTCGTGATCTCGTCGGATTCCATAGAGGAAAACCTCAACTCTGGGAAGACCCAAAGTCTCACCGGAATCACAATGCGCAAGATATATCGCTAAGGTAAGATAAATCTGGCAAGACCTACCGATGTGTCGACGATCCCGATAGGAGCCGCGTATCTCGTTCTCAGGACACGACGGATGAGCAGTACGGACAGTGGTCGGATAGAAATCCCCGGGTTGCCCTGGGTGGCCCCGCAAGTGGCTCTGGTGTGGACCAACACTCCTGAGGAGCACTGGCCCGGGGGTGGGGGGTTGATTAGATTCCTCGGGGTAGCTATTGAATACGCATTTAATTATTAAGTTGTTACCAGATTAACACCGAAGATGGTTCCTGCCAGATAAGTCTTAACACTATACGATTTATCGAGGGGGTCCCCATAACAACCCCGAACGTGTTAGAAGCACTCAGTTTTGGAATAAAACACCGGGAGCCGAAACTAAGGCGGCAATAACGGAACAAATCACTAGGAAAAAGGCTAGGCCTTCCGTTATTTACCAACTATATAGGTGCATTAATTAAATAGCAGTGAAACATAATGATATCAAATTGCCCATGTTGTCACATGGGCCAGCTGGCACCTGCAACTAGCAACGCTATCAATTAGTGTTTGAGCAAGCCAACTTAGCCAACCAATATTTGCTAGGAGGGAAGGTGTATGAGGTTTCAGGCAAAGTTTGATGGCCTATGTATCATGTGGTAGGCAGCGGACATGTAACCAAGGAAAGGTAACTCTAAGCATAACAAAGCTAGAAACGGTGTCAAGGTCATGATCATCTTGCGTGTCATTTCGTCAGACTGGAACTACTCTTGTTCTTCCTGCACAAACTCTCTGGTCTCTTCGTACTCGTTTCTGCCCCCGGTTGCTACCCAAAGAAACAACATCTAATAAACACCAACAGCGAATGATGCAACAGACAACAATATGCATGCATGCACTGCTCCAAACAAGCACATAAAAAAATAACCCTACATCAATAACTATTGTGACCTCACCACAAGGGAATTTCTACACAGATGACCAAAACCAGAAACTAACATCAGCATTGGATTCACTGGGATTTTCTACCCCAAATCCATATATCACACTGCCACCTTTGCATTTAAAAAAACATCACAAACAAGAAAAGGAATCTGACATAGAATCAAACCACAACAATAATTCAAGAACATGAATTGTTCTGGAGACAACCCAAATTTGCAAGTCCAGATTTGGACATTTCTACAAATGGAAACATGCCCTTTTGGCACCAGGAATATCACCAACAAAATAAAAAAATACACACAGAAAAATAATACTAATGAGGAGGGGGTCCCATCAGGTAGTGGCCCCTCACTGTATGACATGTGGGACCAGGGGGCCCACTGTCATACACACAAACACACACTGCTATAGTCAAGAGAAAAAATAAAACAACCAGAGTGGGGATCAAACCCACTCCCTCCTGCGACACACATCGCCAGCTACCACTGGGCTTAGCTGATCAAACAGAGACCACGAACCAGACAAGGGCATCTCCAACAGTTTGTTGGTTAGCTTGTTGGTAAAATATGCCATGTCATCAGCCAACACCTTAACATACAACTACTCCAATGGGTTGTATCTAGTTTGCCCAATAAGATGTGAGGTAATAAATAAGGTGCTCTCTCATTCTACATTGGAGCTTGTGCAAGGGTGTTGGTTAATTTACATACAACCTTGTTCTCTTTCCTCATTTATTGCAATGACACATCATCAAAAATCCTATGTGTCAAAATTACCAACAACTATCTTACAACCATTGGAGATGCCCTAACTGGACCTGCTTTGAATCCTAGCGCAAATAGCGTAAAAAAATTAATGAAACAAAAGGGCCGACATGGGGCCGAATATCTACGCCAGAACCAGACGCTCTAGGTGGGGAATCTGCCCAAAGAGGGGCTCCGCTCCAGATGAAAACTCCCACGCGCGTCGTCGTTCTGCCCAGACTCACACACCTGCATCCACGCAAGCACTCCATAAGGTGGAAGCGCTAGCAGGGCTTCGCGCGCTCGAGCAGCTGCGCTGCTGCCGCGATCTACTGCTGCTGCTGCTACAACACGCTGATGCTATCACTTGGAACTGCTGCTACTGCTATCCTCTGAATCTGCAGCTACTGCTATCTTCTGAAACTGATGCTACTGCTGCTAAGCAACAGAGCATAGCATCGCCACCTGAACAAGGGATGACGCTGTCGTGCACTCCGCGCCTAAACTCCCAACTAACCACCTTGCGAGGGAAGCGGGTCCGTGGAGGTTCCATTCCCGGGGATAACTCACCGGGAGGAAGCCCACGACGGCGGCTCGACGGAGCTGCTGCACCGGGCCAAGCGGAGCTCGATGCCGGCGACGACCACTCATAGAGGGGAGAACTTAAGCACGGGGGAAGGAGGAGGAGGAGATGGCGCTCACCCTGGGTATCTCGGAGACGAGCTTGGCTGCCGAGAAGAGGAAGAAGAGGCGGGGCGACCAGCGACTACCACTGCTCCACTCCATCTGTGACGAAGCCGACGTGGACAAGACGGCAGAGGAGGCGATCCAGCCCCCTAGCAAAACGGGACGGCGCCTCCCTTCTATGAAACTTACCTGAGAGGGAGAGGAAAGGAGAGGCGGAAAGAGGTGGCGGCGGGGCGTGGGAACCCTATAAGGTACACACGCCGAGGGGGGTTAAATAGGCAAGGATGGGATGGCACCTAGACGTGTGTGAGCCACGCCGACGCTCTCTCTCACCGCTCTCTGACGGAAAGCAGGTAGGGGAGGAAAGGTGTGAGGAAGAAGAAAGGAAAGGGAGATGGGCTCTGGCGCCAAAGAAGAGAAGATGGGCCTGAGAAGAAGAACTGGCCCATCTCTCTCTCTCTTTGTGACTAAAAGAATAACACATTGCCAAAAAAAATTTAAACAACAGTTTGATAAGAAAGAAAAATCAGGAAAGGAAAAGGGGTTATGACAAGATAATTATTTTTTTGGAAAACACAATGAGCCCCCTATTTCAAAAAAATAGGTGGGGCATTTTTAAGCAAAGCAAAATACATTGGTTTTAAAGAAATTGTCCCTGTTTTAAATATAAAAACATAGGAAGAATAATTTCAGTAGGTGAGTGTTGCCACCCACAAATATTTAGAAGGATTTTCAAAGAAGAGAGGGGTTTATTTGGTCCATGGTGCAACTAAGCTTTTGAAGGTCCTTGTTGCACCAACACCACACTTCATAAGAACATCACAAGACACATGCAACCACATCACCAGGATGGCACAACCCCAAGAACAAGACTAAGCAAAAGGAACAAGCAAGATATGCATGATGCATGAGATACACATGAAATGATAACCACACTTCAATTCCAAAAGATTGCCTCAACATGGTGCCACATATGGAAAAGCTTACAAAACGGGAAAGCAAGCACTTGGGCTGTTACAACTCTCCCACACTACAAGAGGATCTCGACCCGAGATCTAGGACTGGAAGAACTCTGGAAATTAGGAACGGAGGTGATCCTCGCGCTCCCAAGTGGCCTCTTTGTCTTAATGATGTGACCACTGCACTTTGAGAAACTTGATTGACTTATTGCGGGTCTTGCGCTCAGTCAGTTCAAGAACTGCAACTAGATGCTCATGGTAGGATAGGTCGGGCTAGAGGTCGATATCCTGGAGGTCAACTGTTCGCTCGGCAGTCTTGAAGCATCTCCGGAGCTGAGAGACATGAAACATGTCATGCACATTTGAGAAGTTGGAAGGAAGCTCTAACTCTTATGCAAGATCACCTCTGTTGCCAACAATTCTAAAAGGACCAACAAAACGAGGAGCAAGCTTCCCTTTGATGTCGAAGCGCTGAGTGCCCTTCATGGGAGACACTTTGAGATACACGAAATCACCGAGCTGAAAAGTCATGTCACGATGCTTGCTATCGTAGTAGCTCTTCTGACGGGACTGCGCTGCTTTGAGATTATCCTGAATGATACAACACATTTCTTCTGCTTCAACAATCATGTCATTCCCAAGAATCTGACGCTCACCAGTCTCTGACCAATTGAGCGGGGTACGACACTTACTGCCATAAAGAATCTCAAATGGAGCCTTGCGTGAGCTTGCCTGATAGCTGTTGTTGTAAGAGAATTCGGCAAATGGTAGGCAGTCTTCCCACTTTATGCCAAACGAAATCACACACACTCTTAGCATATCCTCGAGGACCTGATTGACTCTCTCAACTTGCCCACTTGTGTGAGGATGGAAGGTTGTACTGAATCTAATCTTAGTACCCATCGCAGACTGAAATGAATCCCAGAACTTGGAAGTAAAGATGCTTCCGCGATCCGAATATATCAGCATTGGAACACCATGCAATGAGACTATCCTTGACGTATATAACTCTACAAGCTGAGCTGCCGAGATAGACTCCTTGACTGGAAGGAAATGAGCGACTTCGGTCAACTTGTCAATGACGACGAAGATAGCATCATTTCCTTTCTTGGACTTCGGAAACCCAGTGACGAAATCCATCTCAACATGATCGAATTTCCACTCGGGTATGGGCAAGGGATGCAAAAGACCTGCTGGGCGTTGATGCTCTACTTTCACTTTGCGACAAACATCACACTCATTCATGAACTGAGCAATTTCACGCTTCATGCGAGTCCACAAGAAGGTCTGCTTCAGATCCTGATACATTTTGGAACTTCCTGGATGTATCGAGAGAATGGAATTATGGGCTTCTTCCATGATAAACTTCCTGAGCTCCCCTTTCGAAACGACAAGGCAATCCTCGAAGAACAAGGTATCTCTGTCATCAACACGGAAGCACTTATATTTGGGAATGCTCTTTGCCAAGACAATCTTAACTTTCTTCACCATTGCATCAAGAAGTTGAGCTCGTCGGACTTGGTCATCCAAGGTAGGAGAATATGGAGATTAGCAAGAAATCCCTGAGGTACTTACTGAAGGTTAAGCTTCGTGAAAGATTCACAAAGATCAGGCTGGAGAGGCTTGAGAATGAGACTGTTGCAGTAAGCCTTTCTTCTCAAAGCATATGTAATGACAATAGCTTTGCGTGGAGTGTAGTCAACACTTGGATTATAATCTTGGATCATTTCCACCCAAAGTTTGTCGAAGATTGAGACTAGGCTGGGTGAAGATGTATTTGAGACTCTTGTGATCGGTGTAGAACTCAATATGTCTGCCCAACAAGAGGTGTCTCCAAGTCATCAGAGCATGTACCACTGCCGTCAACTCAAAATCATGAGTGGGGTAATTCTTCTCACTTGGCTTCAACTGCCTCGAGGTATAAGCTACCACTTTATTCTCTTGCATCATAACTGCACCAAGACCTTGGAGAGAGGCATCACAGAACACTTGATAAGACTTGGAATCATCAGGAGGAGTCAAATCTAGAGTAGAAGTGAGCTTCTCTTTGAGTGTGTCGAAGGCCAACTGACACTCTGGAGACCAGACAAACTTCACACTCTTCTGAAGAAGGCTTGAGAGAGGCTTAGCAATCTTGGAGAAATTCTCAACGAATCTTATGCAATAGCTTGCAAGCCCGAGAAAGCTTCGAAGCTGCTTCACATTCTGAGGAGTTTCCCACTCAACAATGGCATGCACCTTTGATGGATCAACTTTGATGCCCTCGGCCGAGATGATGTGCCCAAGGTACACAACTTCCTTCAACCATAACTCACATTTGGAAAACTTAGCATAGAACTTATGCTCTCTTAGCTTATCAAGCACAAGACGGAGATGTTCTTCATGCTCTTCCTAAGTTTCAGAAAAGACCAGAATGTCATCAAGATACAACAAGAAAAATTCATTCTTGAATGGGGAGAAGATATAATTCATCATCCAACAGAAGGTCGGTGGAGCATTGGCGAGACCGAAAGACATCACTGTGTACTCATACGGGCCAAAGCTTGTCCTGAAGTCAGTCTTGGGAATGTCCTCTTCACGAATGCGAATCTTATGATAGCCCATCCTGAGATCAAGCTTCGAAAAGATCTTAGCCCCTTTCAATTCCTCGAACAACTCATTGATGTTGGGAAGTGGATACTTGTTTCTAATCGTGTTCTTATTCAATGGACGGTAATCAACAAGGAGTCGGTCCGTGCCATCCTTCTTCTTGAAAAAAAGAACTCCACAACCCCAAGGAGATGAGCTTGGTCTGATCAGACCCAGACGCTCTTGCTTATCAAGCTTCTTCTTCAGCTCTTTCAGCTCTTCTGGACCTAGTTTATACGGCCTCTTGCATACTGGTTCAGTACCCGGTTCAAGATCAATTATGAACTCAACTTCCCGGTGCGGAGGCATTCCTGGCAGTTCTTTCGAAAATATATCTTCATACTCGCAGACCTGTGGGACTTGGGAAATCGAAGAGATCTCACCCTTCTCATTCAAGAAAAATAGACGGATCGTGTCATCATGCGCTGCGAACATAATCATGTCCTCCGAAGGATGAGTTAGTTTGACTTCTTTAGCTTGACAATCAAGAAATTCCTTGTTCATAGCGAGCCAATCCATCCCAAGGATCAGATCAATATTAGACTTGGCAAGGACAATTGGAGAAGCCGCGAAGGAATAGCCGCCCATCTTGACAAAGACATGAGGAACAAACATCCGAGAAGTCATTTCCATTCCTGGAGAAATGATTTTTAACGGCCTAGGAGTGTATTCTGTCACGAGATCATGCTTTGCAACAAAAGGCCTTGAAATGAATGAATGCGATGCACCAGAATCAAATAAAACCTTTGTAGGAAAATCATTAACCAAGCGATTACCCATTATCACATCTGAGGAGTTTTCTGCTTCTACTGCATTCACCATATTAACTCGTCCAGACCTGGGATTGAACTTCACCATAGCATTGCTTGCAGGTTTCACTTGAGGAGGGGGCAGAAGACGCTGCTGAGTGGTGCACTTATTGGAGTAGTGACCCTTCTGCCCACACTTGTGACAAGTCACCTATGACAACAGACGAAATTGCACTTGAGGATTCCCTTGCTTGTGCTACTGAAACCTCTGCTGGAAAGCTGGGTTGGGTGGGTGGGAAGAACCACGACCACATAACTGCTTGAACTGTTGAATCTGCCGAGGAGGAGGAGACACCCAATATTTTTGCTGCTTCTGGACCACCTGATTTTGAGGATGAGGAACTAGAAAATCTGAAACGCTTCCTCGAATTCTCCACTTTTTGCAATGCTGCTTCAGCCCTCAGAGCCAAGTTATAGAACTTATGGAACTCATCGGGATCATGCAAGGGAAGGGCCAACTGCAAGTCTTCTTTCAGACCACCTCTGAACTGATAAATCTTGCTCTTTTGATCTCGGATGTCATGTATAGCATACCGAGCCTGCTCATGAAACTCTACATTGTACTTATACACAGAAGATCCTCCTTGCTTCAAGCGTCTAAACTTCTCACGCATCTCTTCCACAAAGCTAGATGGAATATAGTGAGACCTGAAATCTTTGCAGAAATCATCCCAACTGATCATTCTGCCTCCCGTGGAGTTCTTCAACTGTTTCCACCATACTGTCGCCTGTCCCTTGAGCTGAAATGTTGCAAACTTGACGAAGTCCTCTCGTCACACATTACTGCACTCAAAGTGTTTGTTAATGTCACGAATCCAGTCCTCAGCGTCAAATGGCCGGTGACAAGACATGAAAGACTTCGGTTGGTTCGCTAGGAATTGATCGAGAGTTGCAAACTGATGACCACCATGGTTGCAATTGCCCTGCTGCTGATTGTTCCTCTCTTGCAACAGCTGAATTAACATCTCGGTGTTAGCATTTGTTGCAGCCATGACTGCTTGCCATGCCTCTGGAGGAGGAGGCGGAGGAGGAGGAGGCAGAGGAGGCGATGGTGGAGCATCAGCACCCTCGCGACCCGGATTCTGGCGAGTTGGTGGAGCCATCCTGAAGACGGACAACACGTTAGACCAGAGAATAACATTCAAGGTAAAGTTGAATCAATAGACAGAAATATCTGAACACGAATACTAGCAATTGCATTCGAACAAAAATTAGTAAGAATGCTTCCTCAAAGTGACTGGCGAAACATCTGATTAAAGGCCACTCGCAAACCAAGTATGAGCTAGGATTGCTCGGAACAAACGTATGACAGAGATTCCATCTGATATCTTCATGGATATGATTGCACGGGCTCGATCTTACAGTAGCCATCATGTACAAGACAGTGCACATGACATACGAAGCGTCCCAGAGTCGTAGCAAGCTACAAGGACTCATAAGACACAACGAGAACCGCTGTAGGACGACCGTGAACAAACGGACACACTGAATGTCGAATCCCAACCTCACATCATGAATATGTAGGAAGGTTGTCCTATAAGTCACTACCTGATGTCCCACGTGTGAACTCCGGAAATTTCTGGTCATGCAATCTGGTCGACGGATACAATGAGGAATATATCACCCAACTCCTATACTAACCCGTCTAGTGTATCACATCCGTTAACACATAACCAGAATCTCGGAAAACTTCATCTATCACAGACCCTCGTAATCACAACGATACTAAGTATGGCGATACATCCGGAACTATCTGCACCAGTACTGGGGAAGCCGGACTCCTCTCGTCACTACTAGTATTGAAGCAATTTCGAACGTCCTCCATCCTGAGATACTAAGAAATCTGAATGATAGCGATGTGCTCAAGAATCCCCTGGAGCTCAACTCCCCGGAAGAAATCAAGTCAGACAGGAGAGGCACCAAGAAAGAACTTCGTGACATCGACATCATATAGATTCCAAAAATATCCGCGTGATCCTAAATTTGTTTTTGAGCGAGAAGAGGAGTAGAATTAAAATTTCCTAAGTCGTGATCCTCACGGGAGCATAGAACAGGATAAAAAGAAACCTACTCTCCGATATAACTAAGACTCAAATAGTTTTGCTAGACTCAACTCAGCCAAGTTCGATCACACAAAGGCTCCTATGGTCGTAAGGCTCTGATTACCAACTTGTAACGACTAAGATGCAGCCCTTTCCTTATTTGGGGGCGAGGCCTCAAAAGGGAAAGAAGCGCATCTACGCGTTTTGCAAGCGAGATAATCATAACAATACAATAACTGAAAGAGTGACAAGTAGGGCATACACTTGCCATCTGATAAGGTACACAGTCATACAGTCACACATTATTACGAACATGGAAAAGGTCCAGCTACGGACAGATAAACAGGAAAAGCTATGATATCCCGCATGCAGGCCCCATGATCACTACCACGGCCTCTAGTCCTCCGGATAAGTCACATACAACCTGTCGTTGTCCTCATCTAACTCCCACTTCAGTTGGCTATCATCGAGAACTCCTGCATCAGGGGTACCTGTACCTGTGGGTGTTTGTAGTAAACCATGAGCCACGAGGATTCAGCAATCCTATGACCTTGGTATGGAGTTTAACTAAGTTAAATGGGTGAGGAAGGTTAAGTGTATGGGTTTGCAGCAACCTAAGCTTGTATGGTGGCTATCTTACGTTGAACAGAGTTATCATATGATGGCCTACGCAAGACGGTCGAAGACTAGGTTTATCACTAGGTGAACCTGAAGACCTACTTACGTCAATCATAACCCCACGTTGTTCTCGATCAGAGAAGGAGCTCTGAAGAAGATAGTCACGGTTACGCACTCAGTTGGCAGTTTTATTAGAATTACTTTAAGTTGTCTAGAACCAGATGTTAACAAAATATCCATGTTTGCCACATAACCGCGGGCACGGCTTTCCAAAAGATTAAACCCTGCAGGGGTGCTCCAACTAGTCCATCACAAATTACCACAGGCCACATAGTAATTCTCTACCACGAAACTCGTGATCTCGTCGGATGCCGTAGAAGAAAACCTCAACTCTGAGAGAGACCCAAAGTCTCATCGGAATCCCAATGCGCAAGATATATCACTAAGGTAAGACAAATCTGGCAAGACCTCCCGACGTGTCGACGATCCCGATAGGAGCCGCGTATCTCGTTCTCAGGACACGACCGATGATCAGTACGTATAATGGCCGGATAGAAATTCCCGAGTTTCCCCGGGTGGCCCAACAAGTGGCTCTAGTTTGGACCAACACTCATGAGGAGCACTGGCCCGGGGGGGTTGATTAGATTCCTCGAGGTAGCTATTCCCTATGCATTTAATTATTAAGTTATTACCAGATTAACACCAAAGTTGGGTCATGCCAAACAAGTCTTTACACTATACGATTTATTGAGAGGGTCCCCATAACAACCCCGAACGTGTTAGAAGCACTCACTTTGGAATAAAACACCGGTAGCCGAAACTAAGGCGGCAACAACGGAACAAATCACTAGGAAAAAGGCTAGGCCTTCCGTTATTTACCAACTATATAGGTGCATTAATTAAATAGAAGTTCAACATAATGATATCAAATTGCCCATGTTGTCACATGGGCTAGATGGCACCTGCAACTAGCAACGCTATCAATTAGTGTTTGAGCAAGCCAACTTAGCCAACCAATATTTGCTAGGAGGGACGGTGTATGAGGTTTCAGGCAAAGTTTGATGGCCTATGTATCATGTGGTAGGCAGCGGACATGTAACCAAGGAAAGGTAACTCTAAGCATAACAAAGCTAGAAACGGTGTCAAGGTCATGATCATCTTGCGTGTCATTTCGTCAGACTGGAACTACTCTTGTTCTTCCTGCACAAACTCTCTGGTCTCTTCGTACTCGTTTCTGCCCCCGGTTGCTACCCAAAGAAACAACATCTAATAAACACCAACAACAAATGATGCAACAGACAACAATATGCATGCATGCACTGCTCCAAAGAAGCACATAAAAAAATAACCCTACATCAATAACTATTGTGACCTCACCACAAGGGAATTTCTACACAGATGTCCAAAATAAGAAACTAACCTCAGCATTGGATTCACTGGGATTTTCTACCCCAAATACATATATCACACTTCCACCTTTGCATGTAGAAAAACATCACAAACAAGAAAAGGAATCTGACATAGAATCGAACCACAACAATAATTCAAGAACAATAATCCTAGCGCAAACAGGGTAAAATACTAACAAAACAGTCTCTTCGTACTCGTTTCTGCCCCCGGTTGCTACCCAAAGAAACAACATCTAATAAACACCAACAACAAATGATGCAACAGACAACAATATGCATGCATGCAGTGCTCCAAACAAGCACATAAAAAAATAACCCTACATCAATAACTATTGTGACCTCACCACAAGGGAATTTCTACACAGATGTCCAAAACCAGAAACTAACATCAACATTGGATTCACTAGCGTTTTCTACCCCAAATACATATATCACACTTCCACCTTTGCATCTAGAAAAACATCACAAACAAGAAAAGGAATCTAGGGGTATCGAACCATGGACCTTAGGGTCGCGTTGCTACGCTCGAACCAGTCGGTCTAGGAGGGGGTTCTGCCTGTAGAGGAGCTTCGCTCCATATGAAAACTACCACGCGCGTCGTCGTTCTGCCCAGACTCACACACTTGCACGCACGCAAACACTCCATAGGGCGAAAGCGCTAGCAGGGGTTCGCGCGCTCGAGCAGCTGCGCTATTGCTGCAATCTACTGCTGTTGCTGCTACAACACGCTGATGCTATCACTTGGAACCGGTGCTACTGCTATCGTGTGAATCTGCTGCTATTGCTATCTTCTAAAACTGATGCTACTGCTGCTAAGCAACAGAGCAGAGCATCGCCGCCTGAACAGAATAAGACGCCGTCCTATACTCCGGCGCCTAAACGCCCAACTAACCACCACGCAAGGGAAGCTGGTTCGTGGGGGTTCCATTCTCGGGGATATCTCACCGGGAGGAAGCCCGCGACGGCGGCTCGACGGAGCCGCTGCACCGGGCCAAGCGGAGCTTGATGCCGGCGACGACCACTCGCACAGGGGAGAACTTTAGCGCGGGGGAAGGAAGAGGAGGAGATGGCGCTCACCCTAGGGGTCTCGGAGACGCGCTTGGTTGCCGAGAAGAGGAAGAAGAGGCGGGAGACCGGTGACGACCACAGCTGCGCTTCGTCTCCGCAAAGCCGACGTGGAGAAGACGTCAGAGGAGGGGATCCACCCCCTAGCAACGGGAACGGGTCAAGGGGGGATCCAACATCCTCCCTAGCACCTGGACTCCATGGAGGAGCACCGGCGACGAGGAGGGGGACGATGCGACGCTCGCGATGCTCTGAATATGAGCCTTCCTTCTCTGAAACTTACGTGAGAGGTAGAACGAAGGAGAGGCGGATAGAGGTGGCGGTAGGGAGAGGGAACCCTAGAAGTCACGCACGCCGAGGGGGCTTAAATAGGCGACGATGGGACGACACCTTGACGTCCGTGTGCCACGGCGACGCTCTCTCTGTCTCACGTGCTCTCTAACGGAAAGCAGGCACGGGAGGAACGGCGTTAGGAAGAAGAAAGGAAAGGTAGATGGGCTCTGGCACCAGAGAAGAGAAGATGGGCTTGAGAAGAAGAACAGGCCCATCTCTCTCTCTCTGTTACTAAAAGAATAACACACTGTCTGTTTTTTTAAACAACTGTTTGAAAAGAAATAAAAATCAGCAAAGGAAAAGGGGTTATGACAAGATAAGTATTTTTCTTCAAAACACAATGAGCCCCTATTTAAAAAATAGGTGGGGCATTTTTAATCAAAGCAAAATACAGTGGTTTTAAAGAAATTGGCCCTGTTTTAAATATAAAAACAAAGGAAGAATAACACAAGTAGGTGAGTGTTGCCACCCACAAATTTTTAAAGGATTTTCAAAGAAGATGGACATTTTTCATGGACCAAAACAGGAAATTAAAATCTGCGTTAAATAGAAAGGAGAGAGGGGTTTATTTGGTCCATGGTGCAACTAAGATTTTGAAGGTCCTTGTTGCACCCACACCACACTTCATAAGAACATCACAAGACACATGCAACCACATCACCGGGATGGCATAACCCCAAGAACAAGATTAAGCAAAAGGAACAAGCAAGATATGCATGATGCATGAGATGCACATGAAATGATAAGCACACTTCAATTCCAAAACATTGCCTCAACATGGTGCCACATATGGAAAAGCTTACAAAAGGGGAAAGAAAGCACTTGGGCTGTTACAGGCCCAACTGCTAGCCGAGCCAGGCCAGTGAGCTAGAGCTTTTCCTTTATTTTTAATTTTGGTTTTTAAAAATAAATCGGCATGATTAATTACTTATCCAAATTAAATATTTGTCAACCATAACTCTTGTAAAA
This sequence comes from Hordeum vulgare subsp. vulgare, assembly GCF_904849725.1. Taxonomy (NCBI): domain Eukaryota; kingdom Viridiplantae; phylum Streptophyta; class Magnoliopsida; order Poales; family Poaceae; genus Hordeum; species Hordeum vulgare. The sequence goes on from NC_058522.1 coordinate 247,940,362, forward strand.
TTTTGTAGTATTTAACAGTGCTATAGTGGAATTTTATGAAAACTTTTATGCACATATTTATTTTTAAACCTAGTTTAAGTATTTTTAACTTCTGTTAAAAAGACTTTAAAAATACTTTTGCATCCCAAAACCCGAAACAAGTATTTTGATAAATAATAATTGGATTTTACATAATAGGGTAATATTTTTTATGTGAGTTTGTACTCTATTTTTGGTTGTGGTCCTTATTATTATTATTATTTCTATTATGACGATAGATCACACGTTTGACGAAGGACTTGGACCCGAAGACCTCGAAGACCCTGGAACCTAGCTGATCAAGGCAAGCAGCCCTTTGACCATGTTTGAGAAAACATTTATGCATGCCATGTTGAATACTTTATTCCGATGCATATGATCATGATTAGTTGGTACACCCTCGATATGATGTTACGATGGCTCCTGTGGAGCACTTGCATTTGAGCATGACCTTACCATCTATGAGGGTCACGCTGATGAAAAGTTGATAAGTAGATAGTAGTGCTAAGCATATGATGAGCACATGCATGGTGATGGTAACACAAAGGTGATATCAAAGGTTTCTAAAAACCCCGTCGGGTGCCACTAATGCCCTAGGGTGATGGTGTTGAGCTGGATGACCACTTGAGAAAGAAGTGGTGTACCATAAAGGTTTTGTGTGAGTGGTTTCGGAAATGGGATTAGATTTAAGATTTTTTCACCGTCCGAACCTTACATGTGCGACCACGATACCCGTTTATGGGACGGGGGCTGTGTTGATTACCCTGGTCGTGCTAGCAAGGAGCCCGCATTACTAGTGGTGGGAGTGATATGGTCACTCTCGTGATGGGATCCTGCCAGGTAGGGCGACTATGCCGTTTTTACGTGTTCCGGGCACACCATTGGTCCCTGCATGGATGATACGGTCCAGACTTGGTGCTCGTAAGACGTACATCTTGTGGGGTGGGTACCAATCGAGTGGACTCTTTTTCTAGTGTCGTCAGGGGAATGGAGTTGGTCGGGCACTTACCTCGGGTATGTTATATACCGCGAGTCATGGATGACAGGGAGGTTTCCTGTATCTCGTGGGTACATCGTGCAACCTCTGCAGAGCGTAAATCTATTCGAATAGCCGTGTCCATGGTCAAGAACAGTTGGGTGGTGTTGCTTAAACTACGTCTAGTGGTTTCTACATAAACCAAGTGTGCGTGTGTATAAAGGTGTTACATGAGAAAGTGATTACTTGGTCAAGTTGGGTGACTTGACATGGAGGATGAACATGAGGTATTGAGTCCCCGGAATATTTATGTTGATATCTGTAACCTGTTCTTATGGTTACTATTTACTTATAAAACCTGCTTTCCGCAAGGCTGCATTATACTTCATATTTCACTCAATTGCATACTCCGCATCATGGGCTATTTGCGATTACATTCAAAGTACTAATTGGCTTGCCACTGGTTACTTTATTGACCAGACATGGAGGAACCATAATATGGAGAAGAATTCGCTGTCGGAGACGGACACGTGAACTAGGATGCTTCCCAATCAGAATGCCTATTGGTTAACGCTAATGGCATGGGTTCATGTTTACTACCAAGAATTCCGCTAGTAGTTGAGCTGGTGTGATTGGACTTCATGGCCCTATCTATGTAAGACCTGATCATAATGGTCATTAATTGTATCGGATGTTAATCACGTATGTAAAACTCTTGTTATACAATATATGTGTGTTAAGTGAGCATTGATCTCCAGGACCACTGTACACGTTCATTCAGTGATCTCGACCCGCAAGTCAGGGTCCCCCACCAAGTGTCTCCAATTGTACTCAAATTTTGTGGACAAGTTCTGTTATTCTAATAATGCATCCACTCCAAGTGGTGCATCAAGGGGATCAGATGAACTTGTCCCAAGCCCCTTAATACCACTCTTGCTGATTTTTGGAATTATGAAGCTGTACATTATAAAGTTTCTCCAATTGATCCCAAACTTTTTGGGCATGCTATAATAATCAAATAATGCCACCACACCAAGTGGTACGTTAGTGGGAATTAATTTGCATGAATTCATCCGAAGAAAGCCATTTCTACACATTTATAGGGTTTTTCAAGTCTACATTGAAAACTTTCTCCAACAAATCCGAAATTTAGTGTCAAATCTCATTTTCACCTAACATGTGATCCTACTAAGTTTCATAGCAAGTGGACTCCATTTGCTGGCCCTAACACCCATCAAACACATTCTGCTCACTTACCAAACTTGTTGCTTTGGCCCCTTCCACTATTCTCCTTGAGCTCAAATTTTTACCACATCCCCTCCTAGTACCCATTTACCTCCAGTAAGTTCGGCATGGCCGTGGCACAATCATTGGGGGTAAAGCCCCAAGATTCCCTCTTTCGGACAGCTTTGGCATGACTCTCTTCCTCTGTCCTATCATTCTATGTGTGCTCCTACCCCCAGGTTTTACCACAACACCTATGGCATGACAATGCATATTTACACGACCAAATATGGCATGTTGATGTGGAAAATGTGAGCAGTGCATCCTAAACCAGATTATGGAAGCCAATGTAGCTTTGTACTATGAGTTCTTAGTAGAATTGCCTCCCTGATCTAAAAATTGGAGGGCATTTAGTCCTTGCATAGCTAGGTACACTAGAAAAGATTCCATGCCAAGTGCCCTCCAGTAAGAAGCTATTTCCTCAGCCTCAAGTTTGTTGTTGCATACTTACCCCCTGTAGAAAGCCCACTTGCATTGTCCCATTTGAGGCTAAAATCCACTGGTGCTCTCCTTCATGCATGCCTCACGCACTAGACATAGTTGGCCAACCAAAAAGTCCCCCTAGACAGGACATGGCATGGTGACCACACTTCGGGGATAAGGAAATGACACTCTACAATTTGGCATTATCCTGTAGCTCATGTCCACCTGCGGCAGCGGAATCCATCTTGCAAGGGAATCCCTCTTGGCCTTCCATGCCCCTCCGAGACGCCAACAAGCCTCCAACGTGGCTCTGACGTGCGTGCTCGCCGCACCAGAGCGCATCCGAGGCGCTCCCGAGCTCCTCCCTGCCGCCCTTCATATAAGTCCTCCCCCGAGCCACCGCTGCCTCCTTTCTCTTTCTCTCTCCCCCGCCGAGATCCAGGTCAAAACCGTTAGAGCTCCTATGCCCTCTTCCTCCTCCCGTGGCCACGAGGTCGCCGCATCGGCCTCGACTCCACTCACGACAGCCGGCCTCACTCTTTTTGGTGTAAAAACCGGTGGATCTCGGGTAGGGGTTCCTGAGTTGCGGACCTTGGACCGAAGGGTAGTTAAGGGACAAAGCGGACAGTGTTTACATAGGTTTGGGCCCTCTTGAGGAGGTAAAACCCTATGTCATGCTTGATTATATTTGGTGTATGAGTATTATAGAGTTGATCTACCTGGAGATCGTATGAGCTATAACCCTAGATGAATCAACTTGCCTATGCGGATGAAACCCTCTGGTCTATATAAACACCAGGGGTTCCTAGGGTTACATAAACCGACCTCGAGTCGGGGGCAGAGGCACCGACCTAGAGTACTAAATTTGGATGACATGCCAGTCTTTGGAGCTTTCCTTCTTGAATACGAGGTCGTCATGCGATCCAGTCTTCAACAACATGGCCCATTTGGTCGGCCGCTAAGAGATTGGCCGACCGTCCGAGGACCCCTTATTCCTGGACTCCCTTAGTAGCCCTCGAACTAGCATCCAATACCGATGTATGTGGTCTTCGGCAACCCCTTGTATCCAAGAGTAATCGGGTTGCCAGGCGAGTACCTCTATCCCTTTTGATTCATAGAATGGCGAATTAGCGATCGACCACTTCTCGATTATCGAAGCATCATGGGGCCCACGACCTTTAACCTTTTTTCTCGGAGATCGACAGTAGCACTCAATTTCTATGCACATTAACAAAGACAATCAATCGAACAATCCCTTACGGATCCGCTTCTTGTAACCGAGGGAGAAAACACTCTTTATAAGAAGATCAAAATCCGTCCTGGGCAACAATCACCTTCCAAGCACAACCAAGAAACCCTAAAGCTGCAGCGCCCAGAGCCATGGCGGGTTCCTCCCCGCGACCTTTCGGCCCCTCCCACGAGATTGGGTAAGCTCCTCTATCTCCCTGCTCCAGTTGAGCAACCTCAAAGTAAAAGGGTATCTTTCCATATCGGATCTCACACGCACTCATGTTGGGTTGACCTCCACAAATTGCGAGGCCACACAAAATTTCCCTACCCCTCAAAAGAGCAAAAGGATGCTCTTCATCTCTTTCCTGCTGCGACGTCTGGGATTTTCGGACTACCCCTTCCTTAGGGGCTTACTGGAGTTCTACAGGCTATAGATTCACAACCTCACCCTGGCTCAATCCTTCACATCTCAGGCTTTACAGACCTATGCGAGATATTCTTCGATTGCGAGTCCCACTTCGACATATGGAGAAAATACTTCTGCCTCTTTCCCTGAACAAGGGGAACATAATTTCAGGAAGTGGGCGGAGCAGAGGTGTGGCGTACAAACGATACCGGATAACCGGTCGGGACCCTAAAGAAGGAAACCAACGAGTGGCCTTAGGAATGGCTTTATATTGAGGACATTCCCTTATTCGACCAAGTTAGGATGGGTCTTCCCGATTATTCCGAGGCCCCTTAGAAGAAGCGGTTCAGCTGGCGGTCGGTGAGTTCCTCCAAAGAATAGAGCTTCGAAGTAAAATGCCTAGCCACCAAGGTGAGGTTAATTTCTCACAGCGGGCTGACCATTGATACGTCTCCAACGTATCTATAATTTTTCATGGTACCATGCTATTATCTTGTCAAACTTTGGACGTTTTGTACGCCTTTTATACCTTTTTTGGGACTAACTTATTAACTCAGTGCCAAGTGCCAGTTCCTGTTTTTTCCGTGTTTTTGACCCCTTTCACAGGAGAATTTTAAATGGTGTCGAAATGGAATAATCTTCCGAAAAGATTTTTTCCAGAACAGAAGATACGCAGGGGACGTGAGAACCAAGGCAGAGGCCACCAGGGGAGGCCACAAACCCCCTACATGTGACCAGGGGGGCCGCGCCTAGCAGGCTTGTGGGCCCCCTGTGGCTCATCTGCCCTACCTCTTCCGCCTATAAATTCCCGAAAAATCCAAAACTATGGGAGAGATCCACGAAGATACTTTTCCGCCGCCGCAAGCTTCTGTCTTCGCAAGATCCCATCTGGGGCACGTTCTGGTGCCCTGCCGGAGGGGGGATTCGGATACGGAGGGCTTCTTCATCAACACCATGACCTCTCCGATGATGCGTGAGTAGTTTACCATATACCTTTGGGTCCATAGCTAGTAGCTAGATGGCTTCTTCTCTCTCTTGGATCTTCAATACAAAGTTCTCCATGATCTTCATGGAGAACTATCCGATGTAATCTTCTTTTGCGGTTTGTTTGTCGAGATCCGATGAATTGTTGATTTATGATCAGATTATCTATGAATCTTATTTGAGTTTCTTCTGATCTCTTATATGCATGATTTCATATCCTCATAATTCTCTTCGAGTTGTGGGTTTTGTTTGGCCAACTTGAACTACGATTCTTGCAATGGGAGAAGTGCTTGGTTTTGGGTTCATACCGTGCGGTGACCTCACCAAGTGGCAGAAGGGGTAGCAAGGCGCGCATCATGTTGTTGCCATCAAGGGTAAAAAGATGGGTTTACATAATTGGTTTGAGTTTATCCCTCTACATCATGTCATCTTGCTTAAGGCGTTACTATGTTCGTCATGAACTCAATACACTAGATGCATCCTGGATAGCGGTCGATGTGTGGAGTAATAGTAGTAGATGCAGAAAGTATTGGTCTACTTGTCTCGGACGTGATGCCTATATATACGATCATGGCCTTAGATATCATCATGACTTTGTGCGGTTCTATCAATTGCTCGACATTAATTTGTTCACCCACCGTAATATTTGCTATTTTGAGAGAAGCCTCTAGTGAACAGTATGGCCCCCGGGTCTACTTCACAGCATATTTTCAGCCTTACACTTTTACTCCGTTGCACTTTCCGCCTTCAGATCTCACTTTGCAATCAATCTTGAAGGGATTTACAACCCCTTTATAGCGTTGGGTGCAAGCTCGTTTGTGTTTGCGCAGGTACTCTGGACACTTAGCTTGATTCTCCTACTGGATTGATACCTTGGTTCTCAAACTGAGGGAAATACGTACTGCTCCTGTGCTGCATCACCCTTTCCTCTTCAAGGGAAAAACCAACGCAAGCTCGAGAGGCAGAAGAAGGATTTCTGGCGCCGTTGCCGGGGAGGATCAAGTCAAAGAATAGTATCCCGTCAACGTGTCAATATCTGGCACCGGGGATTATTCTAGGTTTAGCTCCCCAAGTAAGTGTCGCAAACTCATCTCTTGCATTTACTTTTTTGCCTATCGTTTTCCTCTCCCCCACTTCTGAAAAACAAAAAATTACAATTTTTATGCCATTTTCGTTTGCCCTTTTCTCTCGCTTGCTTTCTGTTGGCTTGTGTGCTTGTTTGCTTGCTGAAGTCACCATGACTGAAAACACCAAACTTTGTGACTTCTCAATTACTAATAATAATGATTTTATTAGTACTCCTATTTCTCCCGCCACTAGTGCGGAATCATACGAAATCAATGCTGCTTTGCTGAATCTTGTTATGAAAGAGAAATTCTCCAGCCTTCCTAGTGAAGAAGCCGCATCCCATCTTAATACCCTCATTGAGCTTTGCGATATGCAAAATAAAAAGATGTGGATAATGATGTGATTAAATTGAAGATTTTTCCGTTCTTGTTGCGAGATCGAGCAAAAACTTGGTTTTCATCTTTGCTCAAAAATAGTATTGATTCTTGGAACAAGTGCAAAGATGCTTATATATCCAAGTATTTTCCACCGGCTAAGATTATCTCTCTCCGTAATCATGTCATGAATTTTAAGCAACTTGATCATGATCATGTTGCACAATCTTGGGAGAGAATGAAATTGATGATTAGAAATTGTCCTGCTCATGGCTTGATTCTTTGGATGATTATACAAATCTTCTACGTTAGTTTCAATTTCGCTTCTAGAAATATCTTTGACTCCGCTTCAGGTGGAACGTTCATGGAAATCACATTAGGAGAAGCCACAAAACTCCTAGACACTATCATGACAAACTACTCTCAGTGGCACACTGAAAGGTCACCTACTAGTAAGAAGGTACACGCTATAGAAGAAATTAACTCGTTGAGTGCTAAAATGCATGAGTTAATGAAATTGGTTGCTAGTAAAGGTGCTCCTTTAGATCCTAATGATATGCCCTTGTCTTCCTTGATTGAGAGTAGCAATGGGAGCTTGGACGTTAATTTTGTTGGTAGGAATAATTTTGGCAAAAATAATGCTTTCAGAGGAAACTATGTTCCTAGGCCTTTTCCTAGTAATCCCTCTAATAACTTTGGCAACTCCTACAACAATACTCGTGGAAATTACAATAAATTACCCTTTGATCTAGAGAGTAATATCAAAGAGTTTATCAACTCGCAAAAGATTTTCAATGCGTCCATAGAGGAAAAACTACTCAAAATTGATGATTTCGCTAGGAGCGTTGATAGAATGTCTCTTGATATTGATGCTTAAAAAGTTAGATTTTCTCCCCCAAGATCAATATGGATGAAACATTGAAAGCTATGCGTGTTTCCATGAATGAGAGAAAAGAAAGAACCACCAAAATTCGTGCTAGACATGAATGGCTTAAAAAGGCGTGTTCTTGTGATAAGAATCACGAAGAGCTGAAAGTGCTTGGTGTGACTCCCATTGAATCCTTGTTTTCTTGTGTCAAACCTAATGATGATGGGTCTGGATATGAATCCACTTTGGTTGAAAAATGGCCCAGTGATTCGGAGTCCATCTATCTTGATGCTAAAAGCATTGAAAGTGGAGTAGAAGATATCGAAACTTTGAGTAGTAATGAAACCACTACTTTGGATTTCAAGGAATTCAATTATGATAGTTGCTCCTTGATTGAATCCATTTCCTTGATGCAATCCATGCTAAACTCTCCACACGCTTATAGCCAAAACAAGGACTTTACCGATCATATCGTCGAAGCCATGACAAAATCTCTTGAAGAGAAACTTGAGTTGGAAGTTTCTATTCTTAGAAAGCTTCATGGTGAGTGGGAACCTACTATCAAAATCAAAATAAAAAAACTATGAATGCACTGCTTTGTGTGATTTGGGTGCTAGTGTGTCCGCGATTCCAAAGTCTTTATGTGATGTTCTAGGCTTTAATGAGATTGAGCAGTGCTCTCTTAATTTGCATCTTGCGGATTCTACTGTCAAGAAACCCATGGGAAGGATCAATGATGTTCTTATTATTGCAAATAGGAACTATGTACCCGTGGATTTCATTGTGCTTGATATTGATTGCAATCCTACATGCCCTATCATTCTTGGTAGACCTTTCCTAAGGACTATTGGTGCTATCATCGATATGAAGGAAGGAAATATTAGGTTTCAGTTTCCTTTAAAGAAGGGCATGGAGCAATTTCCTAGAAAGAAATTAAGATTGCCTTAGGAATCCATGATGAGGGCTACTTATGATTTGAGTACCAAAGACGACGATACGTGATTCCATCACCTTATGCCTAGCTAAGGGCGTTAAACAATAGCGCTTGTTGGGAGGCAACCCAATGAATTTATCTTTTTCTTTCTATTTTGTTGCGTCCACACCATCATTATTCTGTTATGATTGTGTTTTTTCTGTTTCTTTTTGTGTTTGAGCCAAGCAAAACCTTTATGACTAGTTTGGTGTTGTTTGTTTGATCCTGCTGGAAAAAGACATAAACTTTTCTCTCACGAAATTATTTTTCATTTTTATCCGGAAAGAGCTTTTGAGTTTATTCTTTTTTGCTTCTGGTTGATATGCCTTTTTCCTAGGCTTTCATAATGTTTTGGCATTTTTGAGGTAACAGAAGTATACAAAGTATACAGATTGCTACACACTGGTCTGTTTTTGATAGATTCTGTTTTTGTTGTGTTGGTTGCTTGTTTTGATGAAACTATGGATAGTATCGGGGGGTACTAGCCATGGAAAAGTGAGAATACAGTAATCTAACACCAATATAAATATAAATCAAGATTTCTACAGTACCTAAAGAGGTGGTAGTTTGTTTTCTTGTGCTAATGATATCACGAGTTTCTGTTTAAGTTTTGTGTTGTGAAGTTTTCAAGTTTTGGGGGATGTTCTCATGGACAAAGGGATAAAGAGTGGAAAGAGCTCAAGCTTGGGGATGCCCAATGCATCTGAAGAGAAATTCAAGGACACCAAAAATCCTAAGCTTGGCGATGCCCCGGGAAGGCATCCCCTCTTTCGTCTTCAATCCATCGGTAACATTACTTGGAGCTATATTTTTATTCACCACATGATATGTGTTTTGCTTGGAGCGTCTTGTATCGTAGGAGTATTTTCTTTTTGTTGTGTCACAATCATCCTTGATGCACACCTTTTGAGTGATACATGCACTCATCGTGAATTTGCTAGAATACTCTTTGTGCTTCACTTATATCTTTTGAGCTAGACAATTTTGCTGTATGTGCTTCACTTAGATCTTTTAGAGCACGGCGGTGCGTAACTTGGTAGTTGGCTTGTGCTATGAAAGTAGTCCCAAAGGTGATAGGTACCCAAAGAGCATACAATAAAACTTCCATCTTCATGTGCATTGAGTAGAAAGAGAAGTTTGATTCCTCTCAATTAGTTTTGAGACGTGGATTTGGTAATATTAAGAGTTATGTTAGTAGGGTGCTGTGAATCTAGAAATACTTGTGTTTAAGTTAGTGACTCGCGTAACATGCATGTATGGTGAACCGCTATGTTAGGAAGTCGGAGCATAATTGATCTATTGATTTTCATCTTTTGTGTTGCGGTCGGGATCGCGCGATGGTTAACACCTACCAACCCTTCCCCTAGGAGTATGCGTTTAGCACTTTGTTCCGATTACTAATAAGAACTTTCGCAAGAAGTATTTGAGTTCTTCATGACTAATGTGAGTCCATGGTATTGATGCACTTTCACCTTCCACCATTTCTAGCCTCTCTAGTGCCACGCAATTTTCGTCGGTGCACAAACCCACCATATGCCTTCCTCAAAACAGCCACCATACCTACCTACTATGGCATTTTCATAGCCATTCCGAGTTATATTGCCATGCAACTCCCACCGTTCTGTCTCATGACTTGTGCCGTCACTCTCATATTGCCATTGCATGATCGTAAGATAGCTAGCGAGATGTTTCAATGTCATATGCCAAGCTAGATCATTGCACATCCCGGTACACTGCCGGAGGCATTTCCTATAGAGTCATCACCGTTCTATGCTTTGAGCTGTGAGTAAATAAAAGTGTGATGATCATCATTATTAGAGCATTGGCCCATGTGAGGAAATAAAAAAAAGAGGCCAAAGTTGCCCACAAAAAAAGAGATATAGGGAAAGAGGCCAAAAATCCCAAACAAAAAAAGAGAGAGAAAAAGAGAGAAGGGACAATGCTACTATCTCTTTCCACACTTGTGCTTCATAATAAGCACCATGTTCTTCATGATTGAGAGCCTCTCATTTTGTCACCAACATATGCTAGTGGGAATCTTCACTATATAACTTGGCTTGTATATTCCAATGATGGGCTTCCTGAAAATTGCCCTAGGTCTTCGTGAGCAAGCAAGTTGGATGCACACCCACTAGTTCTCCTTTTGAGCTTTCACATACTTATAGTTCTAGTGCATCCTTTGTATGGTAATCCCTACTCATTCACATTGACATCTATTAATGGGCATCTCCATGATACGCCGAGTCAATGTGACCATCTCCTCCATTTTGTCTCACAACCTCCGCCACACTCTATTCCACCATAGTGCTATATCCATGGCTTACGCTCATGTATTGCGTGAGAGTTGAAAAAGGTTTGAGAAAGTAAGAGTGCGAAAACAATTACTTGGCCAATACCAGGGTTGTACATGATTTAAATTAGTTGTGTGGGGATGACGGAGCATAGCCAGACTATATGATTTTGCGGGGATAACTTTTTTGGCCTTGTTATTTTGAAAGTTCATGATTACCTTGCTAGTTTGCTTGAAGTATTATTGTTTTCATGTCAATAGCAAACTATTGTTTTGAATCTTACGGATCTTAACAATCATGTCACATGAAAGAAGTTACAAAGGAAAACTATGCTAGGTAGCATTCCACATCACAAATTCAGTCTTTATCACTTCCCTACTCGAGGACGAGCAGGAGTTAAGCTAGGGTATGCTTGATACGTCTCCAACCTATCTATAATTTTTGATGGTTCCATGCTATTATCTTGTCAAACTTTGGATGTTTTGTATGCCTTTTATATCTTTTTGGGACTGACTTATTAACTCAGTGCCAAGTGCCAGTTCCTGTTTTTTCCGTGTTTTTGACCCCTTTCAAAGGAGAATTTTAAATAGTGTCCAAACAGAATAAAACTTCCGAAAATATTTTTTCCGGAACAGAAGATACGCAGGGGACGTGAGAACCAAGGCAGAGGCCACCAGGGGAGGCCACAAGCCCCCTAGGCGCGGCCAGGGGGCCCGCGCCTAGCAGGCTTGTGGGTCCCGTGTGGCTCGTCTGCCCTACCTCTTCGGCCTACAAATTCCCAAAAAAATCCAAAACTATGGGAGAGATCCACGAAAATACTTTTCCGCCGCCGCAAGCTTCTGTGTCAGCAAGATCCCATCTGGGGCACCTTTTGGTGCCCTGTCGGAGGGGATTCGGATATGGAGGGCTTCTTCATCTCTTATATGAATCTTATTTGAATTGTGGATTGTGGATTTATGATCAGATTATCTATGAATCTTATTTGAGTTTCTTCTGATCTCTTATATGCATGATTTCATATCCTCGTAATTCTCTTCGAGTTGTGTGTTTTGTTTGGCCAACTTGATCTATGATTCTTGCAATGGGAGAAGTGCTTGGTTTTGGGTTCATACCGTGCGGTGACCTCACCCAGTGACAGAAGGGGTAGCGAGGCACGCATCATGTTGTTGTCATCAAGGGTAAGAAGATGGGGTTTACATCATTGGTTTGAGTTTATCCCTCTACATCATGTCATCTTGCTTAAGGTGTTACCCTGTTCGTCATGAACTCAATACAGTAGATGCATGCTGGATAGCGGTCGATGTGTGGAGTAATAGTAGTAGATGCAGAAAGTATCGGTCTACTTGCCTCGGACGTGATGCTTATATGTATGATCATTGCCTTAGATATCGTCATGACTTTGCGTGGTTCTATCAATTGCTCGATAGTAATTTGTTCACCCACCATAATATTTGCTATTTTGAGAGAAGCCTCTAGTGAACACTATGGCCCCAGGGTCTACTTCACATCATATTTTCAGCCTTACACTTTTACTTCGTTGCACTTTTCGCCTTCAGATCTCACTTTGCAATCAATCTTGAAGGGATTGACAACCCCTTTATAGCGTTGGGTGCAAGCTCGTTTGTGTTTGCGCAGGTACTCTGGACACTTCGCTTGATTCTCCTACTGGATTGATACCTTGGTTCTCAAACTGAGGAAAATACTTACTGCTCCTGTGCTGCATCACCCTTTCCTCTTCAAGGAAAAAACCAACGCAAGCTCAAGAGGCAGCAACCATCATTGAGGTTATGGCTACAGTAATTATCTCGTGCGTCCAACCACTTCAATAGCACATGCACCCCTTGTGGCGGTATAACAGGACAAGCGACACTACCCATTCCAGACGACAGGGACCGGACAATTAAGAAGCCTTAGCAGTTATTCTCGCCGACCTCTTCAAGGGTAAAAAAGAATATTTTGCCCGCCTCACCATCAGGGACGGCTTCTCGGCATATAATCACATCAAATGGTTAAGTCTGATCATGTTCTCACATTCTGGATGCTTATGCTTGATTTTACCAATTAATAACCCCTTGTCCTCCTTAATAGACTTGGAGATGTTGGATTGATATGGTCAACTATCCCGCCCCCCTCGCACGAGAATTACTCCCGTGATGATGACCCTGGATTCCATGAGGATCCGAAGATTTCAATCGGCTTTGAGGATGGAGTATTTTATCAAGAAAGCATCAACGAACTCAAGGTAGCCCTTGAGGCTCACAACCCTGGGTCTCTCCCATCTTCTGCAGCGAACAAAAGGAAAGCCAACACTCGAAGATGGGACATACCTACCGTCGTCCTAAATGGTCCTATCTCCAACCCCAAGGGTCATCGGTCCATGCACCAATCTTCATAACGAAGTATATAGGTTGGGGCAGCGTCAAACGAGAACAGTATTCCCACACAAGGGGCAACGGTGGAAAATATGTCGTCCGTCCCTTCGACCCAAAGGTATATATATGAATCGCTGCCATTTATGGTAATGATTTGCTCGAATGTTCATGACCCTTAGTCAAAATATTTAGGAGACGTGTGCAACCTTGTTTGGCCGAAGACACTCCCGAAGTGTCAGGCGGTCATCAAAACGCGAGGTTTCGGCTAATGCAAAGGCCCCAAATACGGACCCACTCCCTGACGATCCCGAGATTTTTTTCGGAAACTAATTCTGGATTTGAAAGCATGATGAATCATCGGCGACAAAAAATGTCATTGCGTCACCCTGTTTTTTTTCTGAACAAGAGTTTAGCGCTCTTAGCTCATCATATGCATGGCTTGGGGCTGCACGAGACAGACTCGAGGAAATGGCCAGGCTGATGTCTTCCAATCTGCTAGTAAGTCTTTGGTTTTTTGATAACCGAACATAAGTTCGAAAGCAGTATCCCCCGAGCATTAATTTGGTTGGGCCGACCAAATTGAGGGTCAAGATAATAATTTTCCACCATGCAGGCTATAAAGCAAGAGAAAAAAAACTGGCCAAAGATTTCAAGTTAAGCCACGCTGAATTGCAAGACAACAATGCCGAACTGGAGGAGGGGAAGAAATTCACCGGAGAAGCACACAGTGAGTAAAAATATTTGAAATGTGCTGAATTTTAATGGGATTTCCTTTATAGCAAAGAACTTTGTCATAGGAGGCTAATCTATAGGCCAATTGCAAAACGATTTAGATGCATCCCGAGATTGTTAGTGGTATGCCGAATCCCAGCTTGAAGCTGGTCATCGCATATTAAAACGATGTCATGAGGAAAATAGCCAACTCAAGGAGGAGAATAAATGACAAGCCAAACAAATTGAGAATTTGAAATCCCAATTGGTGCAAAACCATTAAGAGAATAAAAAATTAAAGGGTGTCATATTCTATAACAAAAAACCCAACCTGGAATGTGATAAGTCGCTTTTTATTGCGTTGATCGTAAAATATGCAATTCCCTTTGATCAGGTATCTTGACTGGACGCCCCAAGGAAGAAGTTAGCTCTTTCAGTGGGGGAACTAATGAAGGATTTTTCCATTGTGCATGGGCGAGCACGAAAACCTACTAACCAAGCTAACAAACTAACCTAACTAAAACTACTAACCTAACAAAATCTACCACTATAACTACTAACAATAATCTAGCTACCACTAATTAACAAAACAAAACTAAATCTGTAAATTAGTAAAAAAAGAAAAAAAAAAGGACTCGCCGGAGGGGGCGGACGGGGAGGAGGCGGGTGCGGCGGTGGAGGAGATGGCGGTGGTGGTGGAGGGGTGGTGGTGGAGAAGGGGCGAGCTCCGACAGCGGTGGTGGAGGAGGAGGTCCCGGGGAGGAGGAGGGGGTGTGGTGGAGGAGGGGGCGCGGGGAGGAGGGGCGCAGGGAGGCCGGAGGAGGGCGCAGGGAGGCCGGAGGAGGAGGGGGCGGCGGCGCAGGGAGGCCGGAGGCCGGAGGAGGGAGGAGGAGGGGGCGCAGGGAGGCCGGAGGAGCAGGGGGCACAGGGAGGCCAGAGGAGGAGGGGGGGCAGGGAGGTCGGCGGAGGAGGGGCGGCGGCGCAGGGAGGCCGGAGGAGGAGGGGCGGCGGTGCAGGGAGGCCGGAGGAGGGCGCGGTGGCGGTGGTGGTGTCGGGGGTGAGAGAGAGGGGTGTGGGGTGGCCGTTAGGGGTGAGAGAGAGGCACGTGGGGGTGGGGCTAACGGCCGTTAGGGGCGCACCCTCTTTTCCGTCCGCCTCCCGACGGCACAGAGGAGAAAAGCGGACGACAAAGAGAGAGGTCGTTAGGGGGGAGAGAGGGGGTGCGGGGTGGGCCAGCCGAGCGCTTTGCCGTCTGCCTAAGTTAAGTTTGCCGTGAGCCCAGATCTTTGCCGTCACCCTGAGTGGTGTTTGCCGTGAGCCAGCAGACGGCAAAGAAGCAGCAAATGGCAAAGACCCTCTTTGCCATCAGCCTTCTCTTTGCCGTCTGGTTTCTGGTAGCCGATGGCAAAGAGGGTCTTTGCCATCAGCGAGCAGACGGAAAAGAAGCAGCAGATGGCAAAAAACTGTTTTCCAATAGTGCATGATCAAAGCGTTATGGCCAAATGAAAATCCTCCACAAAGAATGGTTGAGCTTGTCGAGTGGTTCAAAGGACCCGTAGTCGCATCCAGCTATGGAAGACTTCAGCCTGCCACAAAGGAGCTCGGGAGGCGTGGGCTATGGTGAAGACCCGTTTTACCCAAATTAATCCAAAGCACATGGCCCGGGTTGGGCCGGCAGGGTTGAATGCTAAAGAGATTTCCTCTACACCCGGTTTATGACCAAGTGATGCCTACTGCCTGCCTTTCACAAGAAGACTCCATCTTGGATGTCATAATAGATCATCTCGACCAATCTCCTAACACTTGATTATATGTAATTTTGTATTCGTGTATCAAGACACTTCCTTCTTTGCTTGAAAATTCTGCCTTTAACCGGCCATCGGCTTCTAACTCCTCTATTAATAATTGGCCAGTGTTCTGTACTGTGTATCCTATGGTAACATGAGCTAATTCCCGAGAACCAGGCAATCCGTCCATGTGGTGCGATCAGAGAGAGAGAGCACATGGGGGGATTGCGTTATATTACGATGCAACATAAGGAAACATCTTCCAAAGAAAATAGTTCCTCGATGGATTTCTTTCTTCGGGCTACTACATAAAATGTAGATGTTATAGCTATGTATCATTGAAGTGCAAATAGCTGCAATATTGGGATGAATGATCCCCTTTTGTGATGAAGATTACCAATTTTAT
The DNA here is from genome assembly GCF_904849725.1 of Hordeum vulgare subsp. vulgare. Lineage (NCBI taxonomy): Eukaryota > Viridiplantae > Streptophyta > Magnoliopsida > Poales > Poaceae > Hordeum > Hordeum vulgare. Next base: position 247,956,533 of record NC_058522.1, read on the forward strand.
GAACCTCATTCGCAGTTGACCATGTTGTTCCTTCAGAAATGCTATCTTTTGGATTCACCCGTGTGAGGTATGTGTCCGGGCGAACCAGTTGTAACAATCTCACAGGTGCTCCCTTTATCCCCTAGCCGAACAGTCGGGAACGTAGGGGGTAAGCACAGGAGCAAGGTAACCCAGCATTTCAAGAATCTTAAGTCCAATTTATGCATATAGTGGCATAAGTTGATGTTTATTCGAGGCATATAATACATAAAGATGTAGAAGAAATAAATACATTGAACGGTTCCCTATAGAAGCCCCCAAATGCTATCAGGTTTAGACATTCTATTTGTCATGAATGTGTTCTGATAAATTCTTGAATCAGTTCGGTTGCTCCAAACATATCGTGTGAAAATTTGAGTAATCCTACAAAAGTAAAGAAGAAAAACATGACAAAAATATAAGTGTATAAAGAAGGTAGTGACATTGGTCTAGCCGTAGAAACATCGTAGGCGAGCTGCGTTCCTTGAGTTTGACTCGAGGCGGTTCTCCTCTGGGTTGCGCATGCGATAATCTCCTCTTGTGAAAATTCATGAATTATTAAAGGGATTTCCCATTTGGGGTTAAGTTTATGCTTCTGCTTCTCTAGGAGGCGTAGAACGAGTTCGCCCATGTTGTATGCCTTTGCTGGAACTTCTCTTCTCTGATTGTACCAAGCCCAATGTTGATAAAAAGTGGACCGGGCCGGAGCTATATCGTGCTCGCCTTCCAATGCATCTAAGTCGTCTTAATGATCTAACTCGACCTCTGTTTCGTCGTACATATGCACCAGAGGCGCGTCGTGGATGATATCGCAAGGGAGGACCGCTTCGGCCCCGTACACCATGAAAAACAGTGTGTACCCTGTTGAACGATTCGGGGTGCTAAGCAGGCCCCATAGTATGGAGACGAGCTCTTCCATCCAGTGGCGGTCGATTTCTTTAAGAGATCGGACCACCCGAGGTTTGATACCACTCATAATGAGCCCATTGTCTTGTTCGGCTTGTCCATTGGTTTGGGTGTGATGTACCGAGGCATAGTCGAGCTTAATGCCCAAGTTTGCGCACCAATCTTTGACCTCATGTGTGGTAAAATTGGATCCATTATCCGTTATTATGTTGTGTGGGACACCATAACGGTGTACGACACCGGGTATGAAGTCGATGACTGACCCGGCTTTGGCGGAGCTTACAGGCTTTGCTTCGATCCATTTGGTAAATTTGTCGACCATAACCAGGATGTATTTCTTTTTCTTTTTCTTGGCTCCCCTTTAAGTGGTCCGACCATGTCCATCCCCCAGACCGCAAACGACCAGCCGATCGGAATTGCCCGAAGAGCAGTTGTAGGCATGTGGGTTTGATTTCCAAAAAGTTGACACCCTACACAGTGTTGAACAAGTGTGTGGCTGTCCGCTCGGGCCGAGGTCCAGAAGAAACCAGCTCGGAAAGCCTTGCTGACCAGGATTCGTGCCGCTACATGGTAGTCACCCATACCTGTGTGCACTTCGGCCAAAAGCTGCCTCCCTTCTTCCTTGGAGATGTACCTCTGGAGGACTCCTGTGGGGCTTTTCTTATATAGCTCACCCTCGTGTACCTTGTAGGCCTTTGATCGGAGGATGATACATCTCGCCTCGGTCTCGTCGTCGGGGAGCTCTTTGCGTAGAAGGTAAGTAAGGAAGATCTCGGTCATGGCCCGATCACTGCCATGACCTCGTGAGCCGGTGGTCTTTATTCAATTATAGATCCGCCGATGATTTGATCGTCCGGCTCGGCTATGGGGGTACAACCTGTTCTACACCATCAGCTCCTCTGGTACTAACCTCGTCTTGCCATAGCACGGATGGCTTGATGAGCCTCTCTACGAATGTGTTGCTGGGGACGGGGTCACACTTTGCGCCTAAGCAAGTGAGGATGTCCGCGGCTTGGTTGTTGTCTCTCGAGACGTGATCGAATTCCAATCCCTCGAACTGTGCTAATATCTTGTGAACGGCGTTTCGGTATGCTCACATTTTTTGATTTTTGCATCGAATCCGCCATTGATTTGTGAGTTAGCAAGGTTGGAATCCCCCCGTACCTGAGCCGTTGTATCCCCGTTGAGATTGCCATCCGTTGACCATGTAGTAATGCCTCGTATTCTATCGCGTTATTCAAATCAGCAAACATGATCTATAGCACGTATCAGACATTATCCTCGGTGGGGGATGTGGGGATCAACCCAGCCCCTAGTACAACTAGAGTTTTGGACCCGTCAAAGTACATGGTCCAATGAGCGTAAGTGCTCTACTCTCTCGAGAGCTCTGCCTCTATCCATTCGGTGACGAAGTCGGCCAACACTTGAGATTTGATGGTTCATCGTGGCTTGTAAGTGATCTCAAATGTCAAGACGTCAATGGAACATTTAGCTATTCGGCCGGTGGCGTCCTTATTGTTAATGATGTTGTTCAGGGGTACCTCGGATGTTACCGTGACCGCACATTTGGAAATAGAGTCTGAGCTTATGTGATGCCATAAACAATCTGTAGGCATTCTCGGCCTCTCGTTCTACGACGAGGATCACGCTGACCACTTGATTTGTGGCCTATATGTATAGTAACATCGGTTCAACCGCACAAGGTTCTGCTAGAATGGGGTCGGCATTTTGATTTCCTCTAGAGCCGTCGCAGCCCTGTCGGTCCACTCAAAGTTATCAGTCTTCTCAACCAACCTGTAAAGTGGGAGAGCTTTCAACGAGCCGAGAGATAAACCGGCTCAAGGCCGCCATGCAGCCTGCCAATTTTTGGACATGCTTCAACTTTGTAGGGACCGCGAGTTGTGACAAGGCTCGAATCTTGGCTGGATTGGCCTATATTCATGTTTGCGACATAATAAATCCAAGAAGTTTTCCAGTTGGGACTCTGAAGACACACTTGTCCGGGTTATGTCGTATGTCATATTCTTGTAGGCGGGCAAAGGTATACCTGAGGTCATCTACCAGCTAGCCCACGTGCTTGGTCTTGACGACCATGTCGTCCACGTATGCCTCTACTATTTTGCCAATTTGTTTCTCCAAACATGTCTGGATCATGCACTGGTAAGTGGCGCCCGCATTCCTTAAACCAAAAGGCATTGTATTAAAGCAGAATGTCCCATAGGGGGTTTTGAAGGCGATTGCAGCCTTATAGGATTCCTTCATTTTAATCTAATGGTATCCGGAGTAAGCATAGAGGAAACACAGAGAGTCGTGTCCGGTAGTTGCGTCAATAATTTGGTCCATTCGGGGTAAGGAAAAAGGATCCTTAGGGCAGGCTTTATTGAGGTCTTTAAAATCAACACATAGCCGCCAAGATTTGTCCATATTTGGTACCATGACCAAGTTTGCGAGCCAATCAGGATGTTTAATTTCTATGATGAACCCGACTTCTAGTAGTTTGGCAAGTTCTTCACCCATAGCTTGACGCTTTGGTTCTAAAAATCAACGCAAGGCCTGTTTGACACGCTTAAAGCCTACTATTATATAAGGGTTGTGTTCCGCCAGCCCCCGACGGATTCCTGGCATGTTTGAGCGGTGCCTGATGAATATGTCCCAATTTCCGTGCAAAAAGGTGTGTAATGCTTCACGATTACGGGGTCCAGTTGGCTCCAATGGACGCGGTTTTTTAGGGTCCGTTGGGTGCACCTGAATCTTTATTATCTCGTTCGTAGGTTTGAAGGACGTGGACTTGGGCCGTTTACCGAGGATCAAGTCATCCTTGTCCACAATGGAACGAATTGTAGTGAGTTCTTCTGTGGAGAGGGTTTCCGCTAGTGCCTCAAGGGATAAGGATGCCATTTTATTTTCAGCTCGGAGGGCTTTGTTGCGGTCAATTATGATTGTGATCGCACCATTTGGCCCCGACATTGTGATCTTCATGTATCCCCAATGTGGTATGGCCTGGAATGTTGTGAATCCTTCACGTCCTAACAGGGCATGGTAACTACTATGAAAGGGTACGATATGAAAAAGAATTTCTTTGTATTAGTAGTTCTCGGGCATGCCGAATACCACATCAAGTGTTATTCATCTGGTACAACATGCTTCTTTCTCACGGACAATACCTCAAAAGGTGGTGTTGCTTTGTTCAATTCGAGATCTATGGAACTACATTTTTCCTAGTGTGTCCTCGTAATGAGGTTTAGACTGCTACCCCCATGCATTAGCTCCTTATTTAGTCTGAAGCCATCGACTATGGGGTTTAAGAATAGGGCAGCAGGTGCTCGTCCTGTGCTAGTGATCGGCTAGTCATCCTTGTCGAAAGTAATTGGGGTGTCCGACCATGGCTTTGCCGCCGTTACATGGTGGATTTTATGGATCTCTCGAAGAGCTCCATTTCCTTGATTTTTTGAGGAAAATGTTTCATAGATCGATAGGATCTCCGCATTGCTATTAGGTGGCATTCACGACCGTTCTTCCGTAAGTGGAGCCTTGAGGATGGCTTCTCCACTTTTTGCAACTTTCCTGATGACCCAACATGCTCGGAGGCTATGGGTGGAGGTTATGTTAGGCGGGGCCGAGTGTATGGGGCAAGGATCATCCAGTAGTACGTCGAGGACCGATCTCGCTCCTTTGTTCATCTTCTCTATGGACCCGGAGGTAATCAGCCCCGTGAATGGGGGTGTGCACCTTCTTTGGTTCCTCTGCTATGCTCGATAGGTCCAGGCTCCATGCACATTTCTATATTTGCCATGTCCTTTCCATGGCGCAATATTTGAGCACCAGTTTTGACATATCAGCGAAAGTTTGAATTCGGCAATGGGCGAGGGCGTTGAGGATGCCCTCATCATGGCCACTATGATGGAAGGCGTTGATCATCTCCTTCTCAGCGTGGCCCTCTTCACTAGCCTTGTTGAGGAGGAATCTGGCCCAAAAGTGGTGTATTGATTCCCCTGGCCGTTGTATAACCTTGTATTGGTCGAGTAAAACAAACCCTTCCTCTTTTCCCGAGGGATGCTCGAGTTAGGTGGTGGGTGGGATGAAATTTTGTATTCCCATGAGATGTGAGGCCGATACTTTGGCGACTGCGTCCCGCGCTTTAGTGGGGTTTAGCGCGGTAGGCTCGGGGTCTGTGTCTACGACGAGATCGTGCTCTACTAATTCTGGTTCACGTTCTAGATCGGCCACTGGCCTCGAGTTTATCTCGGGACAAGATCCGGGTTCTGGATTATTGAAGGAGTCCGGATGATCGGTAACCGGGATGTAGACCGTCCTTAGTTCCAGTAGGTGATGTGGGGAGCCATTAACCAGGCACTCGATGGTGGTGAAAAAATGCATGATGGGTGGGATGTGAATTTCCCTATCATGGGTCTAAGCCCGACTCGATCATGGATTGGAGGTTGGTCGCCGATCATGCCACAGATTGGATCCGGTCGAGTAACTCATGTAGTAATACAATCTTGGTAGACTCCATACCGTTTGAGTGTTCGGGATAGGCCCGCGGCACTGATGCCCCAGGGATGTTCGAGGATGTTCCCGGGCTGCGTTCGGCTAAGCTGAATCTAGGCGTATCTACCACGTCAGGCTCCGAGGCTGGACCAAGGTCAAACTCACCCCGGTAGTGGGATCCACGGTTTCCGAAATCAAGGCATCAGGCCTTGTGGGCTCCTCGAAAGGAGCTTGGAGCCTTGTTAACACAATATCTCCCCGGGTGTTGGTGGTGAACTCTAGGCTCCTAAACCTTACTTCCTGACCAGGGGTGAAGCTTTCGACCTAGCCAAGGTGGCCGGCAGGATCGGCATGCAGAATGATGCTTCCAAGCGCGGACATCTGTTCGGCAACAAAGACATCCTTGTTGCGGATCTCTTCGCTGATGACTAAGCATGACATCTACCCTTCCTGCGATCCTACATCGGAACTCTCAATGAAAGTACCAGTGTCAATGTCAAAACCGGTGTATTTCAGGTAGGGGGTCCCAAGGTGGGGACCTTGGATCGATGGGTTACACGGGACGAAGGAGACAATGTTTACCTGGGTTCGTGCCCTCTTGAGGAGGTAAACCCCTACGTCCTTCTTGATTATATTGATGTGTATGAGGATTACAGAGTTAATCTACCTCGAGATAGTATGAGATAAAACCCTAGATGAGTGAACTTGTCTATGCGGATGAAACCCTCTGGTTTATATAGACACCACGGGTTCCTAGGGTTACAACCAACCTCGATTCAGGGGCTGAGGCGCCGACCTAGACTACTAAACATGGATGAAACACCAGTCTTCGAAGCTTTTCTTCTTGAATACGAGGTCGTCATGCAATCCGGTCTTCAACAACACGGCCCATTAGGTCGGCCGCTAAGAGATGGGCCGACCATCCGAGGACCCCATATTCCCGGACTTCCTCACCTCCTCCCCTCTAATCACCACCTGCACGCGCTAGCTCTGCAATAGAACACTCTCCGCTCTCCCTTTCCCCTCCTCCGATGCTAGGGTGTCATGCACATCGCCACCGTCGGCCACCTCCGCCATGGGCAAGGCTGCGATTGGCCTCGGCCTTGCCCTTGGCCAGAGACCACCTAGGGTGGTGCGACTCTCTCCCTCGAGCACGCAGATGGCCGGGGCTCCACCAGAGGTGGCCAGAGCTACTGGGACAAGCGTCGGTGAGCGTCGGCCCTGCCTCCCCTCTCGCTCCCCAAATCGAGCGGGAGGTAGGGGTGAACCCGACACGCGGGCCTCGCCTATCAGTGGTAGCCAGCCGGACCTAGTGCCTTAAGTGGAGGTGCCCCCTCCTTCTACGCCTCTCCACCTGGGAAGCATATTCCTTGGAGTGCACCTCCTGTGTGGCCCTTCGCTGGCTGGGTCGTGCGACTGGGTCAGCCCAGTACGCTGCGGCGCTAAGTTAAGCCCAGTGCATAGCTTAGGCACATCTGGGTAATCCCTTATCTCTTTTCTTTTCCTTTAAAATAGGAACTTCTCAAAATTCATAATTAATTGTTTTTAGCTCCAAATTTGATGATTAAATTCCGACAAACTCCTAAAATCATGTGCTACCCAAGTATGTGCATTGCACATTTTTCTAGAGAAACTTTATGTAGTGTTATCATTCAAATTCAAATTTGAGTATTTCAAACCCCACCTTGAAAGATTCTTACAACAACCAAATCAACTCCAAATGGAGTGATTCAAGTTCCTAGTTGTCTATAAAATTAATCCATATTTGTCTAACCTTAGTAAACATTTTTCCATCCATTATTTCTGTTGCACCAAACAAATAGCCCCTTTTACCATATATTCCATATTATAAAACCCCTAGAATATTCATCCCAACTCCCAATCATGTGAAACCAATTCCTAAATGTTTTTAAAATCGTCCCCTAATTGATACATAAATCTAGTCATTTCTATAAAAATGTTTTCTGTAGACTTCTCATAGGATCGTAAATACCTCCATTTCCGCTATATAAAATTCTCCGATGATCCAAATCCATTAGAACAACCTTACGTACTTTTCTCATGACCAGAAATGTCCAAGAAAAATAAAACTCCTATATATAGAGCACTTTGTGTTTTTGCTTGTTGTGTGGCTTATCATGGTTGTTTCCGATGATAGTTTATGAAGTAGACAGAGTGCTCGGAGTTGGACGAGAAGCGTGAGAAGATCTCGAAGACTTTGCGGAACCAGGCAAGCAGCCCTTTGACCACGTCTCAAAAACTATTTTATGCATGTCATATAGCACGCTGTTCCGATGCATTGAATCATGTTTAATCGGTGACCACCTTGGTGGGTTGTCTCCGAAAAACTCCTTGTTGATACTTGCACTTGAGCTTGACTCTACCCCCTATGAGGGTTGCGCGACTGGGGTGTAGTTAGGTTGCTAGTAGTTGCTACGCAAATGGGATGGGACTATGCATGGTGACAGTGAAAGAAATGATTTGAAAGGTTTTACGAAAACCCCATCGGGTGCCACTAATACCCGAGGGAGATGTGTGAGCTCGGTAGCCACTTGATAAAGAAGTGGTGTACTGAGGCTAGTGTGTGTGTGGTTTTCGAAATCGGAGTGGTTTAACTTGCGACTGTTACTCCAACCTTACATGCACGACCATGATACTCCTGATGGGACAAAGCTTTTTTGATTTCTATGGTTGGTGCTAGTAAAGGGCACACATTACTAGGGGCGGGAGTGACGTGGTCATTCTCGAGACGGGGTCGTGCCAAGAAAAGGGTGACCATTGGTCATTTTCACAAACACTGGGCACACCATTGCTTGCCCTCGTGGATGATACGTGTGATGTACATCACGAGGAGTTGTCACCAATGCGTGGTATCTTTTCTAGTATCATCATGGTAAAGGTGATGTTCGGGTACTTACCTCGGGTACTTACCTCGGGTCTCGACACGAAAGTTCTAGTGTATTGCGGGTAAAGTGTGCAACCTCTATAGAGCGTACAACTATTTGAATAGCCATGTCCATGGTACCTATGTGAACATGGGATGACACCTAATCTAAGTGTGTGTGCATGAGAAAGGTGATTATGTGTGGGAAATGACACCTAAGCTAAGTCGGACGACTTGGTACGATGGGTGAACATGGGATGTTCAACCCTCAGTACATATTGATATCTGTAACCAACTTGGTACGATGGGTGAACATGGGATGTTCAACCCTCAGTACATATTGATATCTGTAACCATTAACATGGATACCGTTTACCTCATGATGCATGCCTCACAAGAAATTGATTATGTCATTGCACTCAAAATTAGCTTTCTGCAAACTTCCTACTTAGTGCTATATCATGCATTGTTATGGCCTTGTTCCAAACATGGGTTGCTTGCGAGTACATTCAAAGTACTGACGGGCTTGCCTCTTGTTATTTCATTGACCAGGTATGAGAGAGCAGGATATGATGAAGTATATCTTGGCGACGTTCGAGCGAGCTAGCACGCTTCCCAGTCAGAATGCATGTAGGGTTAAGACTGATGGCATGGGTTCATTTTGCCGATGAAAATTTTCGCTGCAATATATATGAAGACTTGGCCATGGAGGCCATATCTGCATAAACAGTGCGTAATGGATGTAAGACTCTTGTTATTCAGTTTTTGTGTGTTCACTGAGCATTAATCTTTGGGATCATTGTGCACGTAATCTCGACTTATGAGTCAGGGTCCCCACATTAAGCTAGCCCGAGCACCCCTCGCGGCCCACTGCGCTCCCTCTCTCCCACGGACCCCCCGAACCAGCCAACGACTCGTCCCATGCCCTCCTCCTCCTCCTATGACAGGCGACACCCGCCTCGGTTCCTGCTTAAATTCGAGCTCCCCGACGATGCTCTCCCCCTCTAAACCACACCAGGACGCCATTAATATCAGCGTGATCCCCCCGAGCTTGTTTCTTCCTCATGGTGGCCGGAGCATTCCCTCCCATGGGCACCATCGCCGGTCTCCGCTACCACTAGACCCCTGCTCTCTCAAGCGCTCCCTGGTGGGTGTGAGCTAGCTAGACAAGTGTGTCTCTCCTTCTCGATCTTGTCCATCACCAGAACCTTGTTGGGGATGTACCGTACCTTTGGCAATCGCCACCAGGGTCCACTCCCCCTCTGTCGTGCATGAGTGAGAGGTAGATGATGCCGACTCGTCAGCCACCATGGCCCCGCCTATTAGCCATTGGAAATTCCACCAACGGGCGGGCCCTGCCCCTGTTTAAGTGGAGGCACCTTTCGTGTGCATAGCCTCCCCGCGGTGGAAGCAGCTCACGCAAAATAATCCTTTGACGTCTTCACTTCCTCTGCGCGGCTGAGTTGCTGGGCCGGCTGAGTAGCTAAGGTGCACCCTATGCGCATTTTAGAAGATTTAGGTGAGGATATTTTCTGTTTTCTTTTTCTAGAGAGACTAAAGAAATCATATTAAATTCATCCTAGCTCCAAAGTTGATGATTTAAATTTCTATCTCTTCCTAAAAATACGACCTGCCTCTTGGTTATACTCCCATAATTTTTCACCACAACTATTTTGCCTGTTCATACTTAAATTTAAACTTGAACTACTAAGAGCCACCTTGAAAATCCCTAGCACCCTCAAATCAACTCCAAATGGAGTGATTCCAATTCCAAGGTTTTTTTTAAATAATCACCTATTTTTCTAGCCATGTTTAACATTTTTTCTATGTCGTATTTTGGTGGGACCAAATAAATAGCTCCTTTCTCCCATTTAGCTCATCTTAGAAAAATCATAGAGGAATCATGCCAACTAGAAATACAATGAAACCACTTCCGAAAGTCTTCTAAAATCATGTCCTATTAAATGAGTGCCTCCACTCATTTCTAAGAAAATATTTTCTGTTGACTTCTCGTAGGTCCACTAATCCCTCCACTTCCACCTTTCGGAAATTTTCATTGATCTAGATCCATTAGAACCCCTTGAGGTATTCTTCTTGACACCACTGGTGTCGAAGAAAAATAGAACTCCTCTTTACAGAGCACTTTTGTTTCTCTGGTTGTCATGAGGCTTATTGTGGTTGTTTCGGACGATAGTTGACGAAGTAGATGAAGTGCTGGGAGTTGGACTAGAAGATCGTGAAGACCTCGAAGACTTTACGGAACCAGGCAAGCAACCCTTTGACCATGACTATGAAACCATTTTATGCATGTAACATGGCCCTTTATTTGATTGCATCCGAATCATGTTTAATCGGTAACCACCTTGGTGGGATGTCTCCGGTATTTCCTCGTTGATAGTTACACCGAGCATGACCCTACCATCCAATGAGGGTTGTGCAGGTGGGAAGTAAGGATGCTAAGTAGTTGCTATGCAATTGGGATGGGAATATGCATGGTGACGGAAAAAGGAATGATTTCAAAGACTTTTATAAAAACCCGTCGGGTGGCACTATTGCCCAAGGGAGATGGTGTTGAGCTAGAAAACCACTAAAAACTAGCTTTCTGCTACTCTCCTACCGAGTGCTATATCATGCATTGTTATTGCCTCGTCCCAAACATGGGTTTCTTGCGAGTATATTCTAAGTACTCATTCGATTGCCACTTCTTATTTTAGTGGCCAGGCATGAGAGAACATTATATGATGAAGTATACCTTGGTGACGTGCGTGCGAGCTAGGACGCTTCTGAGTCAGAATGCTTGTAGTGTTAAGCGAGATGGCATATGTTCAAGCTATCCTTGAAGACTTTATGTTGGATATATACGAAGACTTGGCCATAAAGGCCATATTAGAGCAAAACGGTATGTAAAGGACGTAAGACTCTTGTTATTCAGTTTCTATGTGTTCGGTGAGCATTGATCTTTGGCATCACTATGCACTTACATTCAGTGATCACGACTTATGAGTCGGGGTACCCACATGAAACCTCCACTAGCAAAAGCAAGAAGGCCATCAAAGCTATACCTACAACCAAGCAGATTCCTGCAAAGGAGGATGGGACTAGCACTTTCACCAAACGTGCCTCCCATTACAAGAAATAGGAAAGCGCATTTGTCACTTACCCGTGGGGAAATGTTGATATGTTCGCGTGGCAATGATATGACATCTCCAGTGTTCCCAAGCAAGTGATAGAGCACCACCTTGTCGTCTGCCCAAATGCAAGACCCGTCTAGCAGAAGGCCACAAAGTAAACTTTGGAGCACCGAGAGTTCGTACCCCAAGAAATCAAAAGCTGAAAGCTGCAAGTTTGGTCAGAGGAGTGATACAACCCCACATGGTTGGCTAATTTAGTAGTGGTTCATGAGGCCAATGGGAAATGGAGGATGTACATTGATTTCACACGTATCAATAAGTTTTGTGAAAAGGATCCTTTCCCATTGACACATATAGACCAGATTGTGGACTCAACTGTCAGCTGCGATCTCCTCTCTTTCCTTGGTGCCTACTCTCGTTACCATCAAATCTTTATGGCTCAGGAAGATGATGATTGAACCACATTTATCACTCCATATGGCACATAGTTCTTCCTGCATGTGCATTTTGAATTGGGAAGTGTAGGAGCCACGTTCCAAGAGTTGTACAAGATGGTTTTGGAACGCAATTGCATAGAAATGTAGAATCTTACATGAAAGACGATGTGTTCTAGATCAAGTCCCGGTCAATGCTCATCCAAGACTTATATGAACATTTGCAAACTTGCACAAAATTAACTTGAAGCTCAATCTCGAGAAGTGTTTTCGGTGTTCCATCCAGCAAGCTTCTCGGCTTGTTTGTATCTCAGCATGGGATCAAAGCGAACCCCGAAAATATCAAAGGAACTAAGCAATTCAAAGCACCAAAGTGCGACGTACGCTGTCTTGCCGACTGTGTTGCTTCCCTGAGATGATTCATTTCAAAGTTAGCTGAGCATGCCTTGCCGTTTTTCACAGTCTTGAAAAAGGCCAGTCCTACGAAAGGGACCACCGAAGCAGAGACCATGCTCCAACACTTGAAGAATTACCTCTCTTCTCCACCGGTGCTAGCTGTGCCTAAAGGACTAGAGGGGTTGATGATTTATTTTGGGTCTTGAAGCGTAGAGTTTTGTAGGATAGTAGCAAATTTCTGTCAATTGATGACCTAAGGTGTATCAATCCACGGGAGGTTTAGGTTTAAGATTGTCTCTCTCAAAAAACCCTGCAGTAAAATAAAAGTAATATCTTGTGTCCCCAACACACCCAATATAATGGTAAATTGTATAGGTGCACTAGTTCGGCGAAGAAATGTTGATACAAGTGTAGTATGGATGGTAGAAATAGGTTTTTGTAATCTGGAAATATAAAAACCACAATGTAACAAGTGACAAAATTGTGCACAAACGGGATTGCAATGCTCGGAAAAGATGCCTAGGGTTCATACTTTCACCAGTGCAACCTCTCAATAGTGCTAACATAAGTGAATCATCTGACCATCCCTAACCGTGCGAAAGAATCACTCCAAAGTTCCTATCTAGCGGAGAACATAAGATGAAATTGTCGTAGGTAACAAAACCACCTCAATGTTGTCATTTCGAATCAATCTATTGAGCCGTCCATATAAGAGTCAAAAAGGCCCCTAGAGTTCATACGAGAATAACACCTCTGATATGCATCAATGAACTCTAATGTCATCTAGATATTCCAATGTCACCGTAACTATACATGATTTAATTATTTTACATGCATCAAACAATTTCAGATTCATTATATTCAATACTACACACATAACTTCAAAAGTACCCAGATATTTCTATCGGAGAAAGTAGGACAAAAATGTGCAATAACCTATGTGCATAGATCAACCCAAAGTCACATGAATCTGCAAGTTGATTACCAAAACATATATCAAGTGACTCAATAGAATACCCCATTTTCACCACATGTATCCTCATGCAAGACATATATGGAGTGGTCTAAATCCAATCTGACATAGCAAAACCTCCAAGGGAAGACTAAATTCATCACATCAAGATAGCAAGGGAAGAATACCATATGATTGAACTATATCAACAAAGCTTGTGATACATCAAGATCGTTCCATCTCAAGAACACAAGAGAGAGAGACATCAAACACATAGCTACTAGTACATACCCTGAGCTAGAGGGTGAACTACTTCCTCCTTGTAATGGAGACAGACGAGATGATGAAGATGGCCTCTGGTGATGATTTCCCCCTCTGACAGGGTGCCAGAGAAGGGCTCCAGACAAGATCACTTTGGAACATAGGCTTGCGACTACGGACTGGAGTTCTTTTTATCGCTTTTTTTCTTTGGAATTTGTAGGAATTTTCACCGTCAGTTTCATGCCAGGAGAGTCCACAAGGAAGAGACAAGATTGAGGGGCAGCGGGCGCCTTAGGCACGTGCCCCTAGGCTTGTGGCTTGCTCGGCCACCCGTGGCACATTTCTGGTGCTTCATGGGCCTCTTTCGATCCATAAAAATCACAAAAATGTTTTTTGAATTCCAAGAAATTTTATTCCAGAACCACGGTAATTCTGCTGAAAACAATGTGAGTCCAGGTTAGTTCCGTTTAAATCATCCAAAATTTCACCGAAACCATACAAAATTGTAATAAACATGGCATGAATACAACATAAATTATCAATGGGTTGGAGACGTATAACTTTAGCAGCGACCAATCAAGTGACATGTGATGTAGTTTTGGCAAGGGAAGCAGAAGAGGAAACGCCGGAAGTAGCAGAGCCGAGGACCAACAAACTAAAGTCTTCTATGACAATATAGTATGCCAACAAGCTCGATTCAACGCAAAAAATGGACAACAACAATAATAAGAGGTTCCGAAGAAGAAGATGGAGCAGTTCCGTGTTGCAGGGAGCTAGGTCAAGGTACTCCCGTGTACAGAAATTGCTTTTGAACCTCCTCATGGCGTCACGCAAGCTGCACAACTACTTTCAAGGACACCCAATCACCATCGATACTCCCTTTCCACTTGACCATGTCTTGAGAAATCTAGAAGCTACCGGCAGGGTTATAGAATGTCGAGGTACGACAATCTATGGGACCGGCAAGGACCCTTCTCGGTTTTATTGTGGGTATCTACACACACAAAGATCAACACCCGCCAAAAGCACACCAAGGGTTTCTACAGGTTCGGGCAAACCTGAGGCATAAAACCATACGTTCTCTGTTATGTGGATTATATGTATGCTCAAGATACAAGGAACACAACAACCCGACAAGGTGCTCGAGAGTGCTACTACACATGCAATTGAGCAGGGTTTATGCCCTTGTAAAGTTAGCACTGGACATCCATTTATATACGAAAGGGGCTACCAAAATGGCTAAAATAGTAAATACACAAGCATAAATATTGGATGGAACAGTGGTCAAACTGCTTAAACAAGCTATAGTGGACAATACCTAACCTTGACTGTTAGGAGAGGCACATTAAATGCACCATGAGTTGTCACGCTTGCATTTATCCATGGCGAGGATTGCGTCTCCTTTGGTCGGCCAAGTGCGACCCGAGGTACCATGACCCGTCTGCTGCTGGCTTGGAGAATGACGCGCGGGCCTGCCCAATAGAGACAGCCATGCCTCAACTGCCCCGGCAGGAGCCGCCTCGTGAGGGATGTGCTCGCTAGGCCGCCTTGCTGCCAATTCAGGCCCTCCTAAGGCCTTCGAGCGTCGGGGTGCCTCATGAAGCCCCTCCCGCGAGACAACCTCGTGATGCTTGGCGTGCAGCGCAAACCGCGGGGTCCCACGACCATCACATGGGTGGCGTGCTCATGACGAGAAGGATAGTAGGTAACGCGACAGCCAGCGCGGACAAGGAGGATTTCGTTCCTGGTGATTGGGAGGCAACGTCGGCTGATCCCCCAAAAGTAGGTGGCCAAAGCATATCATTTTGGTGAAAGAGGTTCAGAACAGATCAACGCTGCAGAACGAAGGTAATCACTGAGCCCACGACCGCGTCACGAAAGCTACTTTATTAGGTGAAGACAACCTTTAGTCGGGATTGGACTAGATTCCTATCCCCCTTCGAATTGCCCCTTTCTAGCTACCCTTTCCTACTCATGTCTTTTGGGAAGAGGACCGAGGCACTACAAGGGGGGCAGGACCGCATCTGTGTAGGGATCGGACGGTTCTCTCCCTAAAAAACCTGTGTACCAAAGCTCAAGACCTCTCCTTTACCAAGAAATAAAATCACAAGAAGGATTAGGGTTTTACGCTGCCAGCGGCCGAACCTGGGTAGCTTGCGTGCTCCCATTGCTTTCAGTGAGGCGGAGTGAGTTCACCGTCCGTTTTGCTATGTTTGTCGTCATGTTGCACGTCGCAACCCTACTCCGCCAATGGTTGAACATCGTGGGTGCGCTGGGCAGGGGAACTTGCTATGTTCGCATCCTCGACCTCGACACGAGCATCAAGATGGGTGAAGCCATTGTCTGCAAGGAGCATGCGCATGCTGAGCTACCACGAGGGCAACCGCAACGCCCACCGCCCATGCGCTCCTCGGCTGCATTCTCGGGCCGCCACTGAGCTTGTTAGGGATCATGTGGCCTCCTCCATCCACCCGTCCGTGAATGAGCAATCACATGATCACTCCACCACCGTCTCCTCGCTTTGCGCTACGACCCTCATGCTCCGTGCACCGCACTTCTCATGGCTCAGGAGCTACTTCACTACCGCCCAGCCAACAATGGCAATGGGGCCTGGCTAGAGCACATCACTGAGCATGTCAATCTCGTGAGCACGAGGCTCTGCCTCGCCGTCCTCCTCCGACGCGCATGGTTGACCCGCCCCGCGGGTCGATGGCCCCGGCGGCCAATGATGAGAGTTGCCACATCATCCACCACACACCCCAATATGCACACGCATGCCACGAGAGAGAACCCCAACCGCCAGGATCACATTCTATAGGATGTCGCCACTTCGAGGCGCCAGAACCGCATGGCCCTCAAGGGGGACGTCTCCACCATGGGGGCTACATGGCCCTAACCCCCGAGCTGTGTCGCATGGTGCCACTCGACAAATTCAAGACAGAGCTTCCTCCTTGCTACAACAACATCGCCAACCCCATGGAGTTCCTTCTACATTACACCATCACCATTCAGGCTACAAGGGGGGACGACCGGATCATGGAAAACTGGTTCCCCGTGGACCTCAAGGACGCCGCGCGCACATGGCTCATGAACCTCCCTAAGGCGCCCATCTCTTCATGGGAGGACCTCTGCGAGCAGTTTATTGTGAACTTTGCGTGCACGAGTGAGCTCCCCCTTATGCTCAATGACCCGCGGGTCGTGCGCCAGTGCCCCGACGAGCCCCTCTGCAAGTTCATCGAGTGCTTTAGCTAGGTGCGCAACATGATCTTGAGAGCCTCCGACACCTCCATCCTCTCCGCCTTAACAAGAGGTGTCTCTGACATGAAGATGTGTGGGAAGCTCTCCGTCAGGGTCAAGCTCGACTCCATGTTAGATCTCTTCATCCTTGTCGACTGCTGCGCCAAGGCCAAGGAAGGTCACCTTTTCCTCCATGATGGACCGAGTCTGGCATGGCGAAGCCCAAGCACAAGGACCCGAAGCGCAACAGCCCTGTTGTGCTCGCAGTGGAGCCCAAGCAGAAACACGGGCATGACCATGACAAAGTGCTCACAAAGACTTTTTGCGCTGACAATAATGTGATCTCCCGCAGCACCACTGACTCGTACGAGCTCAAGAAGCTCCACGAGGGCTGCACCACTCGCCGCGAAGGCTGTAGAGGTGGGGCGCGGTTTTTTTCCTGCGCGTTCCATGCACAGCGACAATCCAGTCCGCTGGTCCGCTCGTGGGGATATGGGCTGCATGCAGGAAGGTACAGCCAGTGCCCCACTATTGTCGGTCTTTGTCCTCGTATTAACCTGTATATCGTTTTTTCACTGCGTCCCTGCCCGCCGGTATTCCATGTTTACTCTACGGCCCCACTTCTCATCGTCAAACGTGTCCTCCCTTCCCCCCACCACCACCCATTATCACCCTCTATCTCGTTTTTCTCTATCCGGTCACAAGAGGAACACCACCTAGAGCAGCTCGTAATCCCCATTCTTTCGATCCAGATCCACTCCGGAGAAGCCACTTAGTGCATCAGCCCCGCGATGAAGACGCAGTGCACCCCGTCGGATTACCCGCCGCCAGCGAGTCTTAGCTGCTACACAGGAGAAGGAGGGAGCTCAATCATGGATCTGGATCTGGCCGATGAAAGCATTGAATCAACCCCATCTCTCCAGGTTTTGAACTCCACACACACACTTCATCCCGATCCCCCTTTTTTTTGACGTGTTGTGTTCCGTATTATCCCGTCCCTCCTAATTGATTCACAACTTGTACGCAGCCTGTTCGGTTTTTGGATGTTGAGCTTGGTGGGGCTGATATTCCAGACGAATTCCTGGATCCAGATTTCTGTGGTATAGACACTTCCTCTGACCACAGATGCCACCACGGACTTAATCGAGCAAGAAAGGTTGCTTACGCAAGCGCAGCCACTGGGAGGAGGTTTCTCGGATGCCCTCACCATGTGAGCTTTTGTCTACTGCTGTTTCATTTGGTTTGTTATTTTATCAGCTTCGCTAGATTCTGAAATCACGAATATCTGAAGAAAAAAATTAAATTCTCAGGGGAACGAGAGATGCAGCTGGTTGAAGTGGATTGACGAACCATGGGGGCATGTTCTTACACGCTCAATAATGCACCTATGGGGTAAATTTGCTATGTACCGCGATAAATCATATGAGTTGGATGCCAAGAAGAAGGAAATGAACCAGGTTTACCTAGAGCTCTGGACTGAGAGAAGCAAGCTGGAGTCTGAGCACAATCAGGTTGTCATCAATCTCAAGAACATTATAGTGGACAATGAAATTAAGATGGCCAGGAGGTTGGATTTTCACACTAAGCTGTGTGTGGCCTCTATTTCTTCAGTTGTTACTCTAGCAACAGTCCTAGCCTATGTGTTGTCTCCCTAGTAATGTCGTGTTTTTAGTGATCGTTTAGCTGATGCACTAAGCTGCTTCTCTAGATTGTATTATGATTATATGTTCCTCCTTTACCTCATTATAATACGGTATGGCATGTTGGAGTTCACCGTATCAAATTCGAGTTGAATTCGCATATCAATTATTCATTATGACATTTTTTGATGCATGTTGTTCCCTTCCCATTATGAGTTAATTTACAGCTCCATCCTTGATTGAGATTCAGATTCTAGTATATATATTACAAACATTTGCTTTGTATGAAATGTTTCGAAAAATTGTGTGTTAACTTGACCGGTGTAGCATTTGTAATTTGTTATCATGATATATACACATATTACATACACCTGTATTTAGACCGATCTTGGAACAAAAACATTTATGCAGTACCCATTTTTATTTACCCCCTCATGTTGCTTATCATCGTTTTCCCATTTGTTGTCTGTGTTGTTCAAGTCTGTTAATGCGGCCGATATTGTGTTATCATTTTAGAACGGAATGGTTCATTTTTTATTATCCAACCAGGTTGTGCGAGGTCCAGTCCAATCGTATATATCGTTTTTCCTATGACTCTGGTGTAAGATTTAATCGACGACCTGGCAGAAGTTTGCAAGGTATTTTCTAATATTCACCATGTTATATATTCCGTGAATATCAAATGTTAGTTTCACGTCATCACTATGTGATCCTGTTTTTTTTGTTTTAGTTGTCTGATAGTATTATGCATTATTCTATTGGCATGATTTAACCATATAAACAAGGCAAGATATCTTGTGAATCCGAAAGCTATATGTATCCGTGTATCCATTTGTTTCTCATCCTCTCGATCTAAATCCATCACCTCATGTTTCACCGAGTATAAAATTTCTTCCCATGAGCTCTCAAATCAGGTTCCAATCCCAAGTCCTCCTACGATGGCAACGCCCAGCTGATTCCCTCGATTTTCTGCCGAAGGCGAGCACGTAGCGACAGCAACGGCTCGATTGTCACTTAGACCCCGGCTGGCCGGTCGTCTTGACGGCGACCATGGCAACTGACATCGTTCTGCGGCGATGACGACGCGTCTGATGAGGTGCTAACGCCGGGCTCGATGGCCTCCCCCGCCGGCAATGATTCGTACATATGTAGCTACAACCTCTCGTCCAAAGAAACCTGTCGGCTGTAGCCTGTATCCTGTAGCCTGTAAAAAATGTGCTGGTGCTATGCTCATATGAAAAAATTGTATCATTATCTGCACCTACATCAATGACATCATGCGAGATTCTTCTAAGTGTATCCTTTCTTTTCTAAATTACCTACCAATACGTGATATGCCTTACCAAGCTTGTTCAGACCAAAGGCTTTGGTTGAGCCTTTTCCTTGTTAAAACATCTTGTTTGTTGTTGCCACAAAATTAAGTGACTAGTCTTGTTCTGAACTTGTGTGATGAAGAAAAAACAGTGTTTTTCTCAGTCAAGTGAACAAAGCACATATTGTGATTGTAATGCTTTGGATGTGGAACCGTGTTGGGATGGCTTTCTCCAGATTTGATATATAAACTAAAAGAAGAACTCACTGTCCGAAATATCCTGAACAATCACAAACTTCAGTGACTAGGCTCCATATGTGTTGAAAAAATTCAGCGACTTATTCAGAAAATCTTGTGAATTACAAGTATACTGACAAACTGCATTTTGTGCTCTGGTATGATGCAGGTCTGAGCAAAGAATTTACTTAACATAACAAAAATTGTGACAATCATCCGCTGAGTGTTGTTCATATAATTGTTATAAATCAAGTCAACTTTGACAATCATCCGCTCTGGTATGTTCTAGTAATTTCTCTTGTTCATCAAAAACACTCTCACTGTAAAGAATTTATCTTTTGTTATTCGTATTGTACAATACAATCCAAAGAAAATAGTTTTGCATTTTTCTACCTTTTGCACCTTTTCTGCCATCTTTTAATAATGTAGTAGTTGGGAAGCTCATTTTGGTTTTCAATTCTCCATACTTGGATAATATGGAGGCACATAATTCCGTTTGACTCAAATAACTTGCACGAACTATTTGCAATCATGGTTGCCGTGTCATGGAAGACTTCCCTAACCTTACCAGACCCACATCTCAGAGTCACAATTTTTAGCCCCCTCACCTTGTGTAATATCTTGAACACAAGAGTGGTCTCTAGCAGCAATAACTTGATGCTGAAATTTCTCAAACACCTCATATGTGAAGACCTCGCTCTCTTGTTTCTCAATTCTCCATGGTGTTAATAGTTGTGGGGTGGTGTGTATACTTCTATTGTCTGCCATCAATTCTTCCTCACGTTGGCATTCTAGAGCTGTGTCAAAACTAAGCCAAAGCTCAACAAAAGCGAGCCTTCGGTGAATGAACCGGTTAAAAAAAGATTTTGCACTCTCGAACCTTGAAGTGGTTCTGAGAATGCCTGCTAGAGATATGTCCATAAAGTAGGCCGGTATCCAAGACTCTCGAATACTAAACCTCTTAGCAAACCACTCATTTTCTTCCAACCTGAGATCTATAATGACAGAATTCCATTGTCACTCAAAATCAGTTGTAGTTTCAAAACCCCAAACTCATGAGTTCGGCCTCTTCCAAAATTCTGGACCCTCTCTAATAAAAGGTCCAACCTTTGATGGCAACTTTTCCATTATATACCACATAAACAACCGATGCGTAGTGGTTGCAAAAACTTTGTCAATAGCAATCTTCATGCTACCGGCCTCATCTGTTATGATAAGTCTAGGTGCTACCCCTCCCTTTGCTTTTAGGAAGGTCTGAAATAACAAAATGTATGATTCTTTTTTCTCATTTGCTAAGAAGACAGCAACAAAGAATACACTTTGCAAAGTGATGATTAACCCGTGTAAATTTGCAATTGGATTCAAAAGATATGTTGCCTATAAACAAACACGTGTTCAACATAATAGATAACTTAGCAAGTTCACACCAACAAGGTTAACTAGTTCGGGTTACATCATAGAAGTCCAAATGAAAAGGATTTAAAGTTCTAGTAGTGGTCTTGGAAATTCAAACATAGGTACTTAAAATGAGTCATGTAGACCCAGCAAAACACGGTCTTGAAACCTCAGTTAATCTGCTTGTCCTTCTTTGGAAAGAGACAATCCTGGTACCTCTTAGGAAGATGCCCAATATTTCCTTCAGTACCAAGAAGATCAACAAGCAGGTTCATCCTAGCATGCATCACACCATCCCCCTGCACAATGATTTTTTGTTTTATTTGGTCCGCCTCTATAGTGTCAGTTCAGTTTGTTTTTAAACAGTATCCATGGTTTAGAAAAATATTACCGGGTTCATGCACCTTTTTAGCTTTGTTCCCATCCAGTTCCTTGAAAAGTGAGTAGCATATATTCCAGTGTCCTCCCTGAAATTATATTAAATGTAAACTAATGTGAGCAACTTCTTCTTCGACTACTTGATGATAAAAAAACTGTTTACTTATACGGAAAAGAAAAGATCAGTACTTCTTGCATATTCCTGTGACCAGGCTTTTTGGAAAGCAGGTATTCCACAACCTCATGTCTGGCTCCCATCCAGCGAAGAATGACTTAATGCATAGCTCAATAGCCTTGTGAAGCTCATCTGCCACCTTCTGGTGCCTTCGCTGAATTTCCTTGTCAGACTCGTCCCCATTGTTCATTGTTGGGTCCAGGACAAAGATCTTTGCCTTTGGGAAGTCCCAAATGTAGGTAGACCATTTAAAATCAAATTTCACCGGAAGAACAATCTGTTTTGTTATGATAAACAGTAGACAAACAGTGTAGTTATTAACATGAAAGGAATATATAATAGTCATTGGTTAATTGCTTGTTTGTATAAATGTCACCTCGGTACACTTGTTAACCTCATAAGTTATATGAGGCCCTACAAACATATCCTTTATATATCTCAGCATTGAAATGTCGTCTTCTCGGCTAACATGGTTCTGCAAAATTTGTTTGGACTGATGATTAGATACATGGCCGAATTGAAAACGAACTCATATTATTCAACAATCAGTTAGAAAGATGTTCCTCACCACAAAGTCTGACTCTAAGAAATGTCTCCAGCATCCTTCCCCTTTGGCAGCAGCGAACGCTATATCCATCTGTTGGTACCTCCTCATTGTCAAAGTGATCAACACATTATCCACCTCGCGCTATCACGCAGCATATACCGTAGCTGTTGTCCTCTGATGTCCATGTATTTTTGGTTTTGGCTAATTATCCACATGCTGCGTAAATTAGAATACATAAGTTTTCACTGTCAACAAAGCACTATATTGTAAAATCATTGTCATGCGAAGCTAAAGTAAACTGTGTTTGGTTTTCTTGCTGAGTGCTTACTCTTTTAGCTTGTTCGTGTCTCCCTATAGAACAACTTGTATATCTGCATCACATTAGCTGGAGCCCTAGTGGGAGGGTCATAACCCATTACAAACGGAGACCTTGCATATTTCCCTGGCTTCACAATTCTTTTTGGCTCAGGTTGTGTGCTAAAAGCTCCTTGTGACATATTCACATTCAAGTTTATTGCTCCCTCCTCAATCTCCTCCCTAATGTCAAGCTCCACAGCACACATTTGGCGGTGTAGGCTAACAGGAGATGTTCTTGATGTTGAACCTACAAGAAGCTGGTTTGGCGCTGGAGTCCTCACAAGCTGCATCCCCAAACCTATGCATAAGAACATTAAATGTTAAAGCGACAGTGAATAGTGTGATGGAATTATCTTTAACTTCATGACTATTATTTTGTCTTGATAGACGTAACCCTTACCTTCGTTAACTCCTCCCTTGGTTCCAATCGAACAAGGCGTTGCGTTTGCTGACGCAATGAACAAATCTGAAACAATTTAGAAGTACATGTATTACTGCGGTACTCGTACGGAGGTTCGTAATTTAATACGTCTGATGGATTCTGATGTAGCTTTAACTCATACCTGTTGATGATGAAGCTGCCGTGAATGCACTCATCAAGTCTGTCTTCCTGAAACTGGTCAGCGCAACTTTGAACTTGCTATGCATATCTGCAGGATCAATTGTTCCACCTACACCTTCATCATTTTGATTCCTCACAGGCACTATTGACAGTTGATTTTCTTCCATATTGTCCATCTCCTTTTCTTCAACATTATGAGGTCCATGGCCTGGTTGGGCAGAACACATTGGTTTGTTTCCTTTTTGAACAGCCAACTGTGTTGTGTCGTTTCCAATTCCATCGCTGTGTGCCATACTAAAATCATTTGCTGCTTCCAGAAAGTCATCTATTGCTTTATGTGCTGCTTCTTGAGCACCTTCAGATTCGTCAGAGATGTCCACCCTAGCCCTCTCTGGTGTGTGCCTCTTAGATGTTGTAACTTTTTTTCTTTTCATACCTAATATACTTCTCGGCTGGGTATGAACATTAGGAGAATCTCCCTCTACTGGCTCTATGCTAAGAGGTGTTTCTTTATCTTCTTGAATGCCATCTGATAATTTGTGAACAAGTAAAAAAAGAAAGTGAACATGCATATTTTGAGGAGCGCATGGAGTTGTGAAATGTTTTGCTTTTTTCAATACCTGAGTTGGTTGTATAATTGGTCGTCTTCTTTATTTCCCTCATTGCGTTAGTTATCTGGTTTATATCTGCGATTATCCTAGAGCTCTCTTCAACTATGACATCGTTAGTGTTCTGAACAATCTCCTCCCATCCCATTGCGTGCTTCGTGTTCAACCTTGCACCCTTCCTTGATGCCTCTTGAACAACAGTCCGGCACTTGTTAGAAAACTGCTCCACTTTGTTGATGATAATGCCAGCAAACTATAAAGTTTTCAAAACATCAAATCCATGTTATCTGTTATCACAATGATCATTTGAACATTAACGGAAAATTTATTTTCTATGCACTTACTTCTGTGAACACTCCGTCAACTGTCGTTCGTTGTGTGTTGCAACCAATCTCATATTCGTCAATGTCTTGCCGTGCTGATTTGTTGCGGCTGTAGCATACCGTTCCAGGTTTCCTTGGCTGCAAAATTCCATCTCGTTAATACATAGGGTTAGTTTTGTTCGTTAATGAACTAATTTCATTTAGAAACTTGATTACAGAATCTGGTAGTGAATATGAAAAGATGACAATGTACGTAATTATACCATCTAGGCAACTATTGTTAGATTTGGTTACAGTATTATTGTTGGGGATGCACATCTTTTTTAGACCTATTATTAAAAAATAAAAAGATTATAGTTCTATATAATTGAACCTTGGATAAAAAACCCATATTTATTTGTTCACTTTAAGTAGTATACCAGATATAAATCCGGGAAAGATCCGATAAAATAGCTAAGGATAAGTAATTTAAACATTTCAAGCAACCCCCATGCAATCATACACAATTGGTACCCGCAAATGTGTTTGACATAATTTACTTACTAGCAGGTGTCGATATACTACAATCTCTGCATCTTTCCCAGTAGATGTATCTTCATCAATAATTTCTGCAATAGTCTTTTGGTTGTATTCCTTGCCCCATGGGAACACATTGTGGGCCAGATTTTATTCTTCTCTGTCGAGGTTGTCAAGATAGAAAACCTGGTTTGCAGAAAAAATGAATGAATTATACATTCAAACTTAAATGTAAGTACAACATTTGCATTCGATCAAATCTGCAAGAAGAATGTGCATCCACATATATTTGACTTTAATTTCCCACCTAGCAGTTTAGACTTTACCCTTCCAGCTGAGGAAAGCAACTCTTCTCTGATGTATCTACCCCAATTGAACATTTGAATCAGATCAGGCATGTGCAGGGCATTCCAATATTCCGTCGTGAAGTAGTCGTGCTTCAACGGTGGTGCTAGGAGAAAGGTCATCACGCATATTGCAAATGCGACCTTGAATTGCCGTGATTCATCTTTTGTCATGGGTATGCGATATTTCAGCTCCACTATCCGCATTATTGGTCTTATTTTGTTGACTCCAATGTTGATCCCTAAGATTCCCCGTACAACATCACCCACATGAGGCAGCACATTCCTTGCAATAAGAGATCCTATAGATGGCACCCCAAGAACCTTCCCAACGTCTCCGTTGTTGAAAGGTAAGTCTCTTCTTGCATCAATTACCACAGCGGATGCCTTCTCGTCGATCTTGCTCATCAGCCACATTGATTGTTTCCTGTTTGACCTTGTTACTACTGGTAAATGAAGTAGTCCTTCGAATCCCATATCACATAATAGGCACCTCTATTGTTCACACAGACGATCAACCAGACCCTACATCTTCTTGATGCTACTCCTTGAATTTATTGGGTTTTGTGATCCCTTCCTCTTGCCACATCTATCTTCCTCCGACTCTGAATCTTCATCCTCATCCATGTGATGTGTAGGATACACAACAAATCCTCCCGTTGATTCCTCGTCTGTTAGATGGTAATCGCCCGACGATGATCCGCTAACCATTTTCCTGCGATTTAGTCACAAAACGACCCAAATTATCAGATGGGGAAACAGAATTTGGATGAAGAACAAGAGAATTTACTAGAACATAGGAGCTGCGTTGTTTTACAGTAGCCCTTTACAGATCCTTTGTGGCACTGTTTATTCATGCATAAGTCTGGTTACGATGCTTGCTGATGAAGTTAATATTTATGAAAAAAATGAACATAGGAGCAACACAGTATGACACATAATTTACATCCAACATGTCAGGTTCCAGGTTAACAAACTGTAGTTTGTTTGCATCAACCTAGCATAATATTATTACCATGTACAGGACAAACAGTTCCAGCTATGAAAAATACAATGCATTTTACATTCTGACATTCAGCCTTTATTCAAAATAAATAACCTTTATGTTAATTCGTGCATGAATCATGTACACAATGTATCAATGGGAACATATCATTTAAGACATTTGAGTTTGAATAAGCACAACATATATTCCATGCATTAGTTCTGTCCACTAATATGCTTAAGACAAGATGCAGATGCAACCCATAATCATCAAGTTTCAAGAAATAGCTATGGATCTTGGTAGGTCAATGAATCAGCAATCGAACAGATGTACAGAGAGGAGATTTTAGTTTTCCAGAACTTATCCTATGAAAACAGCAAATGCAGAACCAGTCCAAATAAACTCGTAAAAACAAATCATGGAACCAAGTCAAAACAAATACTTGCATTGGAAAATGTATTACCTTTTCTCTCAGTAGGCGGGATGCAGCAGCGGGAGCTCCTCGTTCTTCTTCCTTTTTGGAGAAGTATGAATGAGCAGTTGCAGCGAGTAGAACCCCTCCCTCTCTCCCAGCTCGGACCCTTTCAACAAGTGATGCGTTGTAGGGGTCTAGAAAGAAGTCAGGAATCTTTTTGTACCCTACGGGCAAACACCCCACCCTGGGCTTGGACTGCTCTTTTCATGACTAGGTACACTTCTAAGTTTAATAAAACATAACACACCACTGTTCACGCATGAGCAACACCTGTTGGATTAAAGCCGGGAGGCCGTTCCCTTTCATGTTATCATGCTTAATGAGCGAGTTGTTAGGCGACTTAGTCTGTTGAATATATTTAGTCAGTCGTGTTACTTAGTTTCAAATTGCGAACCACTGCTGTTAACACATACAGTCCCATGAAAATGGCACGGAAGCGCATGTACTCAAGTTATACGGTGCAGATGTAAAAACGCAGCTAGCATCGCCCCCGGTACCTACACACAATTGCTACCCCGAGGCAAAAGATATGTTACGTTCTTCAGCAAACATGCAATAGGTTCCAAAGGTGGAATATATGATGTCTCCATGGTATTTTCTATCTCACACAAAAAGATGCTCTCACGATTAAACGACAATTAACTGATGCATTACTAGAACAAACATATAACCAACAGATACAATATATCATTTCCCTGATCGACTGAAATGATAAAAGGATGACCGAAGAGTTGCATAATAGCTAAACATCTTACTTAACACACTTCTGGAAGGTAACAACTAAACGAGATAGATCTACTGATACTCTTTAGCCTTGCTGAGTACCATGGTGGTAGTGCGAACAACAGTACCGCGTTTTTTTGCAACCGTGATTGCGATCATGGTCCTTGCAATCTAACAAACTAGTGATGTCCAGCCCAGGCCGCCATGACTGCGATCAGCGCTGCCACTGGGGCGGTTGACGCTAGTGCAAGCTGGAGCACCTTGTTCATCCTCTTTAGTTTCTTGATCTCCCTGGTACGATCAGAAAGTTCTTCTATGAACTCGTCTCTGTCCTCTCTCAGCTCCTGCAGCTTCACTCCTGCAGCACGTATACGCTTCTGGACGTATTCCTCCAGTTCATCCTCCCATACATAGACCTCACATGCTCTGCTATGAACCTGTGTAAAAAACAAATAACAAAAAACAAAAAATTGTAGTCAGTGTCGATACTGAAATAAACAGTTAACTTTTATCCTTTTACTATAGTATCTTACCCCATAGCTCTGGCAGCTGAAATAGAACTTGTGTTTCCGAGAAACAGCAGAGCCAGGTTTCCCGGCGCATGCCCTGCCGCATGCACAACTAAGGATTGGATCAACTGTTGCCATCGTTGTCTAAGTTCTGTTGTTGTTGGATGAGAAGTGTTTGCCAATTCTCTTACCCTGTGCCCATATGTATAGCCATGGGATTAAATGAGCTCAACTATATCAAACCAACCATAGTACAGAACCTTTAAGTGATATTGTGCAGTGCGTTACACTCAGCCGGGCCATACGCTGCGCCGGCCGAACAGTGCAGTGTCGTGGTCTTCGACCCGGCCATACGGCGCGCCGGTCGAAATGTCAATTTGACTTGTCACAATCAACTTTATGATGCACTATTTGAAGAGATAGGTTGTCACTAGCGTCCCAGCCGGTTGTTATGGCATTGTGTTGGGCAAAGTATTTTAGAGGAGGGTGTGGGCTTGTAGAGGACAGCAAGGCATGGCCTCCTGACTGTTGTACTACTCCTCTAAAAAAGTATGCATGTCTCCCAGAGCTACCAATTCCCTCCCACCACACGGACTTATGGTGTCCTATTCAGTGAACTTTAGTGACAGACATAGAAAATGTTAATCGAGATTATCCCAAATGCTAATCAGATGCGATAATGGTGTAGATTGCACTTAGTGCTTGGAAGTGTCCATGAAAATTGACATCAAAAACCTAGCTAGCCATTATCGATTAAAAAAATCAATATACACGACAGTGAAAAAACACACGAGACAGGCTCCCCTGCTAGTCAGATAACACCTCCATCAGATGATTTTTTGCAAGCTGCACCGCACCAGTCAAATCGCCATTAAAATATGAGGTGCCACACCTCTCTGTAGACCAGTACATGGAACCTTTATATAACTGAGGCACCCCTACCTCCTCCTTCTACACTCAAACGTCATGGATGCAAACGGCGACGCGACGCATGCTCTGTTCACCGACGAAGCCATGATGGTTTCCCCAGGACGCTCCACTGCATCTACCGTCATCCCAGTGAGTTTTGCCACCGGCCTATGCATCCTAGCATGCTAGAATCATTTTACTCGTTCTTAACCTAGATCATCTGTGCAGCCTCGTCCGTCCACGCTCAGGCCTGTGACAATTAAACAACTTTATGATGGGTTCTTGCAGGACATCGAACATTACCCTATTTTAATCGAAGGGGAGCCTGTGTCATCGGTGAGTAAATAACATGACATCTCTTTACATCTCAAACAGAACATTTTTTACCTTAAGTTTTCCTTTCATTTTTGTGAAGGTCATATTGATTGGAACTGTTTCACAATCCAATGTTCGAATGGATCACTGGTCATTTGAGCTCTGTGATGCCACTGGCATGATCAACGTATCATACTGGTAACAATTAGACGAAATATTTTAGCTAATTACCCCCGAAACTGTTGGTTTCTAAAATTCTATATATTTTGTTGTTACTTTGTCAGGCTAGAAACAGCTGCTGATTCAAAACTAGCTTGGTCAAAAAGGTTCATATATCATAAATACTAATTACTAGTCACAAAACTTGGGTTGCTAATCTCTAAAATTGACTGCTTCTTACATACACAGCAACGGTGATTACGTTCAGGTTTTTGGCAAAACTGGGATGAACGAATATTTCCTACAGATTAAAGCTTTCAAGATAAGGTTATACCGAAACAATCTGTTTGTTTTTATTAGATTGTCCTAAATGTGCACCACTACAAACATTGTTTGTTTACGAGTGCTTCGTCTGAAAAATCAGGCCCATCGTAAACTACAATGATACAACTCATCACTACCTGTATTCAATATATTGCACGTTGGACATTCGTAAGACAAACGCTTTGAAGGTGAATTTTCCATTACTTATTTATTTTCAACATACATGACATATACATCAATTATCACAAAATATTCAAATTGATAGGCAAAGTTAAAACCTGCCTCAAGCGCATCAGCTGTGTTCCCCAAGGGGCCAACAATCACACCGATCGAGGTGTCAATGGAATTGTCAACGAAGGACAAGATTTTCACCATACTCCATGACCCGGCGTATCGGTGAGACACCTTGATAGTAAATACAAACTTCTGCATTGTTATTCTTAGATGACTGCAATTGGAATTATTAAGTTTATATGAATGAGTAAGATGCTTGGTTGATTCACTTCATATAGTTGCGTAGAAAAATAAGTTAAAACTCAAGAAAGAATGGCAACTACAATCTAACCCCGTTGCTGTCATAATTCAAGGATATCGCGCATGGCGTCAGCCTGAAATTGATTCGCAGTGCATTAGACATCAGTCAGGACGAAATAATGTAAACATCTTTCGTTATGAAAATAGTTATTTCTCTGGCCTTCGTTGATTTTTTAAGCCATGAATAATAGCAATCAATGTTCATTTTATGTCAACCCTCAGGAAAGTTATCTCGGAGCAGATTTATCTCGGCTTGATCTACACAACAGTCGACGACAACCACTTCAAGTCTTCCATCTGAAACCACGGATGCTCCGTTTCATGGATTAATTAGAGTTTTTATGTACTACACTCGAAAGTTTAATTATAATCTTCAGGCAAGTTTTTATGGACTGCATTAGATGTGGTTGTAATATTTTTATTTCCAACTGGTCATGAAGCACTACCCTACCCCGCTTATGCATGTGTTCCATTGACACTACATACTGCCCTCCATCCCAATTGAAGGCATTTCCCCCATGAAAAACACACTTCCTTGGGTTGCTCCACCAAACATTGATATGGACCAACCATATTTTTCCTCTCTCTTAGATAACAACATTTTAACTGAGATTTTTTCTAGGCTTGGTTGCACTAAATCTCTTGTTCGTAGTTCTGTAGTCAGCCATAGATGGCTCGACATTTGTGGTTCTAAGCAGTTTGCCCTGGAGTACTCTCGCCGGAATGCTCCAGCATTCCTCGGATTCATCGTTTCATTGTGCGACAATTCAAGCTCCAATTGCGCCTTCTCGGTGTAGCTGCTCAACCTCCCGATCCTTGTCAGGATGAACTCCTTGCAAGGGTGGATGTTTCGCCCATGGCCATGGACAACATCCTCTCATCTGAAGGAGGTGAGATACTTGTCTTAGTTAGAGGCCTCGCAGGGGGGTTAATTTCTATTTCTCCAACTCCTCCATTCTCTAGGACATTCTTAGCCACTAGAATGCCTCGAGTCCCTCTTGCTTCGCCTCAGCACACCCCAAACTTGTATGGGCAGTTTGGGGTCATTTCTATTGATCAGGGGCTTAAGTATTCATTCTTTGTTAAGCAAGCAGCAGGCCCATTCACCCGTTCTTACTCTGGTGTGAGATTCGGTTCTGTTTCAGATCTATATATCCATGTTTGCGTCCTAAAAAACAATGAATGGTCTCGCTTTGTTTCACCACCTCTGCGAACTCGACCCGGTAGTGATTGTCCTTTGTTCCATTGGAATCCATACTTTGTCATAGTGGATTTTAATCTATACATGATGTATGAGTTAGGTTTTGTTGTCTGTTTCAACATAGATAACTCTGTGTTCTCTACAGTCCAGCTCCCTATAATTGCCATTTCATGCTTTGATTACCATATCTCTAGGAGCAGTTTTGGTATCCTATCATTTGTCCACTCTGACAATAAGTCCCTTCACACATTTATTCTATCATCACTAAAACATGGTGAAACAACTTGGTCTCGCTTGTCGGAAAACAACTTTATCTCATCCTTTGCAAGCTTCACTGAGCACCCGATGTGGCGACAATTTTTATTTGGTGATGATTTGGACGAGGGGCTTCATTCTATGCAGATCAAGTCATCTAGCACAGATTCTTCCTTTGTGTTATTGAAGTTCAGCTTTCACCATGCCATGTTTGTTCTTGAGATGAAAAGCGGCAATGCACAAGAGGTGCAATTCCTGGATGGAGATGGTCCCACAAGGTCTATTGTTGTTCTTACAGAGCGTTGGCCTCCAATTGTCCGTCTCAATGCCGATAATGTGCAGTAGGTTATTTATGTAATGAATGGATTTATGTAATCTCTGAATATTGTTTTAGTGGAGTACTGTTCCCCTGATGACTTGCTGGTACTATTTACATCTATCATATGTATTTGTTTCTATGTAATGGAATAGTGTTGCTGGTACTATTTACATCTATCATTCACGAGCAATCTTTTTCGTCCCAATAGGTTCCATTTTGATATGTCATCCTTGTTGTGTATATTAAGTGCTTCACCCTGCATCGGCAAAGTTCATAAAATTATTGCGGATACCCTAGTTGTTGGTCAGTTTCACGTAACAAGAAATTATTAAATAACACCTTAGGTGCACCATATGTTTGTTAAAAGTCCTTAATTATGTATGCATGTTGGTAAAGTCCATAGGGATTTGCATTTGCAAAAGGTCCTTCGTGTCGTGAACATTAATTCCTTGACGTGGCTTCATCAAATTTCATATACTGTTACGGGTTGCTATTAAATTGTTATGGATAACGGTAAAGTTCTTCTGGATCAATCACTAAAGTGCAAAACGTACATGACAAGGTTTACATCATAAGAGATAACATTTAAACAAGCCCTTCGTTCTCTATACATTAAGTGTGCCACACGATTGAGCAAATTCATTTAATTGGTAAGATAGGGGTAAAGTTCAGCTTGATCGATCACCCAAGTGTGCAACGTGCATGAACAACATTTTCATCATAAGAGATAAATTTTGATAAGTCCTTCGTGCCATATACCTTAAGTGCACCCCAAAGTTTTAGCAAAGTTCATAAATGTTATCGGTGATGGTAAAATACTTCTGGATCGACCTTTCAAGTGCTCTATGTGCATGAACAAAGTTTTCATCATAAGAGATAAAGAGTAGATATGACCTTCGTGACCTATACCTTAAGTGTGCCACACGCTTGAGCAAAGTCCTTAAAATGATATGGTTGACTGTTAAATCTTCCGGATCGGTCACTCAAGGGCGCAACATGCATGAACAAAATGCTCATCATACGAGCTTACTTTTTGATAAGTCCTATGTGCCATATACATTAATTGCAGCATCTGATCGGTCAAAGTTCTTAGCTAGGTATGGATGTCCTTAAAGTCCATATTGCAAAGTTCTTCGTGCCATATGCTCAATCGATCATATGCTTAATGTATAGGCTAAAGTTTTCTTCATAACAGAAAAAAAATTGACAAGTCCTTCGTGCCTAGTACCTTAAATGTGCCACAAACTAGAGCAAAGTTCTTAGTTTGTTATGGATGGCGGTAAAGTTCTTCTGGATCGATCACTAAAGTGCACAACGTACATGACATAGTTTACATGATAAGAGATAACATTTAAACAAGCCCTTCGTTCCCTATACACTAAGTGTGCCACACGCTTGAGCACAATGTATTAAATTGGTAAGGTACGGTAAAGTTCTTCCCGATCGATCAACCAAGTGCGCAAGGTGCATGAACAACGTTTTCACCATAAGAGATAGATTTTGATAAGTCCTTCATGCCATATACCATAAGTGCGCCAAAAGTTTTAGCAAATTTCATAAGCATATGATCGATGATGGTAAAAGTAACCTTAGTGCACAACTTGCATCAACAAAATGCTCATCATAAGATTATGCGGTTTTTTCCGTTCGCGTTCCATCCACAACGGTATTCCACGCCGTTGCTGTGTGCATTTGGATCGGGGCTGCATGCAGTCCAGTACGTGGTGGGGTCATGAAGGCTGCTCGTATTGAGTTGTATTAGACTTTACCGGTTGAAGTTGTAGCCGTATTTCAACTCGTGGACACTGTTGACTGACGCCTCTGACACATGCAACATGACAACTCTGAGAAGTTGTCCTGTCCTATATACATGTGTACTTTAATATTCGTGTTAGGGATGCACGCGCATGGCACTACTCTTGTTCAAAAAATGAATATTTGTCGAGCCTGGCACTAGTACCAGACGAGCACTCAAGATTTTTTTTAAACAATAGAGCACTCAAGCTTATAGTTATCGTAGATTTGTGTGAGGACGTGAGGTGGACGATGCAGCATAAAGTGCTGTTGTCATATGTCCTAAAGTGATGTTACCATATTATACGATAAAGACAAATGTGATGTGACTAATCGCAAGATATGTCTAACATAACAAGGTAGAAAACATGTTAGATACTTCCATCCCCTGCTCCCCTCCATTGAATATATATATAATATATGCTTCTCCTTCTACTAGTAGGTACGTCCACAGTGTGCATTTTTTGAATTGATGTTTTTTCTTGTTTGTCTCTTTTTTTAAAAAAAATTGCACAACTTTCTCAAGGACCGAACCTATTGAACGGCCGTTAGGTGCATCCATTTTTTTACTAAAATGGTCAAAAAATCATGAAATTGTTGGCATCTAACTCGCTCATGTGTTACACTCGTGTAAGACATTGCAAAGAAATGAATTTTGTGGTATTGTTGGTGTAAAAAAACAAAGACATCCTACACTAGAGATACCAATAACTCTAGATTGTCTCGGAAACTTTCGTTTTTTCGTCCAAATTTTCATAGGAGTTTTTATGCCTGTATGTAATTCCTAAGGGGGGGGGGGGGTTGTCAGGACTAGCTTCATACTAAGGTCCTACGAATATTGCGTTGCAAGACTAATAACATCTATATCAAGAGTTATGTTAAGAAAAATGAGTTGTTGATAAAGTCTTTCTAGTTTGTGCACAGTGCCATCCTCAACTGCATCCACCGTGAGGTGAAGCTGGAGTCCAACCACCACTTCCTTCTCAAGGCCTTCATGTCCGAGTAGGGGGTGAGTCTAACTAGAGGAGAAGGTCTTGCATGTGAATCTAGTTCACTATTACTCATAGGACAAGAATATTAAGGTGCACGAGCTATATCCTTAGGTTTGAACGAATAGTGGATTCATACATACATGTGACCAAGTTCATGTCATGTGAGATAGAAGTGCGCCACTAGAAGTTCTTAAATTGTAATGGATGATGGTAAAGTTCTTTCGGATCGATCTCTCAAGTGTGCAATGTGCATGAACAAAGTTTACATCATAAGAGAGAAAAATTGGTAAGTCCTCCGCGCCCTATACCTTAAGTGTTTCACACGCTTGAGTAAAGTTGTTAAATTTATATGGATGATGGTAAAGTTCTTTCAGATCGATCTTTCAAGTGCGCAGCGTGCATGACCAAAGTTTTCATCCTAAGAGATAAAAAAATTATGAGTCATTCCTGCCCTATACCTTAAGTGTGACACACGCTTGATCAAAGTTCTTAAATTGTTATGGATGACGGTAAAGTTCTTCCTGATCGATCTCTCAAGAACGTAACATGCGTGAACAAAGTTTTCATATGAAATAAAAAAATTAAAGTCCTGTGTGCCATATACTTTAAGTGCAACAACCCTTGAGAAAAGCTCTTAAATTTTTAAAGATAAACGTGAAGTTCTTTCAAATGAATCTCTCAAGTATACATCGTGCATGAACAAAGTTTTTTAATGAGAGATAGAAAATTTGATAAGTCCTACGCGCCCTAGACCTTAAGTGCGCCACACGCTTAAGAAAACTTCTTAAATAGGTATGACGGTGAAGTTCTTCCGGATCGATCTCATATGAAATACCAAACAACAAGCGTTGCTCCTAAACAAGCGAGCAACCAAAACACGCTACCTTTTTATGTCCCATGCAGGCTAAATAGTATGCATGTGTTGTTAATATTCAAAGTCCTCCGTGCCCTATACATTAAGTGCGCCACACGCTCTAGCAAAGTTTTTAAATTGTTATGGATGGTGATAAATTTCCTCCTGCTCGATATCTCAATCGCGCTACATGTGGGATCAAAGTTTTGATCATAACATATAAAAATTTGATAAGTCCTTCGTGCCTTGTACCTTAATTGCGCCATAAGCTTGAGCAAAGTTCTTAGTTTGTTATGGATGACGGTGAACTTCTTTTAGATCGATCACTAAGTGCAAAACGTACATGACAAAGTTTACATGATAATAGATAAAATTTTGACAAGTCCTCCATTCCCTATGCATTAAGTGTTTCAAACACTTGAGAAAATTTATTTAATTGGTGAGGTAGGGTAAAGTTCTTCCCGATCGATCACCCAAGTGCGCAACGTGCATGAACAACGTGTTCATCCTAAGAGGTAAATTTTGATAAGTCCTTCGTGCCATATACCTTAAGTGCGCCACAAGCTTTAGCAAAGTTCATAATTTGTTACGATGATGGTTAAATACTTTTGGATCGGCATGTGAAGTGCTCTATGTGCATGAACAAAGTTTCCATCATAAGAGATGAAAAGTTGACAAGTCCTTTGCGACGTATACCTTAAGTCTGCCACACTCTTCATCAAAGTCCTTTGTGCACTCAAATCATTTGTTAAGTCCTTCATGCCTAGTACCTTAAATGCGCCACAAGCTTGAGCAAAGTTCTTAGTTTGTTATGGCTGACGGTAAAGTTCTTCCCGACCGATCAACCAAGTGCGCAAGGTGCATGAACAATGTTTTCACCATAAACGATAGATTTTGATAAGTCCTTCATGCCATATACATTAAGTGCGCCACGCACTTCAGCAAAGTTTCCATCGGAAGAGATAAAAAGTAGATAAGTCCTTCGTGACCTACATATTAAGTGTGCCACGCACTTCTGCAAAATTCTTAGAATGTTATGGATGACGGTTAAATCTTCCAGATCAGTCTTTCAATGGCGCAACATCCATGAAGAAAATGCTCATCATAAGATATTAGTTTTTGATAAGTCCTCTGTGCCATATAACTTAAGTGCATCATATGATCGGTACAAGTTCTTAGCTAGGTATGGATGTCGGTAAAGTCGATACGGATGAACATTGCTCAATCGATCATATGCTTAATGTATAGGCTCAAAGTTGTCTTCATAACAGAAATTTTTTTGACAAGTCCTTCGTGCATAGTACCTTAAATACGATACAAGCATGAGTAAAGTTCTTAGTTTGTTATGGATGACGGTAAAGTTATTCTGGATCGATCACTAAAGTGCAGAACATACATGACGAAGTTTACATGATAATAGATAAAATTTAGACAAGTCCATCGTTCCCTACACATTAAGTGTGCCACACGCTTGAGAAAATTTATTTAATTGGTAAGATAGGGGTAAAGTTCTTCCTTATCGATCACCCAAGTGCGGAGCGTGCATGAACAACGTTTTCATCATAAGAGATAAATGTTGATAAGTCCTTCGTGCCATATACCTTAAGTACGCCATAAGCTTTAGCAAAGTTCACAAATTGTTATCGGTGATGTTAAAATACTTCTCGATCGACGTGTCAAGTGCTCTATGTGCATGAACTAAATTTTCATCATAAGAGATAAAAAGTTGACAAGTCCTTTGTTACCTATACCTTAAGTGTGCCACACGCTTCAGCAAAGTTCCAAAATTGTTATGGATGATGGTAAAATCTTCTCGATCGTCCACTCCAGGGCTTAACATCCATGAACAGAATCCTCATCATAAGATAGTATGATTTGATAAGTTATGCGTTCCCCATATCTTAAGTGCGCCACACCCTTCAACAAACTTCTTAAACAGCTGTGGATGACGACAAAGTTCTTCCTGGTCAATCTCTCAAATGTGCAACAAGCATGAACAAACTTTTCATCATAAGATATAGAAAATATGATAAGTCTTCCATGCCTTATACCTTAAGTGCGCCACACGCTAGTTTTTAAAATGTTATGGATGGCAAAAAATTTCCTTCAGTTCGATCTCCCAAATGCGCTACATGTAGGATCAAAGTTTTCATCATAACAGATATAAATTTGATAAGTCCTTCGTGACTAGTACCTTAAATGCACGACGAGCTTGAGAAAAGTTCTTAGTTTGTTATGGATGACGGTAAAGTTCTACTCGATCGATTGCTAAAGTGCACAATGTACACGAAAAAATTTAAGTGATAAGAGATAAAATTTAAACAAGTCCTTCGTTCCCTATACATTAAGTGTGCCACACGCTTGAGCCAATTTATTTAATTGTTAAGGTAGGGTAAAGTTCTTCCTGATCGATCACCCAAGTGCGCAACTTGCATGAACAACGTTTTCATCATAAGAGCTAAATCTTGATAAGTCCTTCGTGCCTTATAACTTAAGTGAGCCACATTTTTTAGCAAAGTTCGTAAATTGTTTTTGATGATAGTAGATTACTTGTGCATCGACCTGTCAAGTGCTCTATGTGCATGAACAAAGTTTTCATCATAAGAGATAAAAACTTGATAATTCCTTCGTGACCTCTACCTTAAGTGTGCCACCCGCTTCAGCAAAGTCCTTAAATTATTATGGATGACGGTAAAATCTTCCGGATCGGTCACTCAAGGGCGCAACAAGCATGAACAAAATGCTCATCATAAGATTTTTTTTGATACCTTAAGTGCAGCATATGATCGGTCCAAGTTCTTATCAAGGTATGGATGTCGGTAAAGTCCATACGGATGAACATTGCTCAATCGGTCATATGCTTAATGTATAGGATCAATCGCTCATTTGTTGATAAGTCTTGTGTTTCATATACCTTAAGTGCACTACATCCTTCAACAGAGTTCTTCAATAGTTCTGGATGACGTCAAAGTTCTTCCGGGTCAATCTCTCCAGTGTGCAACATCCATGAACAAAGTCTTCGTCATAAGATATAGAAAAATATGATAAGTCCTCCGTGCCCTATACCATAAGTGCGCCACACGCTCTAGCAAAGTTTTTAAATTGTTATGGATAGCGATAGGTTTCCTCCGGTCCGATATCTCAAGTGCGCTACATGTATGATCAAGGTTTTCATCATAACAGATAAAAAGTTGATAAGTCCTTCGTGCCTAGAACCTTAAATGCTCCACAAGCTTGAGCAAAGTTCTTAGTTTGTTATGGATGACGATGAAGTTCTTTTGGATCAGTTAGTAAAGTGTAAAACGTACATGCGAAAGTTTACATGATAAGAGATAAATTTTGTTAAGGCCTTCGTCCCATGTACCTTAAGTGCGCCATAAGCTTGAGCAAAGTTATTAGTTTGTTATGGATGACGGTGAAGTTCTTTTAGATCGATCACTAAAGTGCACAACGTACATGACAAAGTTTACATGATATGAGATAAAATTTTGACAAGTCCTCCATTCCCTATACATTGAGTGTGTCACACGCTTAAGCAAATTTATTTAATTGGTGAGGTAGGGTAAAGTTCTTCCCGATCGATCACCCAAGTGCGCAACATGCATGAACAACGTGTTCATCATAAGAGGTAAATTTTGATAAGTCCTTCGTGCCATATACCTTAAGTGCGCCACAAGCTTTAGCAAGGTTCGTAATTTGTTACCGGTGATGGTTGAATACTTATGGATCGGCATGTGAAGTTCTCTATGTGCATGAACAAAGTTTCCATCATAAGAGATAAGAAGTTGACAAGTCCTTCGTGACCTATACCTTAAGTCTTCCACACTATTCATCAAAGTCCTTTGTGCACTAAGACCATTTGTTAAGTCCTTCGTGCCTAGTACCTTAAATCCGCCACAAGCTTGAGCAAAGTTCTTAGTTTGTTATGGATGATGCTAAAGCTCTTCCCGATCGATCAACCAAGTGCGCAACGTGCATGAACAATGTTTTCATCATAAGAGCTAAATTTTGATAAGTCCTTCGTGCCATATAACTTAAGTCAGCCACATTTTTTTAGCAAAGTTCGTAAATTGTTATCGATGATGGTAGATTACTTCTGCATCGACCAGTCAAGTGCTCTATGTGCATGAACAAAGTTTTCATCATAAAAGATAAAAACTTGATAAGTCTTTCGTGACCTATACCTTAAGTGTGCCACCCGCTTCAGCAAAGTCCTTAAATCGTTATGGATGATGGTAAAATCTTCTGGACCGGTCACTCAAGGGCGCAACATGCATGAACAAAATGCTAATCATAAGATATTATTTGTTGATAAGTCCGGTGTTTCATATACCTTAAATGCACTACACCCTTCAACAGAGTTCTTAAATAGTTTCGGATGACGTCAAAGTTCTTCCGGGTCAATCTCTCAAGTGTGCAACATGCATGGACAAAGTTTTCATCATAAGATATAGAAAAATATGATAAGTCCTCCATGCCCTATACCTTAAGTGCGCCACACGCTGTAGCAAAGTTTTTAAATTGTTATGGATACTGATAGATTTCCTCCGGTTCGATATCTCAAGTGCGCTACGTGTATGATCAAGGTTTTCATCATAACAAATAAAAAATTGATAAGTCCTTGATGCCTAGAACCTTAAATGTGCCACAAGCTTGAGCAAAGTTTTTAGTTTGTTATGGATGACGGTGAAGTTCTTTTGGATCAGTCACTAAAGTGTGAAATATACATGAGAAAGTTTACATGATAAGAGATAAATTTTGTTAAGGCCTTCGTGCCATATACCTTAAGTGCGCCACAAGCTTTAGCAAAGTTCATACATTGTTATCGATGATGGTAAAACACTCCTGGATCGACCTTTCAAGTGCTCTGTGTGCATGAACAAAGTTTCCATCATAAGAGATAAAAAGTAGATAAATCCTTCATGACCTATCTATTAAGTGTGCCACACGCTTCAACAAAATTCTTAAAATGTTATGGCGGTAAAATCTGCCGGATTGGTCAAACAAGGGCGCAACATGCATGAACAAAATGATCATCATAAGATATTATTTTTTGATACCTTAAGTGCAGCATATGATCGGTCCAAGTTCTTATCAAGGTATGGATGTCGGTAAAGTCCATACGGATGAACATTGCTCAATCGATCATATGCTTAAT
The DNA here is from genome assembly GCF_904849725.1 of Hordeum vulgare subsp. vulgare. NCBI lineage: Eukaryota > Viridiplantae > Streptophyta > Magnoliopsida > Poales > Poaceae > Hordeum > Hordeum vulgare. The sequence goes on from NC_058522.1 coordinate 247,997,139, forward strand.
GTATAGGATCAAAGTTTTCTTAATAACAGATAAAAATTTGACAAGTCATTCGTGCCTAGTACCTTCAATGCGCCACAAGCATGAGTAAAGTTCTTAGTTTGTTATGGATGACGGTAAAGTTCTTTTGGATCGATCAATAAAGTGCAACACGTACATGATAAAGTTTACATGATAATAGATAAAATTTAGACAAGTCAATCGTTCCCATCGACATGTCAAGTTTTCTTCATAACAGATAAAAATTTGACAAGTCCTCCTTGCCTAGTACCTTTCATGCGCCATAAGCATGAGTAAAGTTCTTAGTTTGTTATGGATGACGGTAAAGTTCTTCCGGATCGATCACTAAAGTGCACAACCTTCATGAACAAAATGCTCATCATAAGTCATGTGTTTCCTATGCCTTAATTCCACCACAACCTTCGACAAATTTCTTAAATAGTTCTGGATGACGTCAAAGTTCTTCCGGTCAATCTCTCAAGTGTGCAACATGCGTGAACAACGTTTATATCATAAGAGATAGCAAAATATTATAAGTACTCCGTGCCCTATACCTTAAGTGCGCCACACGCTCTAGCAAAGTATTTAAATTGTTATGGATGGTGATAAATTTCCTCCGGTTCGATATCTCAATTGCGCAACATGTGGGATCAAAGTTTTGATCATAACATATAAAAATTTGATAAGTCCTTCGTGCCTAGTACCTTAAATGCGCCATAAGCTTGAGCAAAGTTCTTAGTTTGTTATGGATGACGGTGAAGTTCTTTTAGATCGATCACTAAAGTGCACAACGTACATGACAAAGTTTACATAATAAGAGATAAAATTTTGACAAGTCCTCCATTCCGTATACATTGAGTGTGTCACACGCTTGAGCAAATTTATTTAATTGGTGTGGTAGGGTAAAGTTCCTCCCGATCGATCACCCAAGTGCGCAACGTGCATGAACAACGTGTTCATCATAAGAGGTAAATTTTGATAAGTCCTTCGTGCCATATACCTTAAGTGCGCCACAAGCTTTAGCAAGGTTCATAATTTGTTACCGGTGATGGTTGAATACTTATGGATCGGCATGTGAAGTGCTCTATGTGCATGAACAAAGTTTCCGTCATAAGAGATGAGAAGTTGACAAGTCCTTTGTGACCTATACCTTAAGTCTGCCACACTATTCATCAAAGTCCTTTGTGCACTGAGGCCATTTGTTAAGTTCTTCGTGCCTAGTACCTTAAATGCGCCACAAGCTTGACCAAAGTTCTTAGTTTGTTATGGATGACGGTATAGTTCTTCCCGATCGATCAACCTAGTGCGCAAGGTGCATGAACAATGTTTTCACCATAAGAGATTAATAAGTACTTTGTGTGTATGTGCTTAATGCATTACCTACTGCTTTTAGCGATTTCAATGGAACTCTAGTTTGCACACAATGCTCATGGTATTCATCCGTAGAATTAAGGCCGGAATGGAATTGCAAATCCTGTTTGGATGTACGTAATGTCGAATTGAATTTTACCATTGCAAGGAGTGTGTAAACAACCTTTTAATAAGGTTGTATTTATGTTGTTGGTTTCGCTTAATTAGAAATCTTCAGCAGATCCTAGCATTAAATACTAATATATCACAGTTTTTACTTGTATGTCCTCCAAGTCCAGTAATTAAAGTTGACAATAGGTCCAAATTCTTACACAAGGGGCCTGTCTAGAATTTTACAAAAGCAATCGGGTCCTGGAATTGTCGCATCGTACATGGATGCGGGGATCTATGCGGCGCTTGGCTCGACTACGGACCCGTGGAGACAGAGCTTGGTGGCTCGCACTGTTTCATCGCTGGCTGTGGAGGCGGAGACTGCTGCAGTGCTGGCGAGAGGGGGAGGTGGATGCCGGCCTATAGGATAACGAGGCGGCGGTCCCCGACGTCGAGGATTCCACGCATTTCCGAGGCTAGGGCCTCCGAATTTGCGAGAGGGTGTGAGAGGCACGCACGGGGGTCGCTGTGGAGTTCGCTTGCATTTCCACATCCAAATTCCAAACATATCCAAACGTTCGAATTGAACACCGAATTCCAGATTCCCATATTTTAGGGCCAATTCTATATAACCAAAAGGGGCATGAGAAATCAGCGAGCCGATTTCTTGTAGCCACCGGAGGATGTATTAAAATAATAATATTAATTACGTGGTTAATATTCGTCAAACTGAGTCAACGTTTTTATAGAGAAAAAAATCATTTTCCGGCGACTATACTGGAATCGGCGTTACTCGAATGGGATTCGTTAGTCGCCCTTTCGCATAACCTGGCGTTGAGTTTGGTGCGTGCGCTTGGTAATTAGTCTGGTGGCATTATATCTATACGGACCCATCTATCTCTAGTTTAAAGTCCACCGGCTGTTTCTTCTCACAAATAGTCCACAGAGAAACATTCGGTTGTTCTCCTCGCCTCCCTCGTTCCCCTCTCAGATCCCAATCGATTTGGCCGCTGTGGATGGAGGACGACGCAGAGGTAAGAGTCAATTCATCAATATCCCAACTGTTTTCTACATTGTATGTTCAATCCTCTCCCCGTGGAGATCCAAATCTCTGTTTTAATCTCTCTGCACGGAGAACACGTCGGTATTAAAAAACTATGACTGGATCTCGTCGTAGGACTAGTTTGGCATGCCAGATTTTAGCAGTTTGGCATGCTGTTGCACAAAGATTGGCAGGGAAAACGCACCAGACATGAACCTAGTGAGCGACTACGAGCCGGAGCAGCCGGGCACGAGAGCCGGTGGTGTGCTAGCCACCTGCTCCTCCGACGCCACACCCGCGAGTCTCCGATGCATGACCTGGGTGCTCGCTGCCTCTCCTCCCCCAACTCCGGCATCCTGGACTCCTCACTGCCTCCCCTTCGACCAGCACCGTGCTATATTTTATTGTATGGAGTGTGTAGATGTAGGTGTTTTTTTTTCAGCACAGATCCCTTCCACTTTCACTGATGTGATAAGAATGCGGTTCATGGGGACTAGGGAAACCAAAGCCAGACTTCTATTATTTTTTGATGCGCTCATCCTTGCCGCTTTCACTGATACAGAGTCACTACTAGTTGAAATTAACATGGCTAGAGTAATAATCATATTTGTGTTCTGCTGCGATTATTCGGCTGTTTGTATTTCAGTCTTCCTAGTTCATGGAGTAGTACTAAAGATTGCCGCTTTCACTGATACAGAGTCGCTGCTAGTTGAAATTAACATGGCTAGAGAAACAATGATATTTGTGTTGTGCTCCGATTATTCGGTTGTTTGTAATGCAGCTTTCCTAATTAATGGAGAAGTACTAAAGTTTTTGTCTCACTTATAAATTCACATCAAGTTCGGTTAATTTGGTATATACTGAAACCATACCATAATGATTTGGATATGCCGAAACCGAAACATATGTTTGTATTCATACAATATATACTGAAGTATCAATAGCGTATATACCAAAAGCCGTGCTTGAAAGCTGTTTTGCACACACAGAAAAAGTGTAAGCAATAAATTGGATGGATTCTGAACTTGAGTACTCTTCTAGACTTACTGCATTAAAGGGCCTTGTAGAATTGATCAACTTTTTGGGTAGATTTTCTTCCCGTAATATTTTGGTGGGTCGGTAATAGTTTGAAATTTCACAACGTGCATGCATGGAACACCGCCACACCGCCCTCACCGCTCCTTGTCGGCATTTGCCCCACGCCGACTCAAGCCGCTCCCTCACTAGCGACCATTGCGCATTCAGTACCTACCTGATCACACAGGAATTCTTATTTTGACTAAATTAAAAAACCCTCTTGTTCAGCCTCCTTTTTTTTATAATATAGTGGCTGGTTCAGCATTATTCTGTTCCCAGATCCATGTGAGTAAGCTTTGTTTTATTGAGAGCAAATCTCACGTACTATGGTTGGTAGCGATGACAATTAGGAATAGCGATGAAATTGTTATTTCATATTCCAGCATATACATTTCAATGCTTATGAATTTATGGTTGTACATCCACCAATTTGTTTAACGGTTTATTTTATAAGTTTTGATAGGGATAGATTTTGTTTGGTGTACGGGGTTCATATTTGTTACATACATTTATTTTTCCACTTGATTAATTCAATGATGATTTGTATTTTGAATGAAGGGGGACAGGTGTTGTGTTTGCAAGCATGAGATCGTTGTATGTCATGATGCACAAGGTCCACCGTGTCACGTAGGGATAACGATCACAAAGTTCTATCGTTCCAAAATGGTAAGCGCTGAACGGTTCATAAAACATTTACATTTCCCCCCCATAAAAATGAATATGCATGACCTCATTTTAACTTTTTTCCTTGCAATGATATTATACAGTTTGTTCCATGCGCTATCCGGCATATCATAGAAGAATACATCCATCGCGTTGAACCAGATGCGATGCAAGGAGACATAAAGACTTGGACTGCTTACTTTGTTACTTTTGAGAGGCTACAGTATGAGCTCATGGGTGTGGTGATTTGGCTACCCAGATCGTGGGTGAGGGGTGGCAGCAGCTTCTGGATGATTATGTCGTGTGTCCAGGGGATATAATGTATATCTACATGCGTAACGGAGGCTACAGGCTCTCAGTCGACATCACGAAGGATGGCGTCCAACAGATACCGCTAAATTATGTTGGTATGAAGTTTCATTTTTTATCATCATCCATCTAAACGACAGGATAAATATGGTTTGGTTGTTGATGTTTTGTGTTAATTTAAATACACTAAACCTTTATTCCAATGCATTCTATCTGTTGTCAACTCGAACCATATTTTTTTATTGTTTTCCGTCCTTGCAACTATTTGAAAGACCAAAAGATACAACTAATGTTAAGAATCCTGCTTTGAATGCTTAAATAGAATTATAATAACAAGAAATGTTTTTACATTCCAATTTATCGGCAACGCTAGTTGTTTTGTACCTTTATTTTGTCGGTAGTTACAAGCTCCATGCTTCTGCATACGTATTAAACAAGCAATTTTCTCCAATTAAGATACTTCATTTTTAGTGATCAATATTCATAACATTAGGTGTTTTGCTAATATATTATGACTCAACTTTATTTCGTGTAGTTACTGTTGTTTACTTTCATTGTCTAAAGTCTTTTTATTTTTTGATACGTGCGCTATGAAGCCATGCGTGGTCTCAGCTGTAGGAAGAAAAAGATCATCAATAAATGCATCATCACAAGGGGGATAGAACTGGAATATTCTGAGATGGTGATAATGGTGAGAAACGCGTTTGGACCAACAAAGTCACCATGCTGTGTCTTAGTGCACAGGATGAGGAAATGTGATGTTTCTTTTGGCTACATGGTTAGTGTTTTAAATAAGTGAACTGAATGAACAATATAAGGGTATTATTCAAAATGTTTGCTAGAAATAATTTACATCATATTAAGATTTTACATTCTGCTATTGATATTATTGATTTGCAGAGAATTCCAAAACGAGTTGTTGAACGTATCGAGAAGAAACGAGGAGTTCTTGATGAACAAGGGAAACTTCTACTTGTCAATGATGTTGATACATATGTTGATGGTAGATACAAGAAGCTTACAGATGCGAGGCTGGTTCTACAGGGAGGTTTCAGGGCTTATGCACGTTTGCTTGGTTTGAAGGTTGGTGATTTGGTATCAATTTATTTTCAGAAGGTTGAAGACCCTGCAGCACTAAAAGTATGGTTCGCCGTCATATCTTATATGACTTGAGTAGAACTTTATGTAATATGGATATTATACTGAGAAGCGATTAGAGAAGAACTTTAGTGTGTTTTGGGTATGGCAGACGTGTTAGCTGCATTTCCTCACTTATATCTGCCCAATAAGTTTAATTTATCTTGTTGGGCAGCCAAGGTTAATAACTCCTATTTGAAGTGACATATTCTGAGTATGGCGGTCCTGTTGGTTGACTCTTTATTCATGTATACAATCTGCATACGTAGTTCACGCCATACCAATTAAAATGCACACCCGCTTGGTCACAACATGCGAATTTTAGACGGAATCATTCTCAATGCGATAGTGCTATGTATGTTTCATACATTCCTGTTCAGAAAATATAATGTCTGATCATTAAATCTTGATATACAACAGTTATATTGGCAACACAGACGTTTGTGCCACGTGTGTGTTACGGTAAATGAATAATCATGGATATCAAACCTTCATAATGGATTGTAACAAATGTCTGAGTCACACAATATCTAATACAACTACGATCTTACACCAAAAGTGGTAAACACTGCATTGCCTTATATTGTTTGGGACATCGAGTTGATGTCAGGTATTTGTTTTACTCCGTCATTGAAACCACGATTCGAATCCACGACTGCATTGTGTCCTAATGTGACCAAGCAAGCCACACTTACCACACTTGGGTTCCTTCCGTTGCTTCTTGTTTGGTCCACCGTTTGTTGGGCAATTACCAGAGTTGTGTCCCTTTGCCCGGAAAATCTTGCAGAACTTTGTTCTTGGCTTACTAACTTCATATCCTGGTCTAGATCTTGAGTTGGTTGGTCGGCCACGATCTCTCTTGCGAAATTCTACGCTCATTGATGATTTGAGCCCAGTGTCACCGTTAAATTTATGTTGGCCATCATTGTTTGCTTTGTGTAGAACATCCTCAAGTCCTTTGCCGTCCTGCTCTTTTGCCTTTTCTTTGAGGCCAACCCTTGTATCAGATAATCTGGACATTGCAAACGCGAATGCCTCAGGGTTGCTGTCACCCATCTTTACTATATCAAGAGCTGTGGTGTAAAGTGTTGTATGCCTGAATGTAGTTGAATCAAGGATAGGTGTGCGCCCCTTGTAAATTTTCAAATGCTCGGGTAGATCTTCACATGCATTTTTAGTCCACCTACTCAAGATGTGTGCTTCTGGTATGTTCGTGGACTTCAGGTGTGCCATTACCTGAAGAATTTAGTACACATGTAAAAAAAGAACAAAGTGAGTATCTTGTAGCAATCCACACATTTTGCAATATATTCAGCTTTCTAACCTAACAGTATGGCAGAACACGTGATTATTTTAACTGAAATAATATTTATTACCCGTAAGCCATGGCAGCAGAGCAAACCCATATGCTCGTACATACCACACTCGCATTGAAACAAATTTTCACGTTGAGCCACTTTCACGTTGTAAGAAGTCTTGGACCAACTTTCACTACGCTCGGCATAAAGGTGTGTCACGCGGTATGTATCTTTGACTACGCAAGTGTTCTCGACGAAGTAGGATGCAGATTTAAAGCATGCTTCTTGGAAGAGCTTGAACAATGCCGGCGTGTATACCTTCCCGGCATGTCTCTCCATAGGCAAACCTGTTTTTAGCACTTGCACGCCTGTTGTTGGGATAACCAATCATTTCAGAACAGTTTAAATTCCACACATAATATATGGTCTCAAACGTAGTATCTAATTATATGGTTTTTAGCTTACCAATCGGCTCTTCTTTTCAGCAAAATTTTCTTCGGAATCACGGTCAAACTGAAGTTTCTGGTAATGCTTCAGGAACATGTGCATTGATGCTCGAGCAGGAAAAAAATTCTTCAACATATAGTTTGCTCTCTGACCTCTGAGTGCTGGTCATCCTTGCGCAAAATACACCTCAAAAATTTTATCAAGGAGAGATTCATCATGTGCTCACTGCGATAACACATATAATCTGAACCTGACCATGCCATTTTCCTCAAAAACTGAGATCCAAATCATGTAATCATTCAAGGATTTAAAATACATTTATATAGTTGCTCAGAGTATGTTGTTCGCTGGTTTTGGGGATGAGAGCAGCAAAATCAGTAATTCCGCAGGAAAGAATGTACATATGTATTCTCAGATTACCTGCAAAATATGGCTTTGCCCATTTCATTCTCAGCTCGTATATTTGTGTCATCATTGGGTGATCCTGCAAACTATACTTGTGAATTAGATTCCCCCAGGCTTCTTCGAACTCATCTAAAGTGAGCATGTATTCTAAAATCTTGTGTAGCTCATCCCTGAAATCTCTATTTATTGTGTAGACTGGTCCAAGGAACTCCTTTGCACGACGCAAAATGTGCCATTTGCACCAGCGGTGTTTTGTTCCAGGTAGCACATTAGTGATAGACAACTCCATTGCACGACATTGGTCTGTTTCAATGGTTCCAGTCAGTACTTGCAACAAAATATATGGATTAATAATTTTATTTGTTTTATCACCCACGGAGATATATACGTGTCAATATAGTAACCGGTGCCTTGCCTCCCATCAATGACACAAATTCCTTGAATACCCAACCGAATGTTTCCTCCTTTTCGTTCCTCATCATAACACCTCCTAAAATAATACTTTGGAAATGATGGTTTACCCCCACAAACAGGCCGAATGGCATGTCGTACTGATTTGTACGATATGTTGTGTCGAATGTGATTGCGTTGCCAAATATTCTATATTGGTATCTGCTCTTTCCATTCGTCCACATAAGGGCCTGGATCTTGCTGTCGCTGTCAACAAGAACACTATCAGCAAACATAGGGTGTAATGCCCCAAGTGTAGAACCTACCCTATTTGGACCTACTTCATGTGGGACAACCTTGTCAGAGATTATGATGTTAAGTTGGTACCATGATTTCATGTGTGTTCCTTGCTATTTCCTTCTCATGCATGCATGCATAGCATATCATTGCATGCCCATGTGTTCTTGTTGTTGCAAAGTGGCCATATGATTACATGTGGTATTTGTGGTCTTGTGTTGGATGTGATCTTGTGATAACATGTGATGATGGTGTGTGTAGAAATAGTGGTTGCTTGGGATTTCAAGGCTCATTGCAATTCAAGCCCCTTTTTCCTTTCCTTTTATCTCATGTTCAAAATTCCATCTTCACAAGAGCTGTTTTAAAATATCTTGTATTTAGAGGTTATTGTGGGGATGATGATGTGATGATGTGGAGTTTTATCTTGGTCTTGAGGGTGTAATATAAATCACTAAACAATATAATTAATTGCTGTTTTGTATTTATTTAAATGCCCATAAAATTCCTTTTGCATTTTATTTTAAAAGCTTAGGTATTTTTAGGCCCAGGGACATTTTTTGTTTTTTTATATTCAGCAGTAGACCTGAGGGTTTCTTTTCTTTCTCTGTTTTTTTACCTAAATAGAAATAATCTCCAGGTTGGTTTTCTTTATTTTCCTTCTCTGGTGGGCTCCCTCCCACCCAGAGAGGCCCGGTATTACCTCCCTGGCCCAAGTTCCTTCGCGCCAGCAGCCCGCTCGATGTCCGTCGTCTTCCTCCATCGACGTCACCTCTGTACGACCAAAGCTCCACCTCCCGATCTCCCTTCCCCTCGATCTTGCGGCTCCAAGCTCGCCCCCGAGACGTTATAAGGAGCCCTCAGCCTCCCCACCACTCTAGGGTTCCTCCCCTCCCTCGTCCTCTCCCTCCAGCGCCGCTAGTAAGACTCTCGTCGTCCCCGACGCCATGACCAGCTCCGGGTCGAGCTCGTCGCCGGCGTAGCGGCCACCTCGTCGCCTCCCCGCAGCGGCGCAACCAAGAGGACCCAGGAGGGGTTCCATTTTCGCGCGGAGCCGGAGCCGGAGCTTCTTCCTCGATGTCCCCGACGTGCACCTCCTTCCCCTGGTTCGGGCGGCGTCTTCCTGCAGCGACCAGCACCGCTTCTTCTTCTTCCAAGACGCGTCGCCCTCCTCCCTCGTCTCCCCCTCGGTGAGCAGCCGTAGAACGTTTCCTTCCTCCCCTACGCACGCATGGGCTCGAGTTCGTCGTGCGTTCGCTCGGGCACAGAAGCAGGGAACGACGGTGGCTAAGGCAGCAACTTCTGCTCGTCGTTGGTAGCGGCACTAGGATGGTCTCGAGGCAGGAATGGATCCCCTGTGGATCCTACTTCCTCCTCCGCAGCGTAGAACAGCCGTTGGTGTTCGTGGTAGTCGCTGCCGTCCCGCTCCGTTTCGTTCGCCGGCGAGCTATGTAGTAGCAGAGAGGGCTCGTGTTGTTGTGTGTGCGTGGGGTGCAGTGTCGTGGTGCTTGTGCCAATTGTGAGTGTGGTGTTGAATCTTCCACGTAGAGCTTCATATCTTGTTCCGTTGATTCCCGTTGATCCGTAGCTCCGTTTGCAACGATCTTTATATGGTTTTGCACCGTTTTCACGAGCCGCATCTGTTCATGTCATTCTCATGCATGTCAAAATAGCTTAGTGTACAGTTCTGTACAGAAACTTGCAGTAGTTTATTTTTTGTTGTGCTATTGATTGAAATAGTGGTGCATGCTCAATCTTCATCTCATGCATCATGTGATTGTTGCATCTTGTGGTGCTGCTGTTCATTGGCTGTATTCTTATGTTGGGTAGCACCGGGATCGGAGAACGAATACGTGGAGTCAGGAGAGTACGTGCAGGACGGTCCAGAACCATTCCAAGCTGAGGATATCACAGGCAAGATGATATGACCTTGATTCCATCTCTAGACTTGTTATGTTAGTTTCGTTTCCATGTCATATTGCTCGCTGCCTTCCACTGAAATTAAATTGCCTCTTCATATGCCATGAGCCCAAACACCGTACTCCTTCCTAGCAAACTTGTATGGCTAAGTAGGCTTGCTCAGCTACTAATGTTAGTGTTGCTAGTTGCAGGTGTTTTTGACTCATGTGGTACCATGAGCTTGATATCATTATATTAAATTCTGTTATTTAATAATGCACCTATATATACTTGGTAAATGACGGGGGGCCTAGCCTTTTGCCGGGTGCTTTGTTCCATTATTGCCGCCTTAGTTACCGGTTACCGGTGTTTGATTCCATAATGATCGCTCCTAACACGTTCGGGGTTGTTATGGGGACCCCCTCGATAAATCGCGTAGTGCTAAGGCTTGTCCGGCAGGACCCAACATTGGTGTTAATTTGCTAATCACTTAATAATAAACTGCATAGGGAATAGCTACCCCGAGGATCTTTAATCAACAACCCGGGCCAGTGCTCCTCATGAGTGTTGGTCCAAACTGGTCTGCGTGCGGGGCCACCACAAGGAAACTTGAGGTTTGGTACCTGTAGATAGTTCCATCCGGCGTGTCCTGAGACTGAGATACGCGGCTCTTATCGGGGTCGTCGACACGTTGGGAGGTCCTCCTAGCCTTGTCTTACCTTAGCAGTATATCTTGCGTATAGGAATCCCAGTGAAGCTTTGCGTTCCCCTAGAGTTGAGATTTTCCTCTAAGGAATCCGACGAGATCACGAGATTCGTGATAGAGGATGCCTTTGCGGCCTGTGTTTGTTTGTGATGGACTAGTTGGAGCACCCCTGCAGGGTTTAATCTTTCGGAAAGCCGTGCCCGCGGTTATGTGGCAACATGGAATATTTTGATAACATCCGGTATTAGAGAACTTAAACATAAATTAATAAAACTGCCAACTGTGTGCGTAACCGTGACTGTCCCTTCGAAGATCCCTCTTCTATCGGGAACACGGTGGGGTTATGAATGCCGCAGGTAGGTGTTCAGGATCACTTAGTGATCAAGTAAATCCGACCGTTAGTATAGACCACCTTTACTTCTACTTTGCGTAAGTTAGCCACTTAATTGAGCATAGGTTGCTGCAGCCTGATACACTTCATCCTTGCCCTACCTAATAACATGACTAGTTCTAGCACCAAGGTCTTAGATTGCTGAGTCCCCGTGGCTCACGGATTCCTCCGAAACTCCCAGCAGGTACAGTTACCCCAGAGACAGATGATCCCGACGTCACTCAGCTGGCGTGGCCGTACGACGAGGAGACAGACCGCCTCTACATGAACTATCCAGAGGACTGAGGCGTGGTCGTGATCCTGGGCCTGCAGTAGGGTAGCATGGCATTTTTCCATGTTTTGTAGTCCGTAGCGGAACTACCTTGTTTGTATCTGTGTTGTACTCTGAGTTATTAATAAGAAGACAGTTGAATCCCGAATTGTCAACTTTTATTATTATTTGTGCTATGTTACTTGCTTGCGAAACGCTTAGATGCGCTTCTTTCCTATTCGGGGGCCTCGACCCCCAGATCGGAAAGGACTGCATCTTAGTCGTTACATAGGGTCATTCTTCTTTAGTTCAGAGAACAGTTCCACTGTCTTCCTGATGTCATCATCTGCAGCCTCTTGGTTCATCCTTTTGCACATGTAGTTGAGTGATCTCTTGTTGAATGGTACGTTTTCCATTGACCCAAAGAAGCTTCCGATGACACAAAAAACCTTTGTTAAGCCAATGTTGTTGCTCCTCAAGTGCTTCACTATATCTTTGGTGTGTGTGTCAATGTTCCTGTGTGATGGCCAATGTAGTTTCTCTCCACATGATGATGCTAAATGATGGTTGTGTTCATACCTGAAGTCATGAATATACCATCCATTGTCGTTAGTCCGGTGTAGCCTGAACAAGGCTTGGCAGTTGCACGCCACCGACTTTGTGTTTTCTTTTTTTGGGCGTCCCTAAAATTAATAAACGAAACGCATATTAGTGCATGTTCAGATTATGGCATATCGTTGAGTCAGGAGTTAAAGACATGTTGTTCATACTGACGAAATGATGACAACAAACAAGTACACAGGATAAAACGTACTGACCGAGCAACCACAAACGATGTCTTGAACTGTTCTGCTCTTATGTGCATTTGTCCTAGATTGACCATATCTGATGCCAAAACCAATCTCCCAAGAATAGAGGTTGTAAAACTTAAATGCCTCTGCTAGTGAGTCGAACTCTCGTGCAATCTCAGGAGCAACCACTTGCCCTGACTTCCGGTGAACATAGCTGCGCATTGCTTTCTCCAGCGAGCACACTCTTCCTCGTTTTGGCTCTCTCTGATCTGGTATTTTGCCAAGCCGTATCCTGCACACAATATTGCCATGGGTTCAGAAAAAACTACATAACATAATACCTGCCATTATATTTTTCGGAATTTTCAGCTACGCATGGAAGCTGCACAATGGAACGCAATGGGGTGATGATGCTGTGATGAAAGTAAACATGACACTCTCACTGCAACTTAATTTCGTACGCTGAGTTGCAATTTTTTAATGCCGCATATTAAGCAACTGATTATTCAGAAAGTATGGAGTTTATTTATATTGATTAACACCTTCCTATCTGAGTTTCAATTCCTGACTTGGATTGTATTCACCGACATCTTGCCGCCAATTTGTACCACCTATGTTGTACCTGAAATTTCTAAGCAGTTTCGTGGACTTTCTTCTTCATATTTCACTCAGCCCCCATTTTAAGAATCAACACTAGCCTAATCGTCGTACGTACAACAATCTAAGACCGTAAATTGGGACATAATTCTACATAAGAATCAAAGTTCCGCTAATGATTTTAAATGTAATTTTAGTTTGTGGTACATACACTATGCATCTTCAGAAATCATATGCATAGTTAATCAATAGAACGTGAAGTGTCCCCAACTACAGAAATTTCAGAAGATGCATAGTTAATCAATAGAAAGTGAAGTTCCTTCTGGTATGCGCAGTGATTCACCTTCTCTTCCATGTACATTGGTCCTGGTCAGACTTTTGAGAATGAATGGGGTTGGTTGTGGTTGCTTCCATCCCTCTGGAACACTTCAGCAATACAGAGAGAATGAAATTAGCAGGAGCAACTACAATCGCTCAACAAAAAAAATACATAAATTAAAGTTTACATTATCCTATACAGTGCATAATAGTGAACTGAAAATATGGCACCATGTCACAGCACAGTTCACTCAAAGTCAAGCAACATGTCACAACAGAAATACAAAATAGTAAGATACTCTCGGGAAGGAGGATTCTTGAGGAGGGAGGAGTTTTTCTGAATGCATACCAGCGGCACAGACACCTTTGTTGCTACTGACCCCGTTTCTCCTTCATCATCCGGCGTCGGAGGGGAAATCTCGAATTCTTCTCGCTCTCCATTCGATTGTCGTTGCGTCTATGCATTTGGGTACAAACTCCCGAACCCCACCTCGCCATTTATTCTGTTCTCGGCATCAGATCCATCCACAGCCTCCTCTTGCTCATCTCCATCTCCCGTGGTGAACTGAGGCCGACATTGATCCTCTGTCTCGACCCAGCTCCCTCCTCCCGAATCCTCCTCTCCTAAATCTGTATCCCCACCTCGTATTGCTCATGTTGCTGTGTTGTCCAGAGTTGAGGATCTTGCGTTGGGAAGGAGGAGAAGCTGTCCACGGGGGGTCGAAACTAATTAGTGAAGCAGAGATGTTCCTATGGTACGTCGGAGATGAGCAAGAGAATACCTGAGCAGGATCTGGGTGAGGGATTCGGGGACGGGCTGCAAACCGTCCGTCGGCGGCCACATCGGCGGTGAGATCTCTGGCGCTAGTGGTCGGTGAGGCAGTGAGGAGTCCACGGTGTCGGAGTTGGGGGAGGAGAGGCAGCGAGCACCCACGTCATGCATCGGAGGCTCTCCGATGTGGCGTCGGAGGAGCAGGTGGATCGCACACCACCGGCTCTGGTGCCCGGCTGCTCCGGCTCTGGCGTTTCCTCTCGCAGGGTGATTCGAAATTTGAATGATGCCGGTGCTCAGCGTGAGAATGACAGAGTACAGCTGACCATCTGGGCTGCGTATTGGAATACATGTGTATGTGTACGATTCGGGTGTCTATACCTCTGTGTATTGTGGTCCTGAGGGATTTCGTTTGTGGGACCTTGCAGAAAAGCCACATGGGCAGAGGGGCCAGCCGAGCGAATCCACACACGGGAGGGAACGGCTGGGATTGGGGCTGTGAATGGAACCCGAAGGTAAATGCCTTTCCCAGTAGAGGTGGTCGTTGGGGAAGCAACAATGTTGACAACCACCAGGGCTGGCAGGACTAGTTGTAGCAGGCTGGCCCTCAGTTCAACGCCGCCCCACCACACGCCAATGAACCCCCTCCCACCGAGAACATCAGGGGCTACCAGGACCCCCGCACGGCGGCCTGCATCCTAGGCAGGGCCCATGTTCCTCCCTCCAACTGCCACTTCATGTTGTTCTCTCGTGAGGTCAATGCGGATCTCCCCACGCTCGAGTCCACTGGCCGCATCAAGTGGTCCGCACTGCCCATCACATTTGAAGCCAACTACCACCCTAAGTCCACAAAGGCCGTGATCACCGTCCCCTGCTGTGCACTCCCAGTATAAGCAACATGGTGGTCACGAAGACACTCATCAACGATGGGGTGGGGCTGAATCTGCTCTCTGTGGATACGTTCAATATGCTTTAGGTGCCCGAAGAGCACCTGATGCACACGAGGCCTTTCTTCGGTGTCACGAGTGGCTCCACCATTCCTTGCGGGCAGGTGCGCATTCCAATCACTTCTGGCACCCGTGAGAACTACCACATGGAATTCATCGATTTGGACGTGGCGCACATCGGCCCACCCTAAAATGCCATCCTAGGCTACCCATCGCTCTCCAAGTTCAGGGTCGTGACACACCACGCCTACGGCCTTGTCAACATGTGTGGCTGCAGCGGCACCATCACCATCCGTTGCAACGAGAAGGGCACGCTGCACACGCTCAAACACGCCTACAAGGTCGCTGTTGCCGCGTATCCCGACGTTGACGAAACCCCAGGGTCAGCCGAAGAGGTAGCCTCGATGAAGAGGCCCCTGCTCACCAGGAGAAGGCCGAGCTCAAGGAGATATTGCCGGACGGGGGCGAGCAGGCCCCTCTCTTTAATAGGAAGGCTCGCTCGTCGCCCCCCTCTGGGTAGGCTCCAGTGCGTTGTCATGGATGGCACCACGCATGACAGGCCTACCGCGGGAGGTGACCGAGCACAACCCAGCTGCGCGCTAGAGCACACGGCTCATGGCAAGCCACAGGCGAATCTTCAGCACCACACCCATCTCCAAGCTGCGCGGTGCAAGGATCATATGCATCGACTTCGTCTCTCTCAACAAGTACCGGCTCGCGTGGCCCATCTATCCTCCATCTCCACTCATGCCCATGCCTTTCTGCATGGAGAATCTTGTAGCCATCTCCACGAGGCTGACGTGCATGAGCGAATAAGGACGAAGGGTGTTTCGGTACCAAACACATGGAAAGCCCACCATCACCATAAATTCTATCCATGCTCCACGGATATGAGCGAGCCAGAGGTGTAAATGCTCCGGGGATCTCTCTACCCATGCTGCCTTCGACATATGAGAGCCCCTTCCCACTCTCGTGGAAGCCCCATGTTCAGCATCGTCAGAACTCTCCTACCCACTTTAATGGAAGCCCCATGCTCCATGCTGATGGAAATCTCCTACCCACTCGTGTGGAAGCCTCATGATCAGCACTGGCGGAAACTCCATGTTGTGACATGGCGTACTTTTTAACATGATGGCGCTTTTTAGCTGCATCAACCTCAATCTAACCCATGTCGAACACGGCAACATTTCCATCATCCTGGAGGGTGCTTTTCAATAGCATCAACCTCAGGCTGATCCGTGTCAAACACGGTAGCATCTTCGTCATTTTGAGGGTGCTTTTTAGCTGGACAAAACCTCACGCCAACACGCGTCGAATGTGGCAACATGTATTTTTTGTTATATAATGAACCTGCTTCATGCATTAGTAAACTTCGCTTCTTTTACGATTCCACATGATCGCGACTGAGCAGGTCTCCGGGAGGCGCGTGCTCGCGCCCTCCCCATGTGCATCACGCGAGCAGGGATTGGAACAATGTACGTGCATGGGTCAGTCCCCTGTAACACCCCGTGTTTTAACTCTCCAGAATAATAACTTTTCCCAAAAATTAGGACAAATTAAAATTATTATGAATGCTTCTGATGCTTGATGTGATTGTTGCTTGCTTGCCTGTTGCTTGTATTTGAATCAATGTTCTTGCTACTGTCCAAACTCACCTCCTTGACCCAAAACCTTGCATAATGATCATGCCATGTGTATACGGAGAGAATCAATTTTTACCAAGAACTATTTTGACCAAAATTCTTTTATTTAATTTAAACTCTCAAAACCCCTGAGTTAGTATTTGTACTGTGGACATATATACTCCATAGGGTTTCAACAAATGGTCATGTTCAAAATATTGAGCAAAACCCTTCCTGCCTATTTCAAGCTTTTGGAATATTTCCATAGGAAATATTCTCAATAAATTCCTTTAAAATTTTAGCATGTCACATATGATATATGTGATGATCTTACCATGTTTCATCTCAATCCAAGTTAATTTTAATCACTTAATTATTCTAAAACCCTATCTGTCCAGATCCAAATTTGAGCAACTCTACATTGAGTGTCTCCAATTGTGCTCAAATTTGGTGGACATGTTCAAATACTCCAATAATGCATCGAGACCAAGTGGTGCATCAAGGAGAGTGGATGAACTTGTCTCAAGCCCCTCAAAACCCTCTTTGTTTATTTCTAACTTTGGGAAACTTTACATTATAAGGTTTCTCCAATTGATCCCAAACTTTTTGGGCATGCTATAACGCTCAAATAATGCCCCCACACCAAGTTGTGTGTTTGTGGGGATTTATTTGCATGGTTGTGTAGGCAGAAAGTCATTTCTGCCCATTTCATGGGTTTTTCAAGTCTACATTGGAAACCTTCTCCACCAAATCTCAAATTTGGTGTCCAAGCTTATTATCATATATTATGTGATCGTGTTAAGTTTCATATCAATTGGAATACATCTCGTATCCCTAACACCCGTCAAACACCTTGTGTGCATATACCAAAATTGCTACTTTGGCCCCTTCCACTATTTCCCCTGAGCTTAAACTTTTACCACAGCTCTCTCTAGTTACCTTTTACCTCCAGGAACCTTTCCATGGCCACTCGTGAATGATTGGAGGATGACCCCATGTATCTACCTTTCAATTTCTACCTTGGTAGCATTATTTTACCCCTCTTTCTATAGTTATGCTTAAGCCAAAGCCCCCACATTCTTCCACAACATCTCTAGCATGCTAATGCACAATTTCATGTCACAATATAGCAAGCTCATGTGGGAAAAATGAGCAGCACATGTGAAACTTGATTTCTGGTAGAAATGTCGCTTTGAACTGCAGCTGCTAGCTAGACACCTCCCCTTGAGCTGAAACTTTGTAGGACTGTAGTCCTTCCATCTCTAAGACTACTAGACATGGTTTCACCCCATTATCTCTGCAGTAAGTGCCCTCATTGTTAGCCCTAAACTTGTTGCTGCAAACTAAACTGCAGTCAAAACCAAGTCTAACCTCATCTACTTCTGTCCAAACTTCACCAGTGCTTCGTGACACGTATGACTTCCATGTTTGACACCTTGGTCTGGCCAATGGGTGGACCTGGACACACATGGCCGTGGTGACCACGTCCATGGCGTAAAGAAAGGTGCTCTTCACCTTGTCTTCTTCCTCCACGTCGTTTCCGGCCTTTGAAGCGTGTCTCAGAGCACGGGGGGATTTCCTTTGACCAGTCCAGCCCTCCCCGACATTGACTAGCCTCCAAATGCCCCACGGTCGCGTGCCCTCCCATGCCACAGCATGTCCGGCACGCAGTCGGGCGCCTCCTCGTCGGCCCCCCTCCTTTTCGTGCTCCCTGAGCGCCCTGAGCCTGCAGACTAGCTCGCCCTCCTCCCTAGAAACCTCCCAGACCTTCCCAACCTCACTCACGTCCGACCGTCCCCCAACCGCTTTGTCTCCCTCGAGCACCTCCAGGAGCCCCGACGTCCACGGGCTCCTCCCTTTCCTTCCTCCCCCCTCCCAGCGACCAGAGTGCCCCTATTGTGGTTGAACTCATGCGGCCTCACGTCGGCCATGGCCCCTTCCCCGGTGCAACCCGACAAAGCTAGCGCCCCAGGGGGATGCGGTGCATGCCCCTGAGTGCGTCGGTGGCCAGGGCCTCACCGGAGGTCGCCGGTGGACCCTGGTTGGCGCAGGCGTCTCCTTCCTCCCCTGCTCCTCCCCTACTCGAGCGGGAGGAGGAAGAAGACCCTTCAGGCGGGACCCACCCGTCGGCGTCTCAGCGGGTTGGGCCCGCCTTTTTAAGTGGAAGCACCCTTGGGCCACCGCGTTTCTCCGCGCCAGAAGTAACATTTGGCATGATATGCCTTCGGCGTGTCCCTCCTGCATGCTAGGCCGAGCCACTGGGCGGGCCCAGTTCCTCGCCAGCGCGCCAGTATGCGTTGGATAGCCCCCTGGTACATCCCTCGTTTCTTTTCCTATTTCTTCAGAGGCTATTAAATCCATTAAAATTCATCATAGCTCCAAATCTGATGATTCAAATTTGTAGAGGTTCCTAAATTCAAGATCTATCCACATATGTGCATGGCACATTTTTCCAGAGCAACTTCCTGTTGTATTAATATTCAAATGCAGATTTGAATATATTTAGCCCCACCTTGCAAAAATCCTATGGGGTTCAAATCAACTCCATATGGAGTGATTCGAATTTACAAAGTCTCCTAAGATCATGCCCTATTTTTGAAGCATTAGTCAACATTTTTATCTGTCATGCTTCTGTTACATTAAATAAATAGCTCATTTTTTCTATGTGTTGCATGTTATAAAATCCCTAGGATATTCATATCAACTCCAAATCCAGTGAAACAACTTCCTAAATGTTTCTAAACAATTTATTGAGTGCCTCCACTCCTTTTAACATAATGATTTTTGTAGGCTTCTTTAAGGATCACCTATTCCTCATTTCTTCCATTCAAAATTCCCTGGTGGTCCAAATCTCCTATAGCAAGCTTGAGATATTTCTCTTATGACCAGAGAGGTCGAAGAAAAATAAAACTCCTATTTGAATATCACTTTTGCTTTTGCTAGCTTTGTGGCTTACTGTGAATGTTTCCAACGATAGTTGACAGAGTATATCGAGTACACAGAGTTGGACCGGAAGACCTCGAAGACCCCGAGGACTTACGTGAGCAAGGCAAGCAGCCCTTTGACCATGTCTGGGAAATTATTTTAAGCATGACATATTGATTACTTTATTCCGATGCATATAGTCGAGATTAATAGGTACACCCCGGCATGGTGTTTCCGATGGCTCCTCCGGAGCACTTGCATTGAGCATGACCCTACCATCTATGAGGGTCACGCTGATAATATGTTGACAAGTAGTAGTAGTGCTACACATAGAAAGAGCATGTGCATGATGATGGTAGCACAAAGTTGATATCAAAGGTTCTACGAAAACCCCGTCGGGTGCCTCTAATGCCCGAGGGTGATGATGTTGAGTTAGGTGACCACTTGTGAAAGAAGTGGTGCACCGGAATATTTTGTGTGTGTAGTTTCGGAAATGTGATTAGATTTATGATGTGTCGACCATCCCAACCTTACATGTACGACCACGATACCCCTTTATGGGACGGGTCTTTGTTGATTACTTTGGTTGGTGCTAGCAAAGAGCCCGCATTACTAGTGGCGGGAGTGATATATGGTCACTCCCGTGATGGGGTCGTACCAGGTAGGTCGACTATGCCATTTTTACGTGTTGGGGGCACACCGTTGGTCCCCGCATGGATGATACGATCTAGAGTTGGTGCTCGTAAGACGTACATCTTGTGGGTTCTGACCAATCAAGTAGACTCTTTGTCTAGTGTCATCAGGGGAAAGGTAATGATCGGGTACTTACCTCGGGTATGTTATATACTACTAGTCATGGATGACACAGAAGTTTCTGGATCTTGTGGGTACAGGATACAACCTCTGCAGAGTGTAAAACTATTCGAATAGTCGTGTCCACGGTCAAGGACAGTTGGGTGGTGCTTCTTAAACTATGTCCAGTCATTTCCGCATAAACCAAGTGTGAGTGTATGTGTGTGTTTAAAGGTGTTATCTGAGAAAGATAATATGACAAGTTCGGTGACTTGGCATATAGGGTGAACCAGTGGTGTTCAACCCCCAGCAGATATGTCGATATCTGTGACATGTTATTATGAATACCATCCAGTTATGATGCATGTCCATACAAGTATTTGATCGTGCTTATTTACAATCAAAACCTGCTTTCTGCAAAGGCTGTATACTTATGCTACTTCATGTTACTTTATTACCTTGATCCACATCAAGGGCTGTTTGCGAGTACATTCAAAGTACTCATTGGCTTGCCACTGGTTATTTCATTGACTAGGGATGAGAGAACAGGAAATGGTGAAGAGTAACTTGGTAACGTTCCTGCGAGCTAGGACGCTTCCCAGTCAGAATGCGTGTAGGTTCAGGGTGATGGCATGGGTTCACGCTTTCGACCAATATCTCTGGTATTGGTCATGTTTGGTGTGCGGGCCTTCAAGGCCCTGTATATGTAAGACTTGACCGCAATGGTCATTTATTGTATCAAACGGTATGTATGGATGTAAGACTCTTGTTATTCAGTTTTTGTGTCGTCGGTTAGCATTGATCTCTGGGATCACTGAGCACGATCATTCGGCGATCTCGACTCGTAAGTTGGGGTCCCCACAGAGCTGGTATCTCAGCCATCCTGACTATAGGAATCCCTTAGTTAACACGAACGTTAGTTAGGACAAACTGTTTTCCAGACCTTTCAAAAGTACTTGCAAAAGACGTATCTTTTTCACCTCTCCTAAATTTTCAAAGGAAGCAATGTTTTTGCCTTAGCACTTCCACCCTTATTCTCTTGGCTTTCCTCATCTGCTTTTCAAAAACCTGCAAATGGTCGCTAGCACCCTTATGCCCTCTGATCACGGGATTACTTAAAATACTCATGGGTAACTTGGAAGGAATCAACCTTTCCGAGTAATCACCCACGTACTTGGAAGACAAGGACGACAACGCTACGACCATATGACTCCAACAAAAGTACCTGCATGAGGAATAAGGACATCGAGACCTAGAATATGGCGACACCCTCGACAATGTCCTAGAGTGATGCCACCTTCGTCTATAGTGATAAGGACTAATAGAGCGACCCTGTCAATGTCAAGGTTGTGTCTACCACCACAGGTGCATGAGAACCTCGCCATTTGGTCTCCCTCACATTAGTGAGCAGGAAAACGATTCTCTTTATCCCCTGCCCTAGGTATCGATATTGTGGCCAACGTGACTGACAGGTCGGAACTCTATCATGCCTTGCTGATGTCATTGCATAATGGATGTCCACTTCAAACTTTCGATGCCTTGGAAGGCAAGAAGATAATGGCAAGATTATAAAGACAACAGAAGATCCTGTCAACGACAGCCATGAAGAACCACCCACGTCGGTAGCTCACTAGAAGAGAAGTCGTCAAGAATTCTTTTCACCCCAACCCAAGTCGTTTCGGCAAACAACAACAAGACGCGTGGCAACACCGTAAGAAGACCGAGAAGATGGAGCGGACTCCTCTTCGGAGCACAGAGCAAGCACGATTGTCGAATCCAAGAACCCTAGGGTAGGATCCGTCATGAATCCGCTATACGAAGTCGAGTCCGTGAAATGGTTCGGATGGAACCATGTTGTGTGTTGTTTGTTCTTGTTTGTTTGTGCTTGATATAAGTCACGCTTTTGCTCTAGGCAACAAGCACACGATTATATCACCTGCCTCATCTTGATGTTTGAGTTGACTTTTCAACACTTGTTTGATTTCACCTGCACCATACCACCCCTTTGGCACTCCATCTATGTTACTCCATCTCCCCCACCCTTCTCGACAACTGGAAGCCAGCAAGACAAGATGCACCAAGGATCCACCTCGACAGACGGATGCCAAGGAAGACCCCGACGGCAACGTACTCAACCAGGCACAACCTAATGAGGTTATGCTTTTCCTCGAGAATGGAGATCTGTCCCTAGCCCAGTCTAACCTCCACAAGCCTTTCCGGCTCAAATTTCTGGTCAGGTGTCTAATACACGGATTTGCCAGAACTACCGTCGAGCCCCGATAAACCCCCCTTAGCACCGCGTTCTTTATGGAACAAGCGACAACGGTGAACGAGTATCCTTCAGTCACAAGCTAGCACCAAAACCCCGATGCCATAATGTCACGCCCAAGATGCGACCTTATCCTCAATTTGGCACGAAGGCCTCGTCAGGGATAGAAGCGCATCTCGTCGTGTCGCAAGAATGGATATCATTACAAGTACAGGTACTGAAAAGAAGAGATATATCTATAGAATTGGCTTACACTCGCCACAAGCTACATCAGAGTCACATCAGTACATTACATATTCATCAAGAGTAAGAGCAGGGTCCGACTACAGACGAAAACAAACAACAAAAGAAGAACGACATCCATCCTTTCTGTCCCAGGCTGCCGGCCTGGAACCCATCCTAGATCGAAGAAGAAGAAGAAGAAGAAGAAGAAGAATAAGCAACTCCAAATGAACAATCAACGCGCTCGCGTCGAGTAACCTTTACCGGTACCTGCAACTAGTGTTGCAGTAATCTGTGAGCCACAGGGGACTCAGCAATCTCATTTCCAAAGGTATCAAGACTATCAAAGCATAATGGGTGAGGCATGGTTAAGTGGTGAGGTTGCAGCAGCGGCTAAGCATATATTTGGTGGCTAACTTACGAGTACAAGAAATAAGAGGGGGGAAGATCTACGCATAACGGACGTGAACTACTGATGATCAAAAGAATGATCATGAACACCTACCTACGTCAAACATAACCCCACCGTGTCCTCGATCGGAGAAGGAACTCGCGAAAGAGACAGTCACGGTTACGCACATAGTTGGCATATTTTAATTAAGTTAACTTCAAGTTATCTAGAACAAGTGTTAAACAAAGCTTCCGCGTTTCCACATAACTGCGGGCACTACTTTCCGAAAAGATTTAACCCTGCAGGGGTGCTCCAACTAGTCCATCACAAATTACCACTAGCCGCATAGAAATCCTCAATCACAAAGCTCGCGATCTCGTCAAATTCCCTAGTGGAATACCTCAACTCTGAGATTACCCAAAGCATCACCGGAATCCCGATGCACAAGATATTCCGTCAAAGGTAAAACTAATCCAGCAAGGCCACCCGGTGTGTCGACGATCCCGATAGGAGCTGCGTATCTCGTTCTCACGACACAGCGTCTATGCAAAGTGGACGGGAACCAAACCTCGAGTTGCCCCGTGGTGGCACCGCTGACTGCTAGGCGGGTGGACCAACACTCATGAGGAGCACTGGCCCGGGGGTTGATTAAATTATCCTCGGGTTAATTACTCCCTATGCAGTTGATTAGTTATTAGGAAAATGTAGTACCAAAGTTGGGCCTTGCGAGACTAGCTTTAATCTAAAACGAATTATCAAGGGGGTCCCCATAACAACCTCGATCGTGTTAGGAGCGCTCATTTATGGAACATAACACCGCTAGGCGAAACTAAGGGGGCAAAGGTGGACCAAAACACCACGCTAGAAAGGCCGAGCCTTCCACCTTTTACCAAGTATATAGGTGCATTAAATTAAATAGCATTTAAATATGGTGATATGACAAGGGACCCATGTTATCACATGGAAGCAACTACACCTGCAACTAGCAACGCTAACACAGGGTTAAGCAAGCAGTAACATAGCTAATCAGTGGTTTGCTAGGTCGATCAGGTTGAAGGTTATCATGGCATTGTTGAGAGGCTGAATTTAACATGTGGTAGGCAACGAGACATAATCGATAGAAATGAAATAACTAGCATGGCAATGATAGTAATGGTATCTGAGGAAATGGTCATCTTGGCTGAGATCCCGCTTGGAAGAAGAACAACTCCGTGAAGTCAGTGAACCAACGTAGTCGAACGGGTCCTCACATTCCGACACGCTTGCGGAACTCTATCGAGACGGAGCAAACAGGAAACAAACATCAACACAGATATTCACCACACGATGCAAAACATGATGCACAACCTACTATGATGCATGATCAGGTCAACATGCAAGGGATGGCATGGCAATTCACCTCACACAAACACTACACATTAAGTGAAGCTCGATATGCAACGAGTTGCATATCGACGAAACTCCATGTTTAATTATTTAATTCACTCCCGTTTAATTACATGACAATGTTTAATGTTGTTAACATGGCAAGGGTGAGGCGATGATCCTACATGGCAATCCTAGACGGTTAACACATGGAGCATAGAACGGAGCTATGGCGCAAGAACATGCAACACAAGATTATATGCGATGAATGCGTTATGCATGCAAGTTCAACCACGGGCAAGAAGGGAAAGAAGCAGGTGTCACCACGGCGAGCGAAAGGGGAACTATGGCGGCAAGACGGAAACGATGCCACGACGACGTTCCTACCCTGATAACTTGTCGAGATATCGTGCCAACGAATTGAAGCGCGTGCGGGAACGCTAAATAAAGATGGGGTGATCCCGGTTACCGGGTACCCATGTGTCGAGGCACAAGAAAAGAGGTACACGTGCAACGGGCAACATACGACGCAAACACACATTCATCTCATACATCATATGCATTCGGTTCACGACAACGTCTCATCGGTATACCTTCGAAACGTGCATATCGGAACGGTTCAGATCGGAGCGGACGTCGTGGTCGTAGTGGAAGTAGAGGAAGTCATGGTACACGGTCTCGTCGACGGTAGTCGTTCGCTCGGCGTCGTGGTACACGGTCTTCACATCGGTAGTCGATCACGTTCCGGGGTCGTCGAGGACGACGTGGTACTCGCGGTGAACTTGTCGATTCCAAGGAGGGGGGGGGGTTGGTGCACGTGGCGACGCAAGCGGCAGCAACACCGCTAGCGAAAGCGGACAAACCGCAAGCCACTAGCAACCTAGACTAGCATCTAACAGCAAAAGCTTCAGCTAGCAAAGCAGAAGCATCTACAACAACTAGCAACAGCATGCAGCAACCTACATCTAGCTGGCAGCTACAGTTAGCAAGCTAGCAACAGCAAACACAAGCAAGCAAGCAAGCAGCAAGCACACAACGCAAACAATCGGCAGCGGCTAGCGGGCCACAGCAATAGCAAGCACACAACAACAACAGCAAGCAACCTAGCAGCAGCAAGCAGCAGCAACACAGGCAGGAAAGCATCAGCAGCAAGCAGCAGCAACACAGGCAGGCAAGCATCAGCAGCGAGACAACAACAGCAAGCTAGCATGGCACAGCGGCAAGCAACTAGCAGGCCACGCAAGCAGCATGCACCTGCGGCATGGCAACAACAGCAACAAACGGCATGGCCGCAGCAGATAGCAGTAACACACAGCAACAGCAGCATGCAACCGGCAGCATCGGCGGCAAGATGGCAACAAAATGAAGAGGCCCCGGTGGCTGGGCAGCTACTGGTCCCAGGGGCGGCGGGCGGTGGAGGCCTCGGGCCGGTCGGGAACGAGACGGCGGCGAGCGAGCATCCGGCGAGAGGGGAACGAGGTCGAGGGCCCTGGCAGGGGAGCTTGGCAGCGGGCGACCATGGCGGCGGCCGCGCGGGGGCGCTACTCTAGCGAGCACGGCGGGGCGGCGCGGGAGGCGAGCACGGCGGGCAGGGGAACTGCGATAGGGGCAGCGCGAGCACGGGCTCCGGCAGGGACCGAGGGCGAGGAAGAACAGGGAGAGGGGAGACGACACAGTTGGCGAGGGCCTGGCGAGCGGCGACCGGAGGCGAGGGATCGAGCCTGGGAAGGTTGCACGCGCGGGCCATTGGGGAGGAGGCGGCGCTGCGGGAGGACGACGCTGAGGAGGGAGATGAGAGGGATCGGGAGGAGAGGGAGGACGGCACGGAAGGGAACGAGGAGAAGGCTCTGTGCTAGGGTTGGAGGTTGCTGGGCCTTGGCCCAACTCGGCCACAGGCTGGGCCACCCCTCTCTCTTTATATTTTTTTAATTTCATTTCTTTTACAGCAACTTGCAAAGAAATAAAACAAAGGATATAGTTGGAATTCCAACAAGAGATATATTTTCCCGGAGCCAGAAAAATATGGAGGATTTAATAAAATTGGTTTGGGGATTTTTACCGAATATAAATTCGGACAAGTTTTGTATTAAATCAAACTTGCCTAAATTCAATCCATAACCAAACCAACCCCAATTGAACTGATATTTTTGATGGTGACCCTATACTATAGATATAATTTATGGGCTCCACAGCAACATTTATTTGAGCACTAAATATGCAGCTCAAATAAATGAAAGCAAAGGGAAAAAGAAAGAAACGATCAGGAGTGGCTAGAAGAAGAGGGAAAAAGAAAAAAACACAACAAGGGAAGTAATCACACCACAGATGATGGAGATGATGCATGATGCATGATGAATGCAACAAACAAAATAAAACACACTACGTCAACGAATTAAAAAGGGGGGGATCTTTTGGAGCGTCGGCATCGGGCTGTCACACATAAGGAGGACCGTTCTCGGATATTAGAGTATTAGACTAAGGTTGTTGTGATGATGATAGGTGTCTTCAGGATACAACTAGACTATCTTGGTGGATCGTAAGACCCTTATAAAGGTAGGAGAACTTGGTGGAACAAGTTGATAAGTAGCACAACCTATATATTCCTGGAGTAAGATTGGATTCAGTAGGACGATTATGATCACGACCAATAATTCTTGGTGGTATAATTGACTTTATCAAGTAGTTTACATGGTTTGATGCTTTTACCATAATGACTTGGAGGATCGAGTGAGAGTTCTTATTGGACTTGAGTTCTGGATTTAAAGAGGTAATCTGAATAGAGTATCGATGATGACAGAGACCACATGGTTCGGAGTAAATCAGATTTAGTCCGACGATATTGATCGTGATACCATGTTTCTCGGTGGATAACAAGTAGTAGTAATTGGAGTTGTAGAATCAACTTACGAATCAGTGTAAACATGGTCTTGGAGATTAGTTGGCCATGATATTGGAAGTTGGTGGTTATACTGTGACGTAATCCTTGTAGTAATATGTGAACTATGAGGACTCTAAGTGATCATTTAGAACCCCGTCAATATTGGTTTTGTAGGAGTGATGGGTCCAGTGATGACCGATCGGATTGATGGACCACTTGATCGGATTCGTAGAAAGGAAACAAGATATTGGATTGGTATACTGCGTGTTTCCTTAATATAGGAATGCAGTACCCTGTCCGTTGGATTATCTAGCTGGACATTTGGATTTGTGGTGTCTTAACTCATGCTTAGGAGCTTGTATACCTCCCCGAGGTGCTTGCATAGGAACGCATGTGAAACGTATCTATATGATACTTGTGGTGTTGGATTTAGTACCTCCCTCAACCCTGGAGTTGACTAGCATGAGTGGTATGGAGTTGACTTATGTGAGATAGTATCTTTGATGAAGTAGGGTGATTTTGTCCAGGGTGAGAGGTCATACTATTGGCATCTAAGGAATGTGCTTAGGATAAGATGATAGATGTTCACTCACGTCCTAAGTTCCTTGAAACCCCAAAGCTTCACCGAGCTATAAGGTGATCGGATTATGACCATAGGAAACGGCTCGATGTCATTGGAATGTGGCCAATACTCCACTCGATCACCACCCATCGTGCCTATGACGAACATGGACATGAAGGACTAGATCATGTCGGACCACAAACCTCTTGGACAGTGACCATTCATACCAAGTCCCCATTCTCCTCACCTGTCTGATGAGCACTGTGTGTATGTGATGCATGGGGAAGTATGTTGTTATCATGAGGGATGACATACTTATTCATCCGACAGGAGGAAGGGCACTGATACGTCTCAAACGTATCTATAATTTTTGATGGTTTCATGTTGTTATGTTGTCAACTTTGGATGTTTTATATACCTTTTATACCTTTTTTGGGACTAACTTATTAATTCAGTGCCAAGTGTCAGTTCCTATTTTTTCTGTGTTTTTGACTCTTTTCAGATTTATTTTGGAACGGAGTCCAAACGGAATAAAATCCCCGAAATAAATTTTTCCAAAACAAAAGAAGATCGGGGGACTTGAGGGCCAAGGCAGGAGCGCCACAGGGGGCCCACAAGCCGTGTAGCCACCACCAGGGCGGCGGCGGCTACCAGGCTTGTGGCCCCCCTGGAGCTCCCCTGCCCTAGCTCATTCACCTATAAATTCCCTAAAATCCCAGAACAAATCAGGGCATCCACGAAAACACTTTTCCGCCGCTGCAAGCTTTCGTTTCCGCGAGATCTCATCTGGACACCCTTCCCGGTGCCCTGTTGGAGGGGACTTTGGAGTTGGAGGGCTTCTACATCAACATCATCGCCACTCCAATGACTCGTGAGTAGTCCACTTCAGACCTACGGGTCCGTAGTTAGTAGCTAGATGGCTTCTTCTCTCTCTTGGATCTTCAATACAAAGTTCTCCATGATCTTCATGGAGATCTATCCGATGTAATCCTGTTTGGCAGTATGTTTGTCGAGATCCGATGAATTGTGGATTTGTGATCAGATGATCTATGAATTATGAGTCTTTGCTTATTTCTTATATGCATGATTTGATACCCTTGTAAGTCTCTCCGAGTCTTGGGTTTTGTTTGGCCAACTAGATCTATGATTCTTGCAATGGGAGAAGTGCTTGGTTTTGGGTCATACCGTGTGGTGACCTTTCCCAGTGACAGAAGGGGCAGCAAGGCACGCATCGTATTGTTGCCATCAAGGGTAACAAGATAGGATTTTATCATAGATATGAGATTGTCCATCTACATCATGTCATCTTGCTTAAGGCGTTACTTTGTTCTTATGAACTTAATACACTAGATGCATGATGGATAGCGGTCGATGTGTGGAGTAATAGTAGTAGATGCAGATAGTATCGGTCTACTTGGTTTGGACGTGATGCCTATAGATATAATCATTGCCATAGATAACGTCACGACTTTGCGCGGTTCTATCAATTGCTCGACAGTAATTCGTTCACCCACCGTCTATTTGCTTTCATGAGAGAAGCCACTAGTGAACACTACGGCCCCCGGGTCTATTCACAACTATCATCTCCACTTTCACTTTTACTTTGCTTTGTTTACTTTTTGCTTTCAGTTCTCACTTTGCAAACAATCTATAAGGGATTGACAACCCCTTCATAGTGTTGGGTGCAAGCTCTTTGTGTTTGTGCAGGTACTTGTGACTTGACATGATCCTCCCACTGGATCGATACCTTGGATCTCAAACTGAGGGAAATACTTACCGCCACTGTGCTACATCACCCTTTCCTCTTCAAGGGAACACCAACGCAAGGCTCCAAGGCCGCGGGGAAATCCTTTGCATATTTGCCAAGGAAGTCCCTATAGGCGTAGCCCGTGACACAAGGATTCCTCGCGCCGTTGCCAGGGAAGGTGTGTTGTCGCAGTAGCAGAAGGATTTCTGGCGCCGTTGCCGGGGAGGAGGATTGTTTGCCGAGGAGATCAAGTCAATATCTATCCAAGTAGGTGTCACAAACTCATCTCTTGCATTTACCTTTTTTTGCCAGTTGCCTCTCGTTTTCCTCTCCCCCACTTCACATTTGCCGTTTTCATTTGCCTTTCCCCTTTGCTGTTTTCTTTTGTATTTTTGCCTGTTTTGTTTGCCAGTTTTCTTGCTTTCTTGTGCTCTTGTTGGTTTGTTGAAGTCATCATGGCTGAAAACACCAAACTTTGCGACTTCTCGAGTACCAAAAATAATGATTTTATTAGTACTCCGATTGCTCCCGCCACTAGTGCGGAATCGTATGAAATCAACGCTGCCTTGCTGAATCTTGTTATGAAAGAGCAATTCTCTGGCCTTCCTAGTGAAGATGTCGCATCCCATCACAATACCTTCATTGAGATTTGCGATATGCAAAAGAAAAGAGATGTGGATAATGACGTGATTAAATTGAAGCTTTTTCCATTCTCGTTGCAAGATCGCGCAAAAACTTGGTTTTCTTCTTTGCCTAAAAATAGTATCGATACTTGGGATAAGTGCAAAGATGCTTACATATCCAAGTATTTTCCGCCGGCTAAGATTATCTCTCTACATGACGATATCATGAATTTCAAGCAACTTAATCATGAACACGTTGCACAATCTTGGGAGAGGATGAAGTTAATGATTAGAAATTGTCCCGCTCATGGCTTGAGTTTGTGGATGATTATACAAATCTTTTACGCTGGTTTGAATTTTGCTTCTCGCAATATCTTGGACTCCGCCTTAGGTGGAACGTTCATGGAAATCACTTTAGGAGACGCTACAAAACTCCCAGACAATATCATGACCAACTACTCTTAGTGGCACACTGAAAGGTCACCTGCTAGCAAAAAGGTACACGCTATCGAAGAAATTAACTCACTTAGTGCTAAGATGGACGAGTTGATGAATTTGGTTGCTAGTAGAAATGCTCCCTTAGTTCCTAATGACATGCCACTATCTTCCTTGATTGAGAGTAGCAACGCTAGTTTGGACGTTAATTTTGTTGGTAGGAACAATTTTGGCAACAACAATGCTTTTAGAGGAAACTATGTTCCTAGGCCTTTTCCTAGTAACTCCTCTAACAACTATGGCAATTCCTACAACAACACTTATGGAAATCACAACAAATTACCCTCTGATTTAGAGAGTAATATCAAAGAGTTCATCAACTCTCAAAAGATTTTCAATGCGTCCATCGAGGAAAAACTACTTAAAATAGACGATTTGGCTAAGAGCGTTTATAGGATGTCTTGTGATATTGATGCTTTGAAAGTTATATGTGCTCCTCCCAAGGTCAACTTGGATGAAACTTTAAAAGCTATGCGTGTCTCCATGAATGAGAGCAAAGAAAGAACTGCCCAAATTCGCGCTAGGCATGAATGGTTTAAAAGGGTGCGTTCTAGTGATGCAAATCACGAAGATCTTAAAGTGCTTGGTGTGACTCCTCTTGAATCTTTGTTTTTGCGTTTCAAACCTATTGATGAAGGGGCTGGACATGAATCCACTTTGGTTGAAACACGCCCCATTAATTCGGAGTCCACCTATCTTGATGATAAAGGAGTGGAGAGTGGAGTAGAAGAAATCAAAATATTGGGTAGTAGTGAAACTCCCACTTTGGATTTCAAGGAATTCAATTATGATAGTTTCTCCTTGTTTGAATGCATTTCTTTGGTGCAATCTATTGCAAACTCTCCACATGCTTATAGCCAAAGCAAAGCCTTTACCGCACATATCGTAGATGCTATGATGAAATCTCTTGAAGAGAAACTCGAATTAGAAGTCTCTATACCTAGAAAACTTCATGATGAGTGGGAACCTACTATCAAAATCAAAATCAAAAACTATGAATGCAATGCTTTGTGTGATTTGCGTGCTAGTGTTTCTGCGATTCCAAAGTCTTTATTTGATATTCTTGGTTTTCATGAGATTGAAGAGTGTTCTCTTAATTTGCATCTTGCGGATTCTACTGTCAAGAAACCCATGGGAAGGATCGATGATGTTCTTATTGTTGCAAATAAGAACTATGTACCCGTGGATTTCATTGTACTTGACATAGATTGCAATCCTTCATGTCCCATTATTCTTGGTAGACCTTTCCTAAGGACTATTGGTGCTATCATCGATATGATGGAAGGGAATATTAGATTTCAATTTCCTCTAAATAAGAGCATGGAGCATTTTCCTAGAAAGAAAATAAGATTTCCTTATGAATCTATGATGAGGGCTACTTATGGTTTCAGCACCAAAGATGACTATACGTGATTCCATCACCTTTTGCCTAGCTAAGGGCGTTAAACAATAGCGCTTGTCGGGAGGCAACCCAACGAATATATCCTTTTTCTTTATGTTTTGTGTTTTCCACACTTTCATAATTCTGTTATGATTGTGTTTTTTGTGTTTCTTTTTGCGTTTGTGCCAAGTAAAACCGTTATGATTAGTCTTTGGGATGATCGTTTGGTCATGCTGGAAAAGACAGAAACTTTCTGCTCACCAAAAGAATTTTCATTTTTTTATGTAAGAGCTTTTGAGTTGATTCTTATTGCTGCTGATTCCTACACAAATTCTTCAAACTTCCGTAATTTGGCAGAATTTTCGAAGTAAAAGAAGTATACGAAGTATATAGATTGCTATAGACTGGTCTGCTGTTAACAGATTCTGTTTTTGTTGAGTTAGTTGCTTATTTTGATGAAACTATGGATAGTATCGGGGGGTATTAGCCATGGAAGATTGAAAATACAGTAACCCAACATCAACATAAGTAGAATTAAATTTTGCTACAGTACCTAAGGAAGTGGTGGTTTGCTTTCTTATACTAATGATATCACGAGTTTCTGTTTATGTTTCGTGTTGTGAAGTTTTCAAGTTTTGGGTGAAGTTCTTATGGACAAAGAGATAAAGAGTGGCAAGAGCTCAAGCTTGGGGATGCCCAAGGCACCCCAAGTTGATTCAAGGATGTCGTAAAAGCCTAAGCTTGGGGATGCCCCGGGAAGGCATCCCCTCTTTCGTCTTCAATCCATCGGTAACATTACTTGGGGCTATATTTTTATTCACCACATGTTATGTGTTTTTCTTGGAGCGTATTGTATCGTAGGAGTCTTTTATTTTTGTTGTGTCACAATCTTCCTTGCTGCACACCTAGAGAGAGAGACATGCACTCACCGTGATTTTGTCGAGCTTCACTTATATCCTTTGGTTAGACAATTTTGCTCTATGTGCTTCACTTATATCTTTTAGAGCACGTAAGCGCATGGCTTGGTAGTTGATATATGCTATGAAAGTAGTCTCAAAAGGGGTAGTTATCCAAAGGGATATGAAAACTTCCATCTCCATGTGCACTGAATAGTCAGAGAAGTTTGATTCCTCTCAATTAGTTTTGAGTTGTGGTTGTGGTAATATTTCAGTTATGTTAGTATGGTGTTGTAGATCTAGAAATACTTGTGTCGAAGTTAGTGATTCCCGTAGCATGCACGTATGGTGAACCGCTATGTGATGAAGTCTGAGCATGATTAGTCTATTGATTGTCATCCTTTGTGTGGCGGTCGGGATCGCGCGATGTTTATACCTACCAACCCTTCCCCTAGGAGTATGCATTGAATGCTTTGTTTCGATTACTACTAAAACTTTTGCAACAAGTATATGAGTTCTTCATGACTAATGTTGAGTCCATGGTTTAGATGCATTTTCACCTTCCACCATCACTATCTTCTTAAGTGTCGTGCAACTTTTGCTGGTGCACAAATCTCACCATTAGCCTCCCTCAAAACAGCCACCATACCTACCTACTATGGCTTTTTCAAAGCCATTCCGAGATATATTGCCATGCAACTACCACCATGACATGTGCCACATCT
Source organism: Hordeum vulgare subsp. vulgare (assembly GCF_904849725.1). Lineage (NCBI taxonomy): Eukaryota > Viridiplantae > Streptophyta > Magnoliopsida > Poales > Poaceae > Hordeum > Hordeum vulgare. The sequence goes on from NC_058522.1 coordinate 248,031,223, forward strand.
TCTACATTTCCATTGCATGATCGTAAGATAGCTAGCATGATGTTTCCATTAATGTATATGCCATGCTAGATCATTGCCACGGTACACTACCGAAGGCATTCCATATAGAGTCATCATTGCTCTAAGTTTTGAGTTGTAAGTGTGATGATCATCATTGATGGAGCATTGTCCCATGTGAGGAAATAAAAGAGGCCAAAGATGCGCACCAAAATATATAAAATTATATAAAAAAGAGGCCAAAGAGCCCACCAAAAAAATGAGAGAAAAAGAGAGAAGGGACAATGCTACTATCCTTCCACACTTGTGCATATTAAGCACCATGATCTTCATGATTGAGAGTCTCTGGTTTTGTCACCACCATATAGCTAGTGGGAAATTTTCATTATATAACATGGCTTGTATATTCCAATGATAGGCTTCCTCAAAATTGCCTTAGGTCTTCGTGGGCAAGCAAGTTGGATGCACGCCCACTAGTTTTCTTTAAGAGCTTTCACATACTCTTACCTCTAGTGCATCATTTGTATGGCAATCCCTACTCATTCACATTGATATCTATTGATGAGCGTCTCCATAGCTCATTGATATGTCTAGTTAATGTGACCATCTTCTCCTTGTTTGTCTTGCAACCTCCACCACACTCCATTTCACTTATAGTGCTAAAACCATGGCTCACGCTCATGTATTGCGTGAGAGTTGAAAAAGTTTGAGAAAGTAAAGGTGTGAAAACAATTACTTGGCCAATACCGGGGTTGTGCATGATTTAAATTCGTTGTGCAAGGATGATGGAGCATAGCCAGACTATATGATTTTGTAGGGATAACTTTCTTTTGGCCTCGTTATTTTGAAAGTTCATGATTACCTTGCTAGATTGCTTGAAGTATTATTGTCTCCACATCAATAGCAAACTATTGTTTTGAATCTAATGGATCTGAACATTCACGTCACATAAGAGGAGTTACAAAGGACATCTATGCTAGGTAGCATGAAAGCATCAAAAATTCATTCTTTATCACTTCCCTACTCGAGGACGAGCGGGAGTTAAGCTTGGGGATGCTTGATACGTCTCAAACGTATCTATAATTTTTTATGGTTTCATGTTGTTATCTTGTCAACTTTGGATGTTTTATGTACCTTTTATATCTTTTTTGGGACTAACTTATTAATTCAGTGCCAAGTGCTAGTTCCTGTTTTTTCTGTGTTTTTGACTCTTTTCAGATCTGATTTTGGAACGGAGTCCAAACGGAATAAAATCCCCGAAATAAATTTTTCTAGAACAGAAGAACATCGGGGGACTAGAGGGCCAAGGCAGGAGCGCCACAGGGGGCCGACAAGCCCTGTAGCCGCCACCAAGGGGTCGGCGGCTACCAGGCGTGTGGCCCCCCTGGAGCTCCCCTGCCCTAGCTCTTTCGCCTATAAATTCCCTAAAATCCCAGAAAAATTCACGGCATCCACGAAAACACTTTTCCACCGCCGCAAGCTTCCGTTTCCGCGAGATCTCATCTCATCTGCATCCACGAAAATTGATGAAGGGACTTTGGAGTTGGAGGGGTTCTACATCAACATCATCGCCTCTCCAATGACTCGTGAGTAGTCCACTTCAGACCTACGGGTCCGTAGTTAGTAGCTAGATGGCTTCTTCTCTCTCTTGGATCTTCAATACAAAGTTCTCCATGATCTGCATGGAGATCTATCCGATGTAATCCTCTTTGGCGGTGTGTTTGTCGAGATCCGAAGAATTGTGGATTTGTGATCAGATGATCTTTGAATTATATTTGAGTCTTTGCTGATTTCTTATATGCATGATTTGATATCCTTGTAAGTCTCTCTTGGGTTTTGTTTGGCCAACTAGATCTATGATTCTTGCAATGGGAGAAGTGCTTGGTTTTGGGTCATACCGTGTGGTGACCTTTCCTAGTGACAGAAGGGGCAGCAAGGCACGCATCGTGTTGTTGCCGTCAAGGGTAACAAAATGGGCTTTTATCATAGATATGAGATTGTCCATCTACATCATGTCATCTTGCTTAAGGCGTTACTCTGTTCTTATGAACTTAATACACTAGATGCATGCTGGATAGCGGTCGACGTGTGGAGTAATAGTAGTAGATGCAGAAAGTATCGGTCTACTTGTTTTGGATGTGATGCCTATAGATATAATCATTTCCATAGATAATGTCATGACTTTGCGCGGTTATATCAATTGCTCGACAGTAATTCATTCACCCACCGTCTATTTGCTTTCATGAGAGAAGCCACTAGTGAACACTACGGCCCCCGGGTCTATTCACAACTGTCGTCTCCACTTTCACTTTTACTTTGCTTTGTTTACTTTTTTCTTTTAGTTCTCACTTTGCAAACAATCTATAAGGGATTGACAACCCCTTCATAGCGTTGGGTGCAAGCTCTTTGTGTTTGTGCAGGTACTTGTGACTCAACGTGATCCTCCCACTTGATCGATACCTTGGTTCTCAAACTGAGGGAAATACTTACCGCCGCTGTGCTACATCACCCTTTCCTCTTCAAGGGAACACCAAGGCAAGGCTCCAAGGCCGTGGGGAAATCCTTTTCATATTTTCCAAGGAACTCCCTATAGGCGTAGCCCGTGACAGAAGGATTCCTGGCGCCGTTGCCAGGGAAGGTCTGTTGTCGCAGTAGCAAGCACCTTAGTCCTGTTTGGACAAGTCCGAGGAACGCCGATCGCTATGCCCTCGAGAGTAAGGTGTTACCTCAAGAAGGTGTGTTTCTCGAAGCAACCTCAAGGCAGCGGAAGTCTATCCTACCCAAGACAAGACGAAGAACCTCCATGGTTGGGAAACCATGACAAAGAAGAAGAAGGAGTAGAAGTCAACCAGCGATCCGGCGCCGACTACTTCAACAATGTCAAGAAGCCTCGACGATTCAAGCCGGTGAAACCTTTTGACAGCGAGAGAAATCAGAGAGCTTCTTTTTGGTCCAAACCAAGGATGAGAGTCCTAATTGGATCATGGTGAAAACCTGCTAAAGGTGATCCACCGCTTGCCAAGCCGCAGACCTTGGGAGTGGATGACTGGCCTATACTCTTGGGTAGCCAAGTCATCCAGAACCCCTCACGAACCTTGCGAGATGGTAGCACCTGTTCTGAACATTGAGTCTCCGAGCTTAGACTCTTGGGCAAGACCCGACCCAGACCCTTCCACGAAAAGACTTCGAAGTCCACTGCAACACCCTCGAGGATGAAGACCACCCGCGACCATAGCTTGCATGCCTTAAGGGAGTCGAGGACTTCCCCATCAGCAGGGAGCTACGCGGTGGCCTTGACCCTTATGTTCGAACACGAGACATCTAGATGTCACTAACCGGCATGAGCAGCCCCAGGACCAGTAACCGAGACACATTATCTTGGCACATATCCAGACTTTGGAATGCACTTGCAAGCCAGAACCTTGCACCAACTTAGTTCACCAAGCCCTCGACCCTCAGTCTAGCCTAACCTATTGCCAAAACCCGCTCACGGTCAGGCAAGGACATGCAGAGCATTTGAAGTTGTACCATCAAGCACCTCAAGACCCACAACCACAACATAGGGACGTGAAGGTTCCCTCGAATTTAAATTTCAGTATATCTCCAACACCTAGCCTAGAAATCTCAGGGACGAGATTTTCTTAAGGGGGTAAGGTCTGTAACACCTTGTGTTTTAACTCTCCTGACTAATTAACTTTTCCCAAAAATTAGGAACAATTAAAGAATTTATGAATGCTTGTGATGCTTGATGTGATTGTTGCTTGCTTGCTGTTGCTTGTATTTGAATCAATGTTCCTGCTACTCTCCAAATCCACCTACTTGACCCAAAACCTTGCCTAATGATCATGCCATGTGTATATGACCAAAAACTATTTTTACCAACTACAATTTTTACCAAAAAGCTTTTATTTAATTTAAACTCTAAAAAACCCGAGTTAGGATTTGTACTACAAGACCTCAAATTAGGGAAGTTATTTTGCACCAAATATTTTATTTGAATCCCATTATCAAAATGTCTTCCGAAAACTACAATATTACTATTTTAAAAGTTATTTTACTATTCTATTTAAATACCTTTTTCTGAGGCCAGAAATGGTCCCTTATGAAGGAAAGATATTTTAATTGCTTCCAAAATATTTTAGAAATATAAGAGAAAATCAGTGGACATATATATTCCATATATAGGAGTTTCAAAACATGGTCATGTTCAAAATATTGGTCAAAACCCTTCAGCAGGGAGTCGAGGACTTCCGCATCAGCAGGGAGCTACGCGGTGGCCTTGACCCTTATGTTCTAACACGAGACATCTCGATGTCACTAACCGGCATGAGCAGCCCCAGGACTAGTAACCCACACACATTATCTTGACATGTATTCTGACTTTGGAATGCACTTGCCAGCCAGAATCTTGCACCAACTTAGTTCACCAAGCCCTCGACCCTCAGTCAAGCGTAACTTATTGCCAGAACCCGCTCACGGTCAGGCAAGGACACGCAATATCATCAAGCACCTCAAGACCCACAACCGCAACATAGGGATGTGAAGGCTGACTCCAATTTAAAATTCAGTATATATCCAATACCTAGCCTAGAAATCTCAGGGACGAGATTTTCTTAAGGGGGTAAGGTATGTAACACCCTGTGTTTTAATTCTCCTAACTAATTAACTTTTCCCCAAAAATGAGGACCAATTAAAAGTTTTATGAATTCTTGTGATGCTTGATGTAATTGTTGCTTGCTTGCCTATTGCTTGTATTTTAATCAATGTCCCTGCTAGTCTCCAAACTCTGGGGCTTGAACGAAGATCTCTCACAGGTTCGCCTCACCTAGCTCGCTACTCGCTTGGGATGGCTAGCAACTCACTCGATGGTGAGGGGGACACAGAACATAGCAGTTTACCCAGGTTCGGGCCATTGTGAAGCGTAAAACCCTACTCCGGCTTTGGTGGATTGCCTCTCGCGGAGGTTAGTGAATGAACTAGTACAGTGCTTAGGCGCCTCCGGGGGCTGGGTGACCTTGCGTGGCGCTAGTGGGTGAATCAATCCTCCTCCTCTAAGAAGCAACCTATCCTCTATATATAGTTGTGGCCCGGGTCCTCTTCCCTTATCGTTTCGGCAGGAAGGGATCTCACAACGGCCAGTTTTGAAGGGGAACAGGGGAACATGCTCCCCCTTCCCAAAGGTGGTCTTCGCCTACAAAGTGGAAGCCCGCGCTGTAGGGCCGGGCCCGGGGATGACGTTTGTCCAGATGGCGGGGCGGCGACGGCCTTGTTGCACCAGAAGGGAAACCTTTGGAAGATGCCTTGGGAGCCCCAGTACGTCCTTGCCCCCTTTGCACTAAAGGGGAAACCGCACAGCCCTGCGGTCTGCTGCTCGCGTGTCCTTCCCTTGCCTCGTAATCTCCACCACTCCGGAGGGGTCCTGAGGAGGCCACCTACGGGTCTTGATGTTGTTCCTCCTCGTGAGGCTTGGCCCCTCACGAGGGCCTTGACTTGAGTGGCGCCGAACCCGTTGTTTGCTTGATGAAGTGGGCCGGCCCTGGGCCACATGCACGCAGGTCTGGGTATCCCCATTCCGAGAACGCCGACTATAGCCCCCGGGCCCACGACATGCTCATGTTGGCTTCTGGGTGAAGCCTCGAGGGCGACCTGAGACGTCGTGGGCCCAAGATGCCTGTGGCCCAGGCCGGTGCTAGTCACGGGGCTGGCGTTGAGTCTTCTTTGTCTTCTTTCTCTGCCCGAGTTATTAGGAGCCTTGCTCGTTGTCTTCGTGCATTATTGCTTTCCTTCTCCCGCACTCGTTGTTCCTCCTTAGTCTTCAACCCCAACCGGCATCCCCAGATCCGGCATTGTGCCGCTCTCTCGCTAGTCCAGCAATGGCGCCTTCTGACAAGCAGAAGCCAGAGGCGCAAGGTCCAGCCCCGACTCCTCCGCTCTTGGACTGCATCCTTTCCAAGGATGTGGATCTCGCCCCCGTGCTTCCATGGACTGCAGCCGAGTCCAACGAGTAAGGGCGGACCACAATCTGGCCTGGCGCCATAGAGGAGTGGCCCGTGGGCACCGTCATGCAGGTGGACAGGATCTTGGACAACGAGTGTCGCGACCTCTTCTTCGTGGCTTCGACATGTGTCTTCGACCACCTTCATCTTCACGAGCCGGGGTTTGACCTCGCCTCCGTGATCCTGCCGGTCCCTGCCGAGGCCCGCGACCATGCCGCGGAGGCGGTGAAGGGCCCCGTGGAGGCGTTGGTGCCAGCTGAGGTTCGCCCGTGTCGCAGCTCCTTCATCTCCAGGTCCCGCTCAAGCCGACGACGGGGAAGATGACGCTTCTGACATCGACGACCAGGCCCCTACGAAGGGGGCGACCGGTGGCGGCTCCTCCTGGTTTCTTCTCCCTGTCCTTTTTCCTGCAATGCACATCGTGCCTAGTGGAGGCGTTAAAGTCATTTGTATTTTCATGAACTTGTCGAGGCCTGTAATAGATGAATGGTTGAATGTTTTCTTTGCCTCGTTCCTGTCATGTTTGTTGTGTTACTATGCATCGGCAAGGCCCGCCCCACGTGTACCTCTCTGCGATTGGACAGACCAGAAACCAAGGACGGCCCAAAGGTGGAAGGGGCTACGAGCGTAGTTAGGCCCCTGAGTCGCGATACTCAGGAGTCCCCCTTGACGCGCGAGCTGTCCTCATGAGAATAACACGACGAGGATTTCAAAACTTTAGAACACCTTCAGCACTCTGTGTCGGCATGGCCCGCCCCGCACGTACCTCCCTATGAATGGACCGACCGGAAACCAAGGACGGCCCAAAAGGGGAAGGGGCTACGAGCACAGTTTGGCCCCTGAGCCACGAAGCTCAGGGGTCCCCCTTGAGGTTCGAGCGACTCCAATGTACCTTCTAGGAAGGTCATAATTTAAGGCTCCTGAGATCTTTCGGCACTCTAAGTCAGTAGGGCCCGCCCCGCGCGTACCTTCCCGCAGTTGAACCGACCGGCAACCAAGGACGGACCAAAGGGGGAAGGGGCTACGGGCGGAGTTCAGCCTTCTTAGTCGCAATGCTCAGGAGTCCCCCTTGACGTACGAGTGACTCCAGCATTCTTCCTAAGAGATCTGAGGTGGCTTGTTGAGCGCACTAGGCTCTGCGTCGGTAAGGCCCACCCCGCGCGTACCTCCCCGCGATTGAGATGACCGGAAAGCAAGGACAGCCCAAAGGGGGGAGGGGCTACGGGCGCAGTTAGGCCCCTGAGTCGCGATGCTTAGGGCTCCCGTGGGGACCCCGACTTACAAATCGAGATCGTCAATGAACGTGCTCAGTGATCCCAGAGATCAATGCTCATCGAACACACACATACGGAATAATAAGAGTCTTACATCCAAGTACCGAATTATTACATCGCGTGACCGAATTGTCAAGTTCACAAGGTAGGTCCTATAAGGCCAAATCACACGATTACAACTAGTACCGGAAATCTTAGGCCTAAGCGGGTTCCCATGCCATCAGCCTACACCACCAAGCATTCTAACGGGGAAGCGTCCTAGTTCGTAGCGGCGTCTTCGAAGACATAATCTTCTCCAAACTCCTGTCCTTCCATGTCTGGTCAATAATATAACCAGCGGCAAGCCAATGAGTACTTTTGAATGTACTCGCAAATAGCCCATGATATGAACAATGCAAGTGAAGGATAAAAATAATATGCATCTTTGGTGGATAACCTCTTGGTTGTAAATAAACATGATCATGGGTAGGCAAGATAAGTTAAATGTTATTTGAAGAACAAGTTACAGATACCAATATATCTGTCGAGGGCTGAACACTCTAGGTTCACCCTATATGCCAAGTCACCAAACTTGTTCATATCAACTCTTTCATGTTAACTTCATTTACCACACACTCATAGACAGTTGGTTTATGCGGAAACGTCTGGACATAGTTTAAGCAGGATTACCCAACTGTCCTTGACCGTGGACACGGCTATTCGAATAGTTTTAAATGTTGCAGAGGTAGTACGCTGGACCCATGATATCCGGGAAACTTCCGTGTCATCCACGACTCGTGGTATATAACATACCCTAGGTAACTACCCAATCAATGCCTTTCCCCGGACGATACTAGACAAAGAGGTCCACTCGATTGGTACACAGCCCACATGTTGTACATCTTACGAGCACCAACTCAAGACAGTATCAACCATGCGGGGACCAACGGTGTGCCTAGAACACGTAAAAACGACATAGTCTCCCAACCTAGCATGACCCCATCACGAGAGTGACCACACATCACTCCCACCACTAGTAATGTGGCTCTTTGCTAGCACCGACGAGAGTAATCAACATAGCCCCGTCCCATAGAGGGGTAACGTGGTCGTACATGTAAGGTTGGGACGGTGGACACATCGTAAATCTAATCCCATTTCCGAAACAATATGCACACAAATACCCAGTGCACCACTTCACCAAAAGTGGCCACCTAACTCATTATCACCCTCGGGCATTAGTGGCACCCGGCGGGGTTTTCATAAATCTTTGATTTATACCAACAACATGCTCATGCTACTATCCTTAGCTCTACTTGTCAACATGATATTAGCGTGACCCTCATAGGTGGTAGGATCATGCTCAAAATGCAAGTGCTCCAGAGGAGCCTTCGGTAACATCACTTCAATGATTTATCGAATACTTAAGATCACATGCAACGATACACTTGCTACACTAGAATGCAATATAAAATATGCTCAGTCATGGTCAAAGGGATGCTTGCCTTGGTCAGCTAGGTATCCGGGGTCTTGGAAGTCTTTCGCTCCGACTCCTTCGTCACACGGGTTCTCTATCGTCATATAAAGATAAAAATAATAAGTCATCTTAAAAATGTTGGCTATTTCTGATAAATCCAGGTTGTTATTTTAAAAATATTTTCTTATGGTTTTAATGAAAGAATATTTTTAAAATCAACTTAGCACAACAAAACTATTCCAATATAATCCTTTTTATTATTGTAAAAGAGAACAGTTGCTGCAAAAATTCAACCAATGGTTTTGTTAAATACTACACATTTTTAGAAGAATAACAGTGGAAAAATTATATATTTACACTGGTTAAATCTTTTTATAAAAATCATTTAAACTCAGGTTTTAAATCAAAAAGAAAAATGCTACAGACCCTGGCCTGGCTTGGCCTGGGACTGGGCTGGCCCAATGGCCAGCCAACCTGCGTGCCCAGGCGCGCGCGCCGTGAGGTTTGAACCTGACGCACGGGCCCCTGCGGTCAGTGGCTGTAGGCAGCGAGGGAGAGAGAGATGGGCCACCGATAGGTGGGGCACACCTGTCTGGGTCGTCTCCAACCTCTGGCTAGAGAGGAGGAGGAGCATGCCGGCGTGGCTACCGACGTCCTCAGGCCCTAATGACGATGGGAATGGGTACGGCTCGTCGTTGCCTACCTCATGATGGTCGAGATGACGGGGGAGGGGCTCAGGTTCATCGGCGATGAGGTAGCCGCGGCGGAGGGGTTTCTGGCGAAGGTGGAGGTGGTAGCTAGGGGCACGGATTTGCTCGGGGAAGAGAGGGGAAAGCTTCCTGAAGTCATGGGGAGTGGTTTGGTGGGAAGAGGAATGCGGGAGACGATGCGTATCCGAAGATCGACCAGAGCTCCGAGGCAGAGGGGCCTCGGTCGATCTCGAGTACCGGGGCTCTTCTTGCTCAAAGAGGAGGCTAGGAAGGTGATTGAGGTTGCTGCGATGAGGAATGAGGGGTGCTGGAGCGAGCGGGGCGGCTATATGCAGGCCCGCGACAGTGAGCCGACTCGCGAGCGCCGGTGATTCACCGTGGCGTGCATGGGGGTGCAGAGAGAAGCTGGGGTCGAAACCACGGTCTCAGGACGTAGTTTTGTACCTCCATAACAAAATGCGAGAGAGAGGGAGAGGCAAGAGGCAAGCTACTGTGGCCACGCATCTCTGGTCAGTTCTGGTGCACACGGGCATGCGTCGCACCAGCTCTTAGCGCGGGAGAGAAGGGGCCCTGCTGGTCGCCTGATGCAGAGGGGTTGTCGGCGAAGAGGATAGACACTTCGAGGGAGGCTGGAACTGGTCGAGAGCATCGCCCCCACCTCGGTGGCTCCCTGTAGCGCGCCCAAAGCACAATTTTGGCATGCCACGGCATGCTGGCACGCCCTGGGTGCCTTGGATGTGTCTAGCGTGTCCTGGGCACTAGTTGAGAGATGCCTAGCCGTTGGAGACCCGTGGGAGCTTCGGCAGGTCAAGGGGGAGCAGGAAAACAGGTGTTGTCAGCCTTGAGCTGAATCTTAGATTGGGGTTTTTGGCATTTCTACTTTGAACCAGAGAGGGGCTAGTTCACTCGGGCTTGGCATTGAAGTTAGCCACCTAATATGAGAGTTTGGGAGAAAGGGTTGGGGTTTAGCTAAGGTTAGCAGGGGTTTTACCCATCTGCCAGAAGGTGCTCGACAGTGGTGTGGGGTGGTTGCACCCCACCACTGGCTCTTCAACTTAACAGGATTGAGTTTGGTGCTAAAACAAGGGGCTTCACCAAGTTTGAGCTCCATTGGATAAGTTAAGCTTTGTAAACTTGAAAGCATCACCAAATGACCAGATATGTTCCTTCCAAAGAGAGTGTGGGCAAATTAAGTCCCACAAATCTCATTTTTGGCATGGAGCCCTCATTTGAGGTATTAGGCACTCAAAGTTTCAACTACATTGGACAAACTTTGCCATGTAGAGTTGCTCTAACTTCATTCTGGAGAGAAGGGGTTTTGCAACTATTTGGTGTCCTTAATCACCTTGGATCGAGGTGAAATTTTATATGGACACCAAATATGGTTAGGGATACCACTGGAATTTTCTAGGAATTTAGTGAGAATATTTCCTTTGAAAATATTTCAAAAGGTCAAAACAGACAGAAAGGGTTTTCAAGATTTTACTCAAATAATAATAATATAAATAGGGGTTGAAAATCTTATGTATGGAAAATATATGTCCTTTTGATCATCTCAAAATTTGCTCAAATTTTCTAAGGCAGAAAAGTATTTTTCTATATAGGAATACCATTTCTAGCCTGAGAAATGGACATGCAATTAAATTAGAAAAATAATTCATAAAATGATTATTATATGGTTTTGGTGCTCTAAAATGGTGCTAGAACCAGATCACCAACTTTGGGTAAGAACACTCCTTGCCATCAAGGATAGTGCAACCCAAGCAGGGTTTTGCTTTAACCAGAAATAAGAAAAAGGGTTTTGAAAATAATTAAGTCATGAGAAATGGGGTTTTTAGTATCACATGATCAAGCATACAAACATACAATGACAATCATGGCACTCAGAACATTAGTTTTGATTTTTTTAATAAATTCAGATTTTTGAATTACAGAAAAAGTGGTAGTGAAAACAGGGTGTGACAGACCTATCCCCCTTACAAGAATCTCGTCCCCGAGATTCCTAAGCTAGGTGCTAAAGAGGTACGGAAACTCAGATCGGAGATAGTCTTCACGCTCCCATGTTGCTTCTGCTTCGGTGTGGTTGCTCCACTGAACCATGAAATACTTGATGGTGCGGCTTGTGGTGCAACGCTTTGCTTCATCCAGGATGTGGATCGGCTTCCCGCTGTAAGTGAGATCTGGCTGAAGGTTGATGGCCTGATGGTCAATGTCCTTGTAAAGACCAGGACGGTTTGGCGCTTGAAGACACTTCCAAAGTTGTGACACGTGGAAGACGTTGTGCACTCCCGAAATTTCTGGAGGTAGCTCCAACTGGTAAGCAACTTCTCCACGCCTTGTCGTGATCTTAAAAGGTCCAATGAACCTTGGAGCAAGTTTCCCTTTAACGTGCAAATGCTTGGTTCCCTTAAGAGGTGTGACACAGAGGTACAACTGGTCTCCCGGAACGAACTCCACTTCTCTGCGATGAGAATCCGCTTGGCTCTTCTCTAGCGACTTGGTTGCCTTCAAGTTTTCTCGAACAAGCTGCACCTTATCTTCTGCTTCTTGCTGAACTTCCGGCCCGAAAATCAAATCTTCACCGGTTTCGGACCAGTTGAGCGGGGTGCGGCACTTCCGCCCGTATAATACTTCAAATGGGGCCATCTGGAGACAAGACTGGTAACTGTTGTTGTATGAGAACTAAGTGAACGGCACACAATCTTCCCATTTGGCATCATGCACCAAGACACAAGCGCGGAGCATATCTTCGAGTATATCTGATTTACTCGTTCCGTCAGTCCGCCCGTTTGCGGGAGGAAAGCGATGCTGAAAGAGAGTTTGGTTCCGAGGGCTTCTTGGAACTTCTTCCAGAATCTTGAGGTGAACTGCGTGCCTCGGCCAGACACAATCTCCTTGGCAACTCCGTGAAGGCTCACAATACGCTCAATGTAGAGGCTAGCCAACGTGTCGCCCCCATAGGTGGTGCTCAGCGGAATGAAGTGAGACACCTTGGTCAGATGGTCGACCATGACCCATATAGAGTCATGGCCTCTGCTAGACCTCGGTAAGCCGGTAACGAAGTCCATGCCTACTTTGTCCCACTTCCATTCTGGCACTTGGAGAGGTTGTAGCAGTCCAGCAGGTCGCTGATGCTCAGCCTTGACTCGTTGGCACACATCACACTTGGCAACATATGAGGCTATTTCCCTCTTCATGCCATGCCACCAAAAAAATTCTCGGAGATCTTTATACATCTTGGTACCACCAGGGTGAATAGAGTAGGGTGTGTCTTGTGCTTCCTGCAGGATCAAGTCCTTGAGTTCTGCCTTGTTGGGTACGCATAAACGTTTCCCAGACCACACTACTCCTTGCTCATCCACTAAGAATTTTGGGGCCTTGCCTTCTTGGATCTTCTTCTTGATGCCTTCAATGCTCTTGTGCCCCTTCTGGGCCTCCTTGATATCGTCAACCAGCGTTGGTTTGACTTCGAGGTTAGCTAGGAACCCAAATTCCACTAGCTCCAACCCGAAGTTCTCCATTTCTTCATATAAGGCGGGTAGCTTTTCCTTGAGCATAACGTTCAACATGATGGTCGTTCTGCTTAAGGCATCGGCCACTACATTGGCCTTGGGTGATATTGAATGCTAAGATAGTAGTCTTTGATTAACTCCAACCATCTTCGTTGCCTCATATTCAATTCCCTTTGAGTGAAGATATGCTTCAGACTTTTGGGGTGGGTGTATATTTCACATCGCTTCCCCAGAAGGTAATGTCGCCATGTTTTTAGAGCATGCACTACTGCTGCCAACTCGAGATCATGCGTGGCATAATTCTCCTCATGCGGGTGCAGTTGCTGTGACAGATATTCGACGACCCTGCCGTCTTGAATTATGACTCCATCGAGCCCGGTTCGGGAGGCATCAGAATATATCACGAACTCCTTGCTAATATCTGGTGTAGCCAATACCGGGCGGTAGTCAATCTATTCTTAAACTCCTAGAAGCTCGCTTCACACTCCGGCGTCCATTCAAACTTCTTGCCTTTCTTCAAGAGCTGATTCATGGGTCGAGCGATGCGGGAGAATCGTTCTACGAACTTGTGGTAGTATCCTGCGAGCCCGAGGAAGCTCCGGACTTCCTTCACATCGATTGGCGACTCCCAGTTGGTTACCGTAGTAATCTTGGAGGGATCGGCTGCCAACCCACTTGTTGTCATGGTATGACCCAAGAATCCAACTTCGTTCAGCCAGAATTGGCATTTGCTGAATCTGGCATAAAGTTAGTGCTCTCGAAGCTTCTCCAACACTGACCTCAAGTGTTGCTCATGCTCTTCTTTGGACTTGGAGAAGATTAATATGTCATCAATAAATACGACAACAAACTTATGCAGGTATTCCGTGAAGACCTTGTTCATGAGGTACATGAAGTAAGCTGGGGCATTAGTCAACCCAAAAGACATGACAGTGCATTCTTATAGACAGTACCGAGTCTCAAACGCAGTCTTGGGTATGTCTTCAGGTCGGATCTTCAGTTGGTAATATCCAGATCGTAGATCGATCTCGGAAAATACCTTTGCTCCATTTAACTGGTCAAACAAATCTTCAATCTTGGGGAGTGGGTACTTGTTCTTGATCATGACTTCATTGAGAGAATGATAATCGACACAGAGTCTGATAGTTCCATCCTTCTTAGACACGAACAGAACAGGTGATCCCCAAGGTGATACACTCGGACGAATGAACCCTTTCCTAAGTTGCTCATCTAGCTGCTTCTTCAGCTGTGCTAGCTCTTTGGATCCCATCCTATAATGCTTCTTATAGATAGGCCTTGATCCGGGCATGAGCTCAATGATGAACTCGATGTCTTGGTCGGGAGGCATCCCTGGTAGCTCATCAGGAAAGACGTCCCGGTAATCAAAGAGTATCGGCACTCGGTCCAGCTCTTCTCCTGACACATTGTTTACCTGCAGTACACGAGTGGTTACTGGCTCAGAGACATACTTGACTTTGACCCCTTGGTCTCTTGTCATGGTAATAGCCCTGTTGGCACAGGCAAAGATGCTCTGGTGTTTGGCCAACCAATCCATGCCGAGAATTACTTCTAGGCTTTGCGACTTAATGATAATGAGATCTGCTGAGAAGCTTATCCCTTTGATAACAATCCCGACTTTCCTACACCCTAGGTTGGTCCTTAACACTGCTCCCGGGGTTTGTATTGCCATTTGCCTGTTAAGCATGGTAGGCTTTAAACCACATTTTTGCACAAACCTTTGTGTAACGAAAGAATACGAAGCACCACAATCAAACAATATTGTTGTTTGGGTGGAGTTGACGAGGAATGTACCCAGAATGCAGTCCGGGTCTTCATGTGCCTCTTCTGCGGAGATATGATTGATCCGCCCCCCTGTTGTGATACTGTGGTTGCGGGGAGCTTGGTTCCTGCCTGGTGCTCTTTGGCCTTGGTTTGGCGCATTGGGTGCGATGCGTCGGGCTTCTTGTTGGGACACTTCATGGAATAGTGCCCAGTCTGTCCACATCCAAAACAGGTAACTTGTGCTGGAAGGTTGGTCTTAACTCCATTGTTGTTCGGTGGGTTAAATGCTGGCTTGGTGTTGACTTGCTGCTGAGGCTGGTAGTTCTGGCAAAATGCTGGAGCCTTGTACTGACTGCCATGGGTGTGGCTTGAGATTACTAGGTCCTCCACTACCCATAAGCTTGCGCTTACGGGTGTCGTCCATTGCACGACGCTTGTCCTACAACATAAGGGCCTTGTTAACCAGATCGATGAAGGTCCAGCATTCACAAACAACCAGTTGATACTGGAGTGATTGTTGCAGTCCTTCCATAAATGGTTCCACTTTGGCGGCCTTGGTATTGACATCCTCTGGTGCATATCTTGACACGAGGATGAACTTATGCAAATATTCCTTGACGGATCCACTTCCTTGCCTTAAAGCTCGGAATTCACGCTTCTTAATGGTCATCACTCCAGGAGGAATGTGAGAAGCGCGGAATCCTTCCTTGCACATTGCCAAGGTGATGACTTGTCCTGCTCGCATGATCTGAAATCCATCCCACCAAGCTCTGGCCGTGCCTCCGAGACAGTGAGATGCATAGAGAACTTTCTCATGACCATCAGTATATTTGACCAGTGCGAGGAGGTCTTCGATAGTACGGATCCTATCATCGGCATCCAATGGTTCAGTCGTCTCCGTGAATATGGGTGGCGTAGTCCACATGAACTCAGAGACAGTAGAGCGACAATTGCCATTCCCGTTCTGTGGTGGCTTGTTCACCAAGACTTGAGCTAGCTGCTGAATAGCGGCATTATTGGCTTGAGGTTCCTTGCGGAGAGCTTGAAGGAACTGAGCCATAGTCAAGCTTTCAGGAGGAGGCGGTGGCAGTGGAACATCGTCTTGCTGCTGCTCGTGGTGATGGAGGGCGATGCAGGGCTCGAGAGCTCTTCTCCTTTGGCAGGGACGACCAGCTTGATGAGGCGAAGAGAACGACGCACTCAGAGGCGAGGGAGGACGGCCGGAGCGACGGCTAGCTCGAGCTCGAGCTCGCAGCAATGGCGGCCGAGAGAGAGAGAGATGCAGGGGGCGAGTGAGGAGGGGGAGAGGATGGGAACGAGCCCAGGGAGGCTTATCCTCCCTCTCCAACTCATCCGGGTGAGCGAGGCACGCACATAGGTGCGTGGGCGTGCCGGGAGAAGCAGCGGCCAGCTCCTGCTCCGACTGGCGAAGGAGGAAGACGGTAGAAGGGGAGGAGCTGGGCCTGGGCCAGGTAAGCGACAGGTAAGGTATTTTCTATTTTCTTTCTTTTCCAGTTTCTATTTTATCATTTCTGATTTAGTTTTACTTTATTTTGGGCTCCAAACTATTCCTATAATAGTTTGAAACATGCTGGGTGTTATTTGGAATATTTCCAAACATATATAAAAGTTTCAACATTTTTGAAAACTTTGGATTATTTGAAATCAATTATATAGTTGATTTCAGTAGCTTTTTAAATTTAAAATAAAATGCCAAAAGAATTTTAAAAATATATTTCACCCCTGATATGTTGTTTTCAACATTTATCAGAAATGATGAACTTTTCTAATGACCATTTTGGATTCTTTAATTTGCAACCAAATTTGAATTGCTTTTGAATATAGAGTTGCTAGGGTTTGCTTCTGTTTTCATTTGCCACCAAATTTGAATTGCTTTTGAATATAGAGTTGCTAGGGTTTGCTTTTCTTTTCTTTGCTTTGCTTTTGATTTCATTTCATATACTTGGATGCAAAGAAGAAGACATGATCACAAACTTGATGTACTCTATTAGGGATTCAAGGATGTGACAACTCACCCCCACTCAAAAGAATCTCGTCCCGAGATTTGGAAGTCGCCGGGAATAGCGCGGGATACTCAAGTCATAGACGATCCTCTCTTTCCCATGTTGCCTATTTTTCAGAATGATTTGACCATTGAACTTTAAGAAACTTGAGGTTTCGACGTCGAGTGGTACGCTCGGCTTGATCAAGAATACGAACAGGGTATTCTCGGTATGAAAGGTTATCTTGGAGATCAAGCGTTTCATGGTCCACTTCACGGATAGGATCTGAAAAGCAACGCCTAAGTTGCGAGACGTGGAATACATCATGAACCTTGGAAAGATGTGGAGGAAGTTCCAATTGGTAGGCAACTTCTCCTCGTTTAGCAAGAATGCGAAAAGGACTGATGTAACGAGGAGCCAACTTGCCCTTGATACCGAAACGATGGGTACCCTTCAGAGGTGTAACCCGAAGGTAAGCCTTCTCGCCAACTTCAAAGGTCACAGCCTTATGATGACGATCATATTGGCTCTTTTGACGAGACTGGGCTGTTTTCAACTTTTCGCGAATAATGTGAACTTGCTCTTATGCTTCCTCGATCATATCCAGACCAAAGATTTGCCTCTCTCCGGTTTCTGACCAATTAAGAGGTGTTCGACATCTTCGTCCATAGAGAACTTCAAAAGGGGCTCTGCCCAAGCTTGATTGATAACTATTGTTATAAGAAAATTCGGCGAATCGAAGGCACTTCTCCAAATTCATACCGAACGATGTAACACAAGCTCGGAGGATATCTTCTAGGATTTGATTCACCCTTTCTACTTGACCACCGTATTGAGGATGGAAAGCAGTGCTAAAGGATAGGTGAGTCCCCATGGCATTCTGAAAACTCTCCCAGAAGCAAGAAGTAAAGATACTTCCACGGTTTGAGTTAATCTCCAGAGGAACACCATGAAGAGACACTATTCGAGAGAGATATAACTCTGCTAGGTGGCTAGCTATTATACTCTCACGAACTGGAAGAAAATGAGCTACTTTGGAAAGATGGTCAATGACCTCAAAGATAGCATTATTTCCTTTCTTGGTCTTGGGAAATCCAGTAATGAAATCCGTACTTACTTTATCCCATTTCCATTCAGGAATAGCTAAAGGTTGAAGGGTGCCAGCAGGCCTTTGATGTCCTGCCTTAACTCGGCGACAAACTTCGCAGTTAGCAATGAACTCAGCAATTTCTCTCTTCATCCTAGTCCACCAAAACCTCTGGCGTAGGTCCTGATACATCTTAGTACTACCAGGATGAATAGTGAGAGGAGAATCATGAGCCTCCTTAAGGATCAATTGCCTTAGATGTGGATTCTTAGGAACCACTAGACGATTCTGGAAGAACACCACATCTTGATCGTTCATGGAGAATTCCTTAGCGTTTCCGCTAATAATATTCTCCTTGATCCATGATATACCCTTATCACGCTTCTGGCCAGCTATTATCTGATCCCAAAGAGTAGGTTTCGCCACCAGGTTAGAAAGGGATCCTTGAGGAACAATGTGAAGATTTAACTTCCAAAATTCCTCATAGAGATGTGGTTGACCTCGTTGTAGCATCAGATTGTTACAATAAGACTTACGACTTAGTGCATCAGCCATAACATTGGCCTTCCACGGGGTGTAAGTTATCCCTAAGTCGTAAGCTGTGATCAACTCAACCCATCGTCTTTGCCTGAGATTCAAATCCGGCTGGGTGAAGATATATTTCAGACTTTGGTGATCAGTGAATATTTTGCAACGATTACCAAGAAGGTAATGTCGCCAGGTTTTAAGTGCATGGGCTAGAGCTTCAAGCTCAAGATCATGTGTGGGATAATTATCCTCATGTGGACGTAACTGTCAAGATGCGTATGCAATCACATGATGATCCTCCATGAGAATGCAACCTAATCCTTGTCGCTAGGCGTCGCAATAGATAACAAAGTCCTTAGAAAAATCTGGTGGTAGCAACATAGGTGCGAAAGTCAGGCGTATTTTCAATTCCTGAAAACTATGCTCGCACTATGGTGTCCGCTCGAACTTTTTATCTATCTTGAGGAGTTCAGTTAGAGGCTTTGCAACCTTGGAGAAATTCTCGACAAAGCGGCGACAATAGCTTGCTAGACCAAGAAAACTCCTAACTTGCTTAACTAATTCAGGTTGAGTTCAATCAAGGACGGCTTGAACTCTCTCGGGATTTACAGCAATACCCTTACCAGTGATTACGTGGTCTAGATAGGTCACTTCTAGCAACCAAAATTCACATTTTGAAAACTTGGCATAAAGGGGGTGCTCTCGAAGTTTCATCAATACCAGCCTTAGATGCTCGGCATGTTCTTGTTCGTTCTTCGAGTAGATGAGGATACTATCGAGGTATACCACGACGAATTTATCCAAATACTCCATGAAGATTGAATTCATCAAGCGAGAGAAGATGGTTGGGGCATTGGTTAAACCGAAGGACATGACGGTGTACTCGTATTGGCCATAACGAGTGACAAAAGCCATTTTTGGAATGTCCCCGTTCTTGATCTTGACTTGATGGTAACCCAACCTCAAATCCATTTTGGAGAAGACTGAGGATCCAGTGAGCTGATCATACAGGTCGTTGATCCTGCGGAGCTGATACTTGTTCTTTATGGTGACCAGGTTAACTGGTCGATAATTGCTATCCCACAGACAACAGCACCGGAAATTGACACGTTGACAGAGGCTCGGCTTGCGTTGTTTTTTCCCTTGAAGAGGAAAGGGTGATGCAGCACAGGAGCAGTAAGTATTTCCCTCAGTTTGAGAACCAAGGTATCGATCCAGAAGGAGGGTCTCGTCAAGTCCAGAGTACCCGCGCAAACACAAACAAGCTTACACCCAACGCTTCAAAGGGGTTGTCAATCCCTTCAAGATTGTTTGCAAAGTGAGATCTAAAGGCAGAAAGTGCAACAAAGTAAAAAGTGTAAGCCTGAAAATATCGTGTGGAGTAGACCCTGGGGCCATAGTGTTCACTAGAGGCTTCTCTCATAATAGCAAGTATCACGGTGGGTGAACAAATTATTGTCGAGCAATTGATAGAAGCGCGCAAAGTCATGACGATATCTAAGGCAATGATCATACATATAGACATCACGTCCGAGACAAGTAGACCGATACTTTCTGCATCTACTACTATTACTCCACACATTGACCGCTATCCAGCATGCATCTAGTGTATTGAGTTGATCACGAACAGAGGAACGCTTTAAGCAAGATAACATGATGTAGAGGGATATTCTCAAACCAGTGATGAAAACCCCATCTTTGTACCCTTGATGGCAACAACATGATGCGTGCCTCGCTACCCCATCTGTCACTGCTTGAGGTCACTGCACGGTATGAACCCAAAAGCAAGCACTTCTCCCATTGCAAGAATCATAGATCTAGTTGGCCAAAAAAACCCACAACTCGAAGAGAATTACAAGGATTTGAAATCATGCATAATAGAGATCAGAAGAAACTCAAATAAGATTCATAGATAATCTGATCATAAATCCACAATTCATCGGATCTCGACAAACACACCGCAAAAGAAGATTACACCAGATAGATCTCCATGAAGATCATGGTGAACTTTGTATTGAAGATCCAAGAGAGAAGAAGCCATCTAGTTACTAGCTATGGACCCGTAGGTCTATGGTGAACTACTCACGCATCATCGGAGAGGTCATGGTGTTGATGAAGAAGCCCTCCGTGTCTGAATCCCCCCTCCGGCAGGGCACCAGGACGTGCCCCAGATGGGATCTTGCGAAGATAGAAGCTTGGGGCGGCGGAAAAAGTGATTGCGATGATCTCATGATTTTTTCTGTAATTTATGGGAATATATAGGCTAAAGACCTAGGGCAAAGGGCGTCCATGGGGCCCACAAGCCTGGATGGCGCGCCCCCTGGCCGCGGGGTGGAGGCTAGTGGGGCCCGTGGGGCTCCCCTGCCTTGGCTCCCAAGCTCCCCAATCTTCTTCCGTTCCAAAAAAAATCTTTTCTGGTATTTTCTTCCGTTTGGACTCCGTTTCAAAATCTCCTCTGAAAGGGATCAAAAACATGGAAAAAACAGGAACTAGCACTTGGCATTGAGTTAATAAGTTAGTCCCAAAAAATATATAAAAGGCATGCAAAACATCCAAACTTTGACAAGATAATAGCATGAAACCATCAAAAATTATAGATACGTTGGAGACGTATCAAGCATCCCTAAGCTTAACTCCTGCTCGTCCTCGAGTAGGGAAGTGATAAAGAATGAATTTTTGATGTGGAATGTTTTATTGCATAGTTTTCCTTTGCAACTTCTTTCATGTGACATGAATGTTCAGATCCGTAAGATTCAAAACAATAGTTTGCTATTGACATGCAAACAGTAATACTTCAAGCAAACTAGCAAAGTAATCATGAACTTTCAAAATAACAAGGCCAAAGAAAGTTATCCCTACAAA